>NW_024870753.1:4077500-4677500 GCF_019054845.1 Dipodomys spectabilis
AAAAGATATATATATATATATATATATATATATATATATGAAATATACATATATATAGTGTCTGTGTGTGTACATATATATGGGGTGCTGGGAATGTGGTTTAGTGGTAGAGTGCTTGCCTAGCATGCATGAAGCCCTGGTTCGATTCCTGAGTACCACATAAACAGAAAAGGCCAAGAGTGACACTGTAGCTCAAGTTGTAGAGTACTAGCCTTAAGCAAAAGAAGCTCAGAGACAGGGCCCAAGTGCTAAGTTCAAGCCCCAGGACTGGCAAAAGAAAAAAAAAAAAGCTTAGCCTCACCTTATTGTTTCCAAGTTCTGTGACTTTAGGACAATCGTGTGATCCCTCTGAGCCTTGGTTTAGCAGCCTATAAAATGGGGATAATAATATCTGAAGTAAAGGGCTGCTCACATTCCCTCATTTGGCTGGTTGGTATCATTTGATAGGGCAAAACTCCCTGCACTAAAATGTCATTTTCACTGAGCTTGGGTCATTTTCAGTGACCCAAGCATCTTTAGGCATATTACATTAGCAATGGAAAGTCTTGGCTAGGTGTAATGGCAAATACCTGTAATCCCAGCTATGTGGCAAAAAGAGATGGAAGGATCTAGGATCTAGATCTGAAGTCAGCACAGGTACAATCATAAAACCCTATTGGAAAAACAAACTAAAAAGTAAAATAAATTTGGGCATGGTCTTGCAAACACAAGACAACCTGAGTCCAATCTTCAGTGCCTTGGAGATCAACTGTTTTGGATTTGGCACACCCAACTCCAGCTTAATCATCTTAGATAAGTCATTTCATGTTCTTGAAGCTCCTATTTTTCACCTATACAATGAAGGTCATCCTGGGAGGATCCAACAGGATAAGAACTCACAAAGACACAGCATCTGGCTGTCAATCACATAGAGCAACTCTCATCATTGGACAGTGGTTACCAAGGCCCTCCCCCCCCAAGAAACTGAGCTGCCAGGAGTGCCACACTGCCCAGGATCCCTCACCTCCTGAGAGAGAGCATTGACATCTCAAAGATCCCTCCATGAGGATCCACCAGACGTCCCACTTTAGGGCAGGAATCGGTTCCTCTCATGCCACTCTTCCCTCCTGCTTGCACCTCGTGCTCTTAGTCCACCTCACCCGCAGTTTTCCCCAGTGGCTGCGGGTTTCGTGCTAGAATCCACCATCAAGGCCACGGTACGTTCACCTCGGGATCTTCTACCCTTTCCTAGGAGAAGGCCACAAGTGATCAAAGAGACAGCTGTTTCCAGCCCCACTTGCTAAGGCAGGAAAATAGATGACACTCTTTTTTACAAAGGTGAATGGCTGCCCAGGTGAAGACAAAAAGGGGTTTCCTAGGAACACTGTGTTAATCAGAGAATTCAATTCCCCACCTCAGCCCTTGCCACAAACATTGTGTCATTGAGATGTTGGACCAAGCGATTAAGCATTGTCTGGGGTGGAGCCGGGGGAGAGAAGTAGGATTCATCTAATTAGATGAGTCCCCGGGCTGAGATGGAATCATGGAGCCTGACAATAGCGAAGGAGGAGAACCTGTGTTCACGAGTTCCTCCACCAGTGCTGGGCTGCACACTCCCTGAGCCCGGACTGTGCAGATGGGACAATTGAGACTCGAAAGGTGACATGGTTGAGTAAGGCAATTAAAAAAAATGGCGGAATGGTCTGAGGCCAAACGTCCATATTTCATCCACAATGGCAGCGATATCAATATAAAGTCAAGGTTAGTCCATTCAGCTGGTGGCTCTCGCCTGTAATCCTAGCGACTCAGGGGGCTGAGATCTGAGGATTGAGGTTTGAAGCCAGCCCAGGAAGGAAAGTCTAATGATCAACAAAAACCAGAAAGTGGATCTGTGACTCAAGTGGTAGAACCCCAGATTTGAGCTTAAAAGCTCAGCAAGAGTGACAGTCCCTACTTTTGAACCCCACTACCAGCACAAGAATAAAGGAAAAAGAAAAGAAGAGGGAGAGGAAAGGAAGGGAGGAGAGAGGAGGGGAGGGGTGGAGAGGGGAGGGGAAGGGAGGGGAGGGAAGGGAGGGGAGGGGAGGAGAGGAGAGTTAATTGACTCAACATAGAATACTGGAATTTTATAACAATGAGAGGTAGAGTTGCAATTTTGTACAGTTTTATCCTCGGTTCTATTCCAACAGAAAGAGCCCATTCTGAGGCCAAGTGTCCTCTTTCCTAAACATCAAGATATTAAATCTGGACCTGGCAGTTGAAAAGGAAGAGGGGATCCAAGGAAACCCAGCTCATGAGTATAGAGGAAGGGGAAGTGGTCAGGTTCCGGTAGAGCGGAGAGGATCTGCCTTCTCCATCTTCTCTGTCTTCTCTGCTAGTCCCCTGCCCACCTAGCACACCTCCTCCAGTTTTCCCTACACCATTCCTCAGACCCTTGTTCTAAGAAATCTCCACCAGGAGCTGCTGGTGGTTCGGGAAGAACCCAACTGTCTCTGGAGATGACAAACACACCACTGGCAAACGGAAGCAAGCTGCCCAACATGACCACTGTGCTCATCTGTATTAGAAATAGTGGGAAATGAGAACAAAGCAATGTTTTGTTGTTTTTGTTTTGTTTTTCCTGGGGGGCTGAACTCAGGGTTTCAAACTTGCTAGACGAACACTCTACCACTTAAGCCATTACCTCCCAACCTTTTTGCTTCTGTTATTTTTCTAGAAGTAGCTGAGACTACAGATGCGAGATACCACACTCAGCAATCAAGCAAAAAAAAAAAAGTTTAAACTTGAGGAAGATTACCTTCAAAATGCTCTCACATAGTATATCTTTGGTTAGAAATTTGAATCCAACATACTCCTCTCAGTATGTCTCAGGATGTGAATAATTCAGCTCTCATATTTTAAAACTTTAGCAATAATAGCATTCGTTACTCATTAGAATATAATAGTGATTTACTTTGAATTTTGTTTATATTTTATGAACATAGTAAGTAATCATATAGGATTATATAAATTACAATAGTTAAACCCTATTATTTTACTATTATGAAAATACCAGCTATTTTGCTTCAATGAAAAAATGCCATTATTATGGCAAATATTTTTGCACTTCAAAATAGCATAATACTCAAAATGTTAGAAAACCCCAAGTCAGGGCTGCAGACATGACATTCTTGCTGTTCCCTTCCACAAGGACAACAAATACCTCAGTAACACAACATTTTCTGTGTTCCTCCCTCACCTCAGTGGTATGGAGCAGGAATTATTTTTATGCCTAATCTGAAGACAAGAAAACAAAGTCCAGCCAGGTACCTAGCTTCTCAGGAGGGGAAAGAAAGAAGGAAGGGAAGGAAGGAAAGAAGGAAGGAGGGAGGGAGGGTGGAAGGAAAGAAGAAAGGAAGGAGGGAAGGAGGGAGGGTGGAAGGAAGAAAGGAGGGAAGGAGGGAGGGAGGGAGGAAGAGAGGGAGGAAGGAAGGAATGAAGGAAGGAAGAAAAGAAGGGAAAGGAAAGGAAAGAAGGGAGGGAGTGAGAGAGGGAGGGAAAGGAAGAAGGAAAGAGAAAGAGAAGACTATAATTGTAGCTGTTCAGGAGGTTGAGATCTGAGGATTGTGGCTCTAAGCCAGCCCAGCAGGAAAGTCTTTGAGATTCTTATCTCCAATTAACCACCAGAAAACTGAAAATGGTGGTGTGGCTTAAAGTGGTAGAACACTAGCCTTGAGCAAAAGAGCTCAGAGACAGCTTCCAGGCCTGAGTTCAGGTTCTACAACCAAAACAGAAGGAGGAGGAGGAGGAGGAGGAGGAGGAGGAGGAGGAGGAGGAGGAGGAAAAGAAGGAAGGAAGGAAGGAAGGAAGGAAGGAAGGAAGGAAGGAAGGAAGGAAGGAAGGAAGGAAGGAAGGAAGGAAGGAAGGCAGGCCTTCTGGGTATATAGCTTTGTGGTAGAGTGCTTGCCTAGCATGCATGAAGCCCTTCGTTCCATCCCCACCAGAGGGAGGAAGGGAGGGAGGGAGGAGAGGGGAAGAGGAAGGAAAGAATGGAGGAGGAAAAGAAAGTAAGAAAAAAAAAAGATCAGGGATGGAGAGAAGGAAGAGGAAGGGAGAGAGGGAAGGAGGGAGGGAAGAAAGAAGGGGAGAGGGGAGGGGGGAGAAGAAAGAGAGGGAAAGGGAGGCAAAGAGAGGACAAGATCCAGAAGACCAGCTGTCCCCATATCCCCAGGGGGCTGCAGAGCAGAGGCAGCCAGCGGCTGGGCACCCCAGGGGCAGGGAGGAGGAGGTGGGGGTTCTGGAGAAAACCAAGACCAGGTGACCAGGACAGACAGACCCACAGAAGCCGTGCTCCAGAGTGGAGGAGCTGGTCAGCCTGCTGGACAGGCGGCTCCTGTGGTCACTCGGGCCTATCCCAAGAAGAGATCTCCACGCTGAGGTTTCACGCTCCACAGCCACACTGTCCCAGAAGTCTTCCTAATTCAGTCTCTGTGCAGACAGAGGGTCATACACTGGTTGTGGGGGGGAGTGCTAAAGATCACCACCTGGACCCCTGGCCTCTCCCCTTCCCATGATGCTCTGGGTAGCCTGCCCCACCCACCCAAATCAGCACAGGTACAGGGCAGGGGAATGCAGCAAGCATGCCCAGTGTGCCAGGCCAAGCGTGGACCCCAGCACCCAGGAATTGTCTGTGTTTCCTGACAAGAACCATGTCCTTCGGGGATGCGCGCTACTACTAATAAAAAAATAATATAAAAAAGTTAAAAATGAACATGGCATATTCAGAGACAGGGAAAGGGGAAAGTTTTTCTCCTTTTAGAACAAGAAGCCTATTTGTATTTGTGTGTGTGTGTGCACGTGCACACATGTGCATGCATGTACACTTTCCTGGCGACTGAATCCATTACCCGGACTATATTTGCATTTTATACTCCTCCCTACTAAGTATGTAGCTGACTCTGCCACGGCTCAGTACCTATGAGAAGGGGAAACTGGGAGCAGAGGTGAGCAGCATCCTGGCCTGGCCCAGCCTCTTGCCATTGAAGTAGAATCGTGTGCAAGGTGAGACATTTTGTTCTCGGCACCTCGGCTCCTCTGGCCCGCACATGTCTCCTTCATTTCTGGCTTCTGTTTTCTGTTTCTGTTTCTCCTCCCTCCCTCCTGGCAAAGCCAAATCTCAGCTGATCCCACACTAAAAACAGACATGCTATTCATACAAACACGTCAACAACGACTCCAGATATTCACCTCTCCCAGGGAGAAGAGAGCATTTGCAGTAAATGATGCCTTAACTCCAAGACTGGATTTCTAACAGAGGGATTTCAAGTGCTTTTAAAGAATCAGTGAGGGCTGGCGCAGATGGTTCATGCTTGCAATCCCAGCTACTAAAGAGGCTTTGATCTGAAGGAAGGCAGGTCAATGCCAGTCTGGACCAAAAAGTTCAGAAGAATCCACAACAACTGGACCTGGCATTGTGCATTTGTTATCCCAGCTACAGTGAGAAGCATGAAATAGGAGGAGCACAGTCCAAATTCAATGGGAGATACTGTCTGAAATATAACCAAAGCAAAAAAAAGGTCAGAGACATGAATCCAGGGGTAGAGTACCAGCCAGCAAGCACAAAATTGTGAGTTCAAGCCCCAATACTGCTATATAAAAGAAAGACATTTTCTACAAATAAACTCCTCTAGCTTGACCAATACGCACACAGAGACATACCAAACAATATCCATATACCAAACAACAATTTTCACAAACCATTACTAATCCTTACTCCACATACTATTGTGATTTCCATAACATTGTTTGAATTTTTCTAATGCTGATCATGAACTTGAAGGCTGACACATCACAGAAAACTTTGCAGGAGTCAGGTGAGTATTCACATGCCAGGAAATACTGGGTTTAAGAAAAGATAATGGGATGGAGACTCCTTGACCCAGCCCAGAGACTGCTAGCAGGGAAGACTTCCTGGAAGAGATGAGCTACCTCTAGGCTAAGACAGCACCAGAGAGGGGCAGGCAAGAGTCGGAGCATGTTTAAATCCTGTAAAGGGATTTGTATGTTATCCCATAAGCCAAGGAAAGCCCTGAGGTCTCTGAGACAGGTGTGGAACTGCCAAGCTATAGTCTTTACAGGGACGAGGCAGTGGTCCATTCCCTTCTCCCTTTTAAAGTAGATCGAGCCGTGGTGCTCATGCTATGGGTTAGGGCCAGTAGAAACCTGAGAGCCAGTGAACCATCTTCCATATCTATTTCCTCCTGTCCGTGAGGATGGATGCAGCAATCATGGATGGCATGGAACATGGCACAGGCCAGTAAACTTAGTGGTGAGCATGCAAAAAATAAATAAGTACCTGAATGTTCCTTGGATTAGACCTTAAAGGATGACTGGGGGGGGGGGGGCACATCTCAGACAGAAGGCACAGCGTGCACCCAGGCACCAAGAACTCTGCCCGTGACAATGTCACTGTGTGGCATGAACCAGTTCACACAGAGTCAATTCGAAAGTTCAGGGGAATCAATTCATTCGCTCATGTGCATTGGCTTTAATGGCCTCAGAGAGGGGAGCGGCATCTCCTATCGACGTCCCCAGGAACCTCTGTCCTCGCCACACAGTCCCGTCGATAGCTGATGCCAGCCAGCCCCAACACCTGTGCCGAGCTGAAGGCCAATGAAGAGAAATCACAATAACACACACAACTCACCTCACAGGGATTTCCCCAACACCTACTACATAGAAGTACTAACGGACTCTAACTCATTCTAACAGCCCCATGGCGTGGCCGCCATTATTCCCCACACTACAGATGGGGGAGCGGGAGCTCACAGACACACACTCCACAGCCAGGAGCTCCCAGATGACTGGTTTTGTTCCTGGACAGAGCGGATCTAGCATGCTCTCTCCTCGTGCAGAAAGCCAACTCATACTCCGCATAATAATCTTAGCTAGTATTTATTGAGTTCTTCCTCTGTGGTACAGGCAGGATGGATTACCCCCAAATAATGAAAGCAAAAGAGAGTCGGGGAATGTAAAATTAGATGATATCAACCGAGGATAAAACAATATGGATAGCCTGACCAGGAGGACCGAAATACAATGGTTGTGATGTCACCAGGCTGGCTATCACATTACAAGTCTGTAAGATCAGCTCCCTCTCCTGGGCCCAGCCACTATTCTTTATGCATTATGGCTCAGCAGCATCACTTCTGATTAGCACATGCTTCCTGTAGGTGTGTTAATACATTCAATCAGGTTACTGTCAAGTCTTGCCGCCCAGGGAACCATTCTCTCTCCTGAAGGTGACTTTGCATCTCTGCTCAGTACCGATCTTAAAGTTTAATTCTCAGCAGACAAGCCTAGTTCTCTGACCTACAGATTCTTAGAAGATGCCTCATTTTACCACCTCCTCCCCCTCGTCTCCTGCCTGCATACAGGTAGCACCAAGAAAGATACCAAACTTGTATGAGAAAGTAATGGTTTCTACTGGAGCAGAAAAATCGTGCAGAGGTACTGAAATTGGAGAGGCGGGGTGGCAGCATGAAGCACTAAATATTAGAATTGTCACTATAAAAATCATCTCTTCCATCTACTATGGTGCTGGGAACCACAGAGAAAAGCATAAAGAAGAGTTTGTGTGTATCATCTCTGTCCATTCATCTATGCTGTGCACACGCGCGCACACACGCACGTATACAAACACACACACACACACACACACACACACACACACACACACACACACAAGCCCTGCCCTCTATAAGCTTCCCTTCGGTAACAGACATGAGCATGTTAGCAAAGGGATCACAAGTTCATTTTTTAATTTTTTTTTTATTTAATTCATTTATTCACTCATTCTACACGTATCTCCGGTGTCTTGTTAAGGTACTTCTCTAGCATCTTCTTAAATCATGGCTCTTTGTCCTCTGTCGGTTTCAGTATTAGATGGAATAGTTGTGGGGGAGGAAGTGACTATCCCTAACCACAAGAGCCCCATCTCCACCCCAGAAATGCCAGTGGGGAGGGGTTCCGTGGTACCTGCAGGCCTGTGGTGCCAGCACTCGGGAAGCTGGGGCAGAAGGATGACCAAGCTTGAGGCCAGCCTGTGATACATAGTGATATGAGAGAGGGGGAGGGGAAGGGAAGAGGGGAAGGGAAGGGGAGGGGGAGAAGGGAAGGTAGGGAGGGGGAGAAGGGGAGGTAGGGAGGAGAGAAGGAAGGAAGGAAGGAGGGAAGGGAGGGAGGGAGGAAGGAAGGAAGGAGGGAAGGTACGGAGGAGGGAAGGAAGGAAGGAAGGAAGGATCACAGCACAAATCCAATCCAAAGCTTGGTCTGGGTAGAGAAAAGAGGAATAGATGAAGTTGGAGTCTGATTTGGAATTGGAATCTTAAACTTCACTGAACTGTGTTATTCAAATAAATTAAAGACTTTGCCCAATGTGTCAAGGGGCAGAAAGAAAATTAAAAACACACATTGGAAAATAAGCTGTTTAAATCTGTGGACATTTCCATGATATTTGTATTGGTCCAACTCTCCCTGACTCCACTCCCTCATCTGAGGTTTGGTTCCTCATCTTTCTTACCAAGATCCCTGCAAAAACCTCCTTATAGGTCCATCTTCATCTAGCCCTGTCCTTGCTGATCCAACACTTTGACTTTGAAACTCTTCTGTACTTTGAACCCTGCTTAAAACCTACAATTACAGCTGAGCACCAATGGCTCATGCCTGTCATTCTAGCTACTCGGGGGGCTGTGATCTGAGGATTGTGGTTCAGAGCCAGCCCCGGCAGGAAAGGCCATGAGACTTTTATCTCCAATGAAGCACCGGAAAACTGGATGTGGCTCAAAGTGGTAGAGTGCTACCCTGAGCAAAAAAAAGTTCAGGGCCAGCATCCAGGCCCTGAGTTCAAGCTCCATGACCAAAAACAAAACAAAACGCACCATTACTAAGAAAAACAAAAAATGGACACCAGCTGGGAGCCAGTGGCTCACGCCTGTAATCCTAGCTACTCAGGAGGCTGAGATCTGAGGGTTGCAGTTCAAAGCCAGCCCGGGCAGAAAAGTGCATGAGACTTATCTCTAATAAACCACTCAAAAAAAAGGGAGAAGTGGTAGTATGGCTTAAGTGGCAGAGCATTAGCTTTGAGCAAAAGAGCTCGGGGGCAGCACCCAGGCCCTGAGTTCAAGCCTCAGGATCAGGGGAAAAAATTTTCCCTATTACTACAGAGACTAAGAAACCTCACACCAGAGGATTATGGTTCAAAGGATATATTTGGAAACCAGCTTTGCTGGGTTTAATCTTGGCTCTGCCTTGTATCAGTTGTTGATGAGCAAATGGTCATGGTGCCTTCACTTTCAAGTAAAATGGGGATCAGAATGGAAACCACACCCAAAGGGAAAATTGTGAGATCCAAAGGGTAGATGGGTGTTGCACTTAGAACAAGGTCTGGCTCAGGGGCAATGCTACCCAGTGCCCCCTGCTGGCTTCATTTTAGGGAGCTGCAGAGCTGGCACTTAATAAAGATAAGAATTGAGTGGCAGCTAGCACTGGAGGGATGGGTTTACTCCTATATTAGTTTGGTAGGTAGGAGCCTGTTGCATTGAAAGTCCCCAATAAATATTTATTGGCTGGATGGAGGGTGGATGGATGGACGGATGAGTGGGTGGGTACATAAATGAGTAAGATAAACCCTCCACCTAAACAAAGGCTTGTGGGCCCAAAGCCCTGGGCATTGCTGTACAAGACCTGGACGCCATCTGTACATCTCCCCTTGCTCAGCTCCAAAGCTGCCAAGAAGAGGCTGCGGTAACTTAGCAACCAGGGCGGCTTCCATAGAGACCAAGCTGCAGACAATAAGATCAGGTGGTGGGTCCCACCCTACATTTGAGTGCAGAGCCAGAGCAAACAGAAGCCTGCACTTCTGCCCTGGGCCTCCTGCAGGCCTTGATACTGCTGTGAGGAGCAGGCCTGGCTCACAGTTACCTGGGGCTGAGTGCAATAGTTGGTAAGATTGATCTTCCTGGAGGCGTGGGACAGCCCTGGTGTGCTCCGGGAGATCAGAAGACAGGATGCCCTGCCAGGGGAAGTGGGCATATGAGAGGCCTTGGTAGCAGAGACTTAACAGGGAGAAGTCAACGCTGGGAGCAGGGCAGGGGAGGTCAGAAGGGCATCTCACAATACAGTGTTGCAGACATTAGGGGAGGTCAGGCCCCTTCCCAGAGCATGGTGAAGCAGAGCCGATGACTTCAGACCAAGGGCAGGAGAGACTGTTACACAGGGGGACAAGCCAGCGAGGGCATTCCACTGGGAGAGGAGAAACCGAGGCCCCACCCACAGTGTGCACCCAGAATGCCTTGCCTGAGAGGAAGGCCTAGAGGATCCTCAGGATTCCTGCCACCACCCTTGGCTGGGAGTCTCCACCCCCACCAAGGATTTGCTCCTTTGCCTTCCGGAGCATCTCCAGCTCTCTGTGGCAGTTCCCTTCTCCTCCAACTGACCCAGTCTCACCTGAGACTTCCTTAGAGGACTCCGGCAAGTGGACATCAGCAAACCCACCCTCCCCGTCTCCCCCTCCCCACCCTCCCTCCCTGCAAATCACCCACCCTCTCATCTGCTAGGTCAATGTGGCGCACAGAGTTGCTGCTCCAAAGCCCAGGCTGAGAGCTTGACACTTTTAGGAGGTGCCAGTGGGGTATGGATTTTAGCGTGGTCCTTCGAGCCAAACACTTGAAGCCATGCTGGTCCGAGAAAAGCGGAGATCAGGGCAGGCCCAAGGGGATGGAAGGCTAAGTTTACTCCTGGGAACACCTCAGCTACTGTGGTGAAGACAGGAGAAATAAGCAGGACCCATGTAAAGCCGCAGGGCCCAGTCTCAGTGGGACCCACCTAGCCCAGCTAGTAACGCAGAGGCAGAGGGCTTGGTGTGAGCCAAAGATGAGGGCGAGCAGGGACTGGGGAGGGTGGAGATGGGTGTCATTTAGCACATGCTGTGGCTTGGCCTGGCGGCTTGCTCTCCAGTGGTACGAAGCGAGTGCTGGAGGAGAGAGGCCTTTCCAAGGCAATGCTGGCCAAAAGGTGGTCACCCGTAATCAGGCAATAAACGGGGTAATTACTGGGTAATTACTGGCCCTCCAAAGTGTCTGAGAAGCCTTGGGTGAGAGAACTTGGCCAGCTCAGGGCCTCACAGCTCCGGTGAGCTGAAAATTAGACCGTGTGGCTGGGCCAGGGAGAGCCTGCCGGGCGCCTGCACACTGCACCTTTTCTCTTGCTCCATTCTCCTTTCCTCCTCCTCCTGGCGCTGATTCAAGGTTGTTGGAAAGCTCCAGAAGCCTGGGTGTTTCTTGGCTGGAAACATCGAGGCTGCTGCAGTTTCCAGGTGTTTCTGAAGACCGGCCCCAGCCCCACCCCTCCCCACCTGCTCCTTTCCACTCCACCCTGCAGAGCCTAGAGAGGAGTTGGGCCACAATGGCGGACAGCAACGCGGAAAGTCAGGGCCCTCATTAATGCGATCGTGTTGCTGAGGCCAAAATTCAGCCTCATTCCCTTTGAACTCTGGGGAGATTGGTGGAAGGGAGTAAAAACCCCTTCAAGGGAGTTATTAGGCTAGGTTCGTGGACTAGTTAAGTTAAAAAAAAAAATATGGGTGTGCTTAAGCGTGGCTTGCATGGGATCATCTGCTTCTGCTGAGGGTACAGAGGAGATTTGGGAAGGGAGGGGGTGAAAATCAACACAATCTTTTTTGTTTGTTTCTTTTAGTCTCTTTTATAGGTCGTATGTCACTTTGTTAGTTTAGGGGCATTAAAAATGTATCACATGGAGCTTGTTCTGCTTGTAAAACGATCCTCTTTGGCATATTAAAATTTAAAGGATAGCTTATTCCGGCAGTAATTACACTTTTACTAATTGAATTTACCCTTAAATATTTCAAAGTTTTGTAATAAATTGAACTACAAGATACCGAGCCTCGAGATATTTGCATTCAATTGTGTGTGGAAAAAAAATAAGCAAAACCTTGAGAGTGGAAGTAATCACCAGCATTAAAGAAGCAAAAGATTTTGTTTTCTGGCCTTTTTCTTTTTTTCATGATGGCCAATAAGGAATAGAAGCACTGTAATACATGAGGTGGTCTTGTGTTATTTAGCTATTTTGATTTGTGTGTATATATGTGTGCGTGTGTGCATGCATGTGTGTGTGTGTGTGTGTGTGTGTGCTGGTACAGGGCTTGAACTCAGGGCCTCATCATCTTTCTTGGCTTGGTCTGACCAAGGCTGGTGTTCTACCATTTGAGCCATACTTCCTGATCTTGTGCTGATTAGAAAGCTCTTTATAATCAAAGTATAAGGAAAAGGGAAGGTGTGTGTGTGTGTGTGTGTGTGTGTGTGTGTGTGTGTTTATAATAAGATCAAGAGTAGCTGAATGACTTGCGTAAAATCACACAGTAATAGCAGAACTCAATCTTGTTTTCTGAACCCAAATTCATCATCAGAAAAGATTCCTTGACCAAATGCCCCACTATAAATAAATGGATACACAAAATGTGACCCACCTACACTACAATGACTATCTGCCTTTAAAGGGAAGGACATTCTGACACAAACCACAGCAATGGATGAAGCCTGAAAGAACTAAGAACACGAAATAAAGCAGGATGAATAGTGTTTGATTACAGTAGGCCGATTCGCAGAGATAGAATATGAAATGGTGGTTGTTAGGGAAGGAAGACTGGAGGGAAGAGACTGATAGGGACCTAGTAGAAATGGCTAGGATTTCAGTTAGGAATGACCAAAAAGTTCTGAAGATGGAGAGTAGTGAGGGATGCACAAAACTGTGAATATTCATAAGGCCTCTCTCTCTCTCTCTCTCTCTCTCTCTCTCTCTCTCTCTCTCTCTCTCTCTCTCTCTCTCTCTCTCCCCCTCAATGCTTTTAGGTTTTTCCAAATCTTCCTTTTCTTTTAATTCATATACTTCCAAGAACCAAAATGTTGCCTAGTTTTACTAGCTTTCAGGAACTAACCTAAACCAATTTGGTTCTTTTTGTAGCGAGGCTCTGTTTTCCACATGATATGGGATTGGAAAAGTAATATTCAGGCTGGATCCTCCCATGCACACAAATAGTTATTAGTTGGTCCAAACAAATAGCCGATCCCATAAACGAAATGCAATGCTAGCCTTTCTGACCTTTTAGATCCTGTGCCAGCACACTGCAGGGTTTTAGTGGTGGGTTGAGAATAAGGCTTTAAAATCCTCTTGATTAGTGACTATAAATGGGACTTGTTTAGAATGCGGGGGCACCATTCCAAAGAATGTATACGATCATTGGACTTGCTAAATTTATATACCTTTCCGATCCACAGTGAGCGGGAGCGCTTGTATTTAATACTACTAGCCCAAATATATACATATCGACCTCTAGATAGTTTCACCTGAGGAAAATCATTTCTCACATCTATTATGTTAATTAGCAAAGCCTCTGGTGTTGATGGGAGATAAAAATAGCTGGGAGTCTTGCACCAGCTATGTAGGGAATGTGTGCCTTGTGTTCTGAGTCTCACAGGTTAACTAATCACCTCCAGAGTATGTATTCCTGATTAGAAATCTGCACATGCGAACTTATTGCCCCCTAGAATTTGGATCAAAAGGCTATTTCACAGTAGGGTTGTGAGGCAAACGTCCATATAAAATGGGAGACATACTAAGAGGTTCTTTGTTATTTTCATCTGAAATTCACATTTTGCTCTATGTTTTGCATTTTCATTTGATAAATTTGGCAATCCTGTCCATCATCTATATTGCACAATAGTGCTGTAATAGTGCTGCATACAACAAATGGAACATACACCTTTAGGAGATTGGTTGGTTTGTTGTGCTGGTCCAAGAGCTCGAACTTAGTACCTAGGTGCTATTCATTAGCTTTTTTGCTCAAGGCTGGTGCTCTACAACTGGAACCACAGCTACATTTTTCAGCTCTTCTTTTGGTAGTTAATTGGAGATAAGAGTCTCATGGGCCGGGTACCAGTGGCTCATGCCTGTAATCCTAGCTACTCAGAAGGTTGAGATCTGAGAATCACTGTTCAAAACCAGCCCCAGCAGGAAAGTCTGTGAGACTCTTATCTCCAATTAACCACCAGAAAACCAGAAGTGGTGCTGTGGTTCAAGTGGTAGAACACTTGCCTTGAACTGAAAAGCTGAGGGACAGCATCCAGGCCCAGAGTTCAAGCCCCATAACTGACAAAAAAAAAAAAAAAAGAGTCTCATGGATTTTCTTCCACAGGCTGGCTTCAAACGGTGATACCCAAATCTCAGCTTCCTGAGTAGGTAGGATTACAGAGTGAAGCATTCTTAGTAGTTAAAAGGGCAAGTTGATGGTGACCATTTCCCAGCACATGTCTCTCCATCCACTGGACTTAGGCAGTTCTGAGCAAGTAGAAACATAAGCTGCTTGTTCAAAAAGTCACAGGAAAATGAATAGATGTGATGTCTTCTCCAACCCACAGTTTTTTACCCCCAGGGCTTGATGGCCTGCCACTGACAGCAAGATCAGAATTCAAGAACAGACCTGAGAGCAGAGGAAGAAGTTTCTCAAGTGTGTGTGTGTGTGTGTGGTGTGTGTGTGTGTGAGAGAGAGAGAGAGAGACAGAGACAGAGACAGAGACAGAGATGACATAGACACAGAAGGAGACATAGATACAAACAGAGAGATACAGAGACACACAGACAGACAGACAGACAGACATGTGGGAGAATGGTATGATATTGATCCCAGTACAGGAATATACCTACCTCCTGAATGTGTGAAGAGAATAATACAGTGACACTTTAAGACTAGCTCCTGGTGGACAGGAATTACAATGATCTGATATCCTAAGTCATTTCATATTCAAATCTTCCCCTCGCATAGAGGGATGTAAAAATTCACTGGTGAAGGATGGAATAATCAAGGCAGGCTAATAGCACCTTCTTGAAGGATTTTTTTTTTTATCATCATTCTGAAATGAATTTTATTTTCCAGCACTTTTAGAGTAAACTCTTGCCATTGTTGGAGGGGAGAATTCTCAGGGCAAACAAACAAAACAATCTTGCTCTGGGTTCCTCCATTTCCAGATGCCTCAGGTATTTTGAAGAAGGGAAAGATAGAAGGAAAACCTCTGCGTGTCTACTTGGGCATTGAATGGATCCTCCCAAATGCCCCAGAGGAGAGGAATGCTTAAAAACAATACTAAAAAGGGGTGTCCCCACCCCAGCCCCTCTTCCCCAGAGTCTTTTTATGAAGGGTCACGGAGCAGGTCAGGCTCCCTAAAACTGCCCAGGGAGGGCAGGGCCCCCACTCACTCCCTGCACAGCTTAATAAAGCTTAATAAAAGGCAGGATTACCATGGCAACCTCAGAAACACTGTCAAATAGCTGGCCAATTATTATTCACTCATTTACTGTTTATTGTAGCAATGCCAATCACAATGAACTCCAGGAGTGGATTAATGGAGATGTGATCTGGGCGGGGCCCTGGGAGGGGGATGGCACCTTCATTAGCATAGTGCATTCAAAGGGGTGGGCACAGGCCCCCAGCATCTAGCATGGCCAGGGAGGAAGATGGAAGTGTAAGTATGCACACACACACACACACACACACACACACACACACACACACACACACAAGTGTCCCACTGTACAACTAGATCCCCAGATAGGCAGACAGATAAAAAAAAGCAACCTATGCTCAGCCCAGGCAGGAGTTTTTGATATTATTTTCAACCTTTCCACATTTCAAATGCAAGCAACAAATAACTCTGCCTTGTTAAACCTCAGACAACTCTCAGGGGAAGAGGTGCCAAGTCTGGTGCCTCTTCTGGACAGCCCTGTCAGTTGGTGGTTTCGGAGAATGGGAGAGGAAAAAAAATTCAACCCAGTCAAGCGACTCTCCCTTCCAAGAGGAAAGTTTACAGACGGAGTCGCCCTTATCTGAAAATGCTCAGGTCTAGAAGTGTGTGTGTGTGTGTGTGTGTGTGTGTGTGTGTGTGTGTGTGTGTGTGTGTGTGTGTGTGTGTGTGTGTGTGTGATACTTTGGGAATGAACTCTTAAGTCTAACTACAATATTCTTGCCAGTTTCATACATACCTTACACAGATAGCCTGAAGGTAATTTCATACAGTATTTTCAGTACACTTGCACTTTGATTACAACCTGTCACATGAGGTCAGGTGTAGAGTTACCCACTTGTGGTGGTATTGATACTCCAAAATTTTCAGATTAAGGAGCATCTTAGATTTCAGATTTTCTGACCAGAGTTGTTCAACCTGTATTGAAATTCCTAACCTCCCTTCCAGCAAGGCCCCAGGAGGTCCCCCGTGGCCCCCTCCTGTCCGCCAATCTTGGCAGATATAAGGAGACTCATGCAGCTCTAACTTGTATGCGATCCTTTCTGTTTTGTTTTGTTAGACATTGTGTTGTGTTTTTTATGGTAATTGGTGTTTTCTTCTTAAAGTAATAATCTCTCTTTCAAGAAGATAACCATTTCCTGAAGCCTTACTTTCCTCCATGGATCACACTGGGTCCTTCTCAGAGAAGGAGAGGCTGTGATACTCAAGGAAGGGAAGTAGAGGAAATTAGGAACTTCCCAGGCAGCATAGTGGGAGAAGAGTTGACTCTGCAGCTTTCAGAGATCAGGCTCATTGGTGCATCTGAGAACCTCAGCAGATCCCCACACACACACCCCATCCCCAAGTCTGGGATGAGAGAACTGTCCAGTCTCCATGTACACTCAGGTCAGGATGTAACTGTATCATGCAAGACAGAAGGGGACCCAAACCTAGAGGCCTCTTCTCTGGCACTGGCTCCACATGATCCTGACCCAAGGGAGAATGAGGAACGAGATAGGTTTCAACACCTTTAGAGTAACAGAGCATTTCTCATATGAACAAATACCTGGCAAATCCAGACTCACAAGAAAGACCACAGCCCTCACTTGGCAGTGGCCATTTAAGGAGACAGATCCTTTTTGCCCTGCCTGGCTCATTTCTGGGGGGTCCCACAGGCTCTGGCCTTTCCCTGATCTCTGCAAGAGCTCCCACTTCCTGGTGCCAGCCAGGCCCCGAGGACAACCTGGGATGCCAGGCGAGTGACTCACTTGTCTTCGCCCGACTCTGCCTCTGCCTAGGCTCAGGATATGGGGGCAAAAGAAAAACGTATCCTGACACATGTTAAAATGGTGAGGAAGACTTTACTCAGGACTGTCAGTGTAGGTACAAGATGATCATGAAGATGGAGAGAAACCAAGGGTTGGACTTGAGTGTGGTTTACAGTACAGGGCGGGGGGGGGGGGGGGGGGCCACAGGATATAGACTAACCGGCACCACAATCTCGGGATTTCCCTGACTCCAAAACTGTGAGCAATACACTTCAGCCGCCTGGCCTGTGGTATTTTGTTATAGAGACTCAGACTATTGCATCCGTGGGAAAAGGGCAGGGCAACAGAATCCCCTCCCCACCATGGGAGACCAGAAAGAAAAGCCAAGCCTGCCTAAGCTGCCTAATGAGGATTTCTGCTAAACCCAACCCCATAAGGACAGACAAGGAGGCCCAGGTCCAGGACCCGATGGGAAGAGGGCTCAGAGGGGCCTGACCAAGGTATGGTCAAGGAAGGAGTCTGTCAGCAGCCAGTGGGAAGCGGTTTGGGGTGGAAGGGGCAGGGCTTGTTTCCCAGCAATGCTTAATGGGCTGCTGGCTGGGACAAGAGTGCCTGGAAAGCCAGCTCAGACAGTCTCGGTGGACCATAAGGGAGCTATTCATATGTCCTGGTGTCCATGTAGATCAGACATCCTGGTAACCATCATTGACCGGTCAGGTCCTTTTGAATATCCATCCAAGAGACACAACCAGCCTGGGCCTTTCCATGTCATTAAGTGCTGGCTGGAGAGGGGTTCACATGGTGTCTCCCTGGCTTGGCTCTCTGCTGACCATAGACAAGGTACATGCCTCTTTTCAGTTCGTCTTCACTGTGAGGTGAGGATGTTGAAATCACCACCTCTGGAGCAATGCGAGGGTTTGATGTCTTGGTGTTTCTAAGGCTCTGAACAAGCGCTCAGTGAAGGGTCTCTCCTCTTCCTCGTAATAACCAGAGGGCCAGAAGGCCTGCGGCTCTCTTGAAGACACACAGCCTGGTCCTTGGGGTGTTCTTGTCTCCCCTGACCTTCAACTCACCTGTGATGATGCCTGGGTCATCATTAACCAATAGAAAAATTTCCCCTGCGTAAGAACTCCTGGGAGTCCATTCTCCAGCCTCCTGCTGCTTCTCCAACAGTGGTGTGGAGATCCAAATGTTCAGCTTCTCCCCAAATTCCTATGCTAAAATCCTCACACACCCCCACAGACAATGATTCCATCATGAGGGCAGAGCTCTCAAGAATGGGATTAGCATTCTTCAAAGAAAGACAGAGGTGAGCTAGATCACCCCATCCTCTATGCAGGGACAAGGACAGGAGGGGCCACATATATGGAAAGAAGCGACCCCTCCGACACTGAGTCTTCCAGCACCCTGATCTTGGATTTCCCAGACTCTAGAACCATGAGCAATGCATTTCTGTTATCTATCAGCAACTCAGACCATTGCAACCATGTAGGGTTGGCAGGTCAGCAGAGATCCCGGCCCTCTCCCTGCCTTCTCCCCCGCCTCCCACCCCAGCTGTGATCACAGCTGGATGTCACTCAGTCAAGACACAGGTGTACTTCTTGAGTCTCACCAAAAAAAGAGACCTAGGAGAGGTTCAAAGAGGGAGGGATGGTCTGAGTTCCCACAAACACCAATTCCCAGAAAGCAAACACAGGTGGGAAATATGTAGGGGGGGGGGGGCTTATCTCTTGAGGTTAGACTTGACTGTCATCAACTGCCCTAACTTTAACTCAGCTCAATAAACACTTCTAGAGCATTTCTTTAAAAAGAAAAATGTGCCATACACACTGACTAAGACACTAGGAATACAATGATAAATAAGACTCATTCCCTGCCTGGAGGAATTTACAGTCTGGGGAGGAATCAGGAATGCAAACAAATAAATTCTAATACTCTGCAGGATGGGTGCTATGGTCACCATCGAAGCCACATGCTGTGGGAACTCAGAATGAAACTATTGATTCTGCCTGCGGTGGCCGGGGACCACACAGAGGCAGTAAGGGTGTATTTTGCCATTCAGAGAAGGGAATAAAAATGCACGTGCCCTGCACAGTGATGAGAAAACATGTAGCAACCCAGAGCTTCTGCTAGAAGATGAGCTGGAGAGCTCAGGAAGGAGACAGAGAGAAGGTCTCTCAAAGTCCACCCAGGCTCTTGGGACTCTATTTTTTATTTTTAGTTTTTGTTGGTCATGGGGCTTGAACTCAGGGCCTGGGCACTATCCCTGAGCCTTTTTGCTCAAGACTAGTGCTCTGCCACTTTGAGTCACAACTCTACTTCCGGTTTTCTGGTAGTTCATTGGAGATCAGAGTCTCAAAGATGTACCTGCCTAAGCTGGTCTCGACCCGTGATCCTCAGCCTCCTGTGGGTAGCTAGGCTTATAGGGGTGAGCCACCAGCACCGGGCCTGATGGAACTTTAAAGAAGGCCATCTGCTGATGGCCTGGGGGTTGACTTGTGCTGGGAGAGTGGGTAGATTTTGCTGCAATATTCCCCCAGTGTGGAGCAGCACAGCTGAACCTGCCCAGCCTGACACTGGGCTTCCATTCTGTGTGATGCTGGACAGGTGCTTCTGTCTCTGATCTCCAGGGCCCCTGTGTGCCGAATGGGAATACTAGCTAATACCACTTCGAGACTGGGGAGAGAGTTAACTGAGATAATAGATTCAATCCTCTAACACAGCCATCCTGGCTCACATCACAGATGTTCGACAAACAAAAGGGTCACCTTAAAACGAAATCATGTGAAGTGAGGTCCAGTCAATAGTAACTGTCACATAGGAGGTGCTCAAATAATAGTTGAAAGGCTGAGCATGGGGGGTCATAGCTATAATCCTAGTTACTCAGGAGGTAGAGGTAGGTGAATTATGGCCCAGATTGACCCCAGAAAAGTGAGTGAGAGAATTTACCTGGAAAAAAAAAAGACTGAGCGTGTAGCTCAAATAGACCACCTGCTTAACAAGACTGAGGTCCTGAGTTCAATTCCCAGTGTCATTACACTCCCCAAAATGCTGCAAGAATAACAGTTTAAATCTTAGGAGAAGGAAAGAAAAGGAATCAGAGATGATTCTGAAAGTTCTAGAATGGTCTCATGGAAGGCACACGGAAGACAGCCAGAAGGAGGCACACACTCCAGTAGAGGTCTTGAAAGTCCAGCTCCTGTTTCCCACCTTCCATGAATTCTCCCCGGGTCTGAGGGCAGCCTTGTCTCTGCCGTAACCAGACTTGTTCTAGGAGGAGGGCACTGCTTCTGCCTACATTTGGTTCTCTGTCTGAACTCTGTCAAAGAAAACCCTGAACTCATGGAGGTGCAGTTCCTCAGCTTTCTGTCAGCAGGTGGCCATTGTGATGCCCTGTGAGAGGCAATGGGAAGAGCAATTCTGTTCTTCAGGGCCCTAGAACTCCCACCCACCCCCTCCCTTTCCTGTGTAGGCTCAGTCATTGTTCCATTCAACCCTCACAATACATTTGTGAGTTTGGGGTTCCTGCCAGCACCCACATTTTCCCTGAAAAGGAAACAGAGACCCAGAGAGAATAAGGAATTCGTTCATATGGTAATTAGAGAAGAGAGGGTCTCAACCCATCCAGGGGATTCAACATCCTTGCCTTCCACTGCTATTTCTACAGAACCAGAGACTGCAACCCACAGAAAGAAATGATAGTAACACAGACAGTGAAAGACAGTGCCAAAGGGAGAAAGACTAAAGAGCAGACGTGGGTGGGGAGCAGTTATGATATTTATGGTCAGTGCTATCCTCCAGCCTTGAAGGGGACAACAGCTCTAGGCCACCTCACATAACTTCTGTTTGAATGGCAGCCACAGGCCTGTCCTGTACTTTGCCCCTATCTGTATCTCTTCCTATTCTCTTCTCTGGGTTCTCCTCACTCTTCACCCTGGTTGCCCTAATGCCCAAGGAGCCTGGCTTCTCAGAGTCCTTGCTGTCCCCCAAGGTCTCATGATCCTACAGAAATACTATGCCCCAAAGGAAAATACAGAAGGGACTGGTTGGTTCAGACACCCTGATAACATACCTTTGTGCATCTTTGTGATCTGGGAGGTGGGGGAGTCTCTGACATCCAGTCAGATCCCAGCCTTGGAAGAGAGGTCTCTCCTCTGTAAGGTCTTTCCTGGCTGCCCTACCTGTAGGCGTCAAAGACTTCAGCAGCGCACAGGACACACGTGTTCCCGTTTAATAGCTCAGCCAGCAAGTTCAATATTATTGATTCTATTTTAGAGATACGGTGACTAAGACTTCAATAATTTGCCCAACCGCCCTTGGCTAGGAAGGCGGGAGGCGATGACATCAGAATCCAGGACTCCCCAGTGGGAGCAACTCTCTGGCCATCAGGACTCAGCTGCGCTGCAAACGTCTGTGTCCTGCGCCACCATTACACATGTGGTGGGAACTGGGTGTCCCCTGGTGGGGGGGCCGAGTGGAGCGCGGGGCCATGAGGGGTTTGGGACAGCACACTGTCCACAGGAGAGGGACTGAGTCCCACTGGGGAGGCGCTCTTGGGTGAGGGGGAGTTCTACTTTTCATCTGTCTCCGCTGTGATGAGAGGAGGAAGGCCAAAGGAGCAGGCATGCGGTGATCTACACCTCAGCGGGCTTCCGCCCAAAGGTGCCATCCTTAAGCCAGTCACTTAAGCCTTATTTTGTTCATCAAAGATGGGAATAACACCCACGGCATAAGTCACAGGGTTTTATGGTGACTTAATAGGATAATGGACGTGAAATGCTTTATAAACTGTAAAGCGCCACGCAAGCGTGAGGCTTTGTAATTAATTACCGATGAGCGTGTACAAGCCATCCACCCACATCCATAGGCGCCCATTCATCCATTCACACGCACACACTCTCGCTCCGAAGGGGAATTAGCATAATGAGGCAGCCCCCTTGAAGCCCCACGCTGGGACCTCCCTGCGCCCTTGGTCCTTGCCTTGCCATTAGCCACTTAGACTGAGTGGGCTCCGGGAGGCTGAGCGGGGGCTGAGGAGCTTCGAGGAGACACAGGTGGGTCTGGAGCACACATTGCTCAACCACACCTGCCCGTCTCTTCTCCTGCCATTTGAGTCTGCTTGCAGTTATTTCCTGAACACCCAGGCACCTGGGAAAGTAGACCCAGCCCATCCCTCGGAGAAGATGCTCAGCAGAGCAGGGCTACTGATGCCAGAAGCTTCTTCTGGGTGTCAACCCCAGATCCAATGGGAGAGGGGTAAAACTGAAGCTAGGAAACCAGTTTGGTGACGGAGTGGATTCACCAAGTTGGGAGCAGAGAAAGTGTGCAGAGGCAGGGTTAGATCGATCCACGGATGAGGACTCACTTCATCTATAGAACCAGGACCGTGGCGTTGAGTGCCAACACGCCCAAGGATTGCTCTTGGCTTACTAACCCATCTAAAAGTCATTCTAATGCAGGGAGGGTGGCTCAGTGGTAGAGCACCTGCCTACCAAGCATGAGATACTGAGTTCAAACCCCAGTACCACTGATAGGCTGGGGGAGAAACACAGAGAGAAACATACATACATGCATATATGTGCATTGTATACGTATACAATCATAGAAAGAGACATACATACATGCATATATACATTTATTTAAATGTACTTAGACAGACAGAGAGAGAGACAGATTGATTTTAGGAAAAGCTGCCTTAGCTCATTCCTAAGAGCTCATGATGCTGCTCTCCAGCCACTGGTGACTGATCCGTGAATGTGGACAGTAGGCTGTGATGTGGGAGAGGTGGGAAGAAGAGCAGAGAGATCAGGTGCCTTCTGAAGTTGGACAAAGGCTTCCAGAGGGCAATAACCAGGGGTGATGGTGAGTGCTAGAACTGAACGTCGTCCAAGTGGCTCGGATACTGGAGGCACCAGCGAGCTGGTTCCAGGGTGAACTGTAGGAATGAATTCTCAAAAAGCAGTATAAGGTTGTTGCAAATGTCTCGGGATATTGACGTGTCACATGGGAATAAGGACATCAACTTGAAAGGAACTTGGCAAGGTGGAGCTTACGTTCGTGGAAAGATGTGCTCCTGACAGGAAGGCAGGCGAGCAGTCCACCCAGGCTCTATCCCTAATGCAAGACTGCTCCTGTTCCAATTGGTCAGAACTCACAATCTTCCACGATTGGCTAGTTTGACAGGATGTTGCTTAATTAAAATGTAACAGGAACAGGACATAACTGCTAACAGGATGTCTTAATTAAAGTACAACTGGGGCCAAACCACCTGGTCAAAGCAGGAACTTGTCAGAAAAAAAAAAAACGAGAAAAAAAAACCAACAAATCTTATTCAGCTAGCACTCTACTACTTGAGCTATATACTCATTCAGTTCCTAGAAACACAATTCTTTTATCACAAGATGCGGCTTAACTTCATAGCTTACGATGCTACCATCTTACCCTTAAAATGGTGGCGCTTATGCCAAGCAACCGCTTTGACAGAAACGATTCTAACTTACAAGGTGAATGGAGATGGTACGGAGCCGATGCACAGAGAGACGCAAAAATGCAATGCAATCCAAGAGCAAAACCAGACTGACCCAAGGGAAAAAACAAAGAAGCAACTTCCAAGAGCTACTGCAAAACCTGACTCCTCTTTCCTTTCCTTCCCACCCAGCTCAGTGGCTCTGCAGATTCCTGGTCCCCAAGTGGCGTCTCTCTCTCCCTTCCAGACACACCACAGCGATCTGCTAGCCATCCTACAACCAACAGCTCACAAAGAAAGATCAGTCACAAAGGCCATGCACGTAAGAGCTGAGACTCTAAACGGAGACTTCTTTCAACGTTGGGCAAAGGGAAAGGGGCACTGCAATATATCATTGAACAGAATGCTTAATATCCAAGCTGTCCATCTCACTCTTTCTTGATGAAATGGAAGATCAGAGACATCAAACCATTTCTTCAAGTGTAAGCAGTTAATTAATGAAAGCGGCAAGTCTTGATTCCTGGTCATTGGATTAACCAAATCTCACCCCCTCAGCCAAGAAAGAACCCAGGCCACAAAGATCCTTCCTCCTTCTTGAGCCTCCACCCGGGTTCACAAACCAGGTAACCCATTGCTGCATGCGTTGAGCAGAAGGGGAGTGAGTTCTGGTGAGAATGTTGATGGCAGATCCGCAGGTCCAGCACATAGTCCACACCTGGAAGCCTGGGATGTGCTCTGGGCTGGGATGAAATTGGGGGACGAGGGTGCCATTTCAGAGGGTCTCTTTCAATCATGTGTCTCGGGCACCAAAAGTCTTTTTCTTAATTAGATTGCTGTAAAAACACATCTATTTTAACTCTGGAGTGAGTCATTAGCCTCCACGAAGACAGGAGCAGGAATAGGTTTAAAAGCCAAAAATAACTAACATTGATTGAATATTTATCATCCATCAACCATTGTGCTAAGTCCTTTACATAAATTCATTTATAGTTCCCCATAACCCTATGAGGTTTCCTTATGCTCATTTCTCAGATAAGGCAACTGAAGCTAAGAGAGGTTAATTAACTTGCCCAGGGAGAGAGGGCTCATGCGTGGTGAATCAGGATTTGAACCCAGCCAGTCTGCCTTTACTAAGCCTGGGAGATTAGCAGGCTCTTTTTACAGAGCTCAGGCCCTGAGGAAGGGGCATCGCAGAGAAGAGGTAGGCCGGCAGGGCCTGGCTGACCCCAGCAGTACCCTCTTCTCTCCCTGGAGGAAAGCAGGGGTTGAGTTCTGAGTTCTGAGGTAGGCCACGGCTACCGGTGACACTTCGGAGACTAGGACCTTGGTTCTAAGAAGTGGGGAGCTCATCCTCTGCCTCACTCACTCAGGACCAATCCCCATCTTTTCCTGATACTGACCATCTGGTCTCAGAGCAAGTGTCAAGACAAAGACCAGGAACAGAACATTCTCTCCAGCCCCCACCTCTCACTGGTCCCACCCCCCTTCCCAGCAGGGGACCCACTGTCAGAATCCTGAGCTCCCCTGGACTGTGACAGCTTGGGGTGGGGGAATCAGGAGACCCAGGCCCTTGCCCTGTCCCATCCCCCAATGTGGGCTGTGTGACCTCAGGTGGGTCATCTTTCTTCTCTGGTCATGAGCCATTCGTGTGAAATCTGTGAGCAGTTTGTGCTACCATGACCATGCCTCAGACTCCTTCCAGTTCAAAGTGTCCTTAAGAACATTCTTGGCTCTGGAGTCAAGGTTCAAGTCCAGCCTTGTTGCCTTAAGTCGCGAGACTCTGCGGTGATTTGTGGATCGTTGTGGCCACATGCTTTCTTCCGTTTACGAAATGGGCTCTTCCGTCCTGCTCTGCTCATCCCTCAGTCTCACTCGCCATGAGATCTGAATGAGGAGGCCGCCCACAAGGAGGGGGCGGCGTCCACAGATCGCTGACTTCTTCCTTCCTGGCCTTCCTGGCCTTCCTGGAAGCTAGATCTGCCAAGACCTTAAGCCCCAGCTCTGGAGGGAACAGAATCTGGGAGGGTCCCCGCGTCACAGGTGTGGGCCTTCAGAGCAGTCCCTTGGGGTAGTGGGGTCCCCACCGTGGGAGCCCCAGAGGATTCATCCTCGACCCAATGTCACCCCCGAAAGTCAGACCTGATGCTTGGGCCGTGGTCACCTCCACACTGAACCCGGGGGTCATGAGGGCGCGCGCCGGGCGCCGGCCCCATCTGCTGGGGAAGGCAGCCAGAGCTCACCGCACACCTTCTCCCAGTCCATTTTTCAAAGTTTGACGTCCATTTGCGGCCTTAGATTGGTTTTTGTTTCTCTGTACTTTGTTTTCTTTTTCGTGATGAATGGTTATTGTCAAGCTAGCTTAGAAGAAGCGATAGGCAGGAGGTAGGGGGCTGGGGCGGGGAGAAGGGACTATGGCAGGTTTCTTTCTCCGTTGGGTTGGTGTTTACGTTTCTCTCTCTCTCCCTCTCTCTCTCTCTTTTAGGGAAGAAAATAGAGTGGGAGGTATCTGGGGTCCCGAGTGGGTTACACGAGATGGACACCAGGGCCATGTCGGCGCTGTCTGCCCGCTCCCTCCAGGCCAGGAGCTGAGCAGGAGCCCCGTGGCCTCCTTCCCTCCCCAGCAAGCACAGGCCTGGGTCAGAGGGACAGGCGGCTCGGCGGCGGCAAACGCTGTCAGCTGCAGATAAATAAAACCAAACCAGACCCGGGAAATTATTTCCTCTTAATGGAAAAATTATCAGGCCCTGAACAGCCTGATCTAAGGGGCTTTTTAGACGCACAGAGGAATACACCGGAGCCTGCTCTCGGGCCCCTCGGGGAGGGCGCTGCAGGCAGTACCTTCTCCCAGGCGGCGGCCCTGCGTGCGAATGGCTTGAAGACCAGAGGATCCTCCAGTTGGGTTGGCTGCATTCCCCTCCTATCTCCTCTGCTCTCCTCTGTGGCCTCGAATCCATGTCCTCTCACTTTCCCTAGATCCTTCAAGTTCCTGCGTTCGGTCTGGCTGAGTCCAGACTGCTTTATTTCCCCCAAGGAACTTTCTAGTTGGATGCACCCAGCTTACCCCTTCCTCTAAGTATAGTAGCCACTCCTCAGCTTGACCAGACTCCTGGGTTACCATACTTCTGGCTATGCCCCGAGGAAGAGTATCCAGTGAATGAGACCACTGGAAGCTAGCTTGAATTCTTGAACAAGGGGGTGGCATTACAAGAAAAGTAGAATTGTAAAGAGGAGTCATTGAGCTGGCTGAATCAGAATGGACTGGAAGGGTTTGAGATTGGAGAGAGCACGAGGGAAAAAAAAAAAAACCAATTAGGAGACAACTGTCCTAATCTAAGAACTGAGGCTGTGTGGTGGAGGCAGCAGAGATTCAACCATTCAGCAGGTGATTGTGAAGTTAGAACTCAGGGTTGGAGGCACATGCGGCTTGAGAGATGGAGGCTGGGCGGGGGCAGGGCCACAAGCCAGATTTCTAGCCCTGGGCCAGCGGTGCACTTCCAGCACCTCTGATAGCCTGAGCCCACAGGCCGGCCCCCTCAATCCAGCTCACCCAAGTAGCAAGACTGGCCCGGCCCTTCCAATCTACTTGCAAGGAATGTGGAGTTACATTTAATTAAAAGTATCTACACAGCAACGAGATTAATTAAGTCTCTTTTACCCAGGAGCCCTCTCTTTGTGTTCACTTAAATGAGGTTTTAAATGTTGTCTCAATGTTATATCTGGGCAAGATTTCTCCAGACAACACTTCTTGTGGTTCCTAGGCTCCCTTGTAGCTGCCTGAAATTACTCTGTGGTGAGAACAATCCAAGGACAGTGTTCTCCCAGCTCCGTCTGCTCTGCCCTGGGCAGGTGGGGACCTTGGACTACAGAAGAGTGCGGTTTTATAATGAAATGGTGGGAAATGCTCTCAGACAAGAGCTGACTCCCTCCTGATGTAGAACAGGTGGTCCGAGAAGCTCTCAGAGCATATAAACATGGCTTCCCAGAGCCAAGTGGCTGGGGCAGTAACACCTTACAGGTAAGATTCCACCTGCAGCCAGCGTTGCGTGACTCCAGGGAGCAAGTGTGAGATTCGGAGCAAGCCAACCAACCAACCAACCATCTCCAGCATCTCTAAGGCTGTTGGCCTGAAAATGAGAATCTGTTCTTTTGAGTTTACATTTTTTTTTTAATTGACAAGCAACAAGTCTATCGACTTACGGGGTTCCGTGTGATGCTTTCATTTGCATTTTATTAGTAATAATTGTACCAAGCAGTGGGTTTCATAATGATATTTTATACATGCCTACAACACACTTAAATCATGTTCACTCCTCCATGACCCCCTCCCTTCCATTCCTGTCCGCTTCCTCTTCTCATGTCATTTTTGCCCATATATTTTTCTAGATTCCACACAGGAGAAAAACATCTTGCTACTTGCCTTTCCACATCTGACTTATTTCATGATCTCCTGTTTCATTTATTTTCCTGCAAATGACATGAGTTTGTTTTTTTTCCCCTCTTCTCTCGTTTTTATCACTATTCGTTGTACAAAGGGGTTTCATGGTGATGTTTCCATAATGCATAGTTTACTTTAATTCCATGAGTTTATTCTTTATAGATAGCTAGTAATCCATGTGTACATGAACCACCATCAGCCCCGCAAGTGTGCACCGAGCCGCCCCCGCCTCCATCTTCCCTGTCTCTCCTTCTCTGCCTCTTACGTGGGTCCTATTGGCCCAGCCTGGGGTCTGCGCCAGCTTGCCAAGCAGGAAAGAGAGTAGCTAGATTTTTCCATTCCTTTTATTTCCTAGCATTTCTAATCTTTATTGTTATTATAAAAGTGAGATACAGAGGGGTCCCAGTTACCTAAGTTGGGTAGAGAGTCCATTTCTCTTTGGCGAGTGTCACCTGATTTTCCATTTCTGTAGAGACATGCTCTGCCTCCCATCAAGACCAAAATGGCGGGCCATGACTGGAAAGGAGATTCAGCTGAGGTGCTGCGGTGCCATCTCACTCCCAGAGCCCCGCAGAGGACAGATGTCAGCTGTCTCCCCTGCGTGGTACCCAGGAAGCCCAGCTACAGAAGGCGCTTTGTCCTCCCCCTGAGCCTTCTGCCCTGCACACACCAGGGCAGCACTCTTGGGACCTGGGTCAAAGCACAGACCCCATGAGAACCAGAGTCCCCGCCCGGAGATTCTGCAGCCATATGCTGCTGGCCTTGGCCGGCAGGTCCCCTGCTCCTCTGCACATTCCAGAGCTGGCCCCCATTGATATGGTGAGCACGAGCTGCCAGTAGCCAAAGATTAATTGGTGGGGGATTGGGAGAGTTCTCTTCCATAACAATGGGCTTTTCTGCTCCTACTAATAAGATACCAATTAGGATATTTACATTTGGGGTTCAACCTAAAGTTAAGCTGACTTCCCCAGGGGTGGGCCAGAGGGTTAGGCTGTCCTGAGTGGGCTGTCAAAGGGACAGACATCTGGATGGCCTGTGGTGGGAAGACAGGAGACGGAGCCCCTTTACCGGGTGCTGGGAACGCTGCTGGTAATGGGGGGGGGTTCAAATGCAGCCAAGTCCCCCCTCCCTTGCCTTCAGTTAGGTTCCAACTCCTCAAGGAGCTTCAGACAGTGTCTCATTACATATGCCCAACGCTGCTTCAGAAAAAAAGAAGACACAGAGGAAGAAAAACCCTATTAGACACAAGAAATCAATTCTGTTCTAATTTCTCTTTTCACTCACCGTTTTTATTCTCATCCCCTGCCAGGGCCCTTCTCAGTATCCCAAGTTCAATGTCACCCTTGCGCTCCCCATGCAGGCAAATCCTCCCCGAGGGGACTGGAACATCTGGCCCCTCACGGTCCTGGGTCTGCCTGGATCTACCTGCTTTTGTCTTCTGGACAGAAGATTACCACCTGCATTACAAGGTGCTTTCATACTGACAGCAGGCCTACGTACCACGGAGTCCCTTGGGGATAGCGGCCAGGGCCACTTTATAGACTATTCTAGAAAATTCGAAAATCATGAGGATGATGGGGGCACGGGACGCAGGCAGTCACTCCCTCATATGCTAAACTACTACATCTGCTTCTCTGTCATTGCTCCCTGCTGCCCAACCCCCAGCCTGCGAGTATCTGAGGGAAAAGACCCCATCTTTCATGCTCTCCAAGTCCCATAGGAACAGGTCTATAGTGACACTCCATGAGCACCAGCCCACCTCAGTTGATGCTCAGCATCTCCTCACCCTCCTCCCCCGACCTTGGAGGCAGAGTGAAGCCCTTCCCTGGGTAGACTGCAGCCAGGGTGCAACTGGTAGACAGCTTCCTCCCAACAAGCACGTTGCTTCCCAGCTTGTGCTTCACTGGCCCTGCGTGTTGTCTGTGGCCATTGTAACAACGTACCAGCAATGGACGGCTCCAAAAACATTTGTTAAACAAGTATTCTAAAGTTTGAAACCAACAGCACTTAGGCTGAAGTCAAGCTATCAGCAAAGAAAATAAAGTCCTTCTTCCTGAAGCTCTAGGATTCCTTGGCTTGTGGCCACATCACTCTGATCTTTAATGCTAACATTTTCAGATCTCCCTCTCTGCTCTCTGCCTTCTCTTGGGCATGCATGCACACATGTGTGTATGTCCATGTATGTTTGTGCATATGTGTGTGCATGCATGTAATGTCCCTGTCTCCCTCTTATAAAGACTCTGTGGTAACATCTAGATCATGCTCCCTATCTCAGAATCTTTAACTTCATCACATCTGCAAACTCCTTGTTCCACTTTTCACATCCCCACAGCTTCAAGGTGAAGACCCTGACCCCTTTAGGAGCCATGGTTCAGACCCTGGCACTAACCTTACTATCTCTTTTGTTCTTGACCCTGACCAGAATCACCCCTTTGAGCCTCAGTTATCCTTTCTGACTGGAAATGATCCTTCCAAATCTGCCACCTGCTTCTGCTTCTGAAGGGTGGTGAAGACAGAGAGGTTGTGTAGGGAGTGAGCATTTTTGAAGCCGAAAAGCCATGCATGGATGTAAGACAATGTTATTGCACGGGGAGAGTGGCGAGCTTAACACTTGAGAAAACTATCAGATTTTAAAACATGTGAGGGAATAGGAAACCGATGCTATTCCAAAACCTCATTTACACCCCACACTAGAGCCTCCCACCCTCCCTGCCTCCACATTCCCCTGTGGCCGCAGGGGTGTGACAGAAGCCTGTCTTGGGGGTAGCTTTGTGGCCTGAAAACAAATCATTCTTCACAGCTTGCTCCCAAGTCCAATAAGCCAGGAGGAATTGGTAGAGAGATTTAACGATATGTATTTCAAGGAAAAGATGAAAATGTGTCTACACTTTTAGGACAGGCAGTAAAAATGCATCAGCAACACCACCCCCCCTCACCCCCGCCAATAAACTTTGCAAGGAAGATGCATAGAGGGGAAACAGAGGGCAGAGATGTCTCCTTTAGAGGGAGAGCCTCCCAGTGATCTGGTATAATCTGCCCCCTGCAGGTGTCCGATAGCACAGCCTCTGCCCTCTTGGGATCTCTTCTCCCTGGCAGCCTCCAGTTTCTCCAGGAGGCCTGGCATCCTATAGAAGCCTGCATCCTATAGAAGCCTGCTCTTGGTCTGCTTTTGAAGTCCCTACTTGATACATAAGCTAAAACAGTACGTGGGCCAGTTTCATCAGCAGTCAGCAAGGATCGCCCCAGAGACCAAATCCAAACCGCCCCTTTGTTCTTATAAATAAAGTTTTATCAGGACACAGCCTTGTCATTTGATCTAGGGCTGCTTTGGTGCTACAACAGAAGCGTTCCACCCTTGCCATTTATACTGCTTGTCCTTTGTTGTCTAAAGTATTTACTATCTAGCCCTTTACAGAAAAAGCTTACCAATGCTCCAATCATTTGATCATTCCATTTGAGATTGTCTTTAGGCAAAATTGCACATAAAATGAGTAACAGGGCCTGGGAAGTCAGTCAGTGGGTAAACACTTGATTAACATGCACGAGGCCCAAGAGGACACAAGAATAACAGAATCCTAGCGTTATAACATTCTCTAGCCGTGGTGTGCTCCAGGCGCTGTACCCTTGTCCCCTAGCTGTAGATTACTTTCTACTTCATCCTCTCAGGCAATCTCATCAATCAGAAGAGAAACTGAGGCTCTGGCAGTGAAGGAACTTTCTCAAGGTCTCATAGCTGGATATCACAGCCCTAATTCCATGGTAAAAATGGCTCTGGCCTTTGCTCCCCGGTCTCACTCACTCATAATCCCACAAGGACAATTCCCAAGCCCCAGTCTAGTCCCCAGCACCTCCCAGGTAATACGGATGATACTTCCAGTACCCAAATCCAGCACCTCCTGTGCAGTGTACCTTCTCCACTCAGCCCCTAATCTACTTTCTCATCCCTTCCCACCCTCCATTTGCCACCTGCCTTCCTTCCCCATCTCCGCTCACTGGTCCACCTCCATTTGCCTCACATTTCTGCAGGAGCCCATGGTCCTGCTGTCCTCCCAGGGTGCATTGCTCACTCTGTCCTGCAGCCCCCAGTGAGCAAAGAGGCTCCATCGGAGCCCACGGGGAGCAATGCATTTGCATTCCACTTCCCGGGGCTGTTCAGATCTCACCTGCAATTCTTCTGACAAATCCTTATCAGCAATGCCCATGGCGGAGTCTGTGGCGACTTTGTTCATTCTTATTAGCTCTGCACAGATTAGCTCTTCACAGTGCCTGGCTGGTTCATACTGATTCCTGATAAATGTTGTGACTGATTTTCCTCGACTTGGAAGCGGTTGGGGACTGGGGCTGGGGTGGCAGTGGAGGACTGGCAGGAGGGTGCTGGCCAGAGGAGGACGAGGAGGAAAGCGCAGGCAGGATTACATCTGGGCTATGAAATATTCATCACATGTCTGCCAGAGTCGGGTCAGCTCCGTCGCCCAGCAGTAGCTTCTCTACCAGGTAGTGCTTTGAAATACACTGGCTGGGAGAAGGGGTGCGGGGGGGGGGACCTCGGCAGCCCCCTCCTCAGCCTTGAGAGGCTTCTAAGAGAAGAGGCAGAGGAAGCTAAAAGGAAGGAAGGGCAAACGAGCTCATCTGGGCTTTGCTGTCTTCCTCAGTCCCTCCTTTCTGGCCTGCTCATCAGGAACAAGTGGTGGAGTAGCGATACTTCCGGTAGATACGGCTCTTCTTGTGTAGGTTCTGCTTCTCCCTCTCCATCCCAAGAATGCCAGCCTTCTTCTGCTTCCCACAAGATGTACCATGTTCCCAACAAAAGGATTTGAGACAAGTATGGCGTTTTTTTCCCCTCAGCCTCCCAGATTTGTACAATGAGGTTGAATTCTGCTAAGACCTTTTCATTTACCTTTCCCCTGGACACCCCCGTCTCTCCTCCTCTCCCCCCCCCCCCCCCCCCCGCTAAGTACAGGAATGATCACACATTAGGGATTCAAAACACTGCTGCCAAGTAAAATAGACTCCACAACCTTAGCGAAGTTGGTAGTGGGTACCACTGCCCGTGCCAGACCAAGGCAGACATCACTAAACAATCTCTTACACTACTGTCCTGAGCTTAGATGTGAGTAGCCAGTTTTCCTTGACATGAGGCTAAGCGGCCACTTCCCAATCTAGGAGATTAAAAATAACAACACCACCTATCTGGCATGTTGGCTCTTTGGTACCTCCATGTTATCTCCTTGAGAGCTGGGGCCACCTTTCTATTTCAAGATACTGGTATGGTACCCTGAATAAATATGTATTGTGGAGATGAAATAGATGACAGTTTCTCGAGATAACTCTGCCTTCTTTGAGCCCACAAAGGAAAGCTATACCATCACTTTCTGAAGTGATCTGGTCAAGGCTTACTGTTTGAAAACTCTTTTGAGGTGTCTACCTCAAATCCTTCATGCTGCTGTAGAAATGGACCTATCGTTCACAGGAGATAAAAATCAAATGCTTTGAGAAGTGGAGATCTCCTTTCTCACTGCCCAGAAGTTGCAATTCCAGTGCCAATTGCCTTGGTCCAGAGAAACCCAACACATGCCAACCACAGGGCCCTGGAAGATGGCCGCCTCCCCACAAGCAGGAGACTGGAGACTCTTGGAGGCCACTTCACACTGCAGCCACAGCGTACTCATTTGCCTTTTGCCAGATTTATCTGCTCCCTGGTAGCCTGCCGTGCTTGGATCTGTCCGCCTGTCACCAGGACTAATGTTGATGGCAGTATCTCCCTGCTCGGCCTCCTCCCAGGGGGGGTGGAGGGGGGAGGCTCTCTAGCCTCCTGCCAGAGGCCTCAAAGGAAAATGGATGAGCAACTGACCTGCAAAACAAATACCAGGCTTCCAGGTTCTGATAAAGATTAAATATTGGAGGAGTCATTTCAAATGAATATATAAAGGCAAATGGAAGAAGCCTCTTAGACACCGACAGGGTGAAATACAGGCAAACAAAGAGAGATGTCTTCGGGCAAGTTCAACGGCAAAGAAGTTGGAGGCCTAGAACGCAGAATCCCCTCAAACACCAAGCTCCAGGGGAAAAACTCCAAAGTAGTCATCCCTGGTCCTCCTCCCCCATCCCCACCCGGACAGCAAAGGAAACAATGTGCTGAGCTCCAAAGGCTGGTGCCAGCAGGATGCTGCCATCGGCTCCGCCGAGCTGGCCCATCCGACTGAGGGAGAAGCCCCATTACTCAACACCATCTGCCTTCCGCGTGGGGCAGCCAAGAGGCAGGATCACTGGCAGGGACGGGGCTCTGAGGCCCCGAAGGAGAGAGAAATTGGGGGAAGCGCAAGGTCAGGCACGGCTGAGAGAGAATGGGAAGTGGAACTGGAGAAAGCACCAATGTCTGCAGATGGAGGCTGTGTTCCTCAGGCCTGGAGCAGAACTTGGTGACTTGTGCAGTTGGTTACAGAGCCAGAAGCCACAAATGACCAGGATTTCATTTCCAGTCGCAAGGGAGGCTTGCGGTAGAAGAGAACAGCTGGGAAGACCAAACACTAACTACCTCGTGCCTCCTAGGGGCCGGGCATGGTGCCGCGCACACTGTGCAGAGGGAGGCTCAGGCTAAGAGGCTCAGGACCACTCGTGGGGTACAGCAGAGGAAGGGAACTGGCATTTTCTGAGCAGGGTGCAGGCTCTTTATCCGTTTCATCGATTCCTCGCAATCCTGAGCTAGAGGTGCTCTTGATACCATTTTACAGATCAGACTACTTTGTTGCTCTCAGGTCCAGAGAACATGGGATTAAAGCGGCGATTGCCACCATGTCTGGCTCCCAACCCTTTCCAGTCTCTTACCAATAGGGTTCATTTGTAGATAACCTTAAGGAAGTGTGAAGAGCTATAAAGTGTCACGGCCTTTCCAGTTTGGTTGGAGCCATAGAACCCAAGCTAAAACCAAAGTTTGTGTGTAAGGGACAAGAGGGGAGTCCTCTTATTCAATCTGTGGCACCAGCATAATCCTGCCTTCAGGGCCTCTAGCCCAAGTAAACACAAGCCACAGGACTATAAGCCCAAGGTGTTTTGCGGGAAGGATTCTGTCGCCATAGTTTGCAAGGATTCCTCTACGCCACTGGCACTTGGGCTGCAGGATATCCTGGCTGCACAACTGTGGAGGGCACTGTTCAGAGGACACAACCTGAAGTGAGCCCTCTGGGAGCCACCGAATAGAACAGAAACCGAACAGTCTATCTCTCTTACAGATGCTGCTCTTTCTCCAGATGTAGCATAAGGAGAAAAGGGGGAGGGGAAGTTCAAGGAACTTCCTTGGCTGGGGGGGGGGGAGCTTCTATGACAGGCTGGTAGCGGGGGGCAATGGCTTCTGGATATTCAGATCCAGAAACACTGGTTAGTTAGGCTCATGCTCAATTCCACCTTCAGTACCTGGCACACAAAGATGAGCAGGATGGTCCTCATCCTCCAGGAACTCTAATAATAGCAATCGAAGTAGTAGTAGTAGTAATAATAATTTTTTTAAATCACTATTACTATCTGGTGAGTGGACCAGGCACAGATAGCTAGCAGTCAGCACACTCTGTAGTTAAAATAACCTCATTATCTACATAAAGCAAATGCCCCTCCTCAAAAATTCTCTCGTTTAGTATTTTGATTCCATTCTCTCACAGCGTTACCCTCGGTTCTTACTTGTTGTCATGTGACTGGGGGTTTGCACCAGACTATCCCACAGCCAGCCACAATGCTGCTGCCACCCCTGGGTACAGATCCCCCGACCCTCCGCTTCGCTCCTTGCCACTCTGGCCCTCTTTCCCCCTCTGGAAGTCAGCCAGCCTGCCCTGTGCCCCCCGAGGAAGAACCCACAGGCCTCTGTCAGGCCCCTGGTGGCACTGCCAGGCTCCAACAGGCCAGGTCATCGGCCTGGCAATCACAGCTCCGGGTTTGATGGTGTCAGGGAAGAATGAAGTGTCTGGACCAATTCCCATCTATGGGCCTTCCCTTCCCTCCAGATCACAGGGCCACTGTTTCCTGTACCAGGGTAATTTAGCAAGTGTGTTTTGCATCCCTCCAGCAATTTCTGATATGAGGTCTCTCCGGACATGCTCTGGGGCCACCTCTCCTGCTCTTTTGCCATCTCTCTTGGCTGGAAGAAGCAGTGATAGGCCACCGGGGGCAGCCATGCTGGCCAGGGAGACTGAGCCACTCTAAGAGGTGCCGCCGGGGGCCGGGCTGCGGCCTTGCTGATACGCTTTCGTGCATTGCTTTGAAGCAGTTTTGCAGAACTTACAATCCGGTCCATGCTCACTGGAAACTGAGTCACTGGATCTTACCACACACTCATTTCCCGAGGTAGATATTCTTCTTTCCCTGCTCTCTTTCCATTTCTCCTCAAAGAAAAAGCAACCGCCCATTCCATTTTTCTTCATGCTGTGGCCCAAGGTGATACTCACGATATTTAGCATCCTTTAAGGCAAGGGCACCAACCAAGCAGAACAAACGCTTAAGGGCCTAGTGGTCCCGGAAAACCCCCTGATGGGCAGGACTAAAAGAACTTAGTGTGTGTATTTTGGAGGCTGGTGGGGGCCCGGAGGAGAGGCAGGCACAGATGGAATGGGGGAAAGTTTTCAAAGGACCTCAGGGCAGCGGGTCCACTTGTATTGCAATATTTGATCAACTTTTACAGTTCTACTGCAGGCTATGCAAGCCCTACTGGTGAATGCTAATAGTCTAAGCCTCCAGTTTTTATCATCCACCCTCCTTCCTCTCTCTCTCTCCCTCTCCCTTTCTCTTTCTCTCCATTTGCTATCGAGATGAAAGAAAGGGGCGGGCCCATTATAATTTGAGATCCCTTGCAAGGGACAAGGACATGCCAGGGTTTGCAGAGGAACAAAAGGAACGTTAAAATTATGGCATGCCTATTAAAAATCAGCCAGGCTGAAGTGGTCCTGACTAGCAGACAGGGCCGGCCGCTCCAGGGAAGTGGTACTTAAGGGAATTTGCAATTAAGAGAAGCTTGGAGCCTTGCCACACACTGCTACCCTGGTCTCCTTTTTTAAATTAAAAAAAAAAATCACAAAGCAGAGTCCTAAATGGAAGATGACAATAACGTAAGGTGACAGATGCCAGTTTGGCAGAAAACGCCGGGAAGACTAAGTTACTTACCTGTAGCACTTGCGTTGCCTCTCCGTCTGGAAGTCACAGGCTTGGTGGCTGTCCAGGGAGAGCCGTCCAAATTCCTGAGAACCAGGCTTGGCATCCGAGTCTCGGCAGCCCACCCTGGGTAAACATAAGCATCTGCAGTCAGGAGCCCTGGCCCCCGCGGGCAAGCCTATTCCAGGAATCCTGCCGACCGCAGCTGTCCATCGGGGCTGGGGAGCCTGGCATCACCCATGCCAGCCTCTCCAGGGGTGTGGCAGCCCTGCCTGCCAGCAGCCACCTCCATCTTTGAAGAAGGCTTGATTCTGTTTTTAGGAGCAATTGATATACTGGGTCCTGTTAGTGAACCAGGAGCCAAGGGCTGGAAGGCTCCTGGGGCTGCTTCAGATGGCTGGTTCTCTGAGATCTCATTGCTCCGTCAGGCCCCCCCAAGACGGACTGGCACCGGGGCCATTTAGGGAGCTTGACGGTATGGATGCACTACACTGCATGTGTATGCTCACAGATCTGGTTCTGTTTCATCCCTTCAGCATCCCTGGGAGGACAACTTCATCTCTCCGTCACAGGTATCAGCAGGGTTCAGAAAGGATGCTGGATTTGCCCTAGGACACATGGCTGCCAGGGACAAGCAAAGTGGGTCCTCAGGCTCGGCCCTTGATGCCAGCTCCCTGCCATCTAACCAACCAGAGGAAGCCCCAGAGCTCCTTAAGGGAGACTTGTAGGACCATCCAGCACCTGTCTTATGGGAGATAATGGCCTCTCCTTAAGATCAGTAACCCTTAACTATATTCTCAACTTGCTTCTTTGGGACCTGAAACCATAGGAGGTATACACACACACACACACACACACACACACACACACACACACACACACACACACACAGAGCACACCTCTGGATCACAAACACAGGTATATCAGAAGTCTCTCCCTTCATGGTCCAAGAGTCTGCAGCCAGGTACTGGTAGGTCACTCATATCTCTAACTCTAGCTAGTCAGGAGGTTGAGACCTGGAGGACTGTGGTTTGAAGTCAGGTTATGCACAGAAAAAGTGTGCAAGACTCCATTTCCAATTCATTAGTAAAATGCTGGACAGGAGCGCAAACAAGCTGAGCCAAAGCCAGAGGCCATGAGTTCAAGTCCCAGTCCCCACAGGAGTCTCTGAAAAGGCAGAGACATGCACTCCTCTCAGCTTAGGATGACCCCCTCTTCTTGTCCTGGACTGGTGTGGGAGACAGGCTGAAGTATGGCACTGCTGGTTCCCCTGGACACTGGAGGCCTTGGATGCTGACCCTCAGTCTATGATTAGAATTGCTGCTGGCCCCCTTTGGATTTCAATCTTCAAAGATTTGTTCTGAGGATGTAGAGCATCCCTTATCATTTCTTCTTCATTTCCTCCTCTTCCTTCTCCTCCTCTTCCTTCTCCCTGCTTTCTCCTCCCCCGTCTCTTTACTCCTCCCACCTCTATTTCTCCCTCCCCTCTACCCCAGTCCTGGGAGTTTCACTTATACCAGACTGACCTCCTGACTCTGCTTTTATTTTTTCCTGGATCCTGGGGTTTAAACTCAGGGCCTGGGTGCTATCCCTGAAGTTCTTTGTACTCAAGGCTAGTGTTCTACCACTTGAGCCACAGAGCAACTTTTGGCTTTTTCTGAGTAGTTAATTGGATATAAGGTTCTCATGGACTTTCCTGTCCAGGCTGGCTTTGAACTTCAATCCTCATATGTCAGACTCCTGAGTAGCTAGGATTATAAGCATTAGCCATGGGTACCCTGCCGCCTCTGCTTTTTAAATACCTGAGATTACAGGCACGTACGTGCTAGCTGAGTTTGTCATTTCTTGATGATCTATCTTAGAAACGACAGCTAACAGTTATAGACCTGAGCCAAGTCCCCCGTGCTAGGTACCTTGTACACAGCACCTTATTTAAAGTACATAATGAGAAGAAGCTTCCATTTACCCTAGTCAGGAGACAGAATGAGTGCAAGTTTAGAGAGGTTAAGTAACTTGCTCAACACCAAATGGTAGATTGAGGATTCCAGAACATTAGCTCTCTTTTAACAAAGTATTCTTATTTGTTTTTCTTTTGGAAACAATATTCCACTTTGTGTAAATAAAAACTGTTAGAATGACACTATTAGAAGCAGAGAGCATATAACACAATTATAATTCAGCACTGCCGCTGAGGCCGGATTATTGAAATATACAGCCAGGATGGAATCAGTTGACAGTCAGCTGGCTGGCTGTCGGTCTGTTTGTCTGTCTGCCTCTTCCACAAGGCTCTTCTCCCAGAGCCTGGAGTGAGTTATCTTTTGCTTTTGCTGACCTGCAGCCACTCTGTCTTCTTTGAGAGAAAGAAATCCATTTTTGTCTCTGGACAGAATGAATCACTTCTTCCTCCATTTTCGATGTGGTATGATGCATTCACAGGGAAGAGAAAGACACAAGGAGAAGGTGGTATAGGGGCTGTCTTGAATTCTACTGAAGAAAGAGGTAAAAAGAAAAAAACAATAAATCAGCCCTGCTGACACCCTCACCTGATGCTTCCAACCTCCACAAGAAGAAAAAAAAACTGTTTCTCTTGGCTAAGCCACTAAGTGTGGAGTACTTCCTTATAATAACCCTAGCAAAGAATACAATAGACAACAAACTTTCCTAAGTTGCTCCATGAATCAAAAAACAACTATAGACCCATAAGATAGCACGTATGCCAGCCAGGTCGTGGGGCTTACACCTGTAATCCTAGCTACTCAGGAGGCAGAGATCTGAGACCAGTATAGACAGGAAAATCTTGTGAGGCTTTTATCTCCAATTCATGATGAAAAAGCCAAAAGTGGAGCTGTGGCTCAAGTGGTAGAGCACCAGTCTGGAGTTAAATAGCTAAGAGAGCTAAGAGACAGCATTCAGGCCTGATTGGTAGATATAAGGTGAATGAGGACAGCAAGAAAAGAGGGAGAAGAGAGAAAAGAGGAAAGTGGAGAGAAAGAAAGAAGAACAGGGGGGAGGGAGGGAGAGGGAGAGAGAAATGCGCTCCGTTACAGCGTTAGTCACTTAGGTACCGGTTGGTCTCCTATAGGCCAGGTCTTCCTGAAAAAATGCTTCTTTCTGGCTGTATCTTTGGCACATGCAGGCAGGATTTTTGGCTTGGACCCAGAGGGAGCACTAGGGTGGGGTGGGGTCGGGAAGAGGAGAGTGTTTGGGGGTGGCCCAGCCCCCCCCCCCCCGGACCCCTCCCAGGGGGCTCAAAGCACCCCTCCCCTTAGGAACCCAGTTGATTGGACAAACAAAAGCCTCCAGTTAAATGTCTGCGGGGAGAGAATTGCGGGAGCTCTCGACAGCAAATTAGGCATTTAAAGCCAAGCGCAGTGGCTTTCGGAGATTAAATGCATTATAGATTTGCTAAACCAGAGGCAAGCCAAAGAAAAGGTAGACAGATCACTGCTACCCTTCAGGCAGCTGGGAGGGCGGTGGGGGGCGGTGGGGGGGACGCCCATCGGCCGGCCCCTGTGCAATCATGCCGCAGGAGTGCAAGGCACAGGCTTAATTTTTCATTTGCAATCAAGGCCCTGTCCCCCATCCCCCCCTCCTCATAGTCCCAGAAACACACACACGTCCTTCCTGGGGATCTTTCTCGGGCTGCACTAAGGAGAGAAGGGAAAATTATCCGGAGAAAATGGTGCTGGTTATAGAACAGAGGGCGAATGGCTAGATGGCCTCCAGCTGAGGGGCCTCCAAGTCCAGGGTGTGTGAGGGAAGGGGGAAGGTGCAAAGCCTCCTGGGACCCTGGCTGGCCCCCAAGACTGCTTTCCTCCTGGAACTGCAGCTTGGGGTGCGTGGGAAGATGGTCCAGTACCAGAATGGTGCTCAGACTTCTTGGAAAGTTCTTTTGTTCCTTTAGTTCATTCCCATCCTTGGGATAATCCAGAATGGGGAGCAAGCGGAGAGGGTTGAGGCCTAGAGCAGGCCCGGTGACAGGGGATGAGATTAAGGAAGCTGGAGGAGGGGAATCTGAGGAGCCCGGCTCTAGAATCAGACTTGGTGGATTCAAGCTGGGCTCTAGAATCAAGTTTGAGGGATCTGAGGAGCCGGGCTCTAGAATCACTTTGTGGATTCAAGCCGAGCTCTAGAATTAGATTTGGGGAACCAGAGGAGCCAGGCTCTAGAATCAGACTCAGGGGGGATCTGAGGAGCCAGGCTCTAGAATCAGACTGTGGGGGGGGGGGGGTGGCGGGGGGAATCTGAGGCCCGGTGCTCTTGTCCCTGCCGCTGTGTTGGACTCACCTTCGGAGCGTCTTGGTAGGTCATTCCCCCTCATCTGCATCCTCTGCAGCGCAGGAGCAGGAGCAGGAGCAAGTGTGCTCATCATTCTGAGGTTCAGAGCCTAGAGGAGCCAAGGTTCAAAAACCAACACAAGAAGAGGCCTTGTGCTCCCAAAGCCCCAACACAAGGCCCTGGGTGGTTCCGGATCTCTTCTGAAAAGCAGACAAAAGAAAACGAGCTCAAGTTTGCAGTCTGAGGGACACAGATTAGACCTTAAAAAAAAAAAAAAAGAATGCTCGAAGAAGGGAGTAGTTAAAACATGAAATTGGATACAACAGGAGGTTTCAAACCCTCTTTCTTCCAGAACTGTAAGGCAGCAAACGGTGCCGCGTCCTCTGAGGGTGGGTGGGCCTCCCCGTGCTGGCCTCAGCCTCCCAACCTGAGAGACTCCCTTCCCTGACCCAGACCTACATCTGGATATGGAATTTCCAAGAATCCCGGAGTCAGACCGGCAGGAGTTATGTCCCTAAAATGAAGGCACCCAGGTTCGAGCACAAGGTGTCATGGGATCCGCTCCGCACTGAAGCCACACCTGGGCCTAGGCACATTTCCTCTCCCTCCAACAAGGCCCAGCTGGAAAGGCCAGGACTAGCAACTTTCCAGACTGCTGCAGAGGCATGTCTGCGCATGCGCTCTTTGCAGAGTGGCTGCAGAGTCCAGGGCTGGAGTTGGGCCCTGACCGCAGCTGCCTGTGATCAGATATTAAGTCGGCTCCCTTCTTAGGCTGGGAGAGTCCCTGACACAAGGCCTCCAGCTTCTAGACAGTGGCAGGGAGGGGCGGGGGGGGGGCATTCAGTTCTGGGAGCTAGGGAAGGGGGTCCTCAATGAGTCCTTCAATGACTCATAGCCCAGAGCTCCACCCAAAGCCCTGAGAGCTTGAATGCCTCTTGAATGGCTGCAAATACCCAGGCCTATGCCTTACTTAGCCACCTCTCCCCTGTCACAAGACAAGCTAGCTAACTCTTGAGTTTCCAGGAAAAAGAAACTGACTGCCCCTAATTCTCCCAGCGCACTGGTTCCCATCAAAACAGGACGGAGCTGCCCCTGGGTGCTGGGTAGGCTGCCCAGGAGCATGGCTGCAGGTGAGATCAGAAGTAGGACTACCCACTTGTTTCCTTCCACATGCCACTTCCTTTCCCCTCAGTTTCCTCATCTGGAAAAGGCAGACCAACAGCGCCTGCCCAGGGGTTGTTAGGAAGGTAGGCGTGTACCTGCAGTAGCCTGCTGAGCACAAGCGCTCTGCTCGTGTGCGGCGAAGGGCTATTGTTCCGGCCTCCAACCCACCTGGAGGAGAAGGCAGTGGGGGGAGCAGAAGAAGCCGTGTAACCCAGGGAGAAACAGAGCATGGGTCTCTTCTCTTTAATCCTCAACAAGAAGCCCCCTAGACTCCTTGTAGTGTTCGAATTCAGCCTGCTTAGCAAAAGGCCTTGTTCTGAATTTAGGCCAAAACAGGGGATGGGATTACACCCATAAGGGTCTCCATCTGCTCGTGGCTTAGACCTGGAGGGGCCCCTGTCCCAGAAACCTCCATATCCCTTATTCCTGGGCAAACTGGGATGGCTGGTGTGCTCTTCCTCAGGAAGTCTATACCAACACTGCCTCATGAAGGGATCCTCATGAAGGGAGGCAGCTGGCTGGCTGTGGGTCGGACCCCCTCACAGTCAGGAAGGCATCCTGGGACATCCCCAAGTCAGAAGCTAGCCCTTCAGGTCAGTCTTGACTTGGTAACCACACCATCCAAAGTAGTCTGAATGCAGTGGTCCTATCTTTTTGTTTCCTTGCAATACTGGGATTCGATCTCAGAGCCTGGCACTTTTGCTTAGCTTTTTACTCGATTGCTGGTGCCTTACTACTTGAACCACGTCTAGCTTTTTGCTAGTCAACTGGAGATAAAGTCTCATGGGCTTTTCTCATTGGAGTAGCTTGGGACTCGATCATCAGATTTCAGTCTCCTGAGTAGCTAGGATTACAGGGGTGAGCCACCAGTGCCTAGTTTCCTATCCTTGTTCCCCACATAACACACTGGAGCTTCCTGAGAGCCAGGACTTGTGTTTGTCTCTCACTTAGAAGTGAGCGAGACACCAAGGACATCCCAACAGCAAAGCAAATCCCATTGAATGATTAGAGGTCCAAATAAGACAGCAGGATTACTTCACCCCACCTCCATTTTACAGGGGATGAAACTGAGGTAGAGAAAGGTAATTTGGTCCCTAGCATCCCTCCTAGCCTTCAGCTGGAAGTTTTTGATTAGTTTGACTTGTTTCCTTTTTTTTTTTTTTTATAAGAATGGTCCAGCTCCATCCATCAGAGCAGCTGGGAAACATGTTCCTAGGAAAACTCCAGGTGAAGTGGATGGGGCCAGGTGAGGCTGCCATCTTGGAAGGGACACCCCCCCCCCCAAGTTTTAAGGACTGTCTCCACTCTGCATTCATCTCATACTGCGTGGACGGGGAGAAAGGCTGTAAATTACTTGAGCTATAGATCTCACAATTACTTTCCCTCTCTCTAATTTGGATGTTAATATATTAGCTACAGCTTTGCCTTCTAGGCTAGAAATTGTTTTTCCCCCCCGCCCTGAAATTATACATCCAGATAGAGTAGTGTTCATTAAAGTAAGATTAGGAGAGGATAATATGTGAGAGGTATGTAATCTTTTGCAAATGGTTAGTAAATTGGAACTACCCCAATTACAATCTTGTTCATCACACAGGGCTGAATTACTTTGCCTGGGATGGGAGTCTCAGCCACAGCTCTGTGCAGCTCCCATTTCATAAATATTGTATACACATGATATTCTCAGCCATCTGCTTCACTGGTCGCTGAGCACATTTTCTGACTTTCTGGTTGAGTGCGGAGAGGGGTGGGAGCAGGGTGGCCACGCTGCCTGAGGCCCAGCCCCGCTTGCCTGTGCCTTCCGCAGGGCTCTGCTGGTACCACTGTGCCTCGGGCTCCGTCCCAGGCCAGCTCTGGGCTGTGGTGTCTTCCTAGCCCCAGGGCTCTCACCCCCCTGGAACTGCTCTGTTCTTAAGAGAACTTTCCAGAAAAGGCCTTTGGAGACTCATGAAGGTATCTCAGAGCTGGAGCATCATGGTGCAGCTGGATCATTGCGGGGGGGGGGGGGGGGGGAGGAAGGGAGGCGAAGGTAGGAGGGAGTAGGAAGCGGGGGGGGGGGGAGGAGGGGGGAAAGGGCAGTCCCTGGAATGGGCTGTGAGGTCCCCTCTCTGCTGTGTGTGAGCCTTGGTCCCAGAGACCGTGGGTCACTGCACCCCGTCCACACAGGCAGACTGCTGAGCTTGGAGGGCTTGTCTCTTCCACTCACTCCTTTGGGTCTGACCCTGACATGCAATCAGAGCTGTCCTTTGACCCACATGTTGTCCCCAATTCCCATTTCTTTGAGAGTCAGTGAAGCGCAGTGTATAAGAGGTGAGGTCTCCAGGGTCAGGGCCTACCTCAGGGCTGAGGTTCAAATCCCCTCTGACTGTTTATGAGCTGTGTGGTCTTAAGCTAACAGTGTAATCTTCCAGTGTGTCCACATTCCCCGGTCTGTGCAGTGGTCCCATCACAAGCGCCATCAGCCTGCGGATCACGAGATCTCGCTGCTGTGGAAGCCGTAGCTATTCTTTTATTGCCTTGGGCTGGCTGTTTTTGTTTTTACTTTCCCCTGCAGACGTGGGATCTCCCCCAGAGGAACCCATCCCAGTACTTATTCTCAGCGGACTCACTAAATGGGAGGGAACCAGCAAAAGAAAAGGGCTGGGTTGTTTTAGGTGCCAGGGATGTGCCTGGCGCGGTCCTAGGGAGGTTCTTCCTTCTGCTCCCATCGTTCTTTGAAGCGGACACCCAGTATCATTAGACTCATTGTGCCCAGGGAGGAGAGGCTCAGGATACTCTGAAAGCCAAGTTTCCTCTGACTGTCTTATTTTTAAAAAAAACGTAGTTTACCACTCATAGGATAAAAGGATAAAAGAAGTCCTTCATGTGCTCCACACGGGAGTCTAGCTCACCTCCGTGTTCCATCCTGCTGGCTCTGGCGTTCCTAGCTTGCTGGACTAGTGCCCACGCACAATTCATACCCCTCCACTTCGTGTCTTCATGGTGCTTTCTTGGACTTGACTGCCCTCTTCCTCTCTACCTAAGTAAATCCCCTTGGTCCCTCAGCCTAGCCTCATCTTACTCCAGCAAAGTGGTGGAACGTCTCCCAAGGGGCTTGGTCCCCCATTTGACATGATTAGCAGGTGGTAGAACCTGAAGAGGAGGGGCCTCGTGGAAGGTCTTTAGGTCATTGGGGTCATGTCCCTTGGAAGGGAGGGTGGGCTAGCTCCTCTCACTTGGTCTCATTTGCTCCTGGGCTCCCACTCTGTGTCCCCAGGAGATAAGCAGCAGCCTGCTCCTCTTTGTCACCCAGAGATCCAGGGCAGCCCCCCCCCCCTCCAACGCATGGCATTCTCAGTGTTGCTGCAGGGGACATCTGTGAGCAGGGATTTACAATGCAGGCTCAGTCCAGGTGGGCCGCATGCTTAGTTTCACACACCTCTGCCAACGCTAAGGGGCCTGGGTTATTTAATTTGCCAGGGGACCCTGTGTGTTTTCTGTACCTGGCACATAGCTTGCCCCATAGCTGGGCGGGGGGTGGGGGGTGGGGGAGAGGGTAAATATCTATGAGTCCATACGTGTTGGGAATGGGTTTCAGATCATAACCCATCCATTTTTAAAATCCTCGGCCTTTGCGGTCTCTCCAGTGTGTGCCATGCTTTTTATTTCTCCGCCTGCGGAGAACAGAATGTCATTCATTGAGCACTTAATAGGTTTGTCTTTCCTGATGAGGCCGATGAAAGTTGCATGTCCTCCAATCAGCCTTGCAATCAGCCAGTCAGCCACTCACCCGAGACAAGTGGCAGTTCAAATGCAGCTAACATTTCTTAAGTGCCTACTATGTGCCCAGGTGTGTGTCCTGGAGCCAAGCCCACAGAAGATGGGCGAGGCCACTCCATGACCTGCTTTGCAAGGGGCGAGTCGGCCAGTCAAGCCCAGATCTCCACACAGGCTGTGGGCGATAACGAGAGTGCGTTTCACCCAGCACAGGCAGGGAGTCTCCCACTGAGCTGCATCAGTCACCTGGAGGAAGATTGCTGGGTTCTACCCAGAGTTTTCATGCACCAGAAATGGGCAGTGACTGGGAATCTGTGCTTTAGTGAGCTCTGCTGCCTTGGTGGGTGGGGAGGGTTGGGAGGGGAGGGAGAGCAGGGGCCTCACACCTCCAAGGCTGGGGACTCAGTTCTGCTCAGCCAGGCTGCCAGCAACTACGGAGTCTGTAAAATGAGAGGGCTGGAACTGGATGAGTTCTGGGCTGCTCGGCAGGTCTGGCATTCTATGGTCAGTGATTGGATGAACGCAACCAAAGCTACAGTTTCCATGCAAGTGCCTTCCTAGGTGGGAAGTGCTATGGACTCAAACCGGTGTGACAACAAATGCCCAGGGAAGCCGGGGAGTCATTGAGTAGCTGTGGGGAATCTGAGACTCGAGTGAGATCTGCCCCTAGTGCTCACGGCACTAACAGCCCAGTTGTAGAGCTGAACTCACACTAGGAATAAGAGGAAAAAAAATGTGTCAGGATAGAACCAAGTGCCAGTTGACCTGTGCCTGGTTTGAATCCACCAGTGGGGGCCCAGGATGCCCTGAGAAGGAGGAAATATCCCCAAGCTCCTGATCATGATCTGATAGATAGCTCACACCCGTGTGTGGCAGGGTGTTTTGACCCCTGCCCCATGTCCCATCCTCACAGGCTGCTGTGATGTGGGTAACTTTAGGAAGGAAGAATTGAGAGACTTCTCCCAGGTTGGCTTCTATGAAGCCAAGGAGTTAGGACTTGAACCCAGGTCTTTTGATATTAAATCTTGTGTCTTCAAAATGTTGAGGCAGAAGGGTGAGGGATTAAGTGGTTGTGTGCCAGGGGGCGGACTTTCCTGGGTCATGTGGCACATCCTGAATGGGCCAAAGTGGTATTCTTGGTAGTGGGACGGGGAGAAGGAGGAGAGGGGTGTGTGTTGGAAACCCCCGGTGACTTCTAGATGCTTTATTCCCTTCTTCCCAGCAGGGTTTTCTCTGACAGCCTGAGCTGCCTAGACTGGAAGCAACTGGGAGAATAAACCCCACAAGGTCAAGGAGAAGCAAAGCAGAAATCACCATGTTACATTTGCCTTGAAGGAGAGCGTAACAAAAGAAAGCGCAAAGAAAGGTCCCAATCAAGGGTAGAGGAGAGACCTGGCCCCAGCACCCGCCCCCCCCGCCCCCCAAGAATTGTTAACCTGGAATTCAAACGCTCAAGTCTTTATTACCAAAAGAAAAAAAAAAAAGAAGTCGCTGCTGCAGAAGAGGGAGAGCTAGTAAAGAGTGGAGCAAGGCGAGAGCCATACACTGAAATCAATACTGCCCAGAACAAGCATTATCCTATGTGGAACACCTCAAGCCTCTGCCTAGAAAATTTGATTGGATCTTCAGAAAAACCTATTAGTGTGTTGTCAGGACCTTCTGGTGATAACTGATCAGCTCTCGCCAATCGATGCTCTTCACTTGTGGAGCTCCTGATTTTTTAACAGCATAATTGTTTTCTGGTGTTTTTTTTTTTTCTTTTTAAATAAGGGGCTGCGGGCTCCCGTATTCCAGCAAATGGGGAGTCAAAGTCAGACTCCCAACTTAAAATATTGAGAAAGGCAAGAGCTCCCGTCACTTTTCCTAATTGTACAATTATTTCCCAGAGCGCGCTGGGGATGGGGGGCTGGGGGTGGGGGCGGGAGTGGGGGAGGGCAGGCTTTCTCACCTGATCGAAATTGTGGAGAAGACTCACCGGAGTAATTACACAAGTCGAAACTATTTACCAAGTCAACGCTGTTCTTTATAAAAGAGCCTTTATTTATTTTTCAAGAATAAGGGCAAAAAAAAATTTTTTTTTAAATGGGATGTCCTCATGATGACGAGAACACCATAAAGCAGCACTGAAATTAGTCACATCAGTAATCACAACATTTAAAACGTCCAACTCAAGAGCAGGCAGGGCATCTTCTTTAGGGTTTTAAATGTACTTGTAACCACCACCAACGGAGTTTTTGCTTTTTTTTTTTTTTTTAAACTCAGTTAAAAACAAGGCAAAATTGAGGCTCTTCAGGGACTAAAAGCAGAGCCCAGGGAGGAAGCCATGGGCCAGGGTCACTCGCCGACATGGAGGCACAGCTGGAAGCAATATTCATGAATACAGACTCCTGGATCAGCAGTGAGCTGCTGGCCTATCTCCTCCACTCACCTGAACAAGACCCAAGAGCTGGACATAGCAGCAAAGTCAGCTGCCACCGCCCCCCAGCACCGTCCCCCCGCCCCCCCTGGCCCCGGGTGTTCATCCCCAACAACTGGCCCAATAGTTTGCCAGGGGGTTGTTGCAGGTGGGATAGTGTTACAGGTTCCCTTTGCTGAGCCTAGGAGAACCATTTGATAACGAAAAGTAGCAAGTGTTCTGCGCAGGTTTTTTTTTTTTTTTTTTTTGCGGGGGGGGGAGCTATTCAGCTCTCCATCCTGAGTTCCCTGGTCAGATCCTTTCCTTACAAAGTGTCAGTCTTCCAGGAAGGTTGATGGCTTATAAAAACAGTGGTGCTGGGCTGGGAAGGTGGCTCAGTGGTAGAGCGCTTGCCTTGCATGCATGAGGCCCTGGGTTCAATTCCTCAGCACCACATAAGCAAAAAGAAAAAAGCTGGAAGTGGCGCTGTGGCTCAAGTGGTAGAGCACTAGCCTTGAGCTGAAGAGCTGAGGGATAGCGCCCAGGCCCAGAGCTCAGGCCCCACTACTGGACCCCCCCCAAAAAACCCAAAAAACCAAAAAAAACAGTGGTACCCTGCCTACCTGGCAGTCCTGCCCTGAGCTAGCTTCCTTTAGTACCTGTTCTATGTGCTCAGGGTTGAGGTTCAGGAGAGGAGAGGGATAGGGCAGGGTAGTGTTGGGGTAGGGAGAGAAGGAGGCAGAGGAGAATAAGAAAAGGAAGAGGAAGAAGAGGATGAGAGGAGGAGGGAAAAGGAGGAAGAGGAAAACCACAGAGGCAGGACTGTATTGAAACCTTTGCAGGCCTCTATTTAGAGGTTCGAGTCCACAGTGTATAAACATTGCAACCCCATATTAAATACATTTATACCTGATTATGTCTTTCGGGGGGGGGGGGTTGTTATTGTTATCGCTGTTGCAATTTGCTGGCTGTTTGACAATGTATACTTTTGCAGATATTTAATTAAACATTTGGTAAATTTGGCTTGATCCGTTTCTTCTCTGTATTTGAAGGCTCCTAATTTGTTTCTTTCCCGATTTCAAGGATGTGCACTGGCCCTGGCAATGCTTATAGGACACAGGCACTATAGACATTGGTCTTCATATAAACACACACACACACACACAAACACAACCATAGCCCAGAGAGATAAACGGGATGGATGGGACAAAAGTCAGTGGTGAACACGACACAGAGGAACAAAATCAAAATCCAACCAAACCAAAACTTTTAACAAAGTAAGCAGAGGGACTTTGGAAAAAATAAAAACCCTTTAGAATTGCTAGCTAAAGAAGAAAGAGAGCAGGCCTTTCCTGGAGATTTCCAGGAAAGAGACAGACTGGCCCAATGATAGATTTAAAAATAATAACAGTAAAAGCTCCCTCTCATTGTTAATTTATTGAGCAAAGGGGCCAGATACTCTATTTGGCTTTGGTAATACAGAGCTGGATTGGATTGTCTCTACTCTCAAGGAATTCATGTTTTACTGAGGGAGAGAGAGAAAAGTAAACTACCAGCTCAGATGGGTGATAAGGACCAGGGAATTGAGGAAACAGAAGCTACCTGAATTTGCCTCCAGGGGGGAAGGCACCCCACCCCCCCAGAAGCCCAAGGCACAGGTGTGGGATGGTGCTGGCAGAGCATGGGGAGAGGGGTGTAGGGCAGGGCTGGGCATGAGTGCTGGGATGGATGCTGCAGTCCTAGGTCATCCAGAGGCAAGAGAGCGACCTCGCCGACTTCAGCATAGGACTGACTTGGGGTTGCAGCAAGAGGGACTGGAAAGCCAGGCAAGAGGCTAAGGACATCCCTTTGGTGGGTTGAAGGTCAAGGGTAGAAGTTGAAGGTCAAGGGCAGAGGACCAGCGTCAGGCAAACGATGAGTTTGGGTTGAGCTGGAGAAGCAGGAAAGGGGCATCTAGTTTGGGAGACTGATGAAGGAGGAGTTCGTTTGGAGGAAACTTAAAACCTTGTCAATTCCCCAAAGCAGGATGGCCCTCAAGCAGATGTCAGCCAGATGCCCACAGCAGAACAATGTCCCCGCAAAGCCCCTGAAAAGTTAGCAGGAAGACCCAGCACAAACTCTTTTGAGTAGAGCAGGGAGGTGAGAGTCAGTTTCTTGGCAGATTGTGATATTCTTTTGGCAGCCCTAGGGGCAGAAATCCAGTTCACTCTGCCTTAGAAGAGTTTGATGTGGATAGAGAGAACGGGGAGACGATACACACCTTTAGGGCCCCGTTGAGAGTAGAACTTAGCATCCTGCTGTGACTCATGGTCAAAGGGAGTGTATTAGAAATCAACTACCGGCTCTCTGCTCCTCCAGGAGTCCCTATTCTTTCCTGGCTAGCAAACACATCATTGCTAGTGTGACAGCAAGGTTGAATGGAGAGCCAGCTCTAGCTGTGAATCACACCAAACTCACCGGGTTAAACCTTTGTCACCCAGAGCTGACCCTTTCCTATAGGAAGAAGGAACAGCTAGAAGTGCCATCACAGCCGAGCCTAAGCCATAGACATCACGAGCCATTGCTTCCTTCTGTTGGTTTGGGCCTTTCAAACAGATGGATACTCTCGCACAACATTGCCAAGATTAAAAAGAGAGCCCTAGCTTACTACTCATGGCTGGGGAGATGGCTTTGGCTCTTCAGGGAGCGGTGCTCTCAATTCCTGGCCAGAGATGTTTAACATGCAAGGGAAGAAGACATTGTTCCCCCAAGTAAAGGGACTGGATTTCTTTCTTGGTCTTCGCTGTTGGCAAAGGAAAGACAAACGAGGGATGGTATGAATGAACCACACATATCCATAGAGAAGCCAGAAGCCCCTCCAAACACGTTGTTCATTTGTTCGCACAAAAGCCAGGCTGGCAGCCCTCTCTGCGCGTCGTGTTCACAGTTGGATCCTTAATGCATTGTGAGCGTTCAATCAAACTTTTAGTGGTGAAACTCTGGGAGCCGAAAGCCAGCTAAACCCAAATGGTCCCTTTGCTTTTCCAATCTTTTGTGGCTGCCTGGCTGGGCTCTTATGGGTTTTGTTGTCAACAAACTCCTGGCTTGCCTTTGAGCACTCCAAATTATTGAAAATGACTACAGCTTAAGACTGGCAGGATGATTGTTAAAAACAGCCCTGGCATTAATCATAGCTTAAGAGCTTCTGGAAAATGATTCTAATTCAGAAGGGGTGGCTTACAAAGAGGCTTGTTGAAAGCGAAGCAGACATCAACTTCTGAGAGGCAAAAAAAGATTCCTTGGTATATGCCCACACCTGGCTTCTTCTACAACCCAGCTGGCAGAAGTGTGTGTGTGTGTGTGTGTGTGTGTCACAGCTTACCTTTCGAGCTCACCCCACTTGAGACCACCTTGGGGGCTTTCCACTTGAGTCCCTGCTCCCCCTCCCCTATCTAGGACCTTGAGATGGGAAAGACCTGGAAGTCTCCTCTTCATGTGGTCGTCAGAACAAAGGCGTGTTGCTCTCTGTCAACAGTTGGGATGCCTTAGACCATTGCTAAAATAAGCTGTGCGCACAGAGGCAGCTGCGTGGGCAAACACATGGTCAGCATTTGCAAGCAGCCAGGCAGGGCAGCGAGCTAATACTTCTGCCTTTTGCCTGCCTGGCACAACAAAGGAGAATGATTTTTGCCATCAGCATTCTCCCTATCATGGAATCATTGCACAATTTAGTATGATTAATGGTTCCCATTTAGGAGACTGAGAATGCAAAGAGTGAGGGACTGGTGGCATTCGGCTGGGGGGGGGGGTGCGGTGGTGCTTGCGGCTACAGCTTGAGTGAAAGGGAGAGAGAGAGAGACCCACCCAGGCTTCTCCCTCCATTTCTCCTTTCAGGCACAAAGGGGGAAAGACACATGGCTTTTGGCATGCATTTGCATCATACACAGTCAGATAGCTGTAACACGGGGGTGGCTTCATTCTTGCAGCCTTCTCGACATTTGTGACCAGCACTTCTTGTGGTCTGCTGAAGCACGTGTGTCATTGGTTCCCAGAGACATTTCCTAGCTAGGGGCCCGCTTGAGAGCCCGAGCACAGCGATGGGGCTGCATAGCTGAAAGCTAGCAGAACTAATGACACCATTTCTTGGCATCCAGATGGCCACACAGAACAGCCACACAGCGGGAGGAAGGACCACACCCTGGTGCTGGGAGGGTGAGAGGTGACCTCCAACATAATTGTCTGTCGGTGAAGCACCCAGGCTGGCGGGCCTAGTGTCAGCTCGCCTCGGCTGGCTGGCTGGCTTTGCAGGGAGTTCATCTCCAATTTGTGGCGTCTTTTGCTTTCCGTGTCTTGGAGGCGTCGTAGCTTGTCGGGTCTCCCAGCTGCTGCGGGTGAGTAGTGAGACAAAGGGCGCCAGGGCCAGAAACTCATGGGTGCTGACAGAAACCAACCAGGAAAACACAGAGAATTCAAGAGGGCCTGCGTGTTTTAGCAAAGAGGCTCTGTGACGGAAGCCAGAGAGGGAGAAAATTGGTGATCTTGGCTGGCTCTATAATGTGACTCCAGGCCCTTCTCGATGCATTGGTGTCTCTGTAAGGAAATCTATTATTTTTTTTTTTTTCTCCATAAACTGTCTTAAGTATCTCCTGGGCTACATTTCTGGCTGTGTTAAGAATCAAGCCATCAAGAACAGCTGTGAATGTTACACATTTTCAGCAGTAGCAATGGACTTTGGCAGCGAAGTAGGAGCAAAAAAAAAAACAAAAAAAAAACAAAAAACAAAAAACAACAACAAAAATAAAAACCAAAAAACCCCCAAGGAAGACATTTCAGTTGACAGTAATGGCATTTTCCCTTCCTTGTCCAAACGGTAAAAGATTCATGCTCCTAATCGCAACACTAGCTGCCCCATCACTTTATTCTGGGAGAGGAGGTTAGAGAAAACAGGCCTAGAGAGAGGGAGAGAAAGAGAAAGAGAGAGAGATGGATAGTAATTTCGTCACTGCTAACAGAGACTGATTAGTGCGGAAGGTTTCCTTCCCTAGCAATACTTTTTAATCAGAACTGCGGTGACGGGGCACACAGCTTTGAGGATTAGCTAGGCTCGAGTCTGCCAGCATACACTGTAAGTTTAAGCGATGAAATACACAACTACAGAGAAAACAAACCAAAAAGAGTAATAAAAGTCACACACATTTCAATATTCAGCAACCATTAAGGGATTTAAATATTTGCTTGCTATTAAAGGCTTGTATTAGGCTCTTCCAACACCAGCTCTGGAAGACTGAAATATCAATTACGGATCAATTTTCCCCCTAAGTAAACACTAATGCGGGATAAACAGTATTAGAAGATGCAATCGTAACATTGCTGACTTCAGGACGGACTTCCTGCTGGTAACAGCAAGTTTAAGCCTGGTGATTAATTAACCTGAGAAGACAGCACTTAAGGGAGATTGAAGACGGGCACGCCTGAAGTGTATGACTGCAAGCCAGTGCACGTTTGGAGGGCAGGTGGAGAAGTCCCCAGCCCAGGGAACGCGTTGATTTGCCCCTCAGTAGTGGCAGTCACTCCCCGGATCAACACTTCAGAGGATTAGAAGGGAGTAAAACGGGAGGCCAGAGTGGGAATTCAAGTGTGTGAGAGAATTCCTTCCACAGCTACATAAGCAAGGACTGAGCTGCAGTTGCCAGCACTGTCCGCCAGGGGAAGGATACCTTTTGTGTTGGCTTGAGAATCCAAGATCAGAACATAAAAGAATGCTAACAGACAGTGGCCTGAGCACCCAAGAGCCTGGAGATTGGGGACTGGAAGACTTGGAAACCGAGATGGCTCCTGTTTTCAGGCTGTGCCTCCTTGTGCCCTCTATCCTTTTCCTACCGTGGTGGGGCTGTGCTGGGGGTGGGCACTGGACCCCCAAGTCCTCCTCAGAGACACATTCCCAGCCCTCCGAGATGTACTCAGGAAAAGGTAAGGAGTATGGTTTGGATATTTCGAACATGCTAGACCTCATTCTGAAGGCCCCTATGTCACGACGATGTTACCCTATGGCTTTGCTTACTGGCTGTTATGGAAAAAGGCCTTCTTTTCCCAGAAGGGGGAGCAGCCTGGTGTTCCGGAGGGTCCCTGAGGATGATGACACCAGTTAGGGCAAGCAGGCTCATTTCACAGCCAAGCCGAAAGCCATCTATATGGAGGAAGGGCTTAAAAACGGTCAAGGTTTGAAATTCAGAAGTAGTAGCTCATCCAAATTAAGTACAGAGAGACTCAGCCCCTCCCCCTTCCCAATGGCCTATTGCTGGCATGAGAGCCCCCAGAGACCATACTATGGCCACAAGGTCATTTGGGTGTTGGCCAAGAGTCCCTTTTTCCTTCATCTGTACTGATGGTCAGGATACCAAAATGCTTCATGTGTGGCTACGAATACCAATGCCATTTGGAAAGAATCTGGCTGCCAGTTCTTCATGGCGGAGGCGTGCATCTGGTATTCCAACCGAAAGGTGCATTAATCTGAGGCAGCATTTTGTAACGAAGTGCAAATGCCTCTCTTAAGCAGGGTCTTTCTGTCTGTCCCGTGGCTACTGGGTGAGTGCTTTAAGGTTCTGATGACAGAATCAAGGGAACATTTCTCTATGGAGCAAGTCCCCAGTTGTTTTAAGAGTTACATTTCAACTAGACAGAGGACAGTGAAAGATGGCACCAATTAATACCTGCGTATCACCTCCAGATTCCAGGTGATGTATGGAACCAGGCCAAAACATTTGTAACATCTCTCTGGAGGAAGTGAGGGCCATTTTCACTCCCATACCACAGGAAATACACCAGGCAACTTATCATGTGTCTGCTCATTTGCACGCCCCATAGAGGAGGGCCAGTATACACTCAGCTGCCACCTCCTTTCTGCCTCAGCAGAACAAAGGTTGAAGATCCCTTCTTTGGTAGGTTCCAGCTCAAGCTGGAGCCTCCTGCTACAGACAAGAGGGCTCCAGTGGGGACAGTACACAAACCACATATCTTGGAATAACTGCGTTAGTGAATGGTGATGTTCTGTGACTAGGCTTACATGGGCATGATGCTGATACCTCCTTTTCTTTCAAGAAGCCAGGGGTAAGCGTCTCTTTAGTCACCTACGTTATGATGAACCCGCAATCAGTGCTTGCTTGCTTGCTGTCTCAGCGATCTGATTTCCTAAACACTGATTATTACTATTATCATTCCTGAGGACTGAACCCAGGGCCTCCCGCAGGCTCAGCACACGACCATCATTCCTCTCTTCTCACAACCTTTGAGGTTAGGGCGATCTCTACCTTACAACCAAGGCCAGGTAGGGTGGGTAAATAGGCTGAGACTTCACAGCTAATCAATGGTGGGGCAGGGATTTCAACCCAGGTAGGTTGTGGGTCCTTCTTAATAGAGATATTGTGGACTTATGCTCCCCATTGCTCTCTGCCCTTGGAGAGGCCACTGAAACCCCAAAGCTTCTCCCAGGATGCCTCCCAGCCTCCTTCCCCGTTTTCCTCTCCGCACACATCAGCGGGGCTGGCAGGCCTTTGGCACCTTTGCTCCCCTAGGCCACCCTTGAAGATGCAGCTGGGATCCCTGGGATCCATGGTACTGACTTGCCAGCCAACTCCTCTCCTTTCTCCAAGAAATTCCTACCACACTACCATAGGCAAGGGTTGGGTTACTTCATGTCTTTGTGTTTCTGGAAACCTGTGTCCTTCAGAATGCTAGATATACACCAGGTATTCACCAATTCTGTCTAATTCAATAATTCAATTAACAGATTTTTGTTTTTTGTTTAAACAGAGACAGGCAAGACCAGGCCAGGATGTTTAGAGGCTAAAGTGCGGCACCCAGCCTTTTGGCTCCTCTGAAGCTTACCTTGTCTCTCACTGCTGAGCCTTCCCCATCCCCTGACCGAGAGAGAAAGGGGACCTCAATCACTGCTGGGTGAATGGTAGGAAAGGGCGTGTTGGGGATGGCTAAATATTTTCATTTGTCAGATCAGCCACCGTGGAGTAGAGTCACTGCTCACTTCACCTGCAAGGCAAGGATGACAACAACAGATTGAATCCTGCTGTCCACAGCAGCCCGGAAGTCTCCACAACCTAAACAGGAAGTGAGAACAATCTCGGAGAGACAGCCAAGCCAGTCCTCGGCAGCTCCTGTCCTCTTTTTGTGAAGGGAGAGAGAACTCGAAATGAAGAAGGCAGAATGAATCGTTAAAGACACAAAATCCCAGAGACAGGTGGAGCAGGCAAACACAGGGAAGTTGTTGGGGGTGGGGGTGGAAGGTGACGGGGGGGGGGGGGGCAGGAGACCGACCCGGGTCACCCCTGGCAGCTGGGTCTCTTGCACCTGCACAAATGACTCGAGTCCATGGGAGGCGCCTCCTTCCAGCCAAGCACCTGGCTCACCTGTCCACTGAGAGGGCAGAAGAGGACGAGGACAGGTAGGGTGAATTGAGAAGGAGAGAGAACGCAATGCCAAGAAACCCAGGCAGTCCCTTCCCGTCAGCTACTGCCCGGTGTTCTGGGCCCCCAAGCAAGGTCCCGAGGAAGAAGCTGGGGTCAGAGGCTGAGGTGTCCATTAAAAACTCCATCAAGAGAGTAAAGGATCACTTCGTAACATTAATTTTTTTTTATTAAGAAGACAGATATTTTATAGTACTTCTTTTTTTTTTCTTTTTCTTTTTGTAAAAATGGTATACATGAACCAATACAAAATGCGAATGGGAACATATGGATATGGAGTTTCTTACACTATAACATTGCCCATGTACACCTTAAAAACAGAACTGGCCTAGAGGGAAAGTAAGACGTCGGGGGGACTAAAGAGCAAGCTTATTTGGCATCAGTTGTACATCCTTCATTATTTCATATTCCTTTAAAAACACGAAAAAGAAAGACAAGTTTGTTCTTTCTTCACTCTAAAAGAAGTGATCAACCTGTACAAAGTAATACTCAACAATACATTTCAAACAGTGCACTGTATACTTAAGAAAAAATACATAAGCCAATATACAACTAAAATCCGTTAATTTCCTGTTTTTGCTTTGTTTTATCATTATTATTTATTTTTCCAATGTGTGGGGCCTACACTTTGCAATCTACCTGAGACGGAAAACACCAATCGAAAACACATGAACCTGAGACATGTCAACATTGTAAGCCATAAAGTTACATCAGGAACACTGCACTACTGTACACTTTTCAAAAACAGAAAGATGAGAGCTCCCAAAAATGAGATGTCAATTCTGTGAGCAATGGTAGTTTTTTTTCTTTTTTTGGTTTTTATCTGTTTTTATGGTTTTTTTTTTGTTTTTTTTACTATTTTTTTTTTGTTTTTTTTTTTTTTGTTTTTGTTTTTCTAAAAACAACAACTGAAAAAACCTTTCAACAACATGCTAAATGGTTCTCACCCTTTGATATGATTACACTATGGTGGGAATAGGTGCTATGGGCTCGGAATAGAGCTGCACATTATAAAATTTATTGAAAAAGGGATGTTGGTTGTGGCTTTTTCGTCTTGGTTAATGCCTAGGGATAGGAGAGGGGTAAACAAAATGCTGCTCGATAATGGATTTTCTTTTACATACCAGACCGTTCCCAAAAGGCCCCCAGATTGCAATGATTCTATCAAAGGTTAAAATAAAGACAAGAAAAATAAACACGCTTTCAAATAACAAAGAGTCGACATTTTTCCCCCTTAAATAAATCAGCATAAAGTTTTCCACATAATGTAACAATAGTAAAAATGCACCTTGCAAAATCCAAAAGTACTCACTGAAAATGTTATATAATATATATTTATATCTATATATAGATCTATCTTTTTTTTTTTTTTTTGATGCCATCTTTCCATACGGACTTGTTATCTAGATTCTGGAGCCTAACCAAAACATATGGTCAGAGTTTAGTTTTCGTCCTCCGGGACTACTTCTAGATTTCCTAGACATTTCAGTGAAAATCCCCACCTCGCCATAAAAAGAATGGAAATGGAAACTTGACTCCTCTACCCTTTCCTAAGGCTCCCGCATCCAGGATCTGTTCAAGGTGACTTGTTTTAGTAGCTATGTACTATGGCTGTCATCATGCGTCATCAGAATTTTTTTTTTTTTGGCAGATGGTTCTTAAGGCTGAGGAAAGAGGCCAAGGCTAGTGTATGAAAGGTAAAAAGATAAAAACACTCACATTTGAGTTTTGATTAAGTAACTGAAAACCCCTACATGCTGTTTTTTCCACCTCTGCTCTGACCTTTCGAGAACTGAGATCGACAGCAGACCAGTGTGAGAACAATACCGGCCCTTCTTTTGTACCTCTTTGCCTTTTGTCAAGCCAAATCTGAAGGAATGAAAGTTTCACACGGATTCGAGTTGGAAATCCCAGCATGACAAATATCTGTAATATACAGTACATCCAGGCCACATCCTACTGCCTTCCTAACTAAGCATAAAGGAGAAAAAAACAACACAACACAACAAAAAACCTGTTCCATTCACAGTCATTCGTACAACGCACGGACTTGCTTTTTCCTACAAATTAGTTGAGAAGTAAGGCCAATTGGGAAAGGTGGATGGAATCTTTTGGAACAGAAATAACCAGAGCAGAACTGTCTCTCCCCCCCCCCCCCCCTCCCTATTTTCCCTCCTGTGGCAACTCAAATTTGTCCACTTCTATAAAAGGGACCGACCTCACCTGTCGGGTCTGTTTAGGGCACTGAGAAAGGAGGCATCTTTCCCGCCCCAAATCTTTCTGGACAGTGTGGGGTATCTATACTGAGCCGTCTACAGATACAGAATTAAAGACAGATTCAATCTCATTGTGACACATCTCACTTGCAGACAACCCTGTACAGTAATGTAGTTCCACAGCAAACAGAACGGTTTCTGAATCACAGTCTAATTTTTCTAGTCTTCACTGCTCTAAGTATTGAAAACACGGGCAGCAGCAAAGAGTTATCATTGTTGGTTCACCCAAATCTTCACGACAACAGAGAAGAATGCATTATGGATACACTAAATTCTGAACTATGAAATCTAAAACTGTGCTGGTTCTCCTTTTATAAAACTGAATTTGAGCAGTTACCTCAAAATAAACCAAAGAAAGGAAAAAAAAAAAACAAAAAAAAAACCCTCAGAAACAGAAACAGGAAGGAAAGAGTCTTAAGGAATTCCAGCAGGTAAATTCCAAAATGGGAGATTTTGGGGAAAAAAACAAGAACCAAACTGAAACAAAAAACACCAACCCCAAAATCTAAAAAATGTGTAAAAAGAAAAAGGAAAAAAAAAGGAACAACAAACAAACAAAAAAAACAAGGCACAGAATTTTCTGCAATCTACTGAAATGAAACCCAAGTACCCAATTTGACTTGGTAAGAAGAAATCAAAAACTGAACAAATAAAAAAGAGGTGTCAAACAGCAGAGTGTACTTTTCAAAGAACATTTTTTTGTCTTTTTTTTTTTTTTTAACATAGCAAATCCCAAGCCTTCCCAGTCTCGCACCTTGCCACCCATTCATAAAAAAACACACGAGTTTCTCGCAAGTTCCAATATCACTGTCTCTTTATCATCTAAATAGGGCCAGTTGGACACCTCATTGAAACAAAAAGGCTGATCTAGATGAAGTACTCTTTCTTTTCTTCCGAGTTGTTCTGTCCTCCTTCTGCATTGATTATAGCTGTGTCTGCGTCTGCTGCATCATCGGCTCCCTTGGCTTCATGAGTGAAGTATGTACCTGAAAGATGAAGGGGTAAAGCACCGTGACTGTCTGATGGCCGCTGTGTAACGTGGTACAGAGATGGCAACTTGCTTTATGGCCATCATCAGGCGAAGTGGTGTGCAGGCAGCAGAGGGGAAAAAACAATTGGAAGGAGAGAGCGAGGTGGGTGAGACAAATGGGGATCCGGGGGTTCCAAAGGCACCACTCCAACTGAACCGCTGCGATATAATTCAGCAAATGAGACATTAGAGCAGTGATTATGACCAGAGGATGTCAGCAGAAGAAGACGTGAGTGGGAGCTAAAAATGCAGAAAGCTGGAGAGCCGCTGACTAACGCATCAACAGTAAACACCAAGGACCAATGACCAGAGATGTGCACGCACGTGGTTAAAGACCAAAGCAAGGAAGAGCAATTAGCCAATAAATGAATTAGGGCCCTGATGATGCCTCTACTGTCACCTTCAATCATGTATTCAGACCATCATCTCCTGGTGTCATGAATCATTATTGGCTACCCACAGGTGAGGATGTGCTTGACTTGCACGAGAACTTTGGATTTCCTATGCTTTCCATTTCAGAGTGGGGTCCCAGATCATTCTAATGGCTGGAAGGAAGGCTGGGATGGGGTGGGTGATGGGTGTCTTGTCTTCATGAACAGGTGCCTGTCTCTCATCTAACCCGGACCCAGATTCATGGATTTGCTAATTGGCACAGCCACAAGTAGACAGAACGTTACAGAGTTGGTGACACTCTTTGTCGCCAAGTCCCAAGGGTGCACATGGAGAGAGACAAGGATTGCACCTCAGCATCATACGTAGGGAGAACTTCAGACACTGGCCTGGCATAATTAGATAGCCCCTTTCCCATTATATAGTGTTATCCCTGAAATGACTTTCATCTGTCGGAGACATTCTGTTGTGATTTTAGGCTCTCAGATGACAAAGCCGAGAAGGCAGGTGGTCAAGTGCCTGCTCTCTTCTTCCGCAGGCACACACCTGCCCACTTCCCTTGGCCCTCTGCGGCTGCTGCTCGCACTATCCCCGCTGCCTCCGTGGCCTGGCCTGCCCCACTGCCAAGCTAAACCCTGTGGGGTGGGGGTGCTTGGCCAGATCTCCTTAAGAGTCCCAAACCGTTTTATGCTTGAGATGGACACCCGGGAGCCTGAAGTACCTCAGAGCTCTACTTCTGTACTCAAGGAACCTGCTCCAAACGCGAGTTACAACCGAGCAGTCTGCAAGCACCCAGAAAACCAAACCCCACCCAGCTCACTGCACAGTGCTTGAGAAAAACAACTGAGAAAAGACAAGGGCTGACAAAGGAAAGGGAGAAGAAATTGCCAGGAGAGGAGGAGAGGCTCAGAGCAGCATGAGGCAGAGGAGGAGCGTTGGAAAACATGATTGCCCATCCAGACTGCACAGCTGATAAGTGTGATCATTAATGGCAATTTAAATCAATTGCACTGATAATTTAAAAAAAATACATATTTATGTGGCTTTTAAGGAAAAAAGATTTTCTTTAACCTGGGCACAGCACACCATGGAAGTATTCTGTCCTCTGTGAGTAGCTTACCCAGGGTTTGGGGCCAGAAAACAGGGCCAGCTGGTCCACCTGTCTTCATCCTAGACACGGCGGCCTAGGCGTGTCTCTATTCACATCTGGGGCTCGCACACACCTTGCACACCAGCCCTCACTTTATCACTTTTACTGTCCCCAATTATGGACTGGAGAATAACAAGTCTACAAAGCTTTAGAGAAAATCCAAATCAAGGAGTGTTTCTCATCAACTCCAAGAGTGCTAATCAGCAGCTGCAAAGATTTAAAAAAAAAAAAAAATTTTTTTTTTAAAAGAATTTTTCCCTTTTCCTCTCCCTCTTTCAGGAACGAGAGAGGTTGGTCCGGCCACATACACCCCACCACCTAGCAAGGACAGACTCACAAAGTCCCACACACAAGGTCTGTGTGGACCTCATGGCTCCAGCCTGCCCAAGCACCTTGCTTACCTTTATGTCTGGCAAAATAGCGGCCCAGGATGATGAGCAAGCACAGCATGGCAAACACCACCACGGCCACAACGCCCCCAATCACGGCATGATCCACGGCCCTGATCGCACCCTCTTCACCTGCTCGAGAATCTGTTGAGATCAGAAGAGGAACAGGGATGTAGAGCTTATGACAAGACACCAGAGACCCAGGAGACACTGCCTCCTGGGTCAGAAGGGCATCTTTTTGTTGTTGTTGGTTTTTTGTTGTTTTGGGTTTTTTGTTTTGTTTGTTTTGGTTTTTAATGGAGGAGTCAGAGAGAACAATTGAGATGGCCCAAGTGACACTGAGGGGAACAGATGTCCAGTGCTGAATTCATCTGTTCTCCCCACAAGGCAATTTCATTCAAAGCAGGATAGGAGCTAATGCACGTGGAAGAAGCTTATGGAGGGAGGGAGAAAAAAGGGAGGGAGAGGAGAGGAGAGAAATGTGGTCTACCAGGTCCTGACCTAGGCTAAGTGGTCACTCTCTCTGGGACCAGGTGTGGATCCTCATTAAAGAAGCCAACCTAACTATTTTAGGGTGCTCCAAATGGCACCTTTCTGCTATCACAGGAATGGCAGAGGGGAGGACAGAGTTATCTTTCTACAAAACGAAAACCACTTGTTCACGGATAGGAATATGCATGGTTTCAAAAAGCGAGGTGCTTAAAAGCCACGGCTGCCTTAGAGATGAAATGAGGATTATAAGACTAGGGACAAGTGGTGTACTAGCTACATTTAGGATGTATGAGGGCATAAGCCTCAATTTAAAACCTAAAACCTATTTCAAAAAAAAAAAAGACAGCAAGGAATAATTGTCTATTGCCACAAATGGCTTTTCTTTTTATTTATTTAACACTCCTCGGTGCAATTAATTTTCCTTTATAAGCATCACCCCCCTCCGGATGTCTTTTTCCAACTGAGGAACGACGTGTTTGGCTGGGGAGACAACTTCAAAATGAACTCCAAATGAGCGATAGCAATGCAGGCGATGGATGTATGGCAGTGTAAACAATTTTAATTTAGGAATGTGGCTACATCACCCTTTGCTGAGATCCTAATGGCACCCGAGATTTATAATGTAGTAAAAAACAATTATTCTCCCGTTGATTAATACATTAACATTTTGGAGTGGAAGCTAAACCATTGTCTTCTCTCTTTTTTTTTTTTTTATTGAGTCAAGTACGACACCTCCATTAAAATGATTTACTAGCTGTACCTTACAATTTAAGCACAGCGGCAACAGAAACGGTAAAAATCTTTTAACTTTACATGATTTGTGAAGTCATATGTGAAGGATTTACCATTTAAATCTTTCAGTACAAGAAGCACATGGCCTATAAATCTGTCCCCTTCGCAGTTGCTGGACGCCTAAGAGAAATGCATTTCACCAGGAAGACTGAGAGTGCAAATTCAAGTCAATTTCTAAGAAAGATTTATCTCTGTCTCTCTCCAAAGAACAGAGCAAATCTCTGAAGCCTCCACCTCTAATAATATTTGAAGTTTATCGATCAAGCGTACAGATCCGTGACAGCTAAAGGTAATGGTGCTCTTTTGAGCCGAAACCTGATACAACGCTTTCAGCAGGAGAGCATGATTTACACTTTCTATCGATATTTCCAATTCTGCTCGGAGATTAAGTACTGGAGGATGTGGGGGAAATAACTCGTGACTGAGGGTTGCATGAAAAGTGCTTCAATTAAAAAAAATCCAAATAAAAAAAAAATACAAAGTATTTAAAAGTGTTTCATGAAGTTACTTTTGAAAGGGAAGAAAGAAAGAAAGAAAGAAAAACAAACAACCCAAACCCTAAACCCTAACAGAAATGCAAAATCAGAGGCAGCGGCGGCAGCGGCAGCAGTCCGCCCAGGACAACAGGATGATGGAGGTTTAATTGGAGGCTGGAGGCAGAGCAGGGCAGCCAATTAGATGTGCGAGCCCCTCCAGCAACATGTCTAATAAGCTGCACTTGAAACGTGAACCTGGAGGGCAGGGATCTCCCTCCTCGACCCAAGTGCTGCTGGCTTGCAAGTCATTTCAACAAGGCAGAACTTGCCATGGATACTTTAAAAAATTTTTTTCTTTTAGAGACAACAGAGCTGGCTGACAAGGAGCACTCTCCTTGGGGTGCTGCTGGAGGAGAGTGGATGCAAAAGCGCTCATGGGGGCAGGGGGAAAAAGCAACAGGCATTGTGTTCCTGAGGGTGCCTTCAAAACAGGGGTTTCCTCTTGGCTATGAGAATTAACTAATTCCCAAGTGCTGTAGACTGCAGACCTACTGATTTTGTCTTTCAAGGGAACCCCATGTCTTAGAATTTGGAAGGGCAAAGCAACATGATACAGATCGAATGACAGAAGCCTCTCTTTCTCTCTTTCTCTCTGGCCAGCCCTGGGGCTTGAACTCAGGTTCTGGGCGCTGTCCTTGAGCTTCTTTTGCTCAAGGCTAGCACTCTATTACTTGAGCCACAGTGCCATTTCTGACTCTGTTTATGTGGTACTGCGGAAATGAAGCCAGGGCTTTATGCATGTGAGGCAAGCACTCCACCACTAAGCCACATTCGCAGCCCGAGGGCAGAAGTTTGGAGCTGTCCAGGGCACAGCGCTCGGCCACTTAGGGGTGGCCACTCTCTTTGTCCACTGTTAAGATGGCTTCCTCTGTGTGTAGTTAGTAGTTATAGGAATACTCTAAAAGCCTCAGAGGAAACCAGAGAGAGGGAGAGTGTCCTAGGTGTGTGAACTTTGGGGTAAAGGAAAACAAACAAAAACCCCAACCCTCTCAAAGCAAGCAAACAAACAAAAGACTCACAGGGCATGTGTCCTAAGAGATTTTCTTGGGCCCAAACCATTCATTTGACTTTTGCTCCCTATGAACTCAAAGCTGTATTTTTTCCCCAGTGGTGCTATTTCCCCCTGCACTTAGCCCAGATTAAATTATAGTTATCTACATTCTAATTATCTTCCCCTCCCTCAAGGACACACGTTCCTCACCGATACTTATTTATAAGTGTAATCTCTCTAGCTATCGCCCGATACTCACTTTGATCGGAAAGTTTAGTACCACCAGTTAATCACCGAGACATTTTTCCTGCCTTCAATTACTGCAGATGGACACAGAAGGTAACTGCTGTTTAATTTACAGGGAACACTGTCGATGACTCCCTCTGCCCACCCCATTCCCACCTCCCGAGTTGACCGTGGGAGGTAGCAATCGAGCTGTGCTGGCTCCTAAGTGCCCGGCCTGGTCTGACTCCTCCTGCTTCTTCATGAGGAGTGGGAGGGGGGCACCAATGGAAGGTGGTTGTGGTGATACTGGTCGTCTACTACTGGGTAAGAATGGTGTGTACCTATGGACTGCTGCCTCATGCTTTATAGGCAGCAACAGCATGAGATGCCACAGGAAAGCCCTGGGCTGCAAGAGGATGAGAACTGGAGACTGAGAGAAATAGGGACCATCAAAAGGACATTGTCTCTGGCAAAGTCCATCAGCCTCTCAACACAGCTTCTATGTAAAAGGTCAGGCTTTCATCCTCTGCTGAAGGTCTTGCTCCTCTTAAGAAGCAGATCTTTTCATAACATCTCTTTCAATTTCAGATTTTCGGGGTTCATCCTCGCCAGAGTTCTGGTTCTCTGAGTCAGACAGACGAGGAAGGCAGAAGCAGACATGATAGCTTCTCAACTACAAAGTGAACTGGGGGTGTAGAGCGTTCAGATATAAACACGCCTGGTCCTGGGGCCATGGGCAGTGCTTTGGTTTAGAAGGTCTGTTTTTCTTGTTCCCTAAACTGTCACAGCTGTTCCTAGTAAGAAGGTTCAAGAGTGTTTCTATTCTAGGACCAAAGTGCTTCCATCATCCTGGAAAAGAAAGCCAGGCTTCTGCTTAGTAATGTGAACAGGTTATTCCAGCCTTGAAGAACCAAGTAAGCTCAGGCCACACCATGCCCGTGGAGTTCATCTCCGGGTGGCACACATGGGACTTTGAGCTAATCAGGCCAAGGGGTTGCTGACTTGGGAAAAGAATGCAAAAAATTCTGGGAGGTTTCCCCAACTCTGAGTTGTTGCTGTCCCCTCCCTGTCTGTCTGTCTGTCCTGTCCAGTAGTCACTTCTACAGAACTCTGAGTCACAGATCTACCACCCACTGTTTAGCATTCGGGAGTTGGCTTTTTTTTTGGCAAAAAGCTGAAACTTGGCTGCAGGTGAAGAGTTTATGAGCTGCTTGCAGAATGTTAAGCTGGGTACTAAATGTTTGGGTCAGAGTTTGAACCACCTTGGGCAAGGCTTTACATCTTAGGAATTGCAGAACAGAAAGAAAAAGGAAAAAAACTCTACAATTAATTCCCAAGGGGGATGCCCCAAACTGCCCAGTCTAATGCACTTTGGGCCAGCAACCTCCTCCAATCCACCCTCTGCACAGGAATCGGGAAAGTTCTGTCGGCAGCAGTTCTCTTCCCTGGGGGGGGGAGGGGGTCTGGTGATTCTGTGGGAACCAGACCTCCCCCCCAAACCTGCAGGGTCTCCCCCCCCCTCCTGGGACTCCTTTCTCTACTTCAACCACTTGCCAGAGTCATCTTTAATGCCCAACTCCAGCAGCAATGCCGCCTGTGCTAATCAGGGTTCCACGAGGGAGCCCGGTTTCTATAGCTACATTACCACCTGGCATGGGATGTGTAACACGAACTGCCAAGTGAATGCCATAATTGTGGATCTTTGATAAGCCTAGAAGGCTCAGTTGCCAAAGCAGGGATCCGTGGACCAGCAGCAGGGAATGGCTAGTATCTTCTCAACAAGATCCTGGCAAGGAGGGATTTTGGTAGAGGGTCTCGGTAAGCAGAACCCATGACTGCAGCCCGCACACCCTGAAGCCTGGGGCTGCAGAGCCCAAGGTCATCCTCTGGCCCGAAGAACACCAAATAGTCTGCCTATGAGGTGGGGTTATATGGTACTATCAATACAATATGTACCTCCAGCTCCCCTAGCACAGGCTCTAAGGTAGGTTTAGCAAGCTTGGGGCAGGTTCCACCTCCTCCTGCGTGTACTTAACTGGCGCTCAGAGGTCATATTTAGAACATGGAAGATTCTAGTCCTCCTGCCCCTATTTATTGGACCACTCAGATCCTCCACCTCCCCCTAGCCACAGATGACTGGAGAAAAAGTCACAATGGTTGGCTTTTTCCAACGGTTCTGTCGCTTGGTTCAGCTGAGGTCTTGCTGGACAAGTCTGTTTAATTAAAATCTCTTAGAACTGGTGTTTATAATGGCAGTGCTGCCTCCAGCTTCGTAGGGCTGAGGGATTGGTGTATCTCAGAAAAGGCTTAATGACTACGAATGATGTCACTTGCTACTTCTTACTAGGAAGAAAGAAAAGGCCTGGCAGTGGAGTTTCCAAATCTCAAGCAAAAACAAAATCAGACTTCAAAAAACCTAAACAACAAAAACCCAAATCTCTCTCTCTCTCTCTCTCTCTCTCTCACACACACACACACACACACACACACGCACACCTGGAAAAAAACAAACCCCAAAACGTAGCTACTCATTTTCACCAGCTATTGTGACTCTCGTCTATGGCAACAAGAATAAGTGTATTTTTAAAAGCACAACTTTATTACTGAAGGGGAACAAACTGAATGGCACGTGCTGACAAAATGCCACATTATTTGCTAATCCTAATATGTTATTCTTCTTTAAGATTTGCTTTTCTCAGCACCAATTCAATTATAGATGCTGCAAATCCTTCTGACATTTAATTCCCTCTTGTCAGAGTAGTAAATGTATACAGTACATGCACAGCTTTCCCATTAAGATGTTAATATATATTGGAGCATAGTAGCCTTTATGCGGCATAACCTTTCCTTTCTGTCTTCCTAGAAAATGGAAGGGAAGGAATAAACGGAAGGCACGAAAACCATGAAGATTGCATGGTGTCCCCGGCGTCTCCTCCTGGCCATGAGCTGCACTCAATTCCGGCAATGTCACTGTGGCTATGCTAACGTTTCAAAGGGACCACGCCGAGCAACTTAAAACTGCAGGCATCCTCTGGAGCTCAGTATGTGCTTATTTAAATGAGAAGCGCTACACACATCCACACACGGTGGCTGTGTGTTGCCACAGCTCGAGACTCTTGGTCACTGCCTAGGAACAGGTCCAAACTGGGGAAAGGCTAAGAGCTCATCTCCCTCCCCCACAGACTTTGGGAAAGGGCCCTGGGTTTGACATCAGCTCTGGGGCAGGTGATCCTCACCATTCCCCTGGCTTCTGGCCAGGCCTCCAGATGCTCTTGAGATGTTGGGCACAATTATGTACTTCAGAGGATCTTGGAGAGGCCAGTGTGTGGCTGAGTAGGGATGTTATCTGTCTGGCTCAGAACCTGGTATGCCACAGGGACTCAGCAAGCCCCAGATCCAAGCCTGCTATCTTCATGTCTCATCACTGATCAGACCCAAGTAATCATCCATTCTCCAGGGCCTCTGCACTGTACACCCAAGACACAATGCCCAATAAATACTATGCTGCAGCCACCAAGCTTGCTCTTTTCACTTATAGAGACTCAACACCCAGTGGATCTACCGGCCCTGCTGTCCTCTAGGGTGGTCAAGACAATGTAGGCCTGGCAGATCATGGCCATCTGGTTGAAATTATGGTTCAGGCACACCATTTGAGAAGCCAGAATATGAAATACTCGTCATTAGCTAAAAAGGAGAATATGTGTATGTATTTTAATTTGGATTTTTTAAAAATCCCTTTCAAGTTACTTGATTCGATGGGAATGACTTGATGTGACAGGATGCGAAGCTCCCCAAGGCATTCGGTGTTAACCAGGGAGACCAAAGGCCACAGTTAAGTCTCTGCTCCATTTGTCTCACAATGACAGAGATTCGGTGTGCTTGCTTTTCTATCTCAAGCAACAGGAGGGCATTGGGGATGATGCCGGCTTTCCTTCTAAGAGTAGATGTCTGAAGAAGCTGCGAAGTGTTTATAAGCAGACATTTCCACTAGAATCTCTGCAGAAAGATGCGTCCATGGCCCTCCAGCACGTGGGGATGTGAGGAGGGTGGGTGAATAATATGGTGGGGTCGCCCCGGAGCAGTGTCCAACCTGTAGACCTGGAGTTCACACTTTGCACTGTGGCCTGCCAACGTTTTAGTTCAGAGGGAAAGTTCCCGTTTGGGGGGTGGGGAGGGTCTCCTTCTTCCCCATGGTGGAAACAGGAGCACGCTGGATTATGAGAAGGATCAGAATAAGGTTGAGGTCCAAAGTCATGTGCTACAGGGGGTAACAACTGACAGCTAGCAAAGACCCCATAGATTTTGTTTTTTAGTCTACCGCCTTCAAATAGCTTGTTTTTGAGACAGGGCTTGTTAGGTTTCCTAAGTGATCCTCTTGCCTTAGCATCCCTCCTGAGTGCTGGGATTATAGGCATGCAATACCATGCCTGGCCTAGAATCTTATAAGAAGGAAGTTTAAGTGTTTTAACCTTTTCCAAGACAGGACTTTCCCATGACATTTACTAGGACCACTTCAAGGGGAAACCAATACCATAATTTAGGAGAGTGGTTGGGACAATGGCCCTGAAAACTTCCCAGCAGAATGTAGGCCATCTTTTTGTTTTGTTTTTGGTTGGATGTGGGACTTGCACTCTGGGCCTGAGTGCTGTCCCTCAGCAATTCAGCTCAAGGCGAGTGCTCTACCACTTGAACCACAGCGCCACTTCTGATTTTCTGGTGGACTTTTGGAGATTAAGAGTCTCACAGACTTTCCTGCCCAGGCTGGCTATGAACTGAGATTTCAGATCTCAGCCTCCTGCGTAGTTGGGATTACAGGTGTGAGCCACCGGCGCCTAGCCTGTATGCCATCTTTGAAGGGGAAGGACTTGAGTTAATGGCAGAAACTATCTTTCCAGGTCAGTCAGTGCATCTGACAGACTTCACAAAGTCCAACTCTGCCCTTCTCTCCCTAGGCGTATACACAAGAAGGGCTCAAAGAACAGATAAAGCAAGCTGAGGATTTCCCAGCGGAAGGATGACCATGTGGAATCAAAGCTCCTCCAGAGGCAGCAGTAGCCTTGTTCAAATCCTGACTGTCTCTTAAGTAATAGTTTCCTCATTGAGAAGCTGAGACCAACCACCTTTGCCTTCATCGGACTTTCCTGAGACTCCACCCTTCCGACGCATCAGCTTCTACTTCCGCCCTAGCCCTTCCTCTTCCTACTCACCCTGCATTTTCTCATAGCATTTTTTCACTGTTTCAGACTAACTTGTACTTCAAGTCTTTTTCTCTCCCTCTCCCTCTCTCTCTCTCTCAGAAAGTTTCTATGGAGGACAGGACTATCCTGTGAAGTTCAAGGCTGCTCAGGGTCCCCTTTGGTCTTGGATCTTGTTCACTGCTGTTCACTGCTAGCCTAGAGCCAGGTACAGGCACCTCACATGGTTTTGTTGAATTAAGATTAATAATACAAATAAAGAAAATGTCTGAGCTATAAAGCATAATGTAAGTCATGAACCATATCTCAAATCGATGATTGGCTCATATGGTTTTTGATGCCTTCTATGTTATTTATCTTGACTATTGGTTTCCTACTTACTGAGTCTGGGCCATACTTGTAAATGGGGGTAAGGAAAGACTATTCTCAAGCTGCTGAGTTTCTTATACACGTTTAAACAACATCAGCCAGGCCTGAAGGGTATTCCACTACCCAGCTGACCACACATCCCACACTGACTGAATCTAGATGCAAAGACTTTCTTCCAGTGCTTCCATTATCTAAATTAAGATTCCAGGTAAGCCCTTAATTCCTTTGTAATCTATTTAGCACACTAGGGTAGGTTCCTAATTTCTCCTAAGACCGAGGCCAGGTAAGTATCAGAATTTGCCCTCCACTCATAGACCTGTGAAGGACATCTAGGAGGTTTCCAGATCACTTTCTCATTTGTGGGGCAACAGGAGTAGGAAACAGCTCTGGACTGTCTTATTGGTGCCTTTGCTCCAAAGACAGAAGACTGATGGAATGCTCTCACCCTGCTGGGGGCCATTTTCTGGCACACTGTCTATTTACCACTGCGCTCCACTAGACAGTTCCCAAAGGCCCCTCCATTGCTGAAGGGAGGGATGCAATTGGAGATTTTTTTTTTTTAAGTTTTAAACTAAAATAGAAGAATAAATATGCTTACAGCTATTCTATTCCACATGGGTGGCAGTAACCACCAGCTGTCAACTGGAAACGGCAGATGTAATTGATAAAAAACAACTCAAAACTCATGTGGATCCACCATCAATAAGGTTAGCACCCCAAAAAGAAATGAAAGGGTTCTACTGAGAACTGGATGAGGTCTGCCCATAATTGTATCACAGAAGTATATGCAAGCATTAATTTTTTTAAATGCAGATTACAGAGGATCAGATGGGCGACGTGCTTTGCTGGTGGAGGACACTATGCCATATGCTGCTTGTGAAACTGTCATTAGCAGAGGTGGCACTGGCAAACGGGAGAAAGGAAGGGAAGGGAAGGGAGAGAACAGATTATCTTCATTTGGATGTATGTAACTTTCATCTGTAACATGGAAAGGATGGGATTTCAACCCCATGAAGCAGGGGATGGATGATATTATTCATTACTACAGTTTAGCATTAAATGTGCAACACCTACTCTAATTTATTGATGGGCTGTTTAAGACGGGTGTTAACCTGTTTGCCTTGTATTATAATTGAATTCAGTCTCTAGGCTACAGAAATTTGAGAAGTTCATCCTTCCTCAATCAATATGCTTCCCTTCAGTGACCCATTTCAAGACAACTTCATAAAAAATAATGTATTTTGTTTTAATAAATTTAAACACTATGACAGCTGCTCAATTTTTATTGGCTGTTTTTTCTCCCTTCAGATGTCTCTTTGCTGCCGAGGGAAGCCAAGTTCACAATCAATAGTAATTGATTAATCAGCATCCCCTTTGAACAAAGGTGCTAATCAGTTTTTGATTAGTTCATCAAACCAGATGCGAAGGCAGCCCAGCTCCAGCCTGCAAGTTCATCAGTGTTGAACATGACTTACGGCTACTGGGCATGACTGCAGTGCTCCTGGAGGGAGTGGGGGGAGGGCTCATGTAATTACTCATTTAAAGGAATTATTATGAACACAAATGTCTGACTTGGGTGATTGATAGAACTGCAGTGGGGAACATCTGACGGGGTGCAAGGCTGAGGCCTGGGATATTCCTAAGGGATGATGCTGGAGGAACAGGTGGATGGCTGATTTAGCAATGTGTCCTAGAGAGGAGAAAAATGACTTTGCCTATCGGAACGATCCTTGGCTGGCTAATATGCAGAGAGGCACCAGAACTCCTTTCTCAGGATCCCCAAGAAGATCCAATTGCCAGAGGCAATGAATCAAGAGTTGTTTTGTTTAGGGCCAATCTCAAAATTGAGCCTGTCTGCACAAGCAGGAAATGGCATCCTTCCAGCATTACATTTAACCTGGAAGGATTCACCTACTCTCAATCTCAAGGAAAAGTAGGGCAACGTCTTTGCAACTTCTAGATACCACGTGCCAAAAGCAAACAGAATACTGTTGGCGGGCTGGTTATCCTTCTAATCTTTTTATTTATTTATCTAAATTCCTGAGGATTGGAAATCCATTCATTTCACCTAACAAATAAAGGCTGGGGGCTCACTATAGGTCAGACATACGGCAGTGAACCAAAACCACTGTGGCCTCCTAAATGCTTCCACTCTGCAAAAATCTAACACCAATGCTCACGCTGGCACATGGCACCAACAAGAAATCCAAGGTCTGAAAGCAGCACACAGCTGTCAATAAATCGCGGGCATTTTGAAAAACTGGGTAGTTCCATCTTGTTTTCCTCACTGGGGCAGGTTTAGAGTTAAGGACGCTGTTTTAACAGAGCTGCAGTGAAGGGGTGATGTGGAACCTTCCTTTCCAGTAGCTGGAGTAAACATCCACCATGTATCCCTTGGTTTCTCCGCTGCAGTGACGAGGAAGGGGGCTTGCTTACTGATTTACGAAGTGATCAAATGCTTAAGAAACTGCAACGAGTTGGCAGCTCCACATCACAGGAGCTCCTGTAATTGTCTAGCTCTGACCACTTTAAATCCCCACCCCCACCCCACTCCCTCCTTTTTAGGATATGCTTCTTATTCTGGATTAGTAACACCTAAATTCTGGAATCAACCATGAAACCTACTTTTGCAGGAGCCCAGTGTGCTGTGAAAAAGGTCTGAGGTGGATAATTAGTTTACATCGTGGTGTGTGACAAAACAATTGCCCCTCCTTTCCCCCTGCCCTTCCCTACTTCTGCTTCTAAGATACCGATGACAAGGCTTTGCTAGTCTACTCCATCCAAGTAGACAGTCAATGAATTTAAGATCTTGTCACATAATCCAACGTTCTTCAACTGCTTTGTAAGGCAACAAATTTCCTCTGGAACCACTATGTACCCAGGACATATTTATTCTTTTACGGTTCTCAGTGGGGTAGCTTTGGTACAATCCCAACAGACAAGTTGACCTCTACTGCATTAACTACATGTCATTTCTGTACTACCATAGGGAGGAGAGGTTAAGTGAGAGAGTGGGGAGGAAGAAAGTTGTCTATAAAAATTGGTTCTTTGATTACGTTTCAAAATCCACACTTTGCCAATTGATCTGTCAGCAAACCGAGTGGTGGTTTTGTACAAGCGGACAGAGTGCCCGCAGGTGAGACACTGCAGTGCCTTACCTAATGACTAGCCCTTACCTGAGAGGTCCTCACTGTCCAGTTCTTCTGCGGAATTGGGCAACTGAGTAAGGCCTTACAAGTAAAAACAAATCGTTTTTCTTTTCATTCCTCCAGGGACATAAACAAAAAACACTTAAGAACTGAGGATGAATTAAAAAAAAAAAAACATGAGCCAAATCTCTTGCTATCTTTCATTTTTTTTAAAGATAGCTTGAATGTATTAATCCATAAGTTCATTTTTTTGAATCATGTAATTTTGTGAGTGACACACGATCAAGGCAGAAAGATTCCTCAGTTGCCACTGTCCAAAGCACATGAAACATGAAGGTGAATGTTTAGAATCACTCATTCACAGCAGCATGCAAAAAGGAAAAAAAAAACCAACAAAGCTTGATTGTTAGATGTGGATGCTCTGATATATCTCTTAAATACAAATGTACTTAGATGTTACATACTGATGTAAGTTTTATCTCACGTTTCACTACAAATTGAAATCTTTGCCAATACTGACAAAACATAGTTCGTTATCAATTTAGGATGATCGTGAATGGCATATTTCAAAATGGCGCAGCATCTGCTAACTGCAGATTGCAGGTTATGCCTTCATCAGAAAATCTTACTCGTAAGATCATTTTTTTTTAAAAAAGAGAATTTCATACATCAATGGCATTCCTGAAAAATAAAACCCTCAAAGCTGAAAAAGCAGTTAGGTCAGGAGGTAATCGAGTAGAGGGGCTTGAAATTCCTGTACTCAAGTCAACCCCTCCACTGGCTAGCCGAGATGGCGCTTAGTTATCCCTGATTTGAATTATGAGAGGTGAAGAGGGAGGCTCAGTTAGGAGATGGCTTCCATTTCCTCATGCTCTACTCATGGGCTGATCCTTTAATGAAGTTTATTAAACAACACAAAATGTTAGGTAATTGAGGTGACCTTTGCTTATTCTTTGTGGCTCTACTCCAAGTCCCACTTGAGTGCTCTGGGAACCTGAATCTCCACTTCAAACTCTGATGGATTTGTCACTTTTGGAGATGCCTGTGGACTTATCCAACTGCAAGGTCTTTGGAGAGAGATGCTAGTTTTGTTATTTTGGCATCTTTTCCTTCTCCTATAGCCAAGCACAAAGTACACTCTCAATGAAGAAGGCCAACCAAGACAAATGCTCCAGGAACATGGAATGTCGTACTGATTGTTCTGTTTTGTTTTGTTTTTTTGTAAAACACAAATTCATTAAAATAATCCTGCACAAGTGTTTCCTAAAGCTTAGATGTTGTACATTGCTTTGTAAAAAAAAAAAGTTACACAGACATCAAGAGCCAGGTTGATTCTGTAAGAAGGGGCAGTCACATCATCTCCTGAGGAAGGAGAATTACCCTCCTGGCCCATGGGTGTCCATACTCAAGGGCAGGTGCCCAATTAAAATGAATGGCTTTCAAGTCCACAGGTGTTTCCAAACTATAGATTTTAGGTGACTACAGGAAAAGTGGTGAGTAATGTAATATGTTATGGAGGCAACCAGGAAGGGATGCCATCTACTTGTTCTGAAATCTGATTGGCTGAAACCATTCTTATTTCTAATTGGCTTTCTCCACTGTATAAAGACTGATGAATACAATTGTCTGAGTAACTGTTATAAATGGGCAACATAAAGTACTTCTCTATAGTTAATTATGAACTTGCCGCCTTCAGAAGGCTCATCCCGCACTTCTACGTGGCCCAACGAATAGCAGAGCATTCTACATACGTGCTTGGTGCCCACTGAACCACATTAAACAAGGATGTTTCAAGTAGGCAGCTTTACTGCTGAAGGCTCGTCTCCTTGGGGAGGGCATTAGAAAACTAATTAAAAAACAAAGACAGATCTGTTTATGAAGTAGCATTGATAACGCAAAGTTTTCCATTCAGAAGCAACAGACAGTTGATAAATGCCTCATTAAAGCTAAAAGTGTCATTTTTAATGACATAAACTTTAAAACATACCAAATCATCTGGAATCTACTGCTCAAGACTGTTCTGAAGTAAGAAGCCATTTAGGCGAGTGGGATTACATTTGCTTTTGCAATGCCACTGTCTTTTATGAATCTATAGCGCTTTGCCATAGTTGGATAATTTCTGAATAAATATAATTAGGAAGAGTTTCTTGAAGCACAGGGTGTACAAGTAAGGACAAGCAAAATTTCCCTCCTAAAATTGCTTTGGCTTAGATATTTTTCTTTTATGTTCAAAATGATACACCTCTTATTTTCTCAAAGAAAAAGACAAAAGACGCATTTTATGAAGCAGAGAATATTCTTCAAAAGGAAACTTAAAGATTTAATAATAAATGGGAAATTACTTCTTGGTTCTTCTATTCAAACTTTGTATTATCTTTCTCACCACTTCTAATTAAAATGCATTCAACAAATTTCTATAAACTTTACAAAACAAGTCAAAGTTTACTTCTGATCTCAATGGGATTTTAGGGAGCAATGATGGATGTGCTAAGGTGCAATATGATTATTTAATATGTGTACAGTGGCTGTCTCTCCTGCAGAGATGTGTTGGGACACACTCTAAGCCTGCTTGGTACTTCTGTGGGCTAATTTTTTCCATTTGGCAGCATGTGTTGGCTTCTCAAAGTTTCAATGATTTTAAACCAAGGGAAGGAAACCCTCAAAATAATAGAAACAATTAGAAGTCCTAGACTTATTTTTTAAGTAAATTCAAGGCCAAATAAAACGTAAAAGGTTCGTTTCATGAGGGTATCTTTTTTGTCTTAAAAGAAATTTTCAACAAAGAACAACCAAATGAAAATCTCTAAGAAACACAAACAACCCACTAGCCCGCTGTCCCTAGTGCCATTCCCATTATAAAAAATAAAATAGGCGACGGTCTCTCTCTTACCTAAGCAGCATACATCTGCTCACTTGGCCATATTATGGAAACTGTTACTTCCACCACCAGCCATAAGAGTTCAGACGCCCCCGGTAGTTTTAATCTAAAAGCTCAGTCATCCTGTTCTTCCTGCTTTGTCAGCTTTTGTGGAGAGTTTTTCCCTTCTTCCCATTAGCAGAAATTTGGTTCACGCCGTTAAACAGTAGCACATTGTTTCCAAACTGCATATCAAGGCTGAAACGCAATCTTCAGGTCCTGCAGCCATTCGTAAACCTCTTTAGCTTTGTTCTTGGGTAGAACATACAATGTCTGCAGAGTCCCTTGACTGAATGACAGCCTTTGAATGCCACTGTTATGCACTCGTACAGAGAGATGTACATAGAGGTTCATACACAGATGGTGGACATAGCGGTTGTAATAATGCGCACTGCTGGCTATTTTTTTTTAAAATGGGCTTTGGAATATCCCCACAATTGAATATGAAGTAGGAGATGGAAATTCCATGTGCTTTTAGGGTTCTGTCATGGTCTGCACTACTCATAAAATAGTCCGGGAAAGGAAGATTCATTGGAGCAATTACCTAAGGATAGTGGTGTAGGGCATTAGCATCTGTCTAGCACTGGCCCAACACGTTGAAACCCAAACCCAAAGTGAAGGATTATTCTTCTGAGGGGTTCCCAGTGATAGACTGAATTAAAATCTATTTAAAAACTCATTTGGGATATGAAAATTCATGAGATCATCAGCCTCTGCTGTATTAGAAGGTGGAAAAGGCAAGAGGGCAGGTAGACTTGAAAATAATGAGAGAGAGAGATAAAGAGAGAGAGAAAGAAAGAAACGAGAACCTCAAACCCAGAGGAAGCCAGCTGACTGCAGTGCAGCAAAAGCACAAGCACTATTCCAGACCAGGTCATGCGGTCACCCGACCCCTCATGTTGGGGAGGAGGGTGGGGGAAAGGAGAGGGGATGGACAAACAGGGCAAAAAAGGAACGAGGCACAAGACACAGAGAAGCACCCACATTTGAATGAACAAAAACCATCACACGCACCCACACGTCAATAATCATAAGGAGACACCACCGTGCGTTACATCGCTCATGCGTTTCTGCCATCAAAACTTCAGACAATGTGAAATCAGGATTTGGCAGTGTTTTTTTTTGTTGTTGTTTTTTTTTGTTTTTGTTTTTGCATTGCTCAACATGCACACATAACACAGGATCTTCCTGTCCAGGCCTTTAAGGATGAGCTCCAAAAAACACAAATGCTCAAGATCCTTATTCAAAGAAAGATTCTTGTATCACCCTAGTCTAAACATCTCGTTCTTACACTCACATTTATCTTTACTGTCTCCTGGATCCTTAAAAACATACTGTGGTGAATTCTTGTTTGGTTTTCTTTTTGGAGGAAATCCATTTGGTTTTGAATCATGCCCATGCACTTCTAACCTTCTGATTCATGCTTATTCCAATCAGATATTGGTAGGAACAAATGGTCAACATACATAAACAACTAATATAAACTTCATACATACTCTAGCAACACAAGCTTGAATAAAATTTTTTAATGAGTCTTCAAAGGGAAAGCTTTAATTTTGTCTCTTTTCCTTTTCATCAAAGGAAAGAGCAATATGGAAGGAAATCCAAAATGACTACTTTTTAGACCGGTAAGATGGTCACAGATGGCTGACCTAATAGGTCTTGTCATTTAAGTTGCTAAGTTATCAAAGTACTTAACATTCCTCTAGGCCCAGATCACCATAAGGAACACCTCAAGGTTATCGGAAAATGAATATGAGTCAAATGGTTGCTGTATGAAAGAAGTTGGGCTTTTCTTTTTTTCTTCCTTTTTTTTTTTTTAAAGAATAAAATCTGTTCTACACTGTCATCTTATTGGAAATCAGACCCTGTGACTTGTAATTTCCACCCACGGTCTATTATTATCTTTTTATCCTAACAACTGATTTGAAAAATTTCGTCCCCTTTCATCAAGTAAAAGTTTAAGATATTACTTTGGTTTTTATTAGAGCTATTTGCTGTGGGCGAGAGTGTGTATTGTTGCAAACAGTGGTTGGAGCTCTTTGTGAAGATGCTATGAGGATTCTGGACAAGTTGAAGAATGCATTTATAAGTGCATTACACAGGGATCGGCCCAGATTATCGATCACCTCTCCATTCCTTTGCTGTTAAGGAGTCCAATTTAAACTATGAGAGATACATAATACACCAAGGTTGTTCTGCCTATTTCCTACCAAGTATCTCATGCACTGCCGGTCAATAACATCTCACTGAAGTAGCAGTGGCTGCTTGAATACCGTTCCCAACTAGCAGGATAGGGGCTGCTTTTTACCATACACTACATCTCTATTTTCTCTCAAAGGATTGTTGGAAAGTCTGTGTCTTTAAAAAAAAAAAAATCATACTGCAAAAAGAGATCACTTTCTCTTTTTCTCTCTTTAAAGAGAATGAGCTAATTAAAAATAGTAGCCTAGAATCACAATCAGCCCCCGAGTTCATTTCTCTTTTCTCAGCCAAGGGAACACATTTCCTACACTAAATAAATACCCTGTCTAGGCCTTCAAGGATGAGCTGCAAAATACAAGTACCTAAATTTTATTGAAGAGACCAAGAAAACAGAATTCTGGAGCTTTAGGAGATAAATGATCAATATTTCTTCAAAGATCTCATAGAATTCAAGAACCTTATGGTTACATTTGACCCTGGAGTTAATTACAGGAAGCTCAGAATTTAAAGTATTTTAAGAAGAATAAAACAAAATTTCTCAAGCTACATTAAAATAGCCTTAAAGCTCTGAGAATAATCGATGAAAGCCAGGAGGTGCTCAATTAATGGTGAAACATACAAATAACTAAGCTTAATGGAGTGCAATGCCTGAGATGTAGCAAGTATTATGGGGCATTACCTTAGAAAGTGGAAGTTTTATACCTAATTGATTTCTCATGACTGTCAAGTGTACCTGAACCCTTTAACTTATTTTTTATGGATGTTTCCCTTTGTGCCAATGACAGGGAAGGACAGGATGAAGTGGGAGTGGAGTGGAAGGGATCTATCACTCCATACCTAACTTTGACCTTAGAGGACAGCTCAAATAGGCTTTGGGTAGAGATTTCTAACCAATAGGTTCTCAAATGTAGGTTTCTTTAAGGAATCCAGTCTGAGACAGGAGATGTTACTCAAAAACTTGAATTAATCCTACAAGGTTGGCTGATCAGTTCTTGTCATTTCAATGACAGATTTCCACCCCGCACAACAGGCAAAGTGATTGAAGTGGGCCCTTTACCAAGTGATTCCCTTGGATTCAATTATTACAATTTAGCCCATTTTTAAACTAACATATCTGTCTCTAAGCACAATCTTGCCAGGCTTAGATTTGAGCTAAGTAATAAAGCAATATACGGATGGAACATGATTCTCATTTTCTGACTGGAAAGACACAGAAAAGTTAATAGGTTTATCCCCATCTCATACGTCACTGGTGATAGGAGGGAAAGGAGACCATGTTTCCTTGATGTACCTGTCTGTGATGTACACTAAGTTTTTAATCATGTTTCTGATTAAAGTTTTAAAATCAACATTTTATCATTTGGTCTGCAAGATACCCCCATATACCAATGACTTTTAAAAAGTCCTGGTTCATGTACGATCCTTTTGGAATGACCAATGTTAAGCATAATCGTAAGATGAACAGGTAGAGATTACAGGTGCATACAGGAAGGGCAGTCAACCCTAAGGGTGATGAGGACAAAATAAAGCCACAATACGTCCTAATCACAGCTTCTCTCCCATCCTCTGTGACTCCCAATCCCAACTAAGTGACACAGAGATCTGTCGTTCAAAATTTACCTGAGTCTACATTCTGTAACCTTTGGTTCAGATGCTAGATGTTGAAGTAAAATATTCATTACTTTTCAAGTTTTATGTATTTCAAGCTTTGGTGGAGGTTTATGTAAAGTGGCCACTCCTGTCATGTTAGACTGCAACCATTGGCTGTTGAACTCACAACAGAAATGACAAGACTCGACAGCCTTACACAAAAAATAAATAAATAAATATATATATATATAGTCTATTTACAAGATCAGTCTACTCCAAACGTGATTTCCCTTGAAGACTGCATTTCTGTTTTTCCCAGGCTTGCCTTGCCTCTCAGCAGTGCTGAGAAAGTAGATAAACAGTAATGTGATACCAACCGTGAACTGCTGGTTCTGTCGTCGCCGTTGTATCTACAGACAGGAACAGAGGATTGGAGGAAGGGAAGAAACAGGAGGAACGGCATGCAAAAAAAGGGAAAATGGAAAAAAAATGGAACAGATAATATATGAGCAAGCTTTCAAAGAACATCGCGTGACAAGCAATAATAAATGAAAAGCAAAAAGCATTTGAAGTGAGTAGCACTGTTTTAAGACATGCCTGGAGCCCAAAGCTGCAAGCCAGTAAGGAAAACAGTAAATTCTTTGGTTTTTGGGGGTCTTGCCAGGACACATATATTTGCTAGTCAATAGTCAGGGAACATGCAAAGTGATGAGAGACACCGGTGCAAACTCAGGGGCCGGTAGATGGCTCTTAACGCATCAAGGCTCAGGACTGCGACAGAAAAGCTCAGCCGGAACGTTGGTTAAACAATGGATTCATACATTCAAACATTGCCTTTGTTTTAACCCAACCCACCCGGGCACATGGGCTTCTCCACTGCCAATTAGGCATCACTGGATCAATTGCACTGAGTGTAGGCTCAGATGCCTGTAGATGAATATGCAATAGACAAGTTCAACTTCTCCACTTTATTACATTGGCGGAGTTTAGCTAGGAAGTACAATGAACTGGCAGACCATGGGAATCAACAAATTACTTTCTTCATTCAGACAGTGTCCCTCTGTCCCCCCTCCCATTCTGAAGCTCTTAATATGTAACAATTCAAGAGCAGAAGCCTTTCACGAAGACACACATGTCCACCCAGCCTTCCCAAAGCCACATCTAATCATGTGACACTGAAAACTAACGTAATCATCCATGCGCTTATAGCTGAGAACCACATTTGCAGCTGTGAGCTGCCAGCATCCTGCTTTCACAGCTGGATTAGGAGATGGACCCATCATCTTTGTGTTATTGCTACTGCACTTGCCATGGAAGAAGAGGTGGTTTGTCTCTTTCTTCTACTTAGGAGAACTGTTCAAGTGTTCTCCTTCTTCCCTACCTGGCCTGCTATCACAGGTTCCTTTCCACAGGACATTCTTCCTAAGGGCTCAAGGCATTTTCTCTTTACTCTTGGTTATGGGGGAAGTGAAATGCATGCTGACATTTTTTATCCAGAGTCATTTTAACACCACTCTCCTAGTCAATTTCATTCGGTGTGAACCCAGCTGGCCACACTCTCCTTTTCCAGGCCCCTCAGATCTCCAACCTGCCCCATCAACTTGGCCATCCTTTGGCCAGAAAGGAATGGTGGTGCTGAGACTGTGCGGGCGTCTTGACTCAAAAGACCTTGTGGGATTATGGGTTAAAATGATGACCTGACCTTTAAAAATGTTTAAATTTATTTTAAATAATGTAGCTACTCATTTAGAGTTTTTTCATGAGTCCCAGAGACTCCAAAAGACAGTTTCAGATTCAACACAGGCAATGTTTAAATGTACCAGAATGTCACATATAACTTTTTTTGGTGGTCCAATGAGCCTGGAGCTTCTGATTTGTAAATACGACACATGAATTCACACTGGTGTTCCCCCTCAGTCAGCATTCTTTCCTCGGTACTGCGTACCATCAGAAGTCAGAGCCCTTCAAAGGAGCCAGAATTAAACCAGAAGTCTGAAGGGCCAATGCAGCTTAATATAACCAACCGCTGAATATCTTGGAATAAGTAAAGATAAACATAAAATACACCACATAAGAATACAATACTTACTTACAAGTCAACTCTGTGTGCATAAAACAGCAGTAAAAATAATACAGGAAACTGTACAAATGAAGCAACACTCTATACCAGCATTCCAGATTCTTCTGATATGGGAGACGTAGCTCTTTAATGGAGTTATCTATGCCCAGCATTAGTTTGAGGCACTTTAAATTTGGGGGGCAGAATTAAATGTACATTTGTACAGAAACATTTATATTCATGTTCACACATTTTACGGGTAGGCATTTGGTTTCTTTCCAAAATAGCAATAAAAAAAAGAAGGGAGCAATAAACACTTTGGCTCATTATTTTTGTGGCAGCACTTGTAATATGCGTTGTTTTTGTGAGGTAAATAATTAATAGGCAACAAAAGGGGATGAAGTAAAACTTCAAGGTTAGTGTCTTCAAAACATAATGTTTGACCCCAATTTACTGTCTTCCTGCATCACAACATTATGTCAGCTCGGTGACAAAATTAAACCAGGTGAAGCTAGGTTTTGGCTCTTATGTGGGTACTAGCAATACAAGAAGGCAAGATCCTAGTACATCTTGCTTCCCTCCACACTGGGGGTGGGAAATCCATCAATTGCACCCAAAAGAGGAGGAAAAGGGGTTGCTGAGAAGGAAAACACACACACACACACATTCTAAAACAGGTAAGCAAACACATGTTCAAGTCAAACAACACAGTTACTGTAGCTGCTAATGGCCGTCCACGATTAGCAACGGGGGAAGAGAGCAGCGGAAAACACAGCTGGCTAGAGTTTAGACTAGGTTTGAGGATGAATTTGGGGAACTGCTAGATCCCTCTTCTCTGACAGCGTCTGGTACGCTACCTGAACAGAGGCTGTTTCAACTCAAGAATTAAGGAAGAATTCTTTCCAAGTGCCGTTTCTCTCCTCACAGGAGAGCCTGGTGACAGGATTTGAACTGCATTATGACTTCATGCAGAAACCAGATGCCCTCGCTCTGGGCAGACTGTGAGCTTGCAAGGCAGGATTTATTTGCAAGGCAGGATTTATTAGGGTGTCTGAATCATAGGTGGGCAAGTTCACCTCTCTGAATCAATTTGCAGGGTCACTGTATTTTTTGATAACATTCTAAGTGTACAGGCAAAACACAATTCCATTGAAAAATTGATAAATGCTAGAATCAGCTTGAAAGATGAGTATGTCTAATTGCTCTCACAAAGGCTTTTTTTTAAACCTAACTTCTTTGCTGCCTTGAAAGAAAAATCTTTGAACTAGGCCTATGTGAAAAATAGTTCACAAAGAGCTAAATTGGACTTACAACAGTATTAGGTTTAAAATTAAAAAGGCCTAGCTGAGCCATTGTCTCCAATTTAGTTTAACTGCAACGAGAGCAAATTTATTGTAAATTTATTTTATATGGTCAACAATGCACACGCGTGCGCGCGCGCGCGCGCGCGCACGCACACACACACACACACACACACACACACACACACCAATCTCTGGTTCCCACAAACTCAGTATGTACTGTCTTAATAGTCACTCTCTAGCTGTTTTATGAGCAGAATCAGACAAGTATCCAAGAAAGAGCCTGTGCATTATTTTTCTGCAAAACACACACTTCACTAAATACTGACTTCTCTTAGTTTCCCAGTCCTACAGTTTATGCAATCCTGCCTTGAATAAATGAAGCAGCCCACATATTTCATGTTGCAGCATAAGGTATTTACAAAATGAAAAAGCTCTGACAATATGTGAGGATAGAGACACTAACCATTTAACCAAGTAGCAAAAAAAAAAAAAAAAAAAAGACTGCATAAGAGGCAGCTGGGCAATATTTAGTTGAAACAGTCATGTGTAAGCTCCACTGTGGCACTTCTAATCCTTTCATATGGGTTCTCTCCAACTTCAAATTGTTCACTGAGTGTGACAGACTGGGGGTTTAAAACTAATCCATAAATTAGTCCGTGGTCTCAAACACAACGGGTGCCATAAATGAAAATGAAAATCCTAGAACAAAATTAAATTCACAACCTTAAATACTTTTTCTTCCCCAATTGATGTGTGGTGCTCCTGGCTGTACAATGCAGATTCATTGTGAGGCTGCAGTTTGGGGTGTGTGAGAACTGGGTGTACATTAAAAAAAAAAATACAGTAGAATAATGCTGAGACTCAATGTTTTCTGAGACAGAGCTTAATTGTGAAGAATTTAAATTCCCCCATTTTGATTGTCATAAACTTAAATGAAAGCATAGTAAGCAGTATAGACATATTTTAATACACTTTCTCCCAGTTTATTTTTTTAACTAAAGTCAATAAGGAGCCAATGGGTTTGCTTAATTGAATTTCCCTTCAGTTTGTGTTATGAAGGTGCTTTAAATCTAGACACCAGGGCAGGCGAGGAATTCCCCTGACAATTTCATTTCATAGTCTGGCTGTGCTGGCCAATACATATTAAATATAGATGGTATTCTTTCTTTTCCTTTTCTAACTTATTTGAGACCTATTGAAAGCAAAAAAAATAAATGCTGGAAAATTAAACTCAAATGTAATTTCTACAGGTTTCTTTGTTAATTTTCTTGCCATCTATGTGTTGTTTTAATTAACTTTCCATTTCTTAGGGACAGATAGGACCAGAACCAAAGCTAAAAAGATCAAACAATCTCTCTTATGTCTTAATGTCACCTCCCCTTTGAGTGAAGAGATTGTGTGCCACAGAGCAGCAGGAAGGGAAGTTGATTTAAAAAAAAAAAATTTGTTTTTGTTTAGGAAATTTCAAGTTTTGTTAAAAGCTTCTTCAGAATTGTTCACTCTGTGGTGGCTGTGAAGCTCCAGAGAGCTTTCATTGACAAACCAGATGTTCCCCAAAATAATAGGAAGCTGTATAGTGGTTTTACTTAACAAGGAAAATAATTTCTACAGCCTGGTATGTGTGTGAATGAGTGGGAGGAGGACTGGCGGCCAGGGCAGGGGAAGCAGAGGGCAGTGGAGGGAGGGTACAATGGTGAGAAGGGCAGAAGAGGGAAGCGGCTCCACAGTTCTACCGAATGGTGTTACACTACAGATGTCAGGGCCTTCCTGTCACAGTCCTTTATTGACGACTACAAGTATCGTTTTTTAATCCTGGGAAACCCATATTCGTGGCATTATTTATTTGCATCGTCAACAGACCGTTTAGCATGGAAACAGGTCAACTCTATTCCTAGGAATATCTTTTGAGAATAGCATAAAATTATGGAAATTACAGAAGTATTAGAAAAGAACAATCTCACACTTCTCATCTCTTACTCTACTTAAAAAAACACGGAATCTGGTGACTTTGAACACATGAAATGTCTTCCATTCTGTCCTAAACCAATATAGGTCAAAACTGGTTGACTATGATATACTTTTGGTACCAAGTTTACAATTAACTGGCAAAATAAAATTTAGACAGGGCAATATTAAAAAAGTGGACATGTACCTTTTAAGGGTAAAAACTTTTAAAGGATGGCTCATCGTGTAAATGGTGGTTCATGAATATTTACTAGGCATACTGGCATATCAGTAACACCCAGTAAGTATTCAACAAATGATGAATGAAAAACAATCTTAATGGAGTAGATGTCAGTCCTAGGAAAAAGGCAACTTGGTAAACATTCTTGGATGAAAGATGTACATTTCCTAGCAACAAAGTCTTAACACTATTGCCTGGCACATAAATACACACAAAATACACACACACGGAAGACAGATGTTTGAAGTACTGTTGGACCTTCATGCTTCATTTTCCAGATACCTTCTTTTCTTATTCACAGTCTCCTCATGTTTGGATGGCACAGATCACTTTCCCTGTGATCTCTGGTAGCTGCTGCTTGTCCTACTGAAATCACCCCTCTGCACAGCATTGCTTATGAGTTTGAACGTGCCTTGTATATTAAGGACACATGAAATTTGTGTTTTATATATATGAGTGTTCAATATTTGTTGAAAGCATGCCTAAAAGGAGACCGGCTTATACCCCTCGGCCATGAATATAACAGCAATGGAGAAAGAATCATCAGTGTCAGAACAGAAAGCTTTCCTATACTTCAAGATGGTCCTGCCACAGGTTAGTACCAAGTTTGAGTGTTCTGTACTGCTTTCCTCATACCTACAACACCACAAATGCACTCTACATTGACTTTCCCTAGTTTGGCACATTCTACAGTATCACTGAAAGTTAAGGGCTGTTTCCACCTTACGTTATATGATTTAATCCACATTAATGTGGGGAAAAAAAAGCCCTATGATATTAAGCTGTGAAAGCCAAAATAATAACGTGGGCCTGGGGGCTAGAAATTATTTTCTCCAAGATATATTGCTTTTTTTAGTGCTTTGTCACCAGTAAGAAAAACCTTACGATTTTCTTTTAGAAGAAACACAAAATAGTTAATTGAATATGCACGTTTAAAAAAAAAAAAGGAGGAAAAACTCATTTAGAAATGACCTACTTCATTCTTATGAAAGGATTTTTTAATGTGTTTCAGAATTTGGCCCTATAGCTATTCATTTCTTATTCTAAGGTGATTTTAATTTTTTTTTAATTTATGGCTGACGCATGCACTGAATGACCTATAGGTTCATCTCCTCCTGGCCTGAATTTTATATTTAAGCTGCTAAGTGTGTGTACAATTGAGTGCTGAGTCCTTTCTGTGGTATTCCTCATCAAGCATCTAACCCAATGCACAGCTAGGCAGGAACAGGACAACAACCATACTCATGAAGAGAAATATGATTCTAAGGTGATGACTGGAAAATGACTGACTCAAAGGGGAGAGACTGACCTTTGGGGGATAGCCGATGTTATCACCAAGGACAGAAAAACATAACATCATGTATACCCAGTGCAAAGCTGGAAGAAAGTTAAACTAAATGAAGCAGCTTTCTTTCCTATCTAATGGCACATATCTTCACGAATGAAATGACATGGACTACTTGACATTCCAAAAGAAGCTGGTGAAAGAAAGAGGGGAGGAGGAGAGAAAAAGAGAAAGACAGAGAATGAGAGCTTTCAAAGGCCCACATAGAACAGAGATGTATGGTTCAGCGCATCAACAAAAGATAACAAAGACACCACTGGATCTTATGGCGAATTGAAGTGAGACTCTGAATGGCTTCCTAATTCAATCTTATTTCTCAAATTGTGTTTTTAATGATACCAATGGCTTATCAGTTGTAAACTATAAACTAGGGCCAATTGACATGGCTTGGTAGCTAGTAACTTTCCATGTTTACTCATTGCAAACATTTCTCCCTAGTCAAGATTTCTCTTTGTTGTGTGCCTCACACAGAAGTCATTAGACCTGCTACAAGCAGGGCAATGGGAGATAGCTGTGTTCCTCCTACCCACCAGGTAGGTGGGCAATAGATGGGACATTCGTTACAATTCTTCTCTTTGAAGGGTCTCCTGGATGAAGCTTTAACATGTTTTGATGAAGTCATGTGACTTGGAATAGTCTGCCTCCTCTAACACGGGGAACAATTTGATTATCTTGGCTGTGGAACATAAAAGACAGCATCGAGAATACTTCCTTTCAGAGAAATCAGAAATCAACTATGACCTCTCAAAATTTACAAATATCTTTCTATTGCATTGTACATTTCTCTGGTAGTGAAGAAACTCTGTCCTGGGGAATGGGTTTCAGTTATTGCATCTGACTGAGAGAAAAGGATGATTGTGGGCTTAAAAAAAAAATCTGGCTTTATGTGACAGTCACTGGATTTAGCTGTTGAAGCTTTTAAGGCTAATGGTGGCTATAATGTACCAAACAGTAAGGAGAGAAGAGGAGTGGAAATTAATTTAGCTATCCATTTGTCAGGAATTCAGTCTGTAAGAGTTTTTAGGAACCAATCTAAATTTAGAGACCTGGACCTTTAAAATGGGACTCAGAATCATTTGGCTCCATAACCTTTAATCTGTTTGGAGAAAGGAGCAAATGTTAAATTCTACAAGTGTGCTTTCTGGGCAAGATAAATATATATAAGACTACTTGTGAAGACACAGGAAGCCTGGAAGATCACATCCATTAAGACAACAGATTCCACAATGTTGTTTTAGTAGCAATTTAACTACTCTTGGGTGTGCCAGTGAGAATCTGGGCATTCATTACCGCAAATGCATTTGGTGTGTAGAGAATTCAACTGCTAACATCGAGGGGCTAAAGTGCATCTATGAGATCATCTTACATTACCTTGAGCTGGGGCCAGCTGCAGAGAGCTGGAAGCAAAGACAAGTCTCTGTTTAAAGGTACCTTTGTCATGGGTAGAAATATAGCATTGTTTATGCATTGTTTATTTTCAAAATTTCTCTTAAATGAAGTCTTTACAGTCAGAGCTGTGATAACAATTGAGTTGTAAGTAGGTGAGGACCCAAGATTATCTTTCCTTTGGAGTGAAAGATTTAAGGTTATTAACTGAGATGATACTGTTGGCTGGCTGTGACAGAGAGGAGTCAGGAAATATTAAAGGTCTTAATTTTTTTTTAAAAAAGCTTGAATTTGTAAGAAGACCAACCATAAATGAAAAAACGTAGGCCCATGTTGAAGACAAATGGGGTGTTTGTATATTCCCTTAAAACACAAATCTGGATAACTCCCAAGATGACACTTTCTACCATGAGAGCTAATAAAAACTAGGTCACACTTGGGCAACTTCTGCAACAATTGATGGGCTCGTAAGGGTTCATACACCCAGAATCAGGTGATGTCATTTACTCTGACATCCAAAGGGTTTTCTAGAAGTAGCTTTATAAAACTGGTAACAAGAGCACAGGCCTAAAGGACTGTGGATTTAGCTCAAGGGTAGAGCACTTACCTAGCATGTCCAAGGCCCTCGCTGGGTTTGATCCCAACAGTGCTTGAAACAAAACAAAAACCCCTACAAGCCTAGCTCAGCTTCTAAACAGATAACAGGTAATGAACGGCAGTAGGTAAAACCTGGTTATTAGGATGAAAAGGACTGGGGGTATAGCTCACTCATTATGGTACTTGCCTAGCATGGGTTGGATCCCCAACACTGCCCCAAACCAAACCAAACCAAACCAAAAGTCCCTAGGAGCCTAGTTCAGTTTCTAACCAGAAGAAAGGTAATCAATTTGTGGTGGGTGAAACCTAGGTCTCAGTATCAAAAGTTGACAGTGCAGTTGTTCTGGAAGTCCCAGTCAGGAAGAAATACCTTTGGTTTGCTCCTGAGTGATAGAGAAAATGCCAACAAACTTGAGTTTACTTAAGAGGCAGGAACTAATAACATAGAGCTAAAGCAGAAACATACAGACAAGAATTAGGAAGCAAATTCTCTAGGTTGAGTTGGTTTAGAGTGAGACACAAAAACCAATTGATGGATTTTCAGAAGTTTTTAAATTCAGTGTAGGCATTGATGGTTGCTGTGACCAATATTTAAGAAAATCCTCAATAGGGACTGACTTAGGTGTTCTCTTTGTCCCACTGTAATAGAAAGGTGGAGAAAACTGGGATTAGACAATCTAGGACTGTGTTTCCTCAGGTGATGAGGCCTCTTCTTTCATTGAGCACTTTGGTCATCGCTATCTCCCCAACTCCTGTGCAAATGGAAAATGTCTCCAGAAAGTCAATGCAATCCTGGAGGGCAGGTGCTAAAGAGAAGTTGAACGTGAAAAGAGATGATCGTGAGACATTCGGTGTTTATGAAGAAGTCTGGGGTGGGATGGAACACCGAGTGCATGGTTCACAGAGACCTTGCAGGCTTGTCAAGACAATAGATTCAAGTGGAAAAATTACCTTGTTCAAGAGATACTCTCCAGCCTCAGAATAGTTTTTATGTGTTTCTGAGGTTGGACATTTGTAGATGGTGGTTGGGAAGGCCTGATCTAGTGAAATCCTGCATGTCAAGTTGACATGGTTTGGCTTTGGTAGGCAAAAATAAGCCCAGGACTCTCAGACAACCAACACCAAGCAACAGGAGAGCCATCGGATACCAGGAAAGGGACCTAGGACACCCCACCCCTGCTTGGTGACAATTAGAAAAGAGATGATGAACTAGAGTCCTCAGCAGGAAAAAGCCACGGATTTCCTCCAGCCTCCCATGAGCAGGTAGGCTGAGTTACTGCTAAGTAGGGAGAAGACCATGCACTCAGTAGTGTGGCCAAGTAGGTGTGATCCACTACAGGATGTGGATTAAGATGGAACTGAGACAAGGACATGATCCAAAGCCACAGTACTTACCATTGCATCAACCATGGCTAAGCAGAAGCTACTAGCATTCAGTAGCCAGGCTGCCATTCCTTTAGATTTTGCTTTGAATGGTGATGTATAAAAAAAGAATCCCCTCGTGGGTAAGCCGCAAAATATCTGATAAATGCTTGGATGTTAAATGCTTGGATGTTTAATCTTTTCTGAAGTCCTTAAGACTCAATTTAAGAATCTAGTATCTGTCCTTAGAGTTCCCAAATAAAGGAACAGTGAAATCCCAAGGACGTAAAGGGAAGTTGTGGCCTCTTTTTATATATACCAGAAAGACAATATACATTCAGGACATTTTCAATGGCAATGAAGGTACCATACCTGTGATGATGGTAAGGATGGTGGTGGTGGTGGTGGTGGTGGTGGTGGTGGTGGTGGTTGTTGTGGGAGGAGGGATAGTTGTGGGGGGATCTGGATAAAAAAAAAAAGGAAAATCAAACCCACAATGCTGAACACAACAATGGTCAGTAATGACAAAACAAAGGCATGAAGACATTGAGATGTTTGATGACTTCCCCCTTTAAAAACAAAAATCCTTTTCACCCCCAAAGATTTAGGTTTCGTACTCATATTTCAAAGCTGTCATTGGAAGAGCTAAGGAAAGAAAAAGTGAATCACAGATGAGGAGATGGGAAGTAGAGAAGTGAGGAAAACCAGAAACGCATGACACCTCCGCCCCATCAGATCTTAAAGGTAAGGCTGGTTCACCTCAGTGCTAAGTGGGTACAATGGCTGTCATTTCGCTTCTGCTTTCACAGATGGGAGGAAAGAGAATGGGAGGAGAAGGTGCTGCTGTTCAGCTAAAGGGCTCCTATCAGCCAAGGATGAACGTGGCCCTGCGTGCTAGTTCTCTGCCATGGCTAACTTCATTATTCTCCATCAATACATCTCAGCAGGAAGTAAAACTACTTCTATACTTGTAATAAATACAAAGAAGAGAGAATGTCACCATTAAATATCAAGTTCCAGGCCTGTGAGATTTTTTTTTTAAGTGAGATTTTACTTTTTTTTTTAAAGTCAATAAAATTTTACAACTTATAAATATTAATAAGTTGCCTTTGCTCATGTTAAAAGCTTGACCTAAGTGGACCACAATGATAAAACTGAAAGAACATTTTCCATCTTGTAAACAAGACAGCTAAATATAAATTAAGGTTTGAACCTCAAAGCCAGGGGCCTGATGGGCAATCCTCTGTCTGATATTTGATACACTGTATATTCTTCTATCCTCTCAAAAATTATTTGGGGATAAGGGAAGGGCAAATATGAAAGAGAAAAAAAAATCTAAGCCCAAATGATCAAACTGAATGTGTTAAATTGTCAGCAAGACTTTGAACTAAGCAATCATTCTGCTATAGCAGTGCACAAGATGATTTGAAGGCTTTTGATTTTAAATTTTATCTAAAGCACGTCAACTTTTTCTCCCTAACACATCTGGTATCCTTTTATCTTCAAGTGAGCTCTCGGATTGTCTAATTAATACATCAAAACTTTAATTATATATTGCACCTTTACTGGATTTGGCACAACTTCCTAAAAGTTTATGAAACCACGATTTTGATGGTTGGTTGCAATGTTTGTATTTAAAATGATTGCTAGAAAGCTCAGGTTTTAAGTTTCCTCACAAACTGCATCTCTCACACAAATATGCTTATATGAATTTGATAAGGAAGCATCAACAGCATTTTTTGTGTGTAAGAAGGTACCTGTTCTGGGGCTTGGGTGCTGTCTCTTAGCATCTGCATTCAAAGCTAGGCTCTACCACTTGAGCTAAAGCTCTACTTCGGGCTTTTTTTTTTTGGTCTCCACTAAAAAAAAGCATCTCATAGACTTTTCTGCCCAGGCTGGCTGATTCTCATACTTCAGCCTCCTGAGTAGCTTGCATTACAAGTATAAGCCGTGGATGCCCGGGCTAAATGGTTCTGTTTTATGAGACTTTGCTCCTTGAAGGTAGAGTGTACACAAAGTAAACTACTGATTAATGTAGCCTCATGTGAGTCCAAAAAGGAGTCCATAAAGAAAATCTCATTCTCCTCTAAGTAGAAATGATTAAATAAGTCGTTTTAAACTATGTTTTAAAAAGACTTTGTTTTGTTTTACTCCTTGGCATTTTCTATAGAGGCTGTGGGCAGGAAGACATCTTGTGACTGGCAACTTGTCTGGACGCTTCTGCTGCAGGTACTAGAGCAGAGATGAACTCAGAGCACTAGATGCTGAGCCTCACACTCAGGACACTCTGCTCCCTTCATGGTCTAGCTCAGCTGTGTCTAGTTGATTGACTGTCCCCGCCTAGGACAATCAATGTGATTTATCTGTTGTGCATCTACTACAATATGACCACTGAAAAGGCACATGTGTAACCTGGAAGACTTCCCTGACTTAGTATCTTGCCACTTCTGTGCCTAACTTCTACATGCATTGGCACAAGGATATGATTACTACAATAAGAGTAGCTCTGAATGACATTTGAAAATATGGTTATGAATTGACAGTGGACAAGACTAACAAGGACACAAGACTTCAGAGAGAGGTAACTAGTCCCTCATGATGTGAAAGTATAAACACTTTGAATTATCTTCAGCATTACTGGCCAACTGTTGTCTACATCTGACTCCAGATTCTATTAATGGCAGAATCTCCAAGCTTAGATCATTTCTAGGCCTAAGAACTATGTAAGGCTATTATTTAAGAAATAAAGAGGGCTGGGAATTTTGTAGGTCAGTGGTAAAGCACCTGCCTAGCATGTGTAAGGCCCTGGGTTCAATTCCTAGATCCCTAGCAAAACATATATACACATAACAGAGAAAAAGAAATACAAGGCTAGAGTTAATGGACTGTGATACAGAGAAGTTAAAAGAACAAAACCAAATGGGGTTCAGGTACTAACCAGCTAGATCCTTCAAGTACAGAGATTACTTCCAGAGAATTAAACATTTCAGAAGCACATCAATTTTCAGTTCATAAAGTACTTCAGAAATTCCTGTAGTAGTACAATAAATTAGCTTTGGAAAGAAAATGTACCCATCATCTTCCCAAATTGCTAGAATATTTCATTAAGAGATTAGCAATGTTTCAGGCTGGTGTTCTAGCCTGTCATTCTAAATATTTCTAGTAGCACAGATCAAAAAGATAGGTAATAAAATCTATTGAATCTTAGGCAAGGACTGGTGGACTATCTTGGATTTGTGTGTGTATGTGTGTGTGTGTGTGTGTGTGTGTGTGTGTGTGTGTATGTGTATGCACAAACACGCATGTACACATGCCTAATCAAGTAGGGCCCTATCATTTTTGGTTTTCAAATAATGACTATGTCCCAGAGAGTTAATTATGAAAGTATAATCTGGAAATTGTATAATCTTTATTTTATGTATCTATTATTTTATCATTTGTACTATACTGGGGTTTGAACTCAGGGCCTTGCATATGCGGGACTGGTGCTTTACTACTGAGTTGCTCCTCCCTGGCATATGCCTGGACTGCCATCTACCAACTTTACGCTTCTAATGGTTTCTGGGATCACAGGTGTGTTACCACAGTATTCAGCTTCCTTGGTAGGCTTTTCTGCTCAGGCTAGCCTGGAACAGTGATCCTCCTATGTAGTCTGAGATGATAGGCATGTGCCACTATGTCAGAGCTGTGAGTTGGGAAGGGGTCTTGTGAATATTTCTGCCTCAGTTGGCTTCAAACTGCAATCCTTCTGATCTCCGCCTCTCAAAGAACAAGGATCACCACAATGAGCCACCGGTGCCCCGCTAAAGTTGTGTGATAGTTTTAAGCTTCATTTTATTATCTGTAAAATGGACAATATGCTTACCTCATGGTGTTTATGGTGGGGATTCAATGTGATAATGTATATAAAATTGTCACCAAAGGGCACAGAATCAGTGATCACAAATTACTTTTTTTAAAGTTTGTTGATCAAGTCCTTGAAATGTGCTTTTTGGAGATACAGATAGTAAGTCCAATGAGTCAAAACTGCTTATCCAGATGACTTATGTCTTTTAAACCAGACAAGCATATATATATATATATATATATATATATATATGAGCCTGATGGGAATTTGTCAGTGCTTTGTATAATCTGTGCAAAATCTATAACTTGGGTATCAACAAAGTAGACAATTCACACTAGGCTCACACATCAGGAGTTTAAGGGGAGAAATTGATCTTCTACCCCTGCTAAACAATGTGAGGCACAGAGGTTGCTCTGTGTATTGCCATTTCAAAACAGGGCACATGGAAACCCCATTTTCACCTGCAGGCCACAGCCATTTCCTTCCTGTGGGTTTTCTTCACTACTTGGACGGTGTGGACCATCGACAATATGGGCAGTGTCTAAAGAAAACAAACTCCCAGTCTACCAATGTGGTGATTTGACATGATCTTTTAATTTCCCATTGTGTTAGGGAATGCCAACCCTGAGGTATAGCCCAAGGATTATATTTCAATATCCATGTAAATAAGGTGTAATGCATGCTTCTATTTGATTTAAAAGACTTTTTTTTTTAAATTCATAAGGGAGGCGGCCAGCTTCTAAAACAGTATGGTGCAAACATCCCCTATGTATAATTTATTTATCTATGCACATATTCACATATTCCTTACACTTGGACCATTTACATGGCTAACATGGAGACCGAAATTCCTCTTTCCCATATTCAAATATTTATAACATTGAAATTTTGATGCCTCTGGTTATTCATTCTGTCAGATCAGTTCATGACTTTTTCTTGGTAGAAAAACTAAGAGATGCCAATTGGGCAGAGGAGACTCACTCCTATAGAGGGAATGCATACCACAGCTAAACAGAATAATCACTATTATCTATCTACCTATCAGAATTCTATCTATCTATCTATTTGTCTGTCTGTTTGTCTATCTATCTATCTGAATACTATCTATGTATCTATGTATCTATCTATCTATCATCTATCTATCTATGAAAGCAATGCTGATGCTGGGCACATAGTAGATGCTTTGTATTTGTTGATTAGGGAATAAAATTTACGATATACTTAAAAAAATCCTGTGGAAAGATGATTAGGAAAACACCCATTTTAAAGAAAACTGTCATATTTGAGTAGCTGTAGGTAGTCTAATGGAGCTCTAGGCTTTTGTGTTTGTTTCGAGTGTTTACTGGCTTGCAACATCTTCTGGAATTAAATAGCTTCATGCTGAAGTAGGATAGCTCTGCTCCTCAAAACAGTAGGATGGGCTGGCCCAGGTGTCACAGGCAAACACCACTGGGAATAAACTTCCCGAGCTGAAAGCCACTAATTGGTAAGATTGAGTGTTTCAGTCATTACTTCTAACATCATCTCCGTGGCCTGTGCCGGAGGACAGCTTTCCTACTCAGCATGAGCGGAGACTGTGATTGCATGGGAAGTCCCTCTGATTAGCAGGAGAGAAGAAGAGACACTGTGGACCCAGGTGGAGATACTGTGCTCTGCCTCAGGCCGGGCTCCTTGAAGTTCTTCAAGTAACCACGTGGATTTTGGTTTTCAACTTGACCAAAGGCTTGGGAGTGAATTCCTAGCTGTGGCTGCATCAGTGGAAGTGTTTTATCTGCTCACGTACCGTATACATACAGCATATAATCCGAATGAGCTTTCCCCACTACGTTGGAGGCCTCACAGCGGTATGTACCATTATCTGTTTTGTTTAGGTTATTGATGAACAGGTTGGACCCGGACAGGACGGCGTGCTGAGGCATCTCATCATCGACTCTCACCCAAGTTACCATCACAGGCCTGCAGGGGAAAAGAGAGGACAAGCCACCCTATTACATCCCAGTCATATATCTACATCCAGACCTCACTCCCACAGTCAGTAAGTCACAGGTGACTGACACAAAGAGGGCCTATTAGAGACCCTGTAAGTTATCACCAAGAAGTCTCCAAAACTCTGTCTGGAATAGATTTTTAAAAAGAATATGATCAGCTGCTGAAAGATCTTCAACGGACGATAGGCAGGAGTCTTCTTTCCAATTCATCTTTAGTAAGTGAACAAGGAAACTGGGGTGCCCTGCTCTTCATGCCCTGCTAGGTGGTTTCACACCAGTTCAGGTAGGATAGCTTAGTTAATATTAATCATCTCATTAGATAGAAACAGATCAAGTTCTTGCCTAGTGATGTAAAAGCATAAATCTGATGGTTATCAACACGTCAAGAGAGAGTTGTTTTCTTACAGAGGCACTGGTGATATTTAAACAGATACTGATTTTCATCAAAAAGAAAAAAATGGCACTTTCAAAAATCATCTCTGATTCTAGAAAGATGGTCATTTCTTCTCCTCACCAAAGATCCACCCTTTTGGACTGCTCTACCTTGTGTAGCTGTTCCATGGCTAACAAGTGCCTTTCTCTTCTGTCTCTTCTAGCCACAGGCATTGCTGGATTTCCCCCAGTGGGAACAGCGGGAGCCCTCCAGGCTAGAGATAGGGATCTAATCCTCCCCTCCCAGCACATTTCTACAGGTTTCGGAGGCTCTATAAGGTTTCTGACTCATTAGAAACAAGTTTATTTTCATGATTAAAAATACCCCATGTGTCCTCATATACTCATTAGGAAAAGAAAATTCACAAGATGCTCTGGAGACAAAAATGCCCCCATACCAACATTATCCTCCAAATGTATAGAGTGTGAACTTTCTGTTCTTCAAGGAGTCTCCTTCAACTTCCAATGAAATGGAAGTTACATCTAAAAGCATGTGAACACACATAACACATCTGAAAACTCATATGTGTGCACGCACAGTGCTAGCAGTCTAACTCAGGGTTTTGCATATGGAAGGCAAGTGCCACACCTCTGGCCTCAAACTTTTTTCTCAGAGGGAGGATGACAGAGGTTGGGGCCCAGATGGTAATTTCCCTTTAGTGCCTACCAATACATCGATACATCGAGAAACAGCGACACGACCGAGACCCATGTTTAAGGATGAATGGATATTCTGCTCAGCCCTGGCAAGCAGCATGTCAATTTTCAAATAGGATGTGAAGTTACCATTTTTCTTTAATTACACATGGGTTTGTCATTACGAGTCTGTGAATTATTTAAGAATTAGTACTGCATATGTCCTCCTTGTAGGCAGTGGCCAATGGGTCTGTGTGGCAATCAGAGCGAATGTCCTGCTGCTTGACAGCTGAAACAATCGCGAGGGTAAGTGCTGAGAATATTCACAACATTTAATGGCAAGTTAAATTACCATTTTTATTGTATGCAATTTCTTGAGAAAATAAATAGGTAATATGCTAGGAGGGATAGCAGCGGAGTAATGCGTGCTTGCTCACGCAACCATATACCCGTTCCTATCTGAGAGGAACAAATAAAATGCCCTCTCTGGCATAAATGTCCTGAAGGAAACGTGTAATTTACTGTCCCCGTGGCACATTCAATTGAACACAGTGCCTTCTTCAGGGGGAAAAAAAATACAGAAACAAAATATAGGTTAGCAAGCCATATACTGTAAGTGTGGTTAATGTGGCTGAATACAGGGATTGTAAGAGGCCTCTGAGAATTTTGTTTCCCTCCACTAGATTGTTCTGGAGGAAAGGTAAGCTGATAATTAGGACATATACCAAGCAGTTCACACAAAGAGAGACCTGAATCTTTTTGCAGTGCTCAAAAGTGAAAAAGACCATTCTGTCAAAAGCCTGAAGTGTTTAGATCCAAATAACATGGGAAAGCCAGAGGAAAGGAGAAACAAAACCCAGACTAGCATCTACCACCTAAACTCTAAATGGTTTGATACTGGAAAATGTGTTCTTTTTTTGGGGGCGGGGGGCAGGTGTTCAGTTGTGGGGCTTGAGGTATCCCTGAGCTCTTTTGTTCAAGGCTAGGGTTCTACCTCTTTGACCTACAGCGCTACTTCCAGTTTTGGGATGGTTAATTGGAGATGAGAGTCTCATGGACTTTTCTGCCCCTGCGGGTTTTGAGTAGCCTCCTTAGTAGTAGCCTCCTGAGTAGCTAGGATTACAGGCATGAGCCACCAGCTGAGAGAAAGCATGTTCTAGTCCAGGAAGAAATAAATACAAAAATGGGGAGGGGGCTGGGAAGGTGGCTCAGTGGTAGAGCGCTTGCCTTGCATGCCTGAGGCCATGGGTTCAATTCCTCAGCACCACATAAGCAAGAAGAAAAAAAAGCCAGAAGTGGTGCTGTGGTAGAGTGCTAACCTTGAGCTGAAGAGCTGAGGGACAGCGCCCAGGCCCAGAGTTCAGGCCCCACGACTGGACCCACCCCCCCAAAAAAATGGGGAGGGTAGAAGTCTGGAGTCTTGGCACATGCCTATAACCCGAGCTATTCAAGAGGCAGAGACTAAAGGATTTGCATATAAGGCCAGCTGAAGCAAGAGGCTAGTGAGACTTTCTCTCAAAAAGAAGCCTATGATAGGGGTTCACACCTAAAATCCCAGCTATGTTGTAGGTAGGAATAGGAGGGTCATGATTTGAGGCCATCCTGGACAGAAGAATGAGATCTTCTCTGAGGAAAACAAAAACAAAAACATAAATCCTTAAAAATATGCAAAACCCAAAAAAGGACTGAAGGTAGGGCCTGGAGAGAGTGTTTCCTTAGTAAGCTCAAAGTCCTGAGGTCAACTACCAGTGCCTAAACAATACTGAACAACTAGGAAAACAGAGAGGGTGGAAATGCAGAGAAAGATCCAGCAATCTCGATTCTTAGCTGTCACGGGGAGATTTCTTTCCCAAGATTTTGGGGGGAGCTTCATTAAGATGCAGTAAGCTCTTTAGAGGAATCCTGCGAAGATGCCAGTTATTAAAACCATGTGAGGATTAAAAAAAAAAAAAAAAGATGCATGCGACAGGGACAGCAGAGGGAGCTCAATGCTGGCTTTTGTTGGGCACCAGAGAAAGTCCGAGTGCCCTCAATGCCATCCTGACCTGTTCTTCCACAGCACATACACTTCTCTTGGAGGGAATGAATGGGGAGGTCAAATAAAAGGCAGGGCAAATTTGTTTGGCCCTAAACACAGCAGCTTAATCTGAATCCGAAAACCATCTTTCTAGCTTAGACATGAATGCAGCAGGTAGCAGATATATTATTACATTGCGGGCACATTAAAATTTTATTAGGATTATTTTTGGTGTGAGAGAGAAAACAGTTCTGACAATCATCCTGACGACAATAAAATAGAACTAGCTGAGATTTTCATCCTAGCTGGCATTTAATTTTTCTCCTAATCCTGACGATGAACATAGAATATTCTCTCTTTTCTGAAAAAAAAAAAAAAGATACACATTCCATCCTTTCTGTAACAGGAGACAGGTGACAGGCCAATGAGTTGTGAATGCACATCTCTGTGTTATGACATTTACTGCTCATGACCCTCTGCCAACCTTGGCCTTCAGAACTTACTGGGGCTTCCCGATGGCTTCGCATGTTAACTCAAGCGCGTCCCCTTCCCGGGTTAGGCCTTGTAGAGGGTAAGTCATCTGAATATGCACTTGAGGCTTATCTGTGTGACAACAACACAAAGTACAATGTTTAGCCAATGATATCGTCAGGCAAAATCAGACTTGCATGCTGTCACAAACCCCACACCAGCTCTTTCCCCATCCTCATGCCTTCAGCAACATCCTTCTAATTAGTTAGTAATCCTGGCATTTGCTCAAATTAAATCGACTAATAACTCTAAGGAGTGAACCACGAATAGATAAGAGATTCATAAGCCAACTGTGACACATCAAACATTTCCTGTAAAATACATTTTGTTACGTTGAAGTTTATCTCCAAACTCACTCAAGCTAAAGGAAACTCATCTGCCTTTGTGCTGAGGTGAAGCCACAGATATGTGTAGTGCTCAGAATTGATACAGTTTATCATATATCATATATTACCATGTGACAAGATGTTGTGACACTGTATATTAATGTTTGCCTCTTCTATGCTCTTGTTTTCAGATGGGAAAAGGGGGAAGTTCTGAATTTCACTCCAATGCCTCTAAGAGGAGAGGAAGTGGGAGACAGACTCCCAGGGAAACAAACTCACATCTCGGCCTAAATACGGAGGAGGATAAACAACTAATGTTTACTCAGAGCCTAGCATGATTGGGGCCATCACTCTGAAGAGAACTCTGGTACCCACAGGATGAAGCAGCTACTCCGTGGTCTTAAGAGACAACTTAGTGAGAGCCAGACAGCCCTATGGAATGCATACTGGGATAGATTTCTGATTCAAAACTACACTTCCCAATGGTATGTAGAGTTAAAGCCATATATAGCTCCCTAATGCAATGAAGTATTTAGGAAAGTAATGTAAATATTCTTATGTCCATCAGCCACTTAAAACGTGTGTGTGTGTGTGTGTGTGTGGTGTGTGTGTGTGTTGGGGGAGGTAAGGTATAAGATGAATGATGGGAGATTCAGGAAACTGGGAGAAAGGCTGACAAAGTTAGTAAGAATGAACAAGGATAAATGTACAAATACATCTACAAATAAAGCCTGAATAGAATTAGGAGGCTCTTCCCTCCCACCCCCCACTGAACGACAAGCTACTAATCCCCAAGTCAGTTTCCTCATTTAATTCTGGGGCTCTATAAACATGTATTTTTGGAAATGTACCCAAGAGTATTAAGTGTGAGAGGGTAAGACATCAGCTGGCTAAGAGGTCGAAACAATTACCATAGTTTCACTTTCTCAGACAATCACACCACCTCAACAATAGCCCCTTGGCCTTTGACAAACAGCGGTAAGCTCATTAGCATTCATCCTATGGAATAAGAGAGAAGACAGAAATATAGCCAGGCTCAACCAATCTCACCCTGCACACAGCTATGTAAGCTGCAAGACCAAGTCCTCCCCAGGGCTAGCTGCTGCCAGATGCATTTTTATTGCCTTGTTCCTATCAAGGATCTTTCTCTAATACCTCTGAGAAGTATATGGCATTGACTTTAAGAGAGCCCCCCCTCCCCCCCATATCCAATACGTGCCCTGTGAATCGGCAGCACCTTTGGAGAATCTTGCTACTTGTTAGGGAATGGGACAAGCCCCCAAATTCCCGCCAAACCCGTGCAAGGCACCCAGACCCATTCTTGAACTTGTTGGCCAAGAAAGACTTAAAAGCATGATGAGGATGTTTCTAGATATTGAAAGCTGTATTAGATACTGTGTTAAAGGAAGGTAGGAACGGTCATGGAGGACATCAAGTTGACCTTGAACTAGTGCTGGCTGCAAGAGCTCCTGGGCCCTTCTATTTGAACTACAGACCACACCAGGGGCTAAATATCACCACAGGGCATACTGCATACCGCGTGTCCTCCAGACATGCAGCTACTTGGTTAAAAGATACCTTGACCTAAAGTGACAATAGCAACAGTAACGGGACATGAGGTAAAGGGAGGCTTTTATATGTGTGTATTTGTTTATACACATACATGTATATATGTCTATATACATATACATATAATTTATATTACATAGATGTAGACAGCATAATGGAAACCACCCAAAACTGAAAAAGGCGAGTAGGGAGAGGGAGTACACAGCTCAAAGTACACTGTGTACATCTATGGAATTATAACAATGGAATCCTCCTATAGTATCAACCTATGCTAATAAAAATATAGAAAGGATACACCAAAATTAATGAGAGAAGGTTATGACACCGAGCACACAAATTATGGAAGGCATGCTACCTCAGAACTCATATTTAGAAACCAAATAGCACTATGGGTTTCTGGTTGGAGGACATCTGTCATTCTCAACCAGAAAATGATCAGGCAAGGCTAAATTTAGAGCCCAAATTTGGGCTGCAATGTAGCATTTGCTCACAGGTTAATCTGTGATCCACAAAAGGGCTACATTTTTCATGCACTGCTGACTTAGTCCCATTAATTAAGGAGAAGCAGAATGCTGGCTAGCCTATGTGGAAAGTTTCCATTGGTTTTCTTTCCCATTTCCTGTAATTTAAAAGCCAACAGAAAGAGTGTATTTTTCAGTACAGTGCACTAAGGGTTTTAATAGCTCAATGTCCATTAATAATAAAGAAAATGTTGAAAAAAATCTAATCCACCCTGCTTCTTCAGGACTACTGAGTTTGTTTTTAGTTAAACGCTTTTTTATGTTCCTAATGAGCTGTTTACCAGTTGTCAATTACACATATAAATGAGGAAAAACAAGCTAAGAGCATACCTGGAATTTGTATTTTAAAATATATTAAGCCACAGAAAATACACATCTAGTTTTGACAGCTGAGTATCCTGGTTTCCATGTTAGGTTTTTGGAGAAACAGCTACCATTTATGTGTGGGTATAGCTACCTTAATGGCTAGCCAAGACAGGAGACATTCATCTTGTATGTGGTGTACAGAAAGATTTCCTTTTCATTGACATATGTGTATTTATGGACATATTATTTGACCATGGGCAACTGAGCTATCTTCCTACCCTATGAACCAGACAGACAGAGAGGGTCAAGGTGCCAAGATCTGTCCCCAAGGTGATGACAAACTTTAAAGCAAATTCTAAAAGAGGGTCTTTAATATCCTCAACAGGTGGAACAGAAATCCTGGGATCCCAGTGAGTCCTCTAGAACTCAGGGCCCTTACATTTTTCTGGGACAGATTCCTGACTACAACATGAGTAAGTCAAAATATCGGCAATCCAGATGGCTGATTGAATAGCCCAGAGCTCATCATTTCTATTTTAATTATGTTCATAAATCTAATGTTATCACCCACCAAATCTTTTCTGAAATAGAACCAAACTTGAAGATTTATCTTTAAGTAATGAAGTAAAAAGGCCTTAGTACATTTTCTGGGGGATCATTTTACGCCTCGGTTGGTGTCGGTAAGGCACAAGGCTAAAAGCCAGATGACACTTTCTACCCAAGTGCAATAACTGTCCAGAAATGTACTGCTCAGAATGGCTTAATGTCATTACAAAATGGAACTGCTATATAAAAACAAGAAAAATAGTTAGGTCTGCACTTACGGAACATTAAAGAGATGGCATCAGCACCAGCCAATCAATTAGGTCGAAGGATCTGAGGTTTTCATAACACTCTGATTTTTCTTTTCTTTTTTTTTTTTAAACCCTTAAAAGACACTTACTTAGCAAGACTGCTACAGCAGACAAAATTTGTTCATTAGTCAAAGTTGCACAGAGGGTTAAATACCAGGAGGTTTTAGGTCACACTACAGTAGCAACCAATTAAAAAAATAATATTAGAAAGACATTCTGATTTGATGAGAATTTCTTTAAATGTACTTTGCTCTCTCTATAAAGGGGAAACATATAAAAGGAAACTCTTAAAGAGGTTCGAATGGCTTGCTGGCAGATTACAATTGATTTCATGCCAGTCTGACCTTGCACCACATTCTATGATCTTTGCAGAAGATGAAACTCAAGATTCTGGAACCTGTATTTCAATTTCCTATGTAAATGAAAAGGCACAGTCTCCTCTCTGGAACACAACACTAACATACCAGGTCTTGGGGAAAAAATTATTTTTAATTAAAAATAAAGTACTTTGCAGCTTCTTCTAGAATGTCATCCCTCCCACATAGCGAAGAACAGAAGAGCTAAGAAAGGGAAATGGTGCCCTAACATCCTGATCAGAGACCTATTTTCCCAGGGGGTACATTGGCCTCCTTATCTTTCTTCCAAAGAACATTTAGAGCTTAGTGCCAGTGGTTCAGGTTTGTAATCCTAGGTACTCAGGAGGCTGAGATCTGAGGATTGTTGTTCAAAGCCAATCCAAGCAGGAAAGTCCATGAGACTCTGTCTCCAATTAACCAGAAAAAAAAAAGAAGTGGAAGTGTGACTCAAGTGGTAGAGCAAAAGTATCTAAGAGATAGTGCCTAGGCCCTGAGTTTAAGCCCCTCCATAAAATGAAACTTCTAAATCAAGGAATGCTGGCATTAGCTATTTTCCCATGTACCCATTACAAGCAGGCCCAAGGGCTTGGGCGCAAATGGATTCCTGCAATTGCCTGTAGGATCTGGGTTCTCAATAGTCTCGAGCTTTCATCCCCTATTCAGGAAAACACCAAGTGTGAGACCTTCACATCTGTGGCACCAGAGTTTGCTGTTTTAAGACCTCACGGGAGAACCCAGGGCAGCTTGGGCTCTGCTATTATCAGAATGTTTGGGAGAGGAACTGGACAGCACCTGTGCATTCTTCGCCAATCACAAAAGACAACTGGGAGTGGAAGGCAATGCAAAGAATACCCTGATGTTTGGTGCGTATTAGAAGCTATACCAGGGCAACGCAAACATTTAATCTGGCTGTCTAAATAGCTGGGAGAGGACAACTTTGTGACATTAGGAGGACAATAGCAAGCAGACAAGGAGATCAGGCCTGGTAAGGGAACGGGGTCACGCAGCTCTCAGAGAGGAGGAAAGAACATTTTGTTTTCTATTGTCCTAAGATGTTAATGACTAATTTTCCCTGCTGTTATTTTGCTTGCTCTCAAGGTGAAGGACCCTCTACTGTTATACATGTTCAGTCGAATCATGACACATAAAATTATACTTGTTGGGGGGAAGGTGAGCTATGAGGAGGGGAACAAACCCACTTTGGTAGGGGAAAGAGGCATGTGCCATACTGCCACTTCCCCTTGGTGACACTTGCCTTTGGTGGATTTTAAAACTACTATTCACGCTTATACAATGCAATTTTATTCTACTCGGCAAGTTTGGGCAGTAAGTTATATTGCCAATGGCTTTTAAAGGTAGTGAAGGGAGCTGGGAAGGTGGCTCAGTGGTAGAGTGCTTGCCTTACATGTATGGGGCCCTGGGTGTGATTCCTTAGTACCCACATAAGCAGAAAAAGCCAGAAGTGCTGCTGTGGCTCAAGTGGTAGAGCGCTTGCCTTTAGCTGAAGAGCTCAGGGACAGCGCCCAGGCCCAGAGTTCAGGCCCCATGACTGACAAAAATAAGAATAAATAAATGAATAAATGAATAAATAAATATATAAAGGTAGTCCAGCACTCTTTCACATCCTAGAAGGATTTTTCAGAATTTAGGGGCAAATGCTAGACAATGGAAGATGAGGCTTTTTTCTTTTTCTTTTTAAAATTCAGGATAACTAGAATAATGTGCCAGTGTCTGCACATAGCAGGCATTTAAAAATGTATCTGAAGGGGCTGGGAAGGTGGCTCAGTGGTAGAAGAGTGCTTGCCTTGCATGCATGAGGCCTTGGGTTTGATTCCTCAGGACCACATAAGCAGGAAAAGTTGGAAGTGGTGCTGTGGCTCAAGTGGTGGAGCTCTAGCCTTGAGCTGAAGAGTTGAGGGACAAGAGTTCAGGCCCCATGACAAAAAAAAAAAAGAAGTATCAGAAGGAGGGAATGAAGAAGTGGGCAAATGAGAAAGTGGAGAAATAATGGGATATGGAATTCTGCTCCTAGTGTTACTACTAACAACAACAAAAATAACATGAATGCATTTTAGCCCTCCTTGTGAAATACGCGCTTCTGGTTTGGAAAGTAAGGCCGTCCAGGGCCAACACCACATCTTAGCTCAGGACACATGTTCTAGGTACTTCCATTATACATTTCTGGGGATCTCAAAGTAGCATCATAGGGAAATCATAAAGGATGTTGCTGAATCATTCTTTCTAGATTTTTTTTTTTTCTTAAAGAGGTAAACTTCATAATCATTTAGCCTTCCACAGAAGCAAACTTTGACCTTGAATTCAAAACCATTGAGCAAAAAAATAAATGTGTATGTTAGAAGTCTGGTTTAACTATTCAAGTATTGGATGTCCGTAGCAAAACAGAGGTATCTTCCATAAATATACTGGGTCTGTGAGAAGAGGGTCCTTGAAGAAGCCTTTGTCCTTCCTTTCAGGGTCACCCAAATCTTGCTTCCACTGAATGTATTGTCAGCAATCTATGATGCTTACAACCCTGGGAACTTGAAGATGCCACCAGCACTCTGTGTTAACACATAAAAATGACAGGTTTAAAAAGTGAGCTTCCATGGGGGGAGGGGGCTGTTCTCCATGCCTTGATTATTTCTCATGAGAAATAATAAATATTGAAATAACCTCCCTGAAACTCAACTCATTCCCTTAAAAAATAAAGTAAAAAAGAAAGTGGAAAGTAGAGCTGATTCTGTTAAAAGAGACTTGAGACTTGAGATCAGACAGGATACCCAATGTGAAAGTGCCAGCTCCCACTCTGAAGAATACAACCTAGGAACAGAACCTGACGTGACAAAAGAGCTGCTCTCCGAGACTCATCCTCCACTCCCAAGAGGAAAGGCTTTCCCATTTCCAGGTTTTTCTTCCTCCTTCACCACAGGGCACCATCAATACCAGAGAAACATTATTTTGTCACAGATAAAGAACAAGTTTTGATCATCTCCTCAGTGCCCAATTTCCCCCCAGTTAAGGGAATGAAAGAAAAAAAAATCCTCCCTTTCTGTGGACCTTGGATGAATGGGAATATGGATTTATAAAACATCTAGCTATGTCCAGTCAATAAAAGTCATTTTGAGAACGATGCCCATGGACATGATTAACTGTCAGATGATAATCTGAGCGGGGAAGAGATTCAAATACACATTTCAAGAGCCTTTGTTTCCATTCTCCCTTTCAAAACTCATAATTGCCCCCCCTTTTTACAAATACATGCATATACAAAACCCTCACAAAATGAGATTTAAACATTTTTTTTCTTTTGCAAAATCTTTTAAAGAGCAAGTCTGTGATGAGTGAAATCAAAGCATGCAGCAATAATTGCAGAGCACATATTCGCCTGGATCCACAGTAAGGCTTTTCCTTCCTTCTGCACAGCAATCCGAACTGCACTCCGAGGGTCACAGCTTCCCTTTGAATTCCTAGCTTATGTTGCTCTGTGTTGCCACCCTGATGCTATTTAGACAGTTTTCTTTTAGCGTGCAGACAGTGAACTGTTTTCGTTTAAACAGGCTTTTATTTGACAAGAGTACGTTCCCTCACATCAGAGAGAACTACTAACCACGCTACAATTGTATCATACTCTGCTATAATCAACCATGTTGTCAATCTGGACAACATCACCTATACAGAGGTTTGTGAGAGGAAAAAAAATGCGCAGGAAGACTTTAGGGTCATATAGCTCAGAACATTAAAAAGCAAAACTGTTCTCTGCATAACATCTAAGAAAACAGAGCTTTCAATTCCAGTGTGCGAACATAATTATTTTCTGTTTTAAACATTTAGCTGCATGCTGTTGCTGTACCCTTGCTGGGTCTCCAAATGAAAGCTAGCAAAGTAAGAGCCCTACTGTATGTTCTTCATTCTCAGCAATGTTCCTATGAGAAAACCTTATTAATGAGCTTGCAAACGAGCACCCAACAGGGAAATGTCACAAACAAGAGTGGCTAATGCCCCAGAAAATCAAATAACTGAACACTTGGCTGATTGTGGTGCCTTTCATATTTATAATAAAAAAGAAGAGAGGGGGAGACTTTAATTCACTGATTCTGAAAGGGTCAACACCTTGCTGAACAAAACAACTCATTTATTTATGTTCAGAAATCTCCAGATGATAAATTACATTGATGTTAATCACTTCAACGCATACTACACAATTAATATCTGTACTCACCAAAAATTTAAGGATTATTAAAACAATGACAGCATACACATCTGGCTGATTTTTCACATAATTGGGCCCAACAATTTCTCCTGGTATCACAAATAAGGGGACTAACAAACACTGCAGAATACTGGTTCAATTAATTAGGGCTTGAATCCACAAGACAAAAGCAATTCCAAGTTGGAGCGCAAGCCTTGTCTTCCACGAAGCATGGAGGCCTTGCATGCTAAGAGGAGAAGTATGCTCCTTTTTTCCTTTAATTTCTTCCCCTCCTCCCTTTTCTCTCTGTCATACTTCAAGAAAGATATTCAATGTCATACAATTCAAGTTGTCACTAGTTCATTTCTCTTTTAATGTTATTTTTTAAAAGGATATAACTTATACCTAATTCTACAATCTGTCATTTAACCCTGTTCATATTCTGGTTAATATTCATTCAACTTAGACGGGGGCGAGAGAAGGTTCTGCGAATTTTCATTGCCCAAATAGGCCAGGGTAAACCCAACTGAAGATATGCCATAGCACTCAGATCTGGTTAAGATTGACTCCCGAGACTTGTCTCTTCATTGGGAGCAGACAACAAGGTCTAAGGAGAGGCTCAGAATTTTCTGTTACAATCTGCATCATCAATGGTGTAAGAAATCTTCTAAGGTGACAAAGGAATGGATATTTAAAAAAGAATAGTGATATACTTTAAAACTTTAGTAGGCATATATTCTTAACAAAACTCATAATTTCACTGCTATTTTTATGTAAGTCTTGAGTCAATTAAAGCAATAAAGTGACTTAATGGAAAGTTTAATTGATAAAGTGGCTCTCAAATTACTGAAGTTAGGAAAATTCTACAGGAAAAAGAGACTCCTTAAATTCTTAACAAAATGTGATGAATATATTATTCTATTTATTTTTTTCCCCAGGCCAAGGGAAAAAAAACACGTTTTTGTTTGTTTTTTAAGGGCCAATGTCTTCATAAAGGTTAAAAGTATCAACTTTAGGAACTGGGTCAATTAAAATATGTAGGTATACACCTGGGTATATACTTGAAGAAATGTAAGTCAGCGTATAATAAAAATATCTACACATTCATGTTGATAGTAGCATTCTTCACAATAGTCCAACTATGGAATCAGTCTAGGTGCCCATCAATAATAAGTGAATAAACCAAGATGGCATATAAGCACAAATGAAGTATCATTCAGTTATAAAGAAGAATGAAATGGTACTGTTTAGAGGAAATGGATGGAACTGGAGATCATCGTGTTAAGTGAAATAATCCAGGCTGAGAAAGTCAAATATCACGAACCTTATAAAATGAAGGACAGGAATATGAAATGGGGACTGTTTGAGGACAGGAGCTAGTGTGATGTGGAGGGGGTAAAGGGAAAGGTAGGAGGTGGTGAATACAATCAAAGTACTTAATATACAAGTATGAGAAATAGTAATGAAACCTATTACAACTGCTTAAAAAGGTATATAAGGTATGTGTGTGTGTGGATAAGAAAGAACAAGAGAGGGGTGAATGTCTTCAAGCTTCATCATATTCATACAAGAGACTACCACAATGAAACCTCTTTGTATAATTAATATGTGCTAATAAAAAATAAAAATACAGAGTGTCCACAGTAATACACTATCTATGTAGACTGGCTCCTGAACAAATTACTCATACCTTTAGTAATCTCCTTGGTCATCTTGTCTGAAGAGAAAGTCCTGCTATGAGGGAGTGGAGTTGGGCCACCAATACCATTGGCCAATAGTTGGTAAGGGCTCGAGGACTGTGCTCAGGGCATTAGGCTTTCGCTATTGTATAGCTGCTGGTTGATCAAGAAGAGAAAAGCTAGCAGGGGATAACAGAATTCCAACTGCATTTACAGAAGCTACTTAAGTTGGTAACAATGCTTTAGGAATGGAGCAGTATTCCTTGATTCAGTAGTCGGGTCACTTTCTTGAACAGTGAGTCTTTCCTTTTCAATTGATATGAGGCTTTTAAATTCTTAACCTTCCTTTAGTCAACAACAACAACAACAACAAAACACTTTTCCTATGTTTATTTCTTGATATACTGGAATATCAAGGAAAAGCTGTCTGTGTGACTTATATTGAATAAAACAACACTGCTGTGCACAAAAAGATGCCACTTAAAGAGCCTGGACTAACCACTGGTGGCATCCTCATGTTTGAGGTGTTAAAAAGTCACCTTACTGCTGGGTACTGGTAGTTCATGCCTGTAATCCTAGCTACTCAGGAGGCTGAGATCTGAGGATTGAGGTTCAAAGCCAGCCTATGCAGAAATGTTTGTGAGACGCTTATCTCCAATTAACCACCAGAAAACCAGAAGTGGTGCTGTGGTTCAAGTGGTAGAGAGCTAGCCTTGAGCTGAAAAACTCAGGGACAACACTCAGGCCAAGAGTTCGAGCCCCCAAACCGACAAAAAAAAAGTCACCTTACTGCACGCAGAAGCCAGCTGTACTTTTTCAGGTCAAAGTCCAATGGGTTCAGATCTGGACCCTTATTCCTTTTCTTGGAAGGACAATCTTGATTATCCAGAACAGAAAAGCAAGGCTAAGGATTGTTATCAAGTGTTGCACAGGGTAGGAGGAATATTTTTCATTTCACAAGTGAGTGTGTAATTTTGTAGGTGGATATGGCTAGAATTCATTTAAAAGACACTCTGAGAAACCACTGAAAAGAGTTTAGGGGTGAAAATTGGGCAAATATCTACTCAGGACTCACAAAGGAGCTAATGTATTATTAAAGCTAATGGGCCCCTACAAGGGAAGTTAATGGATATTAAGTTTGCTTAAATGAATTACATATTAACAAAGTCACAAGAATTCTACTATCTGCCAATTTAGATAATATCTGATCATTTCTGTTTTCCCATTATAGGAACATTATACCACAATAGTTTTAGTGATATGAAAATTATAAGCATGATGCTCATAATGAAGCTATATAATGAAGTAGCTGAAATGAATTAACAAGAAAAACCTGTATATGTAATGTTAAATTAAGACAAGCTCACAGTGTAAGAAAAGGTAGGGGTGGTATTGTCTCTTGGGAGCCGTTTTATAGCTTTTCCTACTTCTTGTTTTACTCGGGTGATTTAAATATGTGATAAGGAGTATAGTAGGTTGCATGATGGAATCTGAAGAAATGTTCTAATGCCTGGAACCTGTGAAGGTGACTTAACTTGAAAAAAGAGTTTTTGTAGACAATTAGCTTGAAGATGAGATTATTCTGGATGATCTGGGCAGTCTCTACATCCAATGACAAGGATCTTTGGAAGAGACACAAAGGAGACTGGGTCCTAGGATGACAGAGAATGAAACTGTGAAGACAGACACAAAAGAACTGCACTGCCCAGGAAGAGGTGCAGATGGAGCCTTTTTCTGGAACCTTTGGAGAGAATGTGCTCCAACAGAGATCTTGATGTTGGTCTTTTGGGCCTTTAGAACTACAGTTTTAAGCTACGAAGTTGGTATAACTGCGATTTGTAACCGTGGCTCCTAATACAAGGATTCGCAGGGAAGCATGCCTTGCTTCATCAGATCCCCAGTCACAATCATTCCACTCAAACTCTTCACTGTTCATATTCAAGTATCACCTGGAAATTTTCAGAGGCCAAGTTTTACAGAAGTCTTTAGATGAAAAGTAAGAAGCTGGCAACCCGGCCATAACCTTGGCACAAGATTGGTTTTGTGCAGATTTTTTTTCTTTTTCCTCTGAAGCAGAAGGGTCTAGAGGAGAACATATTTAGTCTATGGGGCACTGCTTGGAGACAGCCTTCCTCACTACAGTGTAGCTTTTATTGATGAAGCCATCAAGATGTGGCACTGGTCCTAAAAAGTTTGACTTTCAACTCACTGCTGTAATTTAAGCTAAAATAGAAGAGAATGTGCCACATAAAACAAAATACGTAGAATAACCTCTGTTTAACAAATCCAGTGCTTATGATGAGATTAAAAAAGGAGGAAGAATTACCCTTGGTTTTGTAGTTGGCAGAGCAATGATGACAGTCTATATTGAAAAAAATTAATTTGAAGTCATGTATTAAAGCAGATTAGGATCATTTTGGTTCTGCATTTGGGTAAGATGTAGTTAGTATTTTCACATGTTCATTGACACTTTGTAATATGGCAGTCTTTACTGAAGACAACAGGGAAGAATTTCTGTCACTGCTATATCAAATGGATGTAAACCCCATAGGCTCCTGAATGGATTTTAAACAACTGGCATGCTAAGCCCTCTGAACAAGATGCTCGAGTACTCACACTGCACTTCTAGGTACCGCTGGGTCTGTAAGTTTCCGGTGACGGCGGGGTGTTCCACCTGACAGATCACTGGGACCCCATCATCCTCCTTGTTCACCTTCAGCATCAGCTGACTGGTCACTGTGTACATGTCTGACCACTCTTCCACCTCCGATTTGCCTGCAAGAGAAGGCGTGTCAAGCATCCAGTTCTTTTCCATCAATCTGCTTTTAGCACCTCTTTGCTCTCCCCAGCCTAACATGGCTACTTTACCCGCTAGATGGAAGTCAGTCACTGTTTAAAGGTAATCTGTGGATAGTTATCTGCTAAATGATTATTAATTTTGTATTTTTCAACCATACAGAACTGTTTTGAAGACATATTTCAATCCCCAAAGACATACACTGTTTTAATGGAAATATTTGGCATGTTTCCTCTCTCTTCAAACCTCTCACTAAGTCAGCTGAAAGTTCAGCTGCGTTGACATCTGGCTGCTCAAAGAATTTAGGAGGGAGGAAAAAAGAAGTGCTTTTCACCCCCACTACCGTCTCAACTTGAAATATCCACAAGGCTGACATGCCGTTTAAAAATTTCCAGGACAGCGTCCAAATCCCCTAAGTAATTCAATCAGCAGTAGAGATATAAACAACCCCTTCTGCCTACCCCCATCATCAACAATTAAGAGGGAAAGTAACTAAATGGATTTACATAATTGAAATTGTAATTGAAATGTTTAAACTCCGAGACTTCTGGAAGACCACAGAAAGGCAGTGACAGTGGGCTAGAGCAAAGTAAGATATAGGGCTTCGGGCCAGATGGGAGACACGTCCAAGAACACCCAGAAGGGGAGTAAGGAGGTTTCCGGAGGGAATGAATAGGCCAAGGCCGTCCCTTCCTGAACCCAGCACTCCTGGGAACACGGAACACCATTAACTTTTTTTTAATGTTTTGTACTTATCGGTACACATTTAATGGCTCAATTCACTTAAACAGACAAGTAGAGGGGAAATGAGAAAGTCCTTCTTCTAAAACCATACCTAGGAAACAGGAGATTAAAACAGAGCAAGCTTTTCGGAAACTTAAGCCGTTATATATAGCCTTCTCTGTTTCCAGATATAGATTTCTGTATCACTCTCCTAAAAGGGCTTATTCTTCTTTTCCTCATACTGCTTATTTATTTAACAAGCACACATATAGCCCTCACTTTGGCCCAGGTACGAGCTAAATGCTTTATACATGTTTACTCATTTCATCTCCACAGGAATCCCACAAGTTTTATATTATTCTTCTCATTTTAGAGGAAACTGAGGCTGGCTAGTGTTTCGGTTGATGACTAGGGGTCAGCTCCTGAGTTCTCTGTTCCTGGTATCACTTGTAATTTTGAAAAGAAAGGAATCTGAAAGCTGACATACATAAAGGACTGATGATAACTGACAGACAATGCGGAATAGGCTAGGGGCGGCATCCTTTATCTAATGCAACTGCTGAGGTGTCAGGAATTTGAGGATTCAGGATTCCAACCCAAGATGACCTAGTTCTGAGGAAGCAGCACCTGGAGTGTGACTAAAGGAACTCACTATAGAGCCACAACAAAGCCACAGACTTTGCAAAAGAGAAGGCTGGTGAAGTCAGGCAACAGAATGATAGATGGTCTTTGTAAATTCACAATATAAAATTCTTCTTCCACTTAGTGTGACCACCTTGGCAGGAAAGCATCTAGTTGACATGCTGATAGTGCAATGGACATCAGGGTGATTTGGCATTAAAAAAAAAATGAGTAACTTTGGAAAGCAGTATGGAGGTTCCTCAAAAGACTGCACATAGAGCTCTCTTATGACCCAGCAATCCCACTTTTGGGCATTTGCCCAAACAATCACAAACAAGGCCATACTAAGGCTACCAGCACACCTATGTTTATCACAGCATTATTTACCATAGCTAAGATATGGAACCAACCCAGATGCCCCTCAGTAGATGAATGGATCATTCATTCACACACACACACACACACACACACACACAAAATTCTATGCCTCCATCAGAAAGAATGACATCGCCCCATTTGTTAGGAAATGAAAAGACTTGGAAAAAATTATATTAAGTGAAGTAAGCCAGGCCCGAAGAAACATAGGTCCCATGGTTTCCCTTATTTGCAATAACTAGTATATGTGTAGGACAAGTACAAAAGGTCAAAAGCTATGTACATATGACCAGATAAGATGATGTTAAGCAAAATGAACCCCAAGAAAGGGACACAAATATCTTTTTTCTTTCTTGCTTTTGTTTCTAATGTATTTATAATGTACCATGTGATTTTTTTTTGTTTCTTTGTATGTTCCTCCCCCACGGTATAACCCCTGTTTTCACTGCATTTGATATCAGTGCCCTGAATCTTGTATATACCCTTCTCTAATTTGGGGAGGGGAAGGGAAAAAACCAAAATGCTTAAATAGGGATACGGGTTGACCCATTATAACAATGAGATGTACAAGACACTATGTTGAAAACGAACTTGACAACTTTGGGGGGCGGGGGGAGGGAAGGGATGGTAGGGGAAAAACAAAGAAGGAGGCAACAATGCTGGATAGGAAATGTATTCATTATTTTGCTCATGTAACTGTAAGCCCTCTGTACAGTATTTTTTATCATAAAAAAGTACAAAAAATAAGTAACATGAAAATTTGGCATACTGATCCACTTTGAGTCAACACAAAAATACAAGATGAAAGCAATGAGAACTGTACAAAATACAAGATGAAAGCAATGACCACTGAGGTTCAGACACAGACAACCTAAGCTCAGGGGATATCTCTGACAGTAGTTTTTCCTAGCATGAAGAATTCTAGTTTATAGGTCTAAGTTCTTTCTGGGCAAAGCAACAACTATCATGAGCCCTCAAACCAAGTGAGAATATGAATTAGAACAATAAAATGCAATCATGCTTTGTCCTCAGATGTTTTTAGCAACTGATTATGAACCATATCTAAGTAAATGCTCTCATGATAGGACATCTTTTGTTTTAGTCTGCAACTTCCACAAAGGTCTATTTTCTAGAATCAGGTGCTAACTAATGACTTCAGTACAGGGACTTTGCATCTTACCTTTTAGCTCCTTGTTCCCTTTGAACCACCTGATGGTGGTGGCCGGTTTGCTGGCCATGGCAGTGCAGTTGACTTCAATCTCCTCACCTTCCACAGCTGTGTCTTTCTGGATGTCGATCATCAGGTTACGCGGTGGGACTGCCAATAAAACAGACATGCTTTAGAAACAAGGGGTTCCATTTCTGGAAATGATCTACTCATTGAGAACTAGCACCACTGCTATAAAAAAAAAGAGAGAGATGTTCCTGATGAGAATTGCAAAAAGAGTATAAAGCCATCATAAAAGTAAATTCTGCAAGATCAGTTTGTTTGGACTTCTTTCCTCAGTGTATCATACAAAACAGCTAGTCTTCCACTCCTAAATTATCCTTGGCCAGGTTATGACAATATAGGTAGAAGTCCTCTATCAATCCTTAGAAAAGTGATAAGAAGATGGATATAAAGATAAGAGGAGTATAAATAATTGGCATATTTCCCTTATCTGGAGCAATAATTCTCCTTGAACTCAATCCCTGGATTTCAATCTTCCTATGAAAGATTTCCAAGTCTACCAAAGATCAAAAACTTGGGGAGGGTATAGAAGGTCTCTTAAAAGAACCACTCACCATAAACATTATTAATTGTGCCTCTGAATGACTTTCAATGAATTTGATTCACAGAAATCTAGAATGTGATCACATCCTCCAATGGATGGTTAGTAAAATCGTTTAGAAATCGAAGTGCAGTATGTTAGAAAATGCCAATTAACTTGTAGCAATTTTTCATATCGTGAATTCTGCTGCTTTAGATTTTGGAAATCTTGCAAGCAAATTTATATTTTCAAATTAAAATAACTTTTGAATATACATATTAAACATATATGTAATAGAACAGTCAAAATATAGCTTTTGGAGATGGCATGCTACATAGCAAATCAAGAGTCTGGTATGATAGTGATGATGATGATAAAAGTTGTTGTTTTTTTTTTCCCTTCTTCTTATTTTATGAAACTGAGTTGAGAGTGAAGGTGGAACCCTATCTCAAGCCTGAGCCTTTTTGAAATAGAAATCACTAAGAATATTGAATTCAGTAGTGTGAATCTAAGAGTGTGTCCTGACCACCATGAATAAGCAAAGACAGTTCTGAGACTCATGATTAATAAGTTTCTCAACCCAGAAGAGAAACATGAAATTAAATATGTATAAACATGCCATCTTGATGATCAAGTTGAATAATACATCTCTGATACTGCTTCAATAAATTATGGGATTAAACCATGTATTTGGGATTTCCCACTGTTCTAGTCCAATGTGAAGATTCTGCCCACAGGAAGACTTTTATACTGAATTGGAGCAATTGAAAATTCTTACAGAGAATGATGAAAGAGGAAACGTAAAATGACTTGTTGCATATATTTCTCAGTAAGACGGTATGTGGTGGTGGTAGGAGGGATGTAATTGCTAAAGCAAAAGTGCCCCTGTGTACAGGGAAAACAATGCATGTGTTCAGTTGAATGTGTTGCTAATGTGATATGACCTAAATCTGGTAAAAGCGGCAAAGAACTACCCTGGTTTATATCACAAGGAAAAAAATGAGCAGAAAGAGAAAATTTAATACCCAATTTGGGGTTGTACACCTGCTGGCATTATAAGGGACATAGAAAGGCAGTGACAAAGCAGTGGGATGCAGCTGTGTGCTTGACATAGTTTATCCACGCTATTGACAGTCGGGTAGGTTAAATTTCCTTTCCTTACGCCTAAGTAGTAGGTCAGGAATACACAGAAGGGGTAGATATTTAAGACAGGAAAATTCTACTGTATTATGAATGCAGAAAAGTAAAAACAATGAAAAAAAACACTAGTATTCAATCTAACGTTAGTAGAAAGGCAGTCTATACCAAAAGAAAACAAATAATTAATGAAGGATAGTAACTGAAAATTAACAGTATGAAAGAAGACAAAAACAGAAAATTATTAAGGAATAAACAATGTAGAGAACATGGCAAATGAAGGAATGAAAGTCAGGGTCATCTTTTTAGAGTCTAGGCAAAACGGAAATAATTTGTGATGTTCTTGTGCATAGTGGTTTCCAATGAAAACTTTATAATGGAATGGATAGAGGGGTAGGTGAGCTCTGACTCCACTGAAGACAACCTTGTGGAAAACTCAGGATCTTCTCCAAGGAAAAGGATTTAGGAGATGCTGGGAGATTCTGCTATAGACGGCTACCAACTCTCAGTGGAACTTGGGCTCCAATGTAGTCAGTCTACATATTTGTTTTCCGTATTGCTGGGATCTTGCCTTCATTCTCTCATTTTTCATGGTAATACTGTTCACCCCAGCTTTCCTCGAATCCCACTACCTGCTTATCTCCAACCTCTTGGTGGAAGGCCTTTTACTACCTCCATTTGGTCCTCAGGAGGGTGGTGTGTTCTTTGCTGGTGGGTTCAAAGTAGGGAAATGCCAATAGACAGGTATAGTTAAGGACTCCTTCAGATTTGGTTCGAGGTCAGAGTAATTGACAGGCAGTGAGGTCCATGTATGGATTTCTTTTCTTTTCTTTTTTTTTCTTTTTGCTGTCATGGGGCCTGAACTCTGGGCCTGGGCACTGTCCCTCAGCTCTTCAGCTCAAGCCTAGCGCTCTACCACTTAAGCTACAGCACCACTTCCAGCCTTTTCTGCTTATGTGGTGCTGAGGAATTGAACCCAGGGCCTCATGCATACAAGGCAAGCACTCTACCACCGAGCCACCTTCCCAGCCCTGGATTTCTTACTGTTTCACACTTGCCTTGTTAATTCCACCTTGTAGCATAAATACACTCTAAAGTTCAATGACCTTTCAGGAGGATTCTTGAGCCACTCCTAGCATTTGCAGACTACTTGACAGGCTGATATCATCTTTAACTTTATAGGCACGGTAAAAGGGAAGAAAACTTCAAAAATGTTGGAAAATATACCCAGTGAAGAAAAATAAGCTCATCATTTTGAGAAATTGCTGAATAATTTCCCCCCATGTCCCTAAATAGTTTTCTCATGATTGTGACCAGTATTTCTAATCTTTGTTGAGATCATAAGAAGGAACAGATAAGTATAGTAGGAGTTGCTTGGTTTACAAATCTAAAACAAAATCTGATAATGTGAGTCATGATGGTATTTTTGATAGTATCAAGTTGACTTCTTTTGCAATTTTTAAGAGAAAGAAAGCTTTAGAAAATACAGCAGAGGATATTTGAATCTATCCTTTTGAGAAAGGAGGATTAGACAAGAATAAAAATTTATTTTGGTTTATTACTCTAACCCTACTTTTTCCTTTAACTTCATAATGTCTACTTTAATACCAAAGGGGTTAGGTAAAGTATAAAAATCCATTTATAAGAAAGATGAATTAAAAAATGCTACTAACCAGAGAATATACTTATACATGGTCCACTAAACAGACACACTTAGTAAAAACTGCCTGCAGGCATGAATGAAAATAACCAAAGATATATCTGAGAAGGTGCATACAGATGAAAACCTGAATGAATATCACAGAGGGAAATATGAGAAAATAGCAATGAAATGTCAAGGTTCTTCTTCACTAACCTCAAATCTATAACGGTGCTAATTATAAACATTACGCCTACAACATTAAAAAAAATCAGCAATATCAAGATGAGTCACATTAATTACAACAAAAGAGGAGTCTTAAAGCTGATCAGTATGTGCAATCTCACTCTACGACCCTTTAAAATAATTAGGTTCTTCTGTTCCTGGAATCTGAAGAGTGAACACTAATCTTAGAAGGACAGGACTGTAATAATATTAGCTACTATTATCAGTAACTTCATTAATCTTACAGCAGTGTGTTCTCTCTTGTTCATCTCTTCTCATGAATGGTACTATAGAGTCCCGTCTTACATCCCAGAAGGGGGTGGGAATCGAGTCACAGTGGAAGCAAATGTGAATACCCTACAATAGACTGTCCTGGAGGCTCAGGCTTATAATCCTAGCTACTCAGAACAGGAGATCTGAACAATCAGAGTTGGAAACCAGCCCAGGCTGAAAAGTCCGCAAGAGTCCATCTCCCAAATTACCAGCAAAAATCCAGACTAAATGCATGGTTCACTTGGTAAAGCACTATCTGAGCCAGCAAACCAAGCAAATGTTTAAAAACTTGACACGAGTTTTCGTTGCCTTTTTTTTTTTTTTTTTAAGGCACCAAAATGCATGCAAAATAGCACAGGAAAGTTTTCAGTTTTTACATGGATGTAAACACAACAGTAATCATAGAATAGCACACATAACATTAATGCCCAGCTTTATATCTTATAATTATGCTGCAATTTTAGCTGAATGCAACAAATAACTAATTGACATATGCACTAAAATGAGCATCTTCAACCTTTGAAGGAGTCTGACAGCTGTGTTAAGAGCATATGGAATCCTTTCCAGAGAACCACAGATAGCAATGAAGATGCTAATACATCTTTCTTCATTCATTATAATATCTGGAAACTAAACCTTTGGAAGAAGGATTGAATATATGAGTAGCAGTGAAAATTGTCAGATTTTGGAATATGAAAGACTCAAATACTGATGACAACAATTTTACTCTGTCAAGGAATCCTAGAGTAAATTCAACGGCAAGAACATTAAATGAATGCATAATATTTGCAAAAAGAATACCTACTAGTATTACTTTCAAGTATATTTAAGCTAATGCCTCTATAAAATGCAAGCAGGAACCTATTACTTCTAGAATCCTGAGACATCAGAAGGATTATAGGTATAATGGCTCTCAAAAGTCTAGTGCTGGTATGTTATTTCAAAGCACAGGGTGTATTCAAAGTAGCCCCATGTAGTGATTCTGAGAACAAATGTATTTGTGGTCAGGACAAACTCCTCACCACAAAAGGTGTGCATGTTGAGGAAAAGAATCTTAAAACAGCAGTATTCAGGATTTAACTGAAAAATCTATGCAATGGTCGTGAGGTAGAAAAATCTACACAATGTTTCTGAGGTAGAATAGTAAGGTCTGTTTGGACTTCTCAATTCTTAATGAGTGCTTTGTAACCCAGGATAAAGGAACCTCTGTTAGTATCATTTTTCTTCTCTGAAATTAAGACATCAATACTCAAAAGTTTTTGTGGTTAAAAAAAATTCTGAAAGTTCAAATGGCCATAAATACCTTCTACTCCATCACTGTCACCTGTATGAAAATGTCACAAACAATAGGAGGTCAGTATAAGGATGGCCAATTTGAAGTCTATGTTACAGATGCAAAACACAAACCAATTTCCAATGCTTCTACATAAGCAGACAGGTAACTTCAAATGCATGTTTGTGTATTTGGTTCATCTGAAAAACATTCAAGTATTCATCCCAGCAAAACTTCTTATGCTTATGCAGGTCTATAATATGGCTTAAAAATCATAACAATGCCAAATTTGTGTAACTGAAAACCATCGATTATCACCAATAAAACACATTAAAAATTACACGGACAGGCTTTTATTATGACTTTCTAAAGTCAGTATTCTTCTTATGAAGAGCTTATATGTAAGCTTTGGGCATACACTTTAGCTTAATGAGTAAAAAATTATTTTCCCTTTTACAGCTGTGTTTAAATCAAGCAGCTAGACAGCTGTTCAATATGTACATCCATAAATACATGTATGTGCACACACATCAAGCAAACACGTCCTTCATATTTACCTTATCCCTTTCATCTTTCATATCATTACATTGAAAAGCTGTAGTCTGCCATGTCAGATAGACTATGATGCATCATCTTCTTGAAGGTATAAATCAGAGATCTTACCTCATACACAGTGTATGCCCTTGAATACTCAATTTAAAATATCCAGCTGATGTTAGGCACCAGAGTATGTCTGAACAAAAGGTCAATAATTCAGACTACCATTAATATAGAGATATGTGCTAACTGTGTCAAACTATCAACATGGAACCCCGCCTGGCCACTGGGATTTGACTAAACACTTATAATTCTGGTGATCATAAATGAAGACAGTCACCTCACTCGGGGCGTACCTAGCTTCTGTCAAGTTCTTTGCTTGTTACAACTGAGCAGCTCTTAACTCTTTCCTGTCCAATGCCTGCACTTGGTGAAAAGCATGTGTTCAGGGGTATGACTTTCTATAGCCTAATAGAGAGTATTAGCGATAAACAAGGTAATAAATAAAGATAAAGAAAAGGAGACCCACAATATTAAAACAAAGATGACACACAGAAAGAAAACTCATGACGCAGATTTCATAGCAAAGCTCTTCCATGGGGTACAAAATTAGGGTGCCCATCTTCCCTGCTCCTTCATGGAAGGAAAAAATATCCTGGAAGTTAGAGGCAATGATATTTCATGTGGTGAGTGATTCACTTGAGGGCTCTAAATACTCTTGATCTTTGCTTCTTTGAAACCCCAGAGCAGGTGGAAATCTGTAAAGACTGCTGATTGCCATTCCTTAGAGCGTTTGGCAAAATAGGCTATTTTTAAAATTCAGCAAGATGGGCGGAGATTCTTCCTAAAACAAGTTGGAATGGTGACATTCACCATTAACCTTTTCCTGGCTGCAGGAAGCTCTCTGGTAGTAAGGACCACCCACCCTGATTCTGCTTCCTAGAAATAAGGCCGCTTGTATTTCTTACCCAGGACTGTGATGGTGGTGTAGCTTTCCTGTGGGGGGTCAGTGTAGAGCTGGCAGAAGTATCTCCCTTCATCAGAAATCGACACATTTGTCAACGACACTTTGAGTTCACTGCTAGAAAAATTCAGCAACTGAAACCTGCTGTCCTTCAAAGCTGTGAAACAAAACATAGTGTGAGTGGCTGTAAGAAAGATCGTGGATCGTCAATTCTCCTTAACTAGGTAAGGACCTCCGGAAAGGCAGTTAGAGAGTAGAAAAAAAGTGTAGTCTCCCTGTACCTGTTGGGCACTGTTTTGGGGCTTTTGTAATAACTGCATATAGACAAACTGCACTATCCAAAAGAGGTGATGCACGCACACGCGCGTGCGCACACACACACACACACACACACACACACACACACACACACACACACACACCTCTTGGCACAATCCCAAGTGCTCTCACAGTTTTCAGTACTTACTCATAAACTGTTTCAGGCTTTCTAACAGATAGGAAAAATGAAAATGGAAGGAAAGAGCAGGCTATGAGTTCTCTGATACAGAGTCCAGCCCCTCTTAACTTCTAAGACACCAGAAGTTGAAGAATTAAGGCAATACAGGCCTTCCCCAAATCCAAAGCTTAACAACAAAATAGCAGCTCTAGGTCTGAGAGTGTGGTAAAGTGCTCCCCTAACAAGAACAGAGTCCTGAGTTACAATCCCAGTTATTGCTAGAGCCCAGGACAAACAAAAAATAGGTCCAAATTATGAAAGAGGGCTAAAACATGCTAATAATTTTCAAGCAAAAATTTTTTAAAAATTACTAAAACTTGTGATGGTAAACTAATGCCATTTAACTGGAACGTATCTTAATTTATGTGATACAAATTGAGGTGGAGTTGTCCATGCAGATAACCAAGGGCCTACAAAGACCTTTAGCCAGTTCTGTAGCTTTCTAGCATTGTTCATCTTCACAGAATGAAACAGATTAGACATCAAGCAGGAAACCAGAATAATAACAAAAAGCAAAATATGTAGGCTTCATTAAAATGTTCTCTTTTAATGTCCTTCCATGAATTTTGGCAAAGGCTAGCTTAGCTTATAATGACTGGAGTTTAACTGGAGAATAAGACGCTGCTTTTCTCCTTTAATCTTCCCTTATTCCCATAAATGTCCTTTCAGTTTGTCAACTCTTTCCACAGGTTCCAAGTAACCTGAGACGTTGGGGGGGGGGGGGGGAACAAGCAGAGAAGAGAGGAAGGGACATCCTGATTTACTTTGGTTAGGCACTGGTCCTCTCAAATGACATTCCCCCCACCCCCACCCACCCCCCATCCCCCACCCCCGCAAAAAATTGATGTATGCTGTTGGTAGGCCATGGCGCCCATGTGAACATTCTGTTCAATTTAGTTTCAATTACTGACTTTTCTGGTATTATATTTGGGCAGATTTGGGCATATGGTTACTTCCATACATCCGAGACTATGGTGGAAGATTTGGTTTTGTCATTATAGGCACAGATTACCTTTGCAACTTCAATCTTTAAACCAAACAGATTACCTTTCAGAATGCTATAGTTTCCTTGCCTTACCTTATTGGAGTTGTTTGTGTCAGCTAAGTATTTGGGACTCAATTGCAATTCACCTTGAATTACTACAATCAATTCCTACTGCAAAGAAAGACAACCTTACTTTTACAAGAGACCATTCAAGGTTTCAATTAAGTAGAAAGATTATGATTGCCCGTCTTTTCTTCCCTCTAAAGAATGGACTAAACTTTAAGCATCTCACATTAAATTAAAAAAAGGCAGCCATAACAATCTCTTTATCAAGACAACATGTAGAGGTTAAAACAAAAAGAAAGTTGCTGTCTGACATGACAGGATGGAAACTTACGCCTGAAGTCCCTGAAGTAAATGGTCTGCCTGTTGGGATTCAGTAGTTGAATCACAGAGTCGTCACTCTTATTGACTTGGCAGCTGATGGTTGCAACTTCTCCCTCGATGACTGTCACGTCTTTAGTAAACAAATTCTGTCCATCACCTTAAAAAAAAGAGAGAGAGAGAGAAAGGGGTCAAAGAAAACTTCAGTCAAATAAAATTTGATCAAGAGGACCAATGAAAGTGAAAATTAAGCCATGGCAAATCTGTGGATAAAGTCCATCTAAGTTTGGAATTGTTCTGGTCTTCACATGAGGTCTCAGGCTCCATCCAGCCTCTTGCACTGCTGAGTACTGGAAAGGTCAGACTACTGGCTTCTGGGCGGAGCTGAAGCTCTTGCAACTGGAAAAGGGTGGATATACATGATGGATGAACCCTAGCTCAAGTGCCTGGAGCTGTTACTGCATTAGATCACAGACACTCAAGGGACACTTCACAGAAATAGGTATGAGGGATCAATAAACAACCCTTCCCCAGTTTGTTTAGTCATGATTCTAGGATCTCAATAAAATCCTAAGTAGGCTTACACGTATGTTGGGTCACAACTTCACAACTCACTCAAAGCCTTAGGCAGTCCTGAACCCACCCACCTCCCTGGCTCACTCTTCTCCAGCTTTTCAGAAAAATCTCTTTCAGAACAAGTCAAATGTCATGGCTTCCCAATCCATGACACAAGTCTTAGCTTCAGATATGCTGTAATTTCGTACTGCTTAGATTAATTCAGCAGCAAGGGCACCTCATAAATGTCCTACATGATCCACAAGGTAAGAGGAGAGGAGAGTTCAACTAAGTAGCAAAGCATGAAGCAATCATCAAGAGTTCAATACTGCATGTAGCAGAGTAGGGGTTAGAGAAGTTACCCTGGGCATCAAGATACCTAATCGCTAACGTGCAGAACAAAACCTGTAGTATATGTGGTAGATGTGGTGGGTAGTCAGGAAGTGGGAAGGCCTAACTGATTTTAACCAGAGTGATCTCAGAAAACTGATTTATAGTCTCTGATTTACTTCCCCATTTGCAACATGGAGGCAGACATTAAGAATGATCTTAGCTTGGTGCTGGTAGCTTATGCCTATAATTTCTAGGTACTCACAAGGCTGAGCTGTAAGGATCATGGATTGAAGCCAAGTTGGGCAGAAAAGCCCATGAGACTCTTACCTCCAATTAACCAGCAAAAAACTGGAAGTGCAGCTATGCTTCATCTGATAAGAGCTGCAGCCTTGAGAAGAAAAAGCCAAACTAAGCCAATCCAAGGGGGAAAAAAAAAGGCTATCTCTCAGGATATGTTCAGCTTCTCATAAAACTATATAAATGGGAGTTGCTGCTGTCATCATCATCGCCTTTGTCGTCATCATCATCATCCCCATTTTTCTAGAATCCAAACAGTCACTAAGCCACTGTGTGTGGGGAGTAGTATGTAGAAAAGAAGAATGCATATTCATGGCTCCTGCTCCAAAAGAACAGGTGTGTAGCTGGTATGTATAGACTCAGGGTGACCTATTCACTCCTTAAGAAAGTGTTGTCACATGAAGAAACAAAGATCAAAGATAAATCCTAATCTGAAAAAAAAAATGAGAACATAAAGATTGCGCAGAGGGGCAACTGCAATAAATGGAGGATTTCCACTGGCTATCATGTTTTCACTGAAGATCCTGTCTCTGTCAGGCCACAGTGGGAAAGTATGAGGAAAGGTGTCAAAGATGGCTTGAAGCCAAATCTACCTAGAAATAGACCAGCCTCTGGCAGAGGATTAGAAGAGAGGAAACTAGAAGGATAAGGGGAAAAAAAATATTAGAGTCACAGATACATAAAAAAAATTCTCGGTGCTTGTGGAACAAACCAAAATGAAACTCGACCTTGAGCTGTATGATCCAAGGAATTAACCCTGGTGTGAAGAAGGCCCGTGGGGCTTGCAGTGTGGTGGGGATTTCCCTGGCTTGATCAGACAGCAGAAGCTTAATGGGCTGAGAAGTGTAACAGAGAAATAACAAATAGAAAAAGTGATCAGAAAAAAAGGAAGAAGAAAGGCTGCTCAAATTCTTTCGTTAGTGGATTACAGTGACAAACACAGAATTCAGAACCCAGCTGGACAGGCAGTTTACTCCCCAGCTTTCAGAAAAGAATAATAAGAGAGCTCCTGCCAATCAAGTGAACTTGCCAACAATGGACTTGCTGGTCCTGGCAAAAGTGTGTACAGGAAAAAGACACCACCTTACAGTCTCAGGGTAACCCAATTTAGTAAGAAAATTAAGGAAAAATTAAAAGTGTAGAATTGGACTGTGTGACTGCCTGAAGTCTTGGGACTTGCCTTCAGGAGACTAGAATACCAAAGAGGAGCTTACTGGGTTAAGGGAAGAATTTCTTCCACCTGAACAAAGAGTATTAACAACACAAATAAGAATCTTCAATTTACAAGAGGTACCTGTGCAAAAGCTGCCTGTTGTCAAGACATTAATCCCTACAACATAAAACAAGGCCTCATAGGCCTAACTGCTATCTTCAAGCTCTTGGGACTTAAAATCCCTTTCCAATTCAATTTATACTCTAATAGAATAGTTCCTGTGGAAATAACTATAGACTTTAATTTTAGCTCCTTATTTGAAATCCTAAGGCTAGTATATTCGGAGCAGACCATACTACGGTCCTATTAAGGCTATAAAACATTTACACAGAAGATGGTAACAGGGAGGAGTTGACCATAATTTTGTGTTTTAAGCAATGAAGGCAATAAAAGAGAATCAAGGGCTTGTTTTTTCTTTTGTTTTTATTTTTAAATGAAGTCTAAAACATTCCTAGTTATTCATTATAATTATTATTAGAAGACCAGAATGTGTTATTACTGAGCAAATCATTCAGTTAAACTTTTACCATCTACCACATTTTTGCTTTTGCTGTGCTCCACAAATCCATGGTGGAAATAGTCAACAATGCTACATTATTCTTTGAAGTTATTAAGGCCAACCTACAATGCAGTGTCTCAGGAACTGCCAGTTCCTGGCTGTGGCATCATGGCTAAAATACCAACCCTAAAAACTTCTAAGTGAGAATGAAATATACTTTTGCTGAAAGATATCAAAGTGCTTCGGCTGATGGTAGTGGCCCAAGGATGTCATTTTGTAAAAATCATCAATAAATTATATGGGTCAGCTGGATGGCAGTTATATTACACACAGCTCCACACAGTGAGGCGCCATAAGATGGCTGCGATGGGATAATAATGACCTATTTATTTGAGGCAAAGGAAGTGAATGACAGTGATGAAAATATGGTATGTATGTCAGTACTCCTAACTGCCTGAAGCCTTTATGTAAAAATAATTTCTGCTCACATCCTCATATATTTCTTCCAAACAGAAGGGTGCACTGTGACTTGATAAATTTCCCCTTGAAATAGATATCACGACAATTAGGTCCTTATAAAACACAATTTGATGTGTAGCAGGATAGAAATAGGCAACTTTGGTGTTTCCTTTAAAGAATCCATTTTAACAAACCTTTCTGATTTTCTAAGACTCAATTAAGCTGATGTACTGTCAAGGCAGAAATAGCACATTCCAGACACCCCCTCCCCCCAAAAAAATTCAAACAGGAACAATACCGTGTAGCCATTACATAGGCTGTTCTTAGCAAGGTGATTTATTTTAAGGATGGAACATGTCATCTGGCATGTATAGACATTTTTTGGACTGCTAATTGGTATATATTGGTGAGGCTTATGGGACATAATAAACTGGACTTTAATTTGTACCAGCAGCTGTTATGTTATAGGGAGTATATTCCTTGTAACTTGCAATTTTTCCCAGTTTCTAAAACTAAAACTCTGACATTGGAGAGCAAGTTTCCTGGGTTAAGCTAGAAGTTTCTAGCACATCCACCACAATGAATAGAAAGCTTATGATCCCAAGAAAAGTAAAATTTATTTTGATACCTTGTTAATTAACCTTCAACTACCATAGTTCATCAATTCTTTCCTAAACATATATCATTTTGTGATAAATTCCATTTGGATGGTCTTGTGCAAAGAAAATGAACATCTACTGGTGTCTATTTAGTCAGCAATATGCCCTTTCTGCAGGAGGAGGAGACAGGGCAAATTTTAATGCAGGAACTGGAAATCTCATTCTCTGCCACAGAGCACAGAACAAACATTATCCAATTCTGGGCATTGTGCTGGTGTTTTATACACTTTCCCTTTCAAACTCATGGAGTTTTCAATATCCCCACTTTAAAGATTAAAAGTGCGAGACTCAGATTTCTGTAAGCTGCCTCATGCAATTTAGCTAAGTGGCTGAGCTGGTGTTTGAACCCAGTTCTGTCAACCTCTCCTGCCCATACAGCTTGTACTTTTTACCAGCCAGCACCAGGACTGGTTGCCAAGGCTCTATTGGCTCTGCCTTGAGATATTTACTTGGTTTTAAAGAGGGTTATTTCCCTATGAGCAACTGCTGATTTTTTTTTTTATTTCCATAATGTATCTAGAACACAATTACGCACTTCAAGACGAGAGAGAGACTGTCCTGAATGTAAAACACCTTGTTTACTACTGCCTCCTCCTTTCAGTGCTCAGCACACTCTGCCCCCAGAGAAAGTCTTTATTACCAGTGCATGGCGGGCACTTGCCAGCAAAGAGAGCTCTCGCCCCCACTGCCTGGCTGTTAATAAATAAAGCACTTCATTTACACCAGGGGAGTCTCTCCAGTCAAGTCCATAATAAAAGGGCAAGTCATAGTTAAAACAAAACTCAGTCTATGCTATGGCAACTATGTAAACTCTTACTGACACCAGGAGCATCCATGTCATGATACTGGGAAGACAGTTTGCCCACAGAATGAGCAAATGAAGTCCTGACCTGCTTCTTCAACAGCAAAATCATTATCCAGGGGCTTGATGGGGGGCAGGGAATCCAAACACACATCAGCACAGTCACTGTCTAAACAAGGACTCCAACCCAAAAGACAGATGGTTAAAAGAAGAAAAGCATCCTGTTGATGACCAATGGGAACGCTCAGAAACTCCCCCTTTCATTTCTGAAATTCCACACTGATAAAAGAATCTGGTCTGTTCATTCTGATGCTATAAGAGGTATCCAGGGTTAAAGTTTGCAAAGAAGTAAAGTGCCTTCCCCTTATTTTCCACTGGTATTATGGCTCCCTTGGCTCGTAGCCCATACTCCCTTCTATTGGGTTTTACAACCCTGCCTGAGAGGTGCTCAGCTTGGAAGACCACTTTCCAAATAAAAGCATCACCACCATTTCTGTTAACCTTTCTGCAAGTCAGCTCGTACAGAGGGGAGTATCTTCCAAAGAAAGGAACTGAAAATTAAAACTCTATTGAAACCCAAAGGTGGGGGGAAAAGCTTCTAAATACATAGGTTCCCAAGTCAACGTAAACACAGTGTGCACTACAAATCACTAACAAAGTCATTAAGATTTGATTTCTATCTAAGCAATTATTGCCAGCATATTTTGTGTATTTCCTTTGAAAGACTCAATCCTATCTTTCAATTCATTAAACTGTTCCCTGCATTTACAGAGTTTTATATCAAATCAGAAACCTATTTGAATTAATAAGAATTACAGTAAAAGTAATTTGAAACTAAATTATTCGGAGTTCAAGCCACGAAAGCTTTTGATAAAAGAATTCAGTCCTGTTTAAATATTATAGAAACATTTTTAGTCAGCCAGTGTACTGAGGAGAGACAGAAGAACTTGTGTCTAAAAGAGGAGGTCCGTCCATAGTGGATGAAGGCAAAGGGGAAGACCTCTTCAACACAAATACAATTCTTTATTTCTCAGAGAGGCATACGATTTTCAACCTTCATGAATACTTGAATATTTATTTTAAATCAAAAGCAATCAATCTGCCTGTTGTTTACAAAGCTTCTGTTAACCTTTTTGACCCTCATCTATGTCTTGCTGTCCCAAACAGTAAAATCGAAATGTTGATTGTCTGTGCTCAGGTCTGTCTCCTTTTTATGGTCAAAACAATCTGAACCAAACAGATCACAAACTTGGAGATAGAATGAGCTAAACCAATCCTAAGTAATGGGGTGGAAAAGAACATATGATATTGACCCAAACATTTGTGTCACCTAGTTTTGTTTTGTTTTTTAAATTAACCCCTTTGGTTGCAAAAAATCCAAAGAAGTGAAAGGAACCTAGAACTGGCTGTTTTATCTTAAAAAGTAATTTAGATAAGACAGCCAGGACCTGAAAGGAGAAATACCTAAAATGATATGGCAAGAGGGAGATGAAGCCAAGAGTGCAGAATAGATCTCCTAACTGAGTCATCAAGGTATTTCTATTCATGGCTATTTCTAAATAACATACATTGATCTGTTTCTAATTACAACAGCAATATACGTTCAAGGGGTTTTATTTTTTATTTTGGTTGTTTTTTTGAAAGCTCTGTTTGAAGTAACATTTAAAACACTGTCTGTCCTGTGGCATGTAGACAGACAAGATCTCATGCAATATAATTACTATTGCCATCCTGAGAGTAGGGGAAGAAAAAAAATACTGAATTTAATTTAATATGCTTTAATAATCAGTAAAAGGTAAGGCAAATCTTGAACAGCAAGTTAAGGAGTAATCTTCCTTAGTGCTAGTTTTTCTTCAATTAAAATTGTTGATTTCCCCTGAATACAAAACAAAAAATATCATCTGACACATTAAGCTATTCATGAATATTCTGTATACACATTCCTGTTTAGTTGACTAATGGCAAATTAACGTTCTCTATTTTAGCTTAAACACATAGTATAGGTATGTTTGATTAGCATTGAATCTCAAAAGCTGATTGCTATGCATGCTTTGATTATGTAATTACATAATAGAGTATAATGGCTCCTTTGGAGTCATTATGATCTATATGGCAAATATGTTTCAGTTTTGCTATAGTTTAAATACACGTTGAGATGACAGCTCATAACAAGGTCCCACTTTTCAGTCTTATCAGCTAAATGGGCATTTTCCCATTCATCCTAACATCTCCTTGACACCAATTAAGGCCTATTGTGTCAAGTTGCGTACACTTTTGAGAGATTCCCTTTGTTTTCTTGGCATTCAAAAAAGGACATTAATTTTAAAAGCTGTATTAAGCAAAAAGCCCAGTTTAAAAAAAAAAAGAAAAGAAAAAAGCCTGATATTTCATCCTTCATCCACCCCTTGAAAGGTCTGCAGGGAATCACATCTAGTTCATTAATCACTGTTCAGACAGCCACAAGGGGGTTAAAGATGGAATTTCACCTTTAACTCCAAAATGCACATGAAGGGAGCACAGCCAAGAATACTGATGCGTGAGGTGGTGGCTGACCACAATGCATTCAGCTCAGGGTCTAACTGAGCATCAACCACACCAAGTGACACAAAAGGCCCAGTCCTGCCATCCACATTTCTTCCAGTAGCCCTTACATTTTGAAGTTTCTTGAGGGAGAAACAGCTATGAAATAGCACAGCAAGACTTCTCCTTCATAGTCCTTACATTGGGTTTTTGATAGATCTAAGGCGGAAAAATCTTCCATAGTGAATAGATTCTTGATAATTCCATCCTGACCTTATGAACTGGAAAGTAGTCTGGGTTTAAAATAGGAAGAAAGTTATTGTAAGGAATTATGTAAAGTTTTTCTTGTTCCCCATGGAGTTCTTTAATCTCAGCTGTAAGAAAAGTTATTTTTGCTTTTCTCGCCCAAGAAAAGGATCCCTTAGACCAAGTCAAACCAAAGGTGACTGGCGCCTTAACTATAAAGACAAATAAGCAGCCAGCTATTTTTACATTGTGACTATTGGCTTGTAGCATGAAGGCTGAAGAACTAAGGTTCAAGCATAGTCCAGCCTGTATTTACATACAGGAAACATTGATTGGATGTATGAAAACCCCTTCCAATGAAGCGTGAGACAAAAGGATGTAGTTACGGCGTATGTGCCTATGCTATTTCAATTTCAACCATCACATTCACTTCCTTTCCCTCTGAAAGACTCTAAGCTCGATAAGACTTTTTAATCAGGGCCTGCACCACTAAAAGGGCCAAGCAATTATGAGGCTTAAGATCTGAATTGCCAGATCCTGTAAAAGAAGAGGTGTAATCCACCCTATAGAAAGTTTATGTGGAATGATACCCACCCACTAAACCTCAACATCTAAATTAGCTTTTCCATTGAAATTCACTTATCGAAGAAGCTAAGAGCTAAGGAGAAACAGGAATATAAAAATAAACCATAAAAGATAATAGCGACTATTGAATCCTTATGCTCTTCATACTGAAAGATGAAAACTGCGGACTTTTTGTTTTGTTTTGTTTTCTCCTCTCACTCCCTTTCATGGCTAGATGGGGTGCATGGCCTTTTTTGCTCACCAACAAGATAGCATTATATCTTTATTAAAAGGAAAAACCAAAACCAAACCATGTAGAGCCCAGAAGTGGAAAAAGCTTCATTTGCTTATGAGATGACATTGAAGTCACCTTGTGGAGAGTCATTTTAAACCTGCCAAATCTTCTTGATGCTCTTGGGAGGAAGGGGACTCTTAAACATATTAATTAAAAAATAACCGCAGTCATCCAACCTGGACTTTGGAGAAGAGCAATCTGAAAACAGAGGCTTCTTATAAAACTAATTGTGTTGGCAAAGCAAGTTTTTTTTTTTTTTTTTCCCCTCAATGGATTTGATTCTGTGATGCTTGTTTATGGCAAAAGAAGAAGAAAAGAATATTTTAGGCTGAGCTGTTCTGAGCTGTTTCAGTACCATTCATAGCTAGGTGCTGTTCCAGTATTTCAAAATACATTAGATTTCTTTTGTGACAAAATGGAGTTACAACAAAATAATGGTCAACTGTTGATCTACACCAACCACATGGCTAATGAACTGGTGACCTGCTATGACAGTCTGTGGGACATATTCAGTGGCTGCATTACAGCGTGAAAGCTAGTTGTACAAGATCCTGCTGTCCAGGAGCTTGGATACTGGCGAAGAAAACCACATTCTACACAGGATGAATTGTGGAGATAGCAAGTGATAACTGAAGTAGCATAAACTCTCTGATGAGGTGGTGTGCGTACTCCCCCAAAAGGTGTTGAAGTCTGAAATGATAGGAACCAACTGATTGTTTTAATCCACCTACCAGAACTATCTACATCTCTACAACCACATCCTCTTCACAATGAAAACACAAGATTTACTTACAAGACCAAAGCTCAAAATCCATATTCAAATTCTTGAAACTCACACATAAAGGCACAAATAAAGAGATTTTACTGTTTCTACAAAGATTTAAGGGACTGTGGACTGCCCTTTTATCCGAGAATTTAGGGACCAAGCAACTTAATAGCTTGTAGCAGCCTCTGTGCTCAAGTCTCACTCTGTAACAAAACATGTTTTCTTTTCTTGACCAAATAAAAAGATTTAGGATTTCAAGGCATAGTGTTGGCCAACTCTGTTTCACTGATCCTTCCCATTCTCCTAAGTTGTATGCCCACTGTAATACACAGTGTTCGTGACACTTTACCTGACTAATTTTCCTTCAATTCTTTACACTGAATTTCCCTAGAATTCCAATGAAGAGGGAGTGTATATTTCCCTTATATCTCGTGTTTGGGCATTTTTCCTTACATACTCTGATTCAACTTGGGTCATTTTCAACTCACTAATAAGGTGAATTTTTCCCTCTTCATTTTTGCCTTTAGGGTGTTGAAAGATTAACATTTTTAGCATATGAGTTAAAACCACAAGGTTACTATTAATTATTATCAACTATTAATTATTATTAATTTTATAATTAACTAATATTATTTGTTATTAATTACATTTTATATATTAATGATTATATAATGGAATATACATTATATAATATGTTAATTAGTAATTAATATATATGCATGACAAAGAAAGTAGCTGTTCTTTTTCATGTCTGGAGGTAAAAAAAAAAACAAATTCTTCTACGAAGCATTGATTTTTCTTAATTTTTAATATTAAGAAAATTCCCATCATTACGTGGAGGAAGGATAGTTAAATCATCTGTATGAAAACTATAACTCATTTTTAATGTATAGGTACAATATGCTACCTTCTTTTTTTTTATACCTTCTCATTTAAACCTCATAACATGTGTACTATGGTTAGATTATCATCTCCATTGACAAAGAAACTAAGACTTGGATACATTAAATGAGTGGTAGGACGCATCAATTGAATCTAGGTCTGGTTGACTCTAGATCTAGTGTTATTAACAATTATGCTATATTATTGAGGTAACTGAAAAGACATTAAACTTTATGATGCTAAACGAACAAAGGAAAACGAATGGAAGAACCTACAGTATCTCATTTATGACTCAGGAATAAAATCAAAGTAACACTCTCAGCACAGAAAGGAACTGAAGGCCAAATAGCACACCTATTAACCACCAGCATGTTCTAATATGTGACACATATAAAATTAGCTCTACAAGCAGAGCCCAAATCTATGTGTGTGTGTTTTTTTTTTAAGTATTTAGAGGGGAGATGTCTGTTCTGTAGAATGATTCAGAATCGAAAGCCAGCTCAACTCCAACTTTAGGCATTTACAGTACCTGTTTCAAGGGCATTCATTAGTACTGACAGTCTATGTGACTGAAATTTGGCTGTAATAGGCAGTCTCTCTCTACATCTCTTTGTTCATTTTTCCTGCCAACAAGAGTCATTGAAAACCTTCCAAATTTAAAGCTTAGAGCCGACAGGACAAGCAAGTAAGGATATCAGTTGGAATACATCAGATATGGACCCCGAGTGAATGTCAGCTTCTACTGACACTACAAGAGAAACTGAAAACAGAGAAACAGAAGGGGATAGCTGTTTCATATTCTTATTCTAGAGAGTATTCTGAGTGTGCATAATATGGTTTGTTCAAGAAACAGCTGTAGATCCACGATAATCATTATGCTGAATAATGCCACAACACTCAACCTGCATCACCTACCAGGAAGCCAAGTAGCTTTGGACTATTATACGAAACAACAATTTCTCAGCTGTAAAATTGGGTTCCGTGACTAAGGCCTTGATTGGTGAGTTTTTCACTGTATCTGCTGTAGATCATAAAGCGAGTGATGTTTTATTTTTAACCTTTGGGCTCTTGAGTTGCTAGTCCCAGCTAAGTCTGGGAAGAAACATACAAGTGTTAGGAAGAATTGTTAAACCAGAGTTTGATGAAGCGATTGCTCGGAGAGAGAAGTCAGTGGCCCAAGGAAATTCCAGATTCTACTCTCACGCAGTCTGTGACAGTCAGATCTGCACAGTAAGTATTCTAAATTGGTGCCATTATACAAATAACTTGATTAGAATCATCCAAGTGTGGGCTGCTGATTAATCATCATTGAAATTAGAGATAAGTGATAAGGACATTACTTAGGACTTGTTTTTCACTAGTATGGGGGCAGCAAAGGAGAAATGAGGAAGACTGTCAGCCTAGGAGAACAGGAAGTTTTGCTGTAGTTCTAAGCTTCTTGGAGTATTAAAACCCTCACTTGTAAAATGGTAACAGTCCTACCAGATTATTAGGACACTTGGATATGACAGTCTTTCTTAAGTTCCAAAATTGCTAGATAAAGGATCATAATCTCCAATTTCTTTGTGGTCATCACCACCATCTATGTGGCCTCTGCCTAGGTTACCAGGACCTTCCTCCTCTAAAATGGCCGATGTTGGCAGAGGGGTGGACATTTGGACTTGGTCTTGATGTTCTGAGTTTCTCCCTTTCTGTACAAGCCCATGATTAGGTCAGAGAGTGACCGTAGGAGAGTGACTAGAGTTAGGGTAGTAATGTGATCTTCCTTGAAAAACCTCAACTATCCACATGTCAGATGCCAAGCATCCTCGGGGGTATCTGCACAAGGCAGCTTTCCTTGTAATTGAATCTCCAGTCTCTCAATGCCACAATGAAAACTAAAAGAAATGAAACAAAAATTGCACAAGGCTGGCTAACTCCCACACTTTGTCCTATTCTTCAATACAGAAAGGACTGCATGAGCTACTGAAATCCATACTAATATTTGGCTCTTAGGCTTGTATGTGTCTTCTGCTCTTCCCTCCACTGCTGGTTGTCACTCCTCAGATAATTCTTCCTGTTATTACTAAGTGCAAGAGCTCTGAGAAAGCTACCGGGTACTGGGACCTCTCCTGCTTACTAATGAGTTTCAGGGTGTGCCTAGGATGACTGAGGTCTCCAGGAAGCTAACCTTTACTAAATGCTGTGCCCCTGTGGCATGTGGGGGTGTAATTTCCCCCCTTCATTTGACACTGGAAGAAAGAAAAGCGCACAGACGAAATTTTAATAGTAATATTTGATTTAGTTTGACAATTATACTCTGACACTAATAGATATTCTTAAGTAAAAATATACCCTTGGATGTAGGAAGCAAATCAATATGTAATTGGTGACTGACACTGCTTTGATATTGACATTCATTTCTTATTTTATTACTTGATCAAACCTAGCTATTACTAATCTATTTATAAAAGAAGAGAAAGTGACCATGAAAGGAATCCCTGCTGGCCCTGGAGGTAGAGCTCAAAGCCACTAGTTTTCTCCACCACGCTCTGATAACTCCCTGGGTTTCTTGACTTCTGACACGACAGTGAATTGTATGCTTCTCTGTCTCAGTCATGATCATACTGATTTCTCTGTGATCACCTGTCCAGAAGACCATTTCCTTCATTTGTTTTGATCTGGGTTCAATTTCAAATCCGTCATCAGTTGTTAGACCTTGGGCTGGTTAAACTCTCTAAGCCTCAGGTTTCTTGAACATAAAATGGGTATAAACACGTTCCTTGGTAGACTTATTTTCTGGTGCTTTGAGCCAAATTCATATATTTATACAGCAGGAGGCTTAACATGACAGTGTGCCCTGCCAAATTACTTAATATTATCTCAATTATTTTTAGTTCCTGTTTTATTCCTCTGTGTATATCTCCAAATAAAAATTTAATTTTTTAATCCTATTATTTAAACTATTTTTAGCAGTAGCTTATTCTTCTTCATGTCCCCAAGGCATTTGGGTCATTTGGTACAGCAAGTGTTCACTAAATGTACCGAAATTAAATGAAAGGTTCCCTTAGGACCTTATGGGGTCCTAGGCACTGTCGTTTTTTTAGAGAAACCTCAAACATCAAAACATGTTAAGATGTACCCATGTACCACATTAAACAAATTTTAGATATAAGTTTTTCATAAACTGGCCCTTGAAATGATTTTTAATTGTATATTTTATTCTGCAGCTGATAATTTTCTTTTCCATGTCTCTAAGGTTTTTCACAAAGGTCTTGGGGGGAAAAAAAGACCACACAAAAAACCAATAGACTCCACTTTTGTGCCTGCAGTACTTCAAGAAGTTCCCAATACTGCAAGAGAGATCCTCTCCCCCACCCCCCATATACACATACACATACACATATTGCAGTACAATATGATAATGTTTGAAAGTCATAGGTTACCTGCAGGGGTAAGGTATGGAGTTTAGAGAGGGTAAGAAAGGAGCTTGTGAAAGTATCAGGGCATGTTTAGAATGTGCCCTGAAGGGGGACAGAGGTCATTAGGGACAGAGGCTGAAGGACAGCGTATTACTGGCTTAGGGAATTTACACTTTATCTTGTAATTAATAGGGAGCATTAAGTTATTGTAATCCTGGGAGTGATATAATCACAGGGTATTTTGAAATACATTCTGTGTCGAGAGGAAGTGGGGGGCTGGAGGCAGGAAGATCAGTTAAGAGACTTCAGCCAAAGTAGAGTAGTACTCAGGAGCTGATAAGAGCCAGGTGCGGGAATGGGGGGAGCAGACTCAAGCCCAAGGAAAAGAACAAGGAGGAGTTAAGAATACTTGGAGGTGAGGCACGTGGGCTTTGGCATCAGTCATTTATCAACTCAGTAAAAAGGGAACTCAGAGTTCCTTAGTCATCTCGACTCAATCGCAGTTCGTGTTTAGTGGCCTTCTAAGGAGGGGCCAACAAAGAGCTCAAGTTGAAAAGCAGTTGGAGAATGAAGGACATGTACATTCCCTCCACTTCAATTGCTTGCTCCCTACAGAGGCAGGCTATTTGTATTTATATCTTTTAGTAGCACTTACTTGTACAATCATTTGGAATTCTGGCTTTCCTCCCACTCCCAACCTGTTTTTGACCAATAGGTTTTGACAGGCTTTGGGAAATTGTTAAAATGAATCTCAAACTCACGTGAGATCTATGAAGTCAGAATCCGCATTGTAACAGGCTTAGACTCCACTGGCTCTCATCTCTTCTTTACAAAGAGTTATTAAGATAATAAGTATGAGACTACTGGCTTTACCAGGCACACCTTAGAAAGAGCAGATGATTGTATCACAGAAAATAAGTGAACATGTTAGGAAGCCATGGGAGATATAGACCATCTTCACCCAGTGAGATCATTCCTAGGAAGAAATATGCTTACAAACCCAAGTCTACATGAAGATAAACTGGTGTGGGCCATTCATAAAGTAAGCGGGAATGAAAATCCAGTATTCTTCCTCAAGTTCTATAGCACAACCATTACCCAAATAAAAAAACTCTCCCCAAGTAGCTAGCTGTCTGTGACCAAAGCAAATAGATTGTTCTACATTTTGCTGCAAAACCAACTACTTCTAGCTAGTGCTGTCTTATACTTAGTGAGGTTTGTCATATCACACTGTAGTACTCTAGTTAAATTTTTGCTTATTTTGGTTTTAATGTATGTTTTGTGTTTGTGAGCGTTACACACCAACCATGGCAGAAACAACATATCGAGAAATAAAGCAAGCGGTCCAAAATGTAAACTAAAAAGAGACTGCCAAGGTCTGTAGCAAAAGCGATGAAATTCAACTGTATGATTATGGAGGGAAGAGAAAAAAAATTAATAAAAGCTACCCTACCTATTTCAGCAAGCCTTTTCCTTCTGACTGGTAGATAAAATCGGCTGCAAAAACATAGGTAACGGCATAAACAGAAGTTTAAGAAAGGCAGACACAATCAGGCTTGGAAGGAGCTTTATAGAATGCCCCAGAGGTGGGGGGGAATGTAAACAATGGTTTCACTTTTCCCACCACCTCTTAATGAACATCCATGGGGGCTGGGAAGGTGGCTCAGTGGTAGAGCGCTTGCCTTGCATGCATGAGGCCCTGGGTTCGATTCCTCAGCACCACATAAGCAGAAAAAGCTGGAAGTGGGGCTGACGCTCAAGTCGTAGAGCGCTAGCCTTGAGCTGAAGAGCTGAGGGACAGCGCCCAGGCCGAGTTCAGGCCCCACGACCAACCAAAAAAAAAAAAAAAAAAAAAAAAATCTATGAATATCCATGGATCAAGCTGGACCTCTCTGGCTTGCTCTCAGCTTCTGGAGTGACTGGGCCTGGCTAATGGCATCCAAGTAGCTGCTGCCAGGAGAAACCATTTGCCCTGAAAGTGAAGAATTCACCTAAGAGTGAGAAGCTCAAATATGATAAGGTCTTTTCTACTCTGCGGAAACTTGATGTATCTAGAACTCCAAGTCCGCAGCAAAACGGTCACTGCCGTGTTCTAGTGTCTGATCTTGCCGTTTCTTAACATATGGCAACTGCAACTGGCTCACACTTCATTTTTCTGACAATTTGTTCTTATGTGAATGATTTCAGCTTCTTTATTTTTCCCTTCTCTTTAACCACTGGCAAGCCCAGATGCCTTTACTGCAACAGGAACAGATCTTCGAACAGTTTGGCTTTTTTTTTTCTCTGTCTTCTCTCTCCTTTTTGCTAGGTTACTAAAGTGCAGTTTCAGAAAGAATAATGCTCTGAATTTTGGTCTCTTAAAAAAGTCATTAGGTTTATGGGCAGTCATGCTTGTCACATTTAGAGCATGAATTACGTACTTCATGGCAACACAGTTAAACCCCACAGTTGTGCCTCAGCCATAATTTCTGCAGCGAAAGCAGCAACAATTGAGGAACTTTATTGCTACTACTTTTCATGTATAAGATGCCAAAATCAACCCTTCCAACATTATATGGTAGCTTTTTTTTCTTTCTGTTTTTTTTTTTAAACTTTCTTTTTAAATAAAGAAAAAAGCAAAAAGAAAACCCCTAATGGGCTACTTGCTGTTCTATTCACTTTTTAGATTTGTCAATTTTTGAGTGACTGCCATCACCAGGGACTCTTTGTAGCACCTTGTACTTGGGCTATAATAAAAACATGAAATGATTAAAAATACCGTGAGTGTAACTGCAGAAGGGACTATATATTCTGGGCCCCAAGGAAAAGCTGTTTCTTTGCAGAATCAGACAGACTCCATTTATGTTATTAAATTGTAGCACTATTCACTGTCCAGGCTGGAAGCTTCCTGACATGTCAAAAGCACTAAATACATCCAAAGCATACATCAGAAACTTAACCTTTAGAATGCTGTTTCCTTCAGTCTGTGAGCCAGGAATTAAGTATGTTTACTTCTGACATTGCTTACCTGTTGGAAACATTTGCTTTTCCCACTAACTCACCACAGTATTTTTAATTCCCTTGTGAATCCGGAAAAAAAAAAAAAGTATGAGGAATGAAGGATTTTTTACAGAGAATAAATTACTGTAAGTAGTGAACCAAGTAACAAGAACACCAAATTCAACGCTTCTTTGAACCTTGGCTGTGAGCTGGGCACCATTTTGATTGTTGTACACACATCTGTATTATCAAACTTTTCTATTGTTGCATCAGAATCATCTGGAAGGCTTGTTGACTGGGCCCCAATCCCTGCATTCCTGATTTCAAAAGTGTGGGGCAGGGGTCCAATAATGTCTACTTCTAATGAGTTCCCAAGCAATGCTGATGCTTCTGATATAGGACCATGCTTTGAGAACTGGCACTCGCCATCTTACCGAATCCCTCCAGAAGCATTACCCCGTCTGTTTTATAGAGAAAGAACCTGAGGCTAAGTGTGGGGTCTATACTTACTAATCGTACAAACAAGAGCAAATGGCTTAACTTTTCTGGGCCTCTATGATGACGATCTCTTCCATCAGGACTTGTCTTATGGCCAGATTGTGTCCCCATAAATGTCCCTGTGACTTCATCTGAATGTTAATCCGTTAGTCCTTATTTTCCTACTGCCCATGACTACTACCATATCAGCTCAGATTTATGATCTGCCAGCAGTGTTGTGATTAGATGTCATCCCTCTCTTTCTATTACTCCGATATTGATAGATAAAATTCTGTGGTGATGCATCGCCTGCCCTTTCAAAGGTTACTGCCAGCAGATGCTAGGAATCAATACAGTTCTTATCTGTCACAAACCACAAGAAAAGCATGGTAAACAAGGTTCAGTGAAAGGCCTGTGAGCGGTCAAAGAAGAACTCCAAGAAGTACTGTGTCACCAGTTTTGTTTCTTGACCCTACCCCAGAACCCATCTCTGCTGAATCTCAAGTGTCTTAACTTTCCAGCCACAGAACATAGTAGTGTTCAGACCAGGCCTGGTGTCTGACACCATCCCTGGTGAGCCTGGTTTTGGCCACTGGGGCCCGAGGCCAAGGGGCTATTGCTCTACTTTGATCATAAGATATTACATGATCAGCATACTATCTGAGTTTTTTCGAGACAAATGCTAAGTAAATCTAAGGCACTGTGGTAGGTTCATTTATACATTTTGTTTTCTTCATCTTCCAAGCAGGAAGAGGCCTAGTTTGGGGGAGAATTGCAGATGAAAAGCAAGAATGGTTTTATAATTTGCTCATCCTTCATCTCATGCATTTCCAAGATGGCGGTTCTCTTGTTTTAATGGATGGCATGAACTAACCTGGCTGATGTACTCTCAGCAGCCTTTAAAGACCCCTGTGCTCAGACAGACAGGGCGGGCAGGGCTCAGCAGTCTACCAACTGGGTTTCCCTTCCTGGTTGTCACCTAGCATGTCCCTGGGAGGCCACTGGGCCTCTGTCTTTGTGCTCAGTGGCCTAGACCAGGTCCATGTTTTCTGAATAATGATGAGTACAATGGGATCAAATTAGGGCCATGTTACAAGGGCCTGTGCTTATCGACTGTTTCATAATCAATTTTAAGGAAAAGATTTCCAAATGCCATGCACTACAAGGAACTTTTTGGAATTTATCAAAAGTCAATGTCACATTCACTCACTTGCTACACAGACCAAATGCTTTATTAACGTTTGAGATTTGCAAGCAGCTAGAGAGGAAATATTGTGGCAGGTTTAATGTCATGAGGGTACAACTATATGGATATAATATGATTCCTTCCCCCAATATGAAACCATCAGACAATATTTAAAAGCATACTATGAACTAGCACATAAAAATCAATTTAAACTAGGTGGTGGCTCAGCTACTAGGGAGGCAGAGAGTAGGAGGATCATGGTTTCAAGCTAGTTTCCTGCCCACCTGCTTAGTGGGACCCTTATCTTAACCAATAAGCTAGGCACAGTGACAGAGGCTTATAATCTTAGCTAACTGGAAGACATAGATAGAAGGATTATGGTCCAAAGGTTGGACTGGGCAAAAACAGAGCCTATATGAAAAAAATATCTAAAAAGCTAAAAAGGGCTGAGGGGATAGTTAGCAAGAGATCTGAGTTCAAATCTCAATACATTAAAAGTTAATATAAAGACAACTTAGGTTAGCTTTCCTATGCTCTAGAACAAGCCCTGCCTCTTTCCATGTATGTATGTAGGTATGTTTTATGTTTGTGTATATATATACATACACATATATATATATATATATATACACACACACACATATATATGTTTGATTTTTCTTCTCTCTTTTTTATTGAAATAGGACTCACCATGTTGTACAGGTTGGCGTCAAACTCACTATGTAGCCCAGGCTGGCCTCAAAATAATGACCATCTTCCCCAGTATCCCAAGTGCTGAGATTACAGGTGTGTGTGTGTGTGTTCTTGGTGAGTGTGCACACGCACACACACATGCATGTGCACTTGATCATAATTGGCTAAGACTCTCATTTTAAATAAAGCCATTTGTTATATAACTCATGCATTAAAAATCCTGAGAACTCTAAACCACTACTTTAAAGAATACCCCTCAAAAATGAATACTAAGCTGGGTGCCAGTGGCTCATGCCTATAATCCTATCTACTCAGGAGGCTGAGATCTGAGGATTGCGGATCAGAGCCAGCCTGTGCAGCAAAGTCTGTGAGACTCTTATCTCTAATTAACCACCAGAAAACCAGAATTGGCACTGTGGCTCAAGTGGTTGAGCACTCGTCTTGAGCTGAAGAGGTCAGGACAATGCCCAGGCCCAGAGCTCAAGCCCCATGACCAAAAAAAAAAAAAAAAAAAAAAAGAATACTAGGAGTCATGTATACTGATGGTAGAAAAAGAAAAAAGAGAAAGTATAAAAATCCTACCTACTATAACTCTGGGATAATTACCAATGTTTTAGGAGATTCTCTGTCCTCCTCACATTTGGCATGCACATGTACATGTGGGTATATGTACTTATATCTGCACTCCATATTTTAATGAATGCATTATGGAACACCATATATATGTATATATATCAGAAGTCATTTCATCATCTCTTTCTTTTTTAACATATTTAGATTATTTCTAAGCTTTTTTTCTGAAAGTGCTGCAATGAAAATACTTTTATATAAATACTTGTTCTGATGTCAGTCTATTTAGAAAATATCAAATTTTCATATGCCCTAATAAGAATTTATTATTCACTATTTTAGCAGTATCTATATACTTTATAATTACCTACTGTATGTGTGATGTGTGATATTGTATTCATATGTGTATGCATGACATGTATATATGTTGTGTATGTGACATGTGTGATATATATGTGTGATGTGTGTGCATGTCATGTGTGCAGTCAAAAGGATCTCTAACTTCATTGGAAAGCACTTCCTAGGATCTGATACACTCATAAAATATGTACATATTATGCTTACTTTGAAGGTACTGGGGAAATAAGAGGATGTAACTAAGTTTAAAACTTAAGTATGTCCTTTCCATTGAAAACACTGAATGTACTTTGAAGGATTAAACAAAGGGCTTCCTCAAATAACAAAGGATGACAGGGATCAGTTCTCCCACAGCTGGGCTACATGCCTCTCCTCATGCTTCCAGAAGTACCTCACTTGTGCTATTCCAGCCCTCCTTCAAACCTCCACATGCCCTCCCCCACCACATCACACACAGTGGCACTAACAAAAGCAAATGACGACCAAGTGTCTCCTTCAAACCACACCCTGTACCAAGCTCTGCACAGAAGCACATGCACCACCATAACCTCCACATTCCATATAGAGTCTGGCAAGAAATGTGGGCTAAGCAAATGAAATGGATGAACCAACAAACACAAAGTGAATGAATGGAAGAGGATTACTTGCAGGATCTCTTTCCTTTCCTATGCATCCCTATGTCCTTGGAAGGGTTCTTTTGTTATTTATTTGGCTCTAACATTTTCAAATACTTAAGAGACTTAAAGTTACAAAGATGGCACAGAAAACGGTCACAAACCCTATATCTACTTTTCTCTAATGTGAATATGTTTCTTAATCATCTGTCAAAGCGAAGAGGTCAACACTGGTTTAATCTCACTGCGCCACTTTGACAGCATGAAGAATACCAGCCAGCTGTTTTGTAGAATGTCCCTCAATTTGGGTTTGTTTGATGCTTTCTCATGATTAGATTGGGATTATAGATTTAGGGGACAAATACCAAAAAGGTTATGTGCCTCTCTCTCTTTGCATCATATCATGGAGTACCTGATACCAGGTACACTGTATTATCAGTGTATTCGTTTCTGTGATGTTAACCTTGATCATTTGATTGAAGTGATGTGTACTGAAGAATTACTACTTTTTCTCTTTTAGACTGTTGCTTCAAATTGGAGTTCCAAAAGTCCAGCCTACATCACAGCCAGGGCGAGTAAGTTCCTTCTCTAGAGGGAAAAGTATCAAAGATAGTGAATATATGCATATGTTAGAACCAGCAGAATACATCTTCTGGGGGAAGTAGTTGTGTTATGCAGCTATCCTGTCTCCATTTAAAATTTTCGCTCATTAATTATGTCATTCACTGGTGTACTTTGCCTGTAGCAATTACTAGTATGGAATTCAAGTGGTAATTTTCTTATTTCTCACTTCTTTAGTAGAAATTCTTCTGAGAAACAGGTTTTCCTTTTCTCCCACTTATTTAATTCTTCAACAATTTACGAACATCAGAATGGACTCATGGATATTTATTTTCTCTGGTTTATAATCCAGTACTATCATTACTGGTATCATTATTCAAATTGTTTCACCTTTGGCCACTGGGAGTTCTTGTTATATCCAACAGCATAAAAGCAAGGGGAATGGAAAAGTAAGTTATTAGAGACAAATGTAAGCATCAATTGAACACGTAAAGATTTTCAGGAAAAGACAGAGAGGAACAGTATATTGTTTCAAAATAACAACAATAGCTATAGAGGTAGGAATCTGCAACAGTGTTCTCTCTTTATCTTTCCGAATTCCAGCATGAGTATTTACATTCTTCTAAGGCAGCTAGGTGGCGAGGACACTGGAATAAGAGGGGAAGATGAGATAGAAAGTCAAATTCTATCAGACTCACACGCTCCCTGCAGACCACTGCTTCCACCCCTTATGTTTAAATACTACTCAATTAGGATCAACATTCATTTTTTATTAATGCTCTTCTGAGACAATGGCTCTTTTATCTGCGTTTTATCTTCCAGCTACATTAAGACCAAGGACACTCTCATAGAAGATCAGAAGGAGGAGACCCTGATGAATTGGGAGTTTAAAATACAAATGGAACTTCCTTTGTCAGTCTTGACTTGTTTTATTAACATCTGAAGGTTGATTTATAGCAGATTACCAGGCAAGAGAGGACTGTTTGTCCAATCACTTTACTTAACACACACAATTAGAAAAAACAAACATTAAAAAAAAATGTTTCCTTTCCATGGGCTAATGGATAGCACATTCAGTTCTAAAATAGTCACTTGCATCTCTGTCATCTATTGTAGTGACCAAGGACAGGTGGACCCTATCTCAAGACCACAGAAAATCCTTCATTTCTGTAAAATGAAGGTTTCAGAGACCTAGTTTCTCCATGAACACCACGAATATTCCTGTACAACAGGAATGGTAATGATGTGAGCTCCAGCTAGAGAATCAGATAGATATGGAATCCAGCACTGTTTCATCTTGAGTCAGTTTATGACCTTGAGTAAGTTCTTTAATCTAAGTCTCCATTTTTGTCAGGTATAAAAAGGGAAATATTAAGAACTACTGCAGATACTGCAGAAGCTGGATATAGAGACTAAATGAGACAATGACCTGACAGGAGCTCAATAAACACCAGCCATTAGATGATAATGTGAAAGTTTCTCTTACTGACCTAATCTCCAATTAAAAACAAGGATATGCTGGTATGGGTGGCAATATGGAAGACAAGCCTATTGCTTGATCCCAAGTCTATTGCTTGATCCAAGTTACCAAACTGAGGTGAATGGTGATTTTTATCTGTCTCTTTGGAAGGAAAGGTATACATGAAAACCATTATGCTAGTAGTGAAAAGTCAAGTATTCCTTAGAGTGTGTTTGCTCTTGAAAGAAAATATAATAGATACCTTCCAACCTTCCACATTCCCTTCTGTTCCTGGATATACTTTTATCAGAATACTGTTCTGCCCTTTTGTTAAACCAAGGAATCTTACTATCCTCCCAGTTTTAAGAATTCTATACCATTATGAAAATTTCTTCATTCAATACAATTATGAAAAAGAAATTTTCATAATATTCTTTTCAAATGAGAGAAAAAAAATGTGAATCAAATCTCTAAGAGAAGAAAACCACATGTTTTATTCATGACTTTTTCCAGTGCCTAGAACAGCACCTGGCTAAAACTCCATGTCTCTGGTATTCATCTGTAAGACAAGGTTGTACAAATCTGACCCCACCTTGGCTAGGACATTATTGCTGTTGCATTTCCTTTAGTCTCCTGCTTTTCAATACCCAGGTTTCTATCCACAAGAAAAATGCTTTCAGTGTCTTTTTTTTGAGGGGGGAGGTGGGTAGTATGGGACTTGAAATCATGGTCTTGTATTGCTAGGTAGATGCTCAACCACTTGAGCTAGACATTCACCCCCTTTTTTTCATTGGTTATTTTCAAGGTAGGGACTCACTTAGTGCCCCAGACAACCTGGGTTTCAAGTCTCCTGTTGTGCTTTCCTGTCTCTGAGGGTGTCATGAATTTGCCACTGTGCCTAGCCACTTACTGAGATGGCATCTCTAGAATTTTTTGCCCAGGCTGGCCTTGAACCACCATCTCCTGATTTCCATGTCTCAGTATATAAGATTACAGGCCTGAGCATCACACCAGGCTATTTCTTATATTCTCAAATGCTTCTGTATTCATTCCTCATTTCTAAAGAGTCCTATCTGTACTGAATGTATAATCACTACTCCTAACTACAAAGTGCTTATGGAGATAGATTTGGAACCAGTAGTTCCTTGAGTTAATAAAAAAAATGGCATATGGAAGATAATGAACTATAAATACATGTAATCTGCATCTATACTTTATATATACGTAATATATATATGTATATATATATAATTTGTGTTTATATGCATGTATATATATATGTGCACACGAAAACACACACACACAAATTCATTTACTAATCTTTTTGGTTGTAAAGTCCAGGTCTTTTCTTGGAGGTCATTTGTGAGTCAATAAAATTGACTCCTGGTATGAATATCTCTCAACTAGCTCCCCAGATGATCATCCCTGGATCACAGCCTTAAATCATGAGGAAATTGATCAGAAATGCAAATTCTCAGACTTCCTTCTCAATCTACTATCAGTGCTGGACTGGCAATCTGACTTACAAAAAGCCAGGTGATTCTGAGGCCCCCCTGAAGCTGAGAACCATGTGGTAAGGAAGAGAGATGCAGATGTGGAAGGGGCAGCCGTTACCCATTTCCATTCAGTGTGCTGTGGGCATCGCAGCAGGACTGGCAGAAGGGTTGTGCTGCACCCGTCATCCCAGGGAGTCGGTTACTGTGCTTAAAATAAAGGTGACATTAGCCAGCTATGTCTTCATATTAGGCAACTATAGAGTGGCTTTGACAGATGCTGCCCAGAGCAGCAAAATGTAACATTTTTGGACCATAAACTAACATTTACAACTCCCAATTTTTCTAGACTAGCTTGACTTTCCCAGCTGGGCTCTCTGTAGGACTTGCTATATTGCTTCTCAGCCTGTGGCCTCTTTTACTGCTTTGTCTCTGTGTTATGTCTGATGGTGGAAGCCCAGAGGGATGGTGGGCTCCCAGGCTAGCAGCCACATGGGCCACAGAGGAGGCTAAGTTCTACCCCCACGAAGCCGAGATGGACACTCTGTGTTATCTTCTGCATGGACTGGCTTAATACTTGCTCTATGACAATCAGCAAACAGCACTTTTTCTTCTACTAGTTAATTTATAGCCCTATGAGTATAAGCATCTCCTGGGTTCTTTTATCATTCATAACTTTGTTCTGTCAGTAATATCTGTCATTCTTCGCAGCTCAGTAAGTTCTTTCAAACCCAAGATGTCTATATTTCTAAATGGAACTGAGATGAATTTTGATAAACATGCATTTTATATCTTAATAAAAATGGGATTTCCCTCCCCCTGCTTAACTACCTGCATACATAAATGCTTAAAAAAGTTTCTGAAATCTGCCTCCGCATTCGGCGAAAATTCAATGTCAAAATAATATTAAAAATACACAAAACTGTAGGAAATTGTTTTAACCACGATGTGATAAATAATAAATCAGAATACAAGTTTCTCTGCGATTATGGGTTTTCTCCATTCTTTCAAGCTTCTTGTCTGTTCCACATCAGTGCATCGACAGTCTTTTAACAATTATGCAGAGGCAATCTTGTTAGGACTTGATAAAACACTGCCACTGTCTTTGTCACTGCCATACAAAGATGTTATAGTAAAAGCTGTAACGTACCATGCTACCAAAGCACTCACATAATGGTGCCCAAACATTAAAAGTTCAAAGCAAAGTTCCAAGAGATTGAGTGTAAGTTTGGCTGTTCGAGGGCAAATGTAGGAGATAGACCCCAAATGTTATTCATTTGTAGGAGACCTTCCATAATTAGAGCTCAGACTAACTCCCATCTTGCTTGGCTGGCAACTATACTTCGCTTCCTTTTGGATGCTAATGTAGCTTTCCAAAAACCAAAATCTTCCATTGTTTTAAAGTGGTGTATTCTCCTGTGAGGCCAGCCAGTAGGCTGTCTCCTTGAGGGATATTTACTTACATATTCAGTTCAAATTTACAGTGCCTGGCTTGCGAATGAAATGCCACTTAGGAGGAGAATGCCATACCATTGTGGGAGATAAATCAAACAACCACTTCTTATTTTAGCACACGCTGGAAATCACACATTTTTGAAGCAGTATGTAGGTTATCTGTACAACAGAAACACATTCCACCCCTCTCGGTACATTTCCCTGGCTACTACACAAAACTAACCTAAAATTGCTTTGTTCGGCAAAAGTCTTCCTGAAGAAAGCCATTAACCCTTTGGTTCCATGGAAGAATGTGCTGATTCTATGAGGCCAGCATGCTGGGTGGAAAGTTTAACCTCTGAGGAGGACACTTTTCCAACGAAGTAAGATTTAAGAATGGTCCCATGGAGGTCGGAATCCTATTTATGGCACGGTCTTCAGGGAAGGAGCGTGAGTAAATGAGGGCTATCTTTTGCTAACAAGGATTATTCAGAGGCTGTCCTCCCCGCGCCCCACGGTTGCTGAGGGCATAGTCTTTACTATGAACTGGTTTTCCAGGGGTGTTGAAGGGTTTGCGCTGAATCACTCACACCACTGGCCTTGCAGCCTTTACCCACACATGTGGGCGAGCATCTCCTACATGGGAAGCTGGGGATCCATTATTAGCTTTATGTTAACTGCAATAAACAGACATTCTGTGTCATTAGAATTCATTCTTGACTTTGACACTTGAGCTTCACTGATTCGGTCTCTTTACTACAATATTTGCAGACTTTGTGGCAGACATTTCAACTTGAGAGGTAGAAGAATTGCTGGACCACACTGGGGGCTGGTTCTTAGGCCACCTTCTTCACGCAAAGAAAGAAAACTCACACCACCACCAAGTGTGTCTCTCTGTACGCTCTCCAGAGCTTTCTTCTCAGCAAGTCTTAAAGTCACCTATTAGTGCAAGCAAATGGCCACAAAAGACCGAAATTTCTGTGCTCAGTATAAAAGGCCTGGGTCTTTTGAGGAAAAAAGGCTCTCCCCCCTCCCCCCAGCTCCCAGCTCAGAGCCCTGCAAGTGCTATTGAGGGTAACCAGAGCAGGGCCCAGCACTGCCTCTATTTATTGTCTGCAGATTTTCTTCTTTGCTTTCTTGATGAAACTGTCAATCTTCATAATGGTGTTAGCAATCACAGGGATGTGCTGCGAAGCGGCTTCAAAAGCATCTGATAAAGACCAAACTTGTGCTCTCCGTTCCTGAGCCCCTCTTTAGAGTCAGTTACCAGTGATAAGGTTGGCCATTCTGACTTGTACAGAGTACAAGAAATTTGACTTGGCAAGTCAAACTGCCGCCACGTCAACAGAACGAGTGGGGTTACAGAGCTGTGTGCCTTTCAGCTCGATGCCCAGGTAGAGTTTGACATCACCACACTGCTTTGTTCTGGCTGGCTGCACTGAGAAGCAAGCGGTGTCAGGCACTGATGTGGGGTTTTTTCTTTTCTTTTCTTGGACTTCTTAGATCCAAGTAGTTCTCTACTTCTCCATGGCTCTCTAGTATGACTATCTGCATATGGGAGCAGAGTCAAGAGTAGCTCCTGAGGGTCAATCTTAGTATCATCCGTGTGCTGGTATTCAAATAAATGAGCCTAGGGCTCCTAACTTGATATGCGATGATAGAGATCCCAAGACCGTAAACCTTTGAATTTCCCCCAAATCACTATCTCAAAACAAGCCATAGACCTAAGCTACCACTTCTTTCCTGGGCAACTCTACACTAGCAGCTAACCCAAGCCAAGTGAGTAAATTATCAAGCTGAAGCACGCTTCAATGCCTTCTTTGTAGGTCTTCCATTTCCGTTATTCATGTCTCCTAAACTGCAAACCATTCAAGGGCAAAGTGAGGTTTATGCTCCCAATTAGTCATTCTTGAAAACCGGGAGCGGTACTACACATTAAAAAAAGAAAGGAAAACTGCTTAGTACATACTCTGTGGGGGCCTCCAAACGGCAGGTGATTCTACACACCATATGTGATTGCACAGCTAAAGGCACCGAGGGGAGCAGAGGGTAGGGCTTGGAGCTTCAACTCTGAATTCAAACCACAGAAGGCAGGAAATTCAGCTGCAGAATTGCAACGTCGTGTGAGATTCAGATACAATATCACTTATCAAGCCACGTGACTTCAAGCATCTGTCGTGGCTCTCCCGGTGCAGACGCCAGGAGAACGTTGGCCCCGCCTATTTGGATTGGAGCACCTTGGAGTAAAGTTAGGTCCCTTTGGGGCTGATGGGGCTTTGAAAGAATGGTTTCTCTACTCCAGTGTTTTAGAAAAGAAAGTTGACTGCACTGAAAGAGGTCATTTGTCAAGCAGTTATTTGCTGTATATATATATATATATATATATATATTTTTTTTTTTTTTTTTTTTTCCTTGCTGGAAAATATGCCTTCTGCAAGGAAAGTTTAGGCAACAAAGAGGATTTGTATAGAAGTGCGCAGTCGTCAACTCCCACTATTTCCTTCTCTTCAAATGTATCCCAAAAGGGACATGCATTTAAGTAGCACAGCAGGCCAGTATGACCAAAATGACAGCGCTCTTTCCAATTTATACTTCTAAAAGAGAATAAGCAGACACACAATAACAAAAGCCTTTAGTCTAGATTTCATATCAGACACTTTGATGAATAGTAGCCTAAAGGGCAACATATTTATAAGTTTTAAGTCTCTCCTGCAACACAAACTGTCCTGATTTATCCCTAAGATAAAGGCAGTTCTGAGAGCTACTTTACCATATTTATTATTTTACAGAGGGGGAAAAATGTTGATTCAGCCCTCAATCTGCCACCGTCGGAGTTATAAATGTTGGTAAGAGACCAATGCTGATGTCTATAAATATTAATCTCTTCACCATAAGTTCTGGGCACCCCCTCCCCTTTTCTTCTGGAACATTTCCCCTTATTCTTGCTGAAATCTACAGGATTTGCTTTGTTGGTTAAAACCTTTAAAGGGATGAAAATGGGAATCTCCTTGAAGCCCATCATGGACAGGGGAGCTGATAGCCCAGCAATGATCTAATTCAATGTTTATTAACAAGGAAGATGTACAGACAAATGTCCATGTCTCTTCTGCCAATTAAGAATCAAGTATTCTTATCTGCCTGTATGTACTCTCTACTCCAAATGGGGGAAAAAAGTACACGTGAGTATGTGTGTGTACTGGTGGTAGATAAAACTCAAGGCCTCACATACCTGCTAGGCAATAGCTGTATAACTAAGCTACATCCCCAACCTCCAATAAAACTTCTGGTATGGAATGACTATCTAAAATTATGAAGCTTGCTTATTTAAAATCTATTTTTACTTTCAACCCCCCAATTCAAGAAAACACACGCACTTTCTCTAAAATCTAGTTCATTTAGTTTATGACAAAGTTAATAAATCATTTTTGGGATACACCTCGAGTCACTTGCTTACTTCAGCTAACTGTGAACCGTTGGGAGTTTATTCATTAGCAGTTATGAAAAACATCTGAACACAACCACCAGATTGTGTTTGTCTACAGTGTCAGAGAGAACTGTTCATTAGCATTTGTTAGAAACATTAAAGTCACCAAAGGATATTAAGCCAATCTGGGTAAGGGAATAGAGGCTCTGGGACTAATGTTACTCTGCTCTCCTGGGTTAGTCACCAGAGGTTAAATCCTTAGTACAGCTTCATCTTTATAAGGTCAGTAACAAATGTCCTCACAGGAAGTAAAGGGCCAAAACACATTATCATTAAAGTTACTGGCAAACAATTAAACTGGGTTCTGTGCACAAGATTTTGGGCTATTTTCAGTGGATCACTGTTTTGTGTTGCTGTATAATATTTGTCTTATTGGGGATAAACACAAGTTATAATCTTTTTTATTCCAAGAAGTATTTTCTAGAGGCAGAAACTCTCAAGAGACTCTCTATAATACAGAGACTAAGAATTCCAGGAGAGTTTCAGAAATTTCACTGGTACTATTCTTGGCTAATTTTAAAAAATGCTTGATATAAACACTCTATGTACTCATTGGTTTGGCTGCCAAAGATCCACTGAGATGTGCTATTCCATGTGGATATGCATCTTTAATTAGTCTCAATAGATTTTGTATATATTCAACATTAATCTATACCACCTGTTCCATACCAAAAGCAGGAAAATGGTTCTTACTAACCACTCTTCCACAGAAAATTACTTTGTGCCTTCTTTCACTAAATTCCGAAGACCTTCTGAAAGGCCTTAAATGTTATTTTAACATCATTATGCTTTTTTTTCTGGTTATATTTTTTTTGTGAAACTTGCAGAGAGTATTGCTCTGTGATTTTGTTAAAGGTAAAAGGAAAGCAGTTCATAGATTCATTATTAAAATTCTGACCCAGGACACAAGCAAGATTCTCACACCTGCATTTTAATTGTAGTCAGTGCATTTCTCATTTCTATTAAGCCTTCCAGCCAACACGATTCTATTCAGCTGTAAGATTTCTCTAAATTTCCCATCCCTACTAAAAAATAATTTAGCAGTCTACTCTTAGTTTTTGAATTTACTTTGTTGAACAAGTTTTCTCTTTCTCCCTTTCTTCCTTCCCTCTTTTCTCACCTAATAACGCACTTGGGTTTTATATTTACTCAAGTACACATAAATAATCATTGCTTATATTTTAAATGCTCATTAAAATAATATATAAATAATTTTAAAAATCACTTATACTAAGAACTTCAACATAGCTAAATTATTATTAGTTTATAACTTCAGGTTTTTATTTTTCTTTTATTATTATGTATTTTATATTTTATTGTAAGATACTGTACAGAGGGGTTACAGTTACATGAGTAAGGTAATGAGTACACTTCCTATTGAGCATTGTTATCCCCTCTTTTTTTCCCCCTAGGTTTTGTTTTAATTAACAGAAACTTGAATTTTAGAATATCTGTCTAAAAGGGATAAATATTAATGATTTCTCCAATTTTTTTCAGAAATGTTGAAACTTAATAAGAATATTTCTATAAACAAAGAGAGAAGAGACCTATCCCAAAGAAAGAAAGCAATAGGGCTGAGAAGGTGGCTCAGTGATAGTGGCTTGCCTTGCATGCATAAGGTCCTGGGTTTGATTCCTCAGTACCACATAAGCAGAAAAAGCCAGAAGTGGCGCTGTGGCTCAAGTGGTTGGGTGCTAGTCTTGAGCTGAAGAGCTGAGGGGCAGCACCCAGGCCCAGAGTTCAGGTCCCATGACTGACCAAAAAAAAAAAAAAAAAAAAGGAAGGAAGGAAGGAAGAAAGGAAGGAAGGAAGGATGCAAGGAAGGAAGGAAGGAAGAAAGGAAGGAAGGAAGGAAGGAAGGAAGGAAGGGAGGGAGGGAGGGAGGGAGGGAGGGAGGGAGGGAGATGAAGGAAAGGAGGTAGGGAGGGAGGGAGGAGAAGCAAGCAAGCAAGCAATATCAGGAAGGTTTTTACTATGGAGAAGCAGAGAAAGGAACTCGGACTTCTCAATGGTAATGCTGGAAATATCTTAGGATATTGGGGTGTCAAGTAGGAATAAGGACACCAATTCAAAAGGAATTCGACAAGGAAGACAAGTAAGCAATTATGTTGGGCAGACAGTCCACTAGTTGGTTTTTTTTTTTGCTGGTCATGGGGCCTGAACTCTGGGCTTGGGTGCTGTCTCTCAGCTCTTCAGCTCAAGACTAGCAATCTACCACTTGAGCCACATCTCCACTTCTGGCTTTTTCTGCTTATATGGTTTCTAAGAAATCAAACCCAGGGTCTCATGCATGCAAGGCAAGCACTCTACCACTTAGCCACTTTCCCAGTCCTCCACTAGGTTTTATCCCTAACATGCTACTGCCTTTTATTCTGATCGATCAGAATTTAGGTTCACAATCTTGTGTGATTGGCTAGTATGAAAGGGGTTAATGGTTTACCTAAGCAATAAATCAAAACCAAGACATCTCACCCAAAACCTGTCAGCTCGTGATCCTTCCCTTGAATCATACCTCCAGTTCCTAGAAAAACAATTCTATATAACAGGATGTGACTTTACTAAAATAGTTTCTTATAAAATGGCGGCTACCCTTAATCCGTTTGACAGAAAAGATTCTAATTCCTACAGAGTAAGCAGATGATAGGCCTTCCATGTCAAGCCAGGCAGAGTAAATACTGGCCAGAAAGATAAACGTGCTACTACCATGGGTTCCCAACTAGCTGCGGGGTTCTCTCTTCAGGAACAAGTACAACCCTACTCAATGCTAAAGAACAAAACTGTTTTGCAATATTAAATCATCTGCTTTGTGACAATAAACACTTCAAAGTCTCCCAAAATGGCTCTTGCTACACTAGATAGCAGAACACAAAAACATTTAAAGTTAAAAAGCAAAACCAAACTTTGCTTGTCTACAATCAATGTGCCAGAAAGATCTTTATTGTCTACGTAATTTCTATACTACAGCAGTGGTTTATCATTTTTGCCATCGCATTAAATTCAGAAACATCTCTTAAACGCTCCTCATTAACTGAACACATTATTCAATTCTCTGCTAAATTTCAAAATAGCTCTTTTCACTAGAAAAGAGAAACATGAAGCCATACTGGATATCAGTTTGATAATTAAATGAGTTCATCAGTGTTTCAAAGACAGAGGGGAAAAAAAAAACCCCACTGATCTTTGTTACTTGAAGCATCGTGATTTTTATCACATATTTAACCAAAGAACTAGGTGACTTAAATGCTGGTTGCAAAAATAAATTGTGTTTGGTTTTTAATTAAGTCTTTGTGTAAAAGGAAAAAAAAATAAGGCCTAGGGGTTTACATTGTCATTTTACACAAAAGTAAATGGTAAATGCCTTTCTACATGCAAAACCATTAGATATAATTATGCAATGGGTAAAGCGTGTACGACACTATAAATGTCATTTGGTTTTACAGTTATAAACTCATCAACATTTATCAAAACACTGCCTGGAGAAAGAATGAGATGGCTTGTGACAAATTCAATGCCATCTTTGAAAATACATGACAAAGGAGTGCCATGGTAAGCACACGCTGGCATATAAAGCGGTGGTCTGGTGTTTGGTGGACCTCACACCCACTTTAACAAGTTCTGCTGTCTCAGAAAAGAACCCTCAGCACAACACATTGTGGTGAGGTTTCAAAGCCTATTTTCCTTCCTGAAAACCCCACCCCTTCCCAAGCTTTTAAACACTGACATAAGGTGTGCATAATTCCAGCCAACTTCTGCAGGAAGAAGAGCGTGTGAATTCATCTAGATGAGCTTTAGGGTTTGATTTCAATTGCTTATTCAACCACAAATCTTAGTGCTTCTTAGTTAGTAATCTCTTAATGGAGTTCTGTTCAAATGGAAACCCAGGAACTATTCCTGCTAGGTTTCCTTTAGACAACAGGGGTTTGTTTCATATTTCTTGCTCCAAGTCATAGAATGGCACAGGTGCTTAAGCACGAGCACCAGGCTCTGCTAGCACACTGTGTTAACAGTTCTCCTCTCTGAGTGCCATTTCACTATCCCCATCAATCTGGTAGTTATCGCCCAGGGAGATTTGTCCCTTGAAAAACAAAATGGCTGGGCTTAAAAAGTCTACTTCTTCCCTTGTCCCCATTTCAGTTTCACACAACTTGTTAATACAAAATCTTGACAATGGTCCAGGGTAATAATGCCATTGGCAGTGTTTCTGTCACAGCCACTCCTGTTCTTTGCAGTGCCTGAAAATCAAGAGAGTAAAAAAGACAACCATGGGGACAAAAACTGGGGAAAGTAACAACTGCTTCTTGAAAGTGTGATAAAGAAGGTAGATCTATCACAAGCAATTTTGATTTTATGTAGTCCTCATGCTGTTTATAACTTCATTATATCTTTCTTTATAGGCTACATGCTTCAGACATCTAAATCCCAGGGTTTCTGGGGGGTGGAGTGGCTCTCAAGGGACCTAATGACTGCAAGAGAAGTGTAGTTCTGTGTCTGTCCCAGATCCAATCGCGTTTCGTCGCTAAGCACCACCGCTGGATCTCTGTTTTGATTCTTTCCACATCTCTTGGTTTACCTACAAACTCCCTTCCTATGAACTTCTGCCTCAGCAATTGCTGGCCCCGCGGCTCTTTTCATCTGAGCTATCTGTGGTATTTCCCCCCCTTTAATGAAGCTAACATATTGACCACGTTAAATGATCAGCTATTATTGTCAATGCCAGTTCAAGAGACAGAGAATTACCAAGGAAACACTTGGGAATGCCACAAAAATCTCTGCCACACTGTATCACTACCAAGAATCGGGTCCACTCAAGAGCATCATGGAAAGCCGGGCACTGGTGGCTCACGCCTGTAATCCTAGCTACTCTGGAGGCTGAGATCTGAGGATCGCGGTTCAAAGCCAGCCCGGGCAGGAGAGACCGTGAGACTCCTATCTCCAATAAAACCACCAGAAAACCGGAAGTGGCGCTGTAGCTCAAGTGGTAGAGTGCTCGCCTTGAGCCAAAGAGCTGAGGGACAGCGCCCAGACCCAGAGTTCAAGCCCCACGACCGACCAAAAAAAAAAAAAAAAAAAAAAAAGAGCATCATGGAGCCCCTATCAGCTTCCCCATAGTTGGGGGAGGAGGTACTGTGCTTCTACATGCACTGGAAATAACTACTCTCTCTCTTCCCAGATCCTTCATACCCCTCTGCTGCTTGCTTCATTTCAATTCATTTTTACCAATCTCAGCTCAGATGGTCTTAACCAGATAGGCTCTGGACCCAATACCCTGCCCTATCCCATGATAGAACACACAAGCTCTTAAACTCTTTTACAACGTGATCTTAGGAACATATCCTATCTTTGGGATAAAGAGAAAAATCTCTGTCGATTACATTTGTGTTGCATATGAGATTGAAGATAAAAGGTACATACAGTTCTTTGATTTAAAAAAAAAGGCCATATGAATTCAAGATGGTATAATTATTTGCTCTTTGATCCTACTCTTGTACTTTGCAAGTAACTTATTAAAGAACAAGTGAAACATGACTAAAAATAAAGGTGTTTTTAAGGAAAGTTTGAGGGGATTGGGGGAGGGGGTAGTAATGTAGCTAGTTAAAGGTTCATTTTAACTACTCTAAGAGGACTCTGTGAGCCTTAATAGGGAGACAAATCAAAATGCATTAGAGGATAATCATGCACTTGCTACTTGAAGTTCTATATTTCTATATTTCTGGTTCTCCACTAACAGAGATGTATTTTTTTTTTAGTTCAAGCTGATGCCATTAGAGGCAATTTTCAATTTAATCGTCTATTCAAATAGCCACAGAACATCCAGAAAACACAGAAAAAATAGCGTCTATCCCATGACTGAGGTTAGCAGAAGCTTTAGTTATTGTCATCACTGGTGTTTAATTTTAAGCTTGCCAACTCATAGCTTCAGCAAGAGGACAAGAGAAAAACAGGTTATTTAAAATTGATGTGTTTTATCATTACCCATCATTAAAAAATGATGCTGTTGTGCCATTTCAGAAGTAGCAGGCAGTGAATATTTAATACTTATGCTAGTATTTATTAATTTCACATTTCTACAGTTCTTTATAGAATGACTATTTTAAATGACTATGATTTATATTTCTTACAGACACACCGGCATTTAATTTCTACTTGCAAAGCATTTGTATTTGTGCTTAAAAAGCTACTCAGTAGCACCTATAAATCGAGGAACTACTTAAAACAATAGACACCATCAGGAATGGAAGGGAAAAAGTCACACAGGCGGGCATTTGTTAAAGGTACAGCATATGGAAGAGGGAAATGAATTAAGTTCAGCATGCCATTCTCAAGTCTCTTTGTAGAATACATTAGACCAATAAAACAGAGCCAAGTCAAAAGATAAAATGAGAGACAGCTAGAGAAATACGCACAAGAATACATGCCTTCATACTTGCAAGGGCAAATGAAATATCGTATGGAAAGTCACACATATCCATAGTGACATTTGGGGGTATCAACACTAGTTTGTGTCCTCATTATATGTCATAACACCTGGAGGGCAAGGACCGCATGTTTACATTTAAGTTTCTTTATTTTCGCATATCCAGAAGCTTTCTATATTTTTATTGACAAGAGCATTTCATTGACAATTAGCTGATGATTAGAATGTTGCAGATAGAAAAAACCCCAAACCCCTCTATAGGTGCAAATGAACAAACTATTTCTACCCTATCTGTTCTCATCGTCTCTACACCACAGCCAGCGTTGTGGTTCTTAGCCCTGGAAAACTCCCATTCTCCTGTCCTCATACTGTCATCTATCCCCGCCGTTTCTTCCCTGCACCAAGCATCCCACTAGCTCTGCAGACGCGGACAAAGAAAAGTCGATCTGTGCAGAACACTAATAAAGACCACATTTTCTCAACAAGATTGCATCCAGTAAATTGCAAGCCTGAGGGCAAAGTAGAGAATGGGGGAGGCTTGTCAGCGAGGACACATCTCACAGTTGGTAGCCAATAGCCAGCCTGAGTAGACAGGAACATATTGCTGACCAGCAACACAATACCCTACCACCACCGAATCGGCTGGAGAAACAGCATTTGCTGGGGCAAGTTTTTGCTGTTTTACCTATTAGAATTATTATGCAGCCTTGATACCCTGAAAGCTCACGATCAGCCACCAAGCTCTAATGTTGTTACGGAGACTTGATGAAAGCCATGGCCTGACAAAATACACAGGGCTCACAGCTCCCTGAAATGCATGCTAAACAGTAAGGTTTGCTTTCCACTTTAATTTGGCAATGACACAAGGTACAGACTGCTATCATGACTGCTAGTGCTGACAACTGTTTTACAGTCCACTAAAAGTATGATGACTACTCTGTCTAGTACCAAGCTAAAAGCATACCTGAACTAGTAGCAAGGCTGGTTACAATCACTCCCATTTCATTCTTTCTGAAGCCAGAGAATAAAGCAATACAATTACCACGGTCAAACTGGGCAAAGTGGGAGACTAAGAAGCTTTTATATACTTTACAAAGTTCCTCTTCCAAATGGGCGTTAGTCACCATCGTCATGCCGGGTTCATAGGAAGATTTTACTAATGGAAGAAAGTCTGCGGTTGCAACATTTTTATCTTATTAATTTTCATTATCTTTAAGTAGCTGTACAAAGGGGTTTCCAATCAACGTGTTGATGAGTACAATGCATCTTAATATCACCCTGTTCCTCATTCTTCCCTATTTCTCCAAACCTCACCCATGCCCCCTCATACTACCTGGTCCCATTTCCACATATGTACATTCCACATAAGTACATTGGGTGGCTGTATTCATCCACCCTTCCTCTCTCCATTCTTCTGCATTGCTCCACAATGATCAACTGAAACTGATCATATATGAACTGTACTTTAAATGCTGAAACCACACACAAAAAATAAGATGTTTCCCTCTTATTTAAGGACCTTAGGGTTTAGTATGGAGACACAGAAGAGAAAGAAAAAAAAAGCCACTTGTGCCAAATATTGAGCTAGGGCCAGTGGCACAGGCACTGAGCTCTATTTCCCTATTACTTGCCTATGTGCAATTCCCCTGGTCATTTCTTTTGTTTCTGGTATCATACTCATGGTAATCATGAGCCTCCTATCTACAGAGTAATTTTCAGCCAGTCCCTGACCACATTCTCATTCCCTAGTGTCATAATTGCTGATGTCTATAACAGTTTCCCTCCCTACTGGACCCTGTGAGTTGCCATGAAGCCTTGACTAACTATGTTACACAGACATGACCTCTTTTCTTTCCCTGGATTCTATGGGCACTGTTATAATGGGAAATAATAGGAATAATACTTGTCACATAGGCCATAATGAGAAAAATTATGTGAAAGATTTAGAATAGCAATTAGCATGGAGTAAATGTTAGCTGTAATTATTAGTGGCCATGGTTTATTCTAATTACATGTGGTAGACATAAGCAAATATAAAAGAACTAGAACTTGTCCTCTAACAACAATGTTAAGATTTAATAGAATAGATAAGAAAGATCTTCCTGTAAGGGAGGATAAAGATAGCATGAATAGTATAGAAAGGGGGAGCAGGAATTAAGATAGGGGAAGGAGGGCTTTTCTTGGCTACTATGAAGAGAACTCTGAATGCTGTATGTAGGTGCTGACAAATGACTGAAGGTAGTTCAAAGCCCAAAGAGTGTGAGGGGCACATAGTGATGAGACATTATATACCACACTATATCCTAAGAAGAATGATTCTACAGAGGATTATGGGATGGCTTAAAAGTAGGGGAAAGCCTGAACCAAGCAAAGTAGCATGAGCAGGAATGATGAATAGGAAACCCATGCTTGGTGCCAGTTTATCCTGTAATCCAAGCTACCTGGAAGGCTGAGATGTTGAGATTGAATTTTGAGAGCAGCTCGGGCAGAAAAACAAGGTTCATGAAACCCCTTTCTCTATAGAGCTGGATTCAGTGGTGTGCACCTATTACCTTTGCTACCGAGAAACTTAATGTAGGTGGACCATGATCAGGCTTATGCTATGGAAGACAGTGAGTACCCATCTCAAATATAACCAGCAAGCTAGGCATTGGTAGCTCACACTAGCCACTCAGGAAACTGAGATCTGAGGATGAGTCTGAAGCCAGCCTGGGCAGAAAAGTCTAAGGAAACTACCTCCAATTAAACCAGAAAAATGCTAGACTGGAGACTCAAGTGGTAGAGTACCAGTTAAGAGTGAAAAAGCTGAGCGTACAGGGGCCTGAGTTGAAATTCTGGTGTACACACACACACACACATACACACACATACACACACACATACACGCGCGCGCACACGCGCACACACACACACACACACACATACACACACATACACACACACATACACGCGCGCGCGCGCACATACACACACACACACACACACACACACGGGATGGAAGTATGATGAGTAGTAAAAATGGCTTGCTTATAAGGTCCTGAGTTGAAAGTCCTACTACTGCAAAAACATAAATAGACAGAGGAACAAACAGATGAATGGATAGGAAGATTGGGTCCTAGAATTTAAAGAGGTGTATATACTCCTTGGTTGATAGCCAAATGGTGGGGGGAAAGGGCAGATGGAGTGTTTGTAAGTGCCAGCACCAACTCTGGAAGGTCAGGACTTACCAGTGAAGATGGGGAGCGTGGGATGCGGGCGGGGAAATGCAGAGGATGCATACAACCACTCAAAGAGTGTGTAACAGTACATTGTAGAAACGAGCTCAGAATAAAGAAGCAAATTTAGGAATCATCCAAATTCAGATGACAGTTGACTCATAGCCTCAGAGACCACATAGGTGCAGACAAGACAGTCCTGTCCCTCGGAAAGTCACCCCTCCAAACCTAGCTCCTGCTGTATCCTTTGTGGACAGACCCTGAAAACAACCACCAATCAGAAAACTAGACCCATTAGCACTTATTTCTAATGACTGTATTATTAGATACATTTCAAGTTATAAAAGTTGATTTGGGGTATAGTCAACACCTATAACAACTTGTAACGAGTGAAGTCAGACAAATTTAACACTTTTGACTCAATTCAAATATTTTACAAAGACCATCTAAAAATAAGAGCATCAGTCTGAGAAAGGGGGAAGAGGATTTCTTAGGTTCAGTCCTGTCTTTCTCCTGAAATTTCCAGGTTTCTTTATCTTGGATTCTATATTAGATAATACAGAGACATTTTTACTCTTTCACATTACAAGTTATAGAAGAGTGAGCTCTTTCCTATTCTTATAAAGAAGAGAAACACTGAAAGGCCAGATCTTATTGTGCTGTCCAGGGTTAGAAAGGAACTAATTCCTTTATAGTAAACAGCATCTCAAACAAAAGCCTTTCAGCAGGGATAAGAGTGGAGAGGAATCAACTTATGAAAATACATGTAAGTTTTCCACACATATCCCAACACATTAAGTACATATTTGGCCTGAGGCACCAAATCCAGTTTAATTAGAACACTATTCCTTTCTTCATCTAAATACTTAGTTCGTACCCAGCTCATCCTGCTGCAATGTTTCCCTGTCCCCAAATGGAATTACAGCACACCAATACCCTAAGACAAGCACGTGACTTGCATACAGCATGGCCACACAGGGCTAAGTCACTTCTCATAAAAGGACAACGAACTTGGCCGTACGGCATGCCAACATCGAGCTACTGGACTTAATCCAGTTAAATACAAGCCTCAATTAGTAAGACATTTGCTATCCAGTTAAGGAGGAGAATCTCAAGTTAATAACTTCTACAGGCTATCTTATTTCTGTGTCCTAAATGTTAGAAAGCAGGAGAAGCAAGTACCCAAGTGTGACATGTGCCAAGAATATATAGGCAGCAGAAATAAAGGCAGCAAATCTACCACCGTTTGTGTCACTTTGCAAGAAGACTAGAGATTCATGGGTTAGACCCATCACCATAGCTTTCTAGCCCTCCAAATTGGATGGTGGATATAAGCAGGGTCACAAAATGGGATGCCCCCACCTCCACTAAATGAAATCTGAGCCCTTTTCTTTCTAGAGGGGTTACAAAAATAAGCTTTTTATTGCTTGCATCTCCAAAGTGCATTATTTGGCATAGTGATGAAAAAATGCAGGAATTTGTATATAAATGTAGCCAGCAGATAAGAATGCAGGGAAAGAAAAGGAACAGGGGATTAATTATCAGTCCTACAGAATGAACTTTACCCTGATAAGGTAATACGGCCCCTGTAGGCACAGAGGATGAAAAAATTATAGCATGCCTAATACACAGACAGTTATTCATATTGTATACAAATCAAAGCCAGCCTCATGCAACAGGGAAAACTCAGATCTTCACAGAACAGATCTACAATGCATCTCGCTACCATCAGAATTAAATAAGGCAGCTGGCTCCAGGTGGGCAGCAACATTGCTGACCAGGTTGGCAGGCAGGAAGATGTCAGAAGGGTACATCTTCTATCAAGATGTGGCTTTATCAACAAGTTTACTTATTTACCTAGGACTGTGGTCGCTCTGTGATTAATGATGAAGAATTCTACTATGACAAGTAACTATCCTTAATGTGTTCTGTTTAAAAACAGGCAGCAGAGAGCTGCATCTCCCTGGACAGTTTGTCAATTTCGGCTTCTCAACGGAATAGAAAAAAGAGCTCACTAATGACAACTTCAAGGGCCACGGTCCCTCCAGCCTTGACCTAATGTTAGCTATAAATGGATTGGACTCCCAGTGGACTGGGAAGAACCCACCCAAGTACAAGGCTGAATCTGGTTCCCTCGTTATGTCAAAGGGCTACAGAAGAACCAGGCTATTTTCTGCCTGAACCTTTCTACAGCTACCAAACATGGAAGACCCCGATCACAATTATGCCAAGCTGTGCTGAAGAGCCCTCACCAACTCCTCTGGTGCAGAGGAGACAGGCTCTTTTGCAGTATACAGCTAAGGCTCACTAAGTCCTAACAAAAGCAAATAATAATTAACAGCGTATTAATTTGGCTAATATCGAGAGCTTAATTCTAAGGATTTTTTGCTCTTAATATTTGAGCTTAAAGAGACCATCACAATAAATGCTGGTTTTTGGGTTTTGTTTTGTTTTGTTTGTGAGAACTGGAGAACATCATGTTAAGTGAAATAGGCCAGACTGAAAAAGTCAAATATCACATGTTCCTTCACATATAGGAAACCTAGTCTTCCAAAATAAAGGACAGGAATGTAAAAAAAGTTCTATTTGCAAATGCCTAAGCAGAAGTGGGAAGGGTCAAAAGAAAGGGTATGAGGAAGATGAATATGGTCAAAATAGTCTATACACATGTATGAAAAGAGAACAATGAAACCTTGGAACAACCTTGGAATTATTCCAAGGAAGGGGAGATGGTACAGGGAGAGTGTTGATCAGGGTACATTGTATGCATAAATAGAAACATCACAACAAAACTCCTTTGTACAACTAATTCATGCTAATAAAAATGGGGGAAAATGCTATTTTTACATCTTGAAGGGGAATGGATTTTTTTTTTTACAAAAGGAGGCCAAAGACATCTTCAGAAACAATTCTCAAATATTTTAAAACTATTTTCTATTATAAATTATGCATAAATTCACTTCAAAGTTGTTGAGCTTTTGAAAATCATTGGAATCTAGCTTAAGATTCTGAATGGCCATGCCAGTTTCATCTGCAAAATGATGAAAGTTGTTCTTCAAGGAAATCATTTAGTTCTACAGGAGTTTAAAATGAGTCTGCTCAAAAAGATGGATCTTCAGATCGAGGGCAAATATGCAGTACAAGGTACACCATAAGTGGAAATACATGAGCTGTCTATAACTACAGCAGTTTCCAATGGGGGGGGGCGGGTATAAAAAGCTTGGTGCCTAGCACAAAAAGAAATTTACTTTTCAGCTAAACAACTGATGTGCAAAGGTAAGTTAAAAGTCAGAATGCTGTATTTAATAGCTAACTGGAAAGACAAAATGCCATGTCACTGATATTTAATCATGGAATTAAATGCCGGGTTCATTTTTAAGGTGCACTTCGATTTACAACACAGTTTGAACTAGTTTTACAAAGTGAACCATGTATCACAGGCCTTCATTTAGTAGTTCTGAGCCTGTTTGTTTTTTGGATTAACTAGTGTCTTTTTAGTCCTTTTGTCACTCTCATCTCATCATTCCTAGACCCCTTCCCATCATATCATATCATAATAATTGTAGACTCTAAGATTTGTGTATGTGTGTGTGTGCCATTACTGGGACTTGACCAAGTTCAAGGCCTAGGCATGATCCTTTAGCTTTTGTTTTGCGCAAGACTGGTACTTTCCAACTTGAACCACAGCTCCACTTTGGGCTCTTTGGTGGTTAATTGCAGATAAGAGTCTTAAGAGACTTTCCTGCTCCTGCTGGCTTTAAAGTAAGATCCTCAGATCTCAGCCTCCTGAGAAGCTAGGATTATAGGTGTGAGTCCCATAAGAACTTTTAAGTGTTGCTGATTACCATGAACAAAAGCACTATGTGATGTCTCAAAGGATTATCTCATGATACCCATAGGAATCTTATGGGACAATGAGTAACTTACTTAGCACATAAGGGAACTAAGAAAGCATAGTCAACTGGGTGCCCAAGGCAGCATTCAATCCCAGACTCCTCTACCTTATAACTTAAGCCTTTTGATGATATATTCTCATATGAACTTTTAAAAATGCTGATGTCCTAGATAGATGAGTATATAACGAACTGTAAAAAAAATGTTAGCTCTCACTATTCAAGTACAAATTAGAAGAGTTATCTTAAGTTTTAAAGACACTATAGTTATCAATCTAGGCTAACTACTACTACTCTGTTCCTATTATAACACTCTAGGATAAAACAGTCTAGCTTGCCCAAAGCTTTGTTCCCTCATTCATTTCACAGAAAAAAAAAATTGTTGGTAATTTTCCCTCTGGAAAGCAGGGGAAGGGGGGGGCAGTGGTCCTTCTAGGGTACTGTTACATGATAGATGACCAAGGCAACTCTCCATAGAGACAGCATTTGTATTTCCAGCCAACGATCTTCATGTACCAATCACCTTAAAATGAGAAGACAGCTGAGACCAGGACAGCTGAACGACAGGATAGTTGAGATCTCGGCAATTATTTACAGAGAAAAATATATCAATATATGGGCTATATATTGATATTAAATGGAAAGGAAAACTAAGTGGGGTTAATAAAGAATCTAGGCTTTATGGTAAAATAGGGTCTTCTACACAGCTCTGAAATTACTGGCCTTTAACGTACACCAAAGCAAATGGCCCCATGAATCCATCCTTTGCCTCTCAGTTGGCTGAATTATACTCCATACGATATACTAAAGACAGCCATGAACAGCTTTTATAGCTTTGATGAATGGTTTTTTAGTTTAGGTTGCATTATGAGAACAAAACAAGTGGTCGTGAATCATAACATTTTATGGGTCTGCTGCTTCATATAGTTCTCTAAAATTAAGCCTCTAAATTATACTCTGCCCTCATTAGGAAAACAGTCCCAGAAAGAGGAAAGTGTTTTAGAGCCTATGCAAAAGAGGAGATGGAAAGCCTGAGTATAATTAAACTGACGGGAACAGAGGAAGAAAGGATGTGGGGGTAGAGGGAAGACAAGGGGCGGCTTGGGAACCGAGGGCGAGACTATCCTCAGTGATAGCAAGCCAGGTTCAGGGGCCAGCCATATTCAAGTTACAAGAGGCATTCAAAGGAAGGCAGTTAGGGGAAATGATCCCTGTGCAAAATGGAAAGGGGGCGGGGGCGGGGGAGGGAGAGGAGGGAAGAGGTTCTGAGCAAATCAGCAAGTGTGACAGTATTTACCACCCGCCGCGTGCCAGGCAACTCCCTGAGGTTTACAAAAGGCAGTATAAAAAATACACCAAAACAAAGGCCATTATTACCTCCATGTAGTCAACCACTGCAGCCAGGGAGATAGTAATAGAAAGAAAGAAAGGAAAGCAATATACAATTATAAATTCCAATTCCCTTGGAAACTACCACAAAACTCTAGAAAGTCTGGGCAAGGTGAGATCAGTGGAGACGGCAGGGCAAGGTCTGGCAGGGCGCTCTCTTTTCTTCACCCTGTATGCCTTGCTGTAACACCAGGCCTGGGGGTAAAGGCCTCTCACGGGGCCTGCTCCCCTGCCTGACAGTACAGTCTTTGGAGCACAGGCCACGCCTACCTCATTCCATGTGGTATCTAAAACTCAATGACCACCTTGGCTGGATGGAAAGCAATGAGGCTGGGTCTTGAACTAGTTTCTAAAGAATGACCGAAATATTAAGGTTTTGAAGGCACTCCAGGAAGGCGTGCCAGCAAGCACCTGGTGGACAAGCTCAGAATGAATGGTTCTGTGGAGGAGGAAAGGGAGGTAATGCATTCATGGCTGATAAGAATCATTTGTAGTTTGAGGACTTTCTTCTAGAAATGGGTCAATTATTTCAGGGCCAAGAGATGATTCATTGTTCCATTATCACTAATAGAAAAGAGATGTGGATTATTTTAATACCACGACTGACAATACTGCCAGTTAACTGGGAAAACTAATTCCCACACACAGCACAAGAGAGGGGACAATAGGCTAACCAGTCTTTTACTCAAAAAAAAAAAAAAATGCTCTCTGCAACTCCATTTCTTTTCAATAGGTTTTAATGTCAGTTTCATTGCTCCAGTTTACCAATTATTTAAAGGTTATAGTCCATCAGACAAGGTTTGTTTAAGGGAAAAAACACAGACGAAGATAGCTTTCAAAAAAGGAATAGAGCACATATATGGAAGTTTAGACTTTTGTTATTAAAACAATTCCAAACGCTCATTTTCTCCTTTTCATTTTCTTCTCACTCTCGGCTTCCAATAAACATACTCAAGTGATGAATGTGGAAAAATAAAGAAAAAGAAAAATTTTTCCTAATGCTTTTATGATATGGTTTAGGTTATACATTAAAGTTGAAGGTTATATATTGTGTCTTAGCAATTTTCTGATTTATTTTAAGAGTTTAAATCAATAACTAATGTTCTCCTATTTTCAATATGTCTAAGTGGTTAACACAGGGTTTTTAAAGTTCATTCCTATTAAATGGACTGACCAAAGTCTTTCCTTCCTAGCTAAATGGACTCTATCCAAGAATGCCATGAAAGACAAAGAATCCAACTGGTTCAGTGGCTCAATCCAATGAAGCGTTCACCCTCGGCCCCTGACAGCTCAATCTCAATGCTTCCTGACAGTATGAAGGATTGCTAATTTCTTACGCTCTCACTGGTGCTTCTTAAATGCTCACCAATGAACCAAATGTTGATCAGTCAATGCCAAGGAATCAGAAACCCAATTGTCAACTCCCTGATTTATGCAGTGCAAAGACACAGGAGAGTATCACCTTACCTTTCAAGTGTACAACCAGATCAAATACTTCAGAACTCACTCTAATGTTTGAACAGATGCATGTACAGTAAAAACAATTGTGAATGTAATTTATAACTTGAAAGAAGAGAAGGCAGTATTAGAGCTCTTAGCACTGAACACTGGCAGAGGACTGGCTCTATTAGGGAGTGTTCCATGTACCTTGGAGGCATTAGCTCCTCATTAATAACTCAATGAAGCAATATTTTTATCCCCATCTTATGGGTAAAGAAACTGAGACACCGAGTTTATTAACTGGCTCAAGGTCATCTAGATACTGGAGAGTGAAGGGGGTAGAGGTAAGTTTACAAGTGTGGCACTCTGATACAAGAAGGCATGGCATGGGAAAAGAAGAAAAAGCTGGAGATACAAATATGAAGAAAGAAATGTAACACTCACCAAATGACTGTGATGTGTTTTCACATTTCATCTACACATATGCACACACACACACACACACACACACACACACACACACACAATACAAAATGGAAATTAGTAGCTTCATTCTGACAGATGAAAAGCACAGAAATTGAGTTATCTATCTAAGACCATAGAGTTGTGGTGAGCCCAGGGCTCATTAGCTCCAGGGGAGCCCCTCCCTCCAGCCCTGCTTCCTGTGGACTGGAGCCCTGGATCCCACAGCCCTGTCGGAGCCTGAAACCTCAGCACTCAAAGGTTTGCTTTGATGCAATGATGCTACTTCGACTTACGTGAGCCTCAATGCTTTTCATATACATGGCCATGGTGAGGAGGAAAGGAAATCATGTGAGAGAGAATCACGTACACTGTGAAGCCACAGACACATGTCAAATAAGGATCATCAGTAAGAATAAGCACCATTAGTTCTTGGTTCTATTGTTTTTCTAAAGTGGTTGGCATCTTAGATGTGAAGAACTTTTTGTTGTTGTTTGCAAACTTAAAATTCTTACCAGCCCTATGCCTACTGAAGTTTATTTTGCAAAGGGAAAATCTGTACCACCCACTGTCATATATATTCAATAGGGATTAATATAATGCTATATTATAATTGTTTTTTCTCCCCTAGATCAACACCCTCACTCCCTCTAACCCATTACAACACTGAATTCCATTTTTCTTAGGTCACCAAATACCTATTAGCCATCTTGCTAAAGCCCAAGGCGTTCAGCTTAGACACAAGCTCATTACCATATGCATTTAAAAGAAATTTAAATGCAGTGATCTGACAATGGACACATCATGTAACAAAATTCTCATTATCATGCTTTAAATAATAATATAACAGAGCTAAGGCTCAGTTGTATTTAATGCTATAATAAATGCCTACTTCATGGCTACCCTAGAATTTCCTAGTTGAAACAAAACCTAACAGGGGTAAAGCAAACATTCCAGTGGTTCAATTTGTTATAGTCTGGTTATCGCCCATCTTCATAGAACTACCTTTTCCCCCCAATTAAGGAACAATTTTGCCAATCAGTTTTCCTGGAGACTCAGCTCACAGAAGAGAGAGGGAAGGAGAGAAGCGGGTGTCAGGGAGGTTGCTGTACCTCCTGTCACATCACCACTGATTAAAGAGCCTCGGAAAGAACAGAGGAAAGTGCATTTCAAGAACAACAGAACCTTTCAGAGAAAGTACATTCGCCTAATTGAAAAGCGACTAGAAGCTGTTATTTTTATACCCCAAAATGCTGAATCATTCTTCAAACAATTTCACAAAATCAATAAAAGAGAAGTAGTTCTCTCCTGACCAGTTCTAACCAGTGCCTCTTTAGAACACTGCCTTCTCTTTTCTCTCCTGCTTAGATTTGGGGCCAAGTAGCCTGAGAGGCAGCAACACAGTGTGTTTTCTCAATTAAGAATGGCATGCTGCTACTCAGGAAAAGGAGCTGGTTGATCCTGCACCCCAGTTTTTCTTCTGAGGTTGGTACATTGCAATTCTAAAGCACTGAAAACAAGGTAGTTGAAAAGGGGAGTATAACATCTTCCTCCATAGGAATGATTTTATTATTAAGCTGCTGTTTTTCTACTGAATGATGGAAGGAAGGAAGGAAAGAAGGAAAGAAGGAAGGAAAGAAAGAAGGAAAGAAAGGGAGGAAGGAAAAAAGGGAGGGAGGGAGGGAGGGAGGACAGAATGAATAAAAGGAGGGAAAAAGGCAAGTCCACATGGAAAAACCAGAAACAAAATAAACAATCAAGAATTTCATGGCCCATTTTAATGTGAAATTTCGTGTGTCTGATCCTGCATATAAACTGTGCTAAATCTCCAGAGCCACCGTAGCCATTTGCCACAGTAAGAAGTGTTAAAACACAGCCAGCTGTATTTGAACACTGAGTTTTGACCGCTTCCTCGAGATCGGACACAAGTCTAAGTAAGTCCCCATCTTCGCAGAAGCTTGTGTTTCTGAAATGAGAGTCAGACCACATTGGCATAGCTGAGTTGCTATTTACTATTTATTGTCTGGCCTCACTCCCTCCTGCTATTGGAAATTTACTCTCTCCCCTGAACCTCCTTTCCTTTGGAAAAGAAGGATACCCATAAGAACAAAAATGTGAAATCAGAAAACAGAACAAAATTATTGATAAAGGGCAAAAAGCTCTTGGTAAAGAAACCTCAAGCAAAGGCTGACTACTGGTCAGCTTTAGCCTCTTTTCCATCCTTGCTAAAAAGCAAAAGAACATCTCTTCCTCACTCAAGTTTACCAAGCTGGCAGCTTTGCAGAAGGCTACTGACAACCTTGAGGCTTATCACCAGCTGCACTGAGTGGCTGTATTAGTCAGGAGCTTATAATAAAAATCATTTCTGTAATAGTGTCAATAGCATTGATAGTATTGGTCATGCTGACCAAGTCAAGATCATGTTTTGCCTGTTCTCCTGTGACTCAAGGCTATATGGTTTTGCTATGCTTTGCTCCTGTAACTTTGCTGGCTTGCCTCAGTAGCAAGGCCTTAAGTCCACAGGTGACATCACCACTCTCCTCCAATTGAAGACCACTACCGAGTGGTCCCACTATGAGTGGCCCTATTGCAAATTCTTACATATGATATTTACCATAAAGAACAAATGAATTTAAAGGTCATATAATTATAACCAATGTGCCAAACCTGCCTTGCATGGCTTGTCTCTGTAACTCTATGTAACCTACCCCTATAAAAACCCATCCTACCCTGAGCTCAAGGCCGTTCCCCTACTTTCCTGGTGGTAGGAATCGGGAAATTCCTACCTCCTTTAACTGGGTATCTTGGAGTCTCTTTTGGATCCGGGAAATTATACACATAAACGATGACATGAACTATTCCAAGCGATGGCCAATGCTTTGAAAAGCACAGCAGGTAGAAGGGAGTTAGGACTGTAAAGAGGGAGGCCGACGTTTCACAGATGGTGGTCGGCATGTATGATACCATGACATCTGAGCAGAGTCTAGGAGGGAAGATAGGCAGATGGACAGCTGGGAGAAAATGTGTTTAATTCTCAGCAAATGAGCAATAAAACAAGAGTCCTACAGGGAAGAGTGGGCTTGGTGTGTTCCAGAAACAGTAAGGATGGCAGCCTAGACAGGAGTGAGAGAGGATGCTAGAGAGAGAATGGCTTATCCTCTGAGAAGTCATGCTTAGCACCAAATAAAATAATCGTCTCTCCAGAACACCAAGAAAAATTCCATTTTGTAGTAAGTTATAAGGATTTTATGACTACTTATTTTATCAACATTTTCTTGGGGGGGGGGGGCATACTAGGTTTTGAACTCAGGTAGTTCATAGCCAGTTGGCTCGCTTGATTACTTAATTTACATAATGGAGAATTATCAACTCCCTGCTTTAATATAACTCCATGTTTCAACCACTTTATGCCATGAAGGGATACAAAAACCAAAACCAGTCTTGGCTAACAAAACTTGTGGGCCTCCCTTTCCTTTCCTCCCTCCGCTCTACTTTCCTGGATGTCAGGTACAATGTCCCCCGGGTCCCTACAGAGCACATGCATGGCTGTCATGGTGGACTGTGCTGTCGCATCATTGTCTGACCTTGGTCTCTTCCCACCACAGAATAAAAAAGGTTCTATCATAATGGCCTCTCAGGGCGTAAGAAATATTTATGAAGAGTATGAAGGAATAACTCCCATCTTGGCCTTCCTCTCTGCTTCCATACTGGATCTAAATGGTTCTGACAGTCTACAGGGCACCTAAATTCCCAGCCTGTCCTGAGCCTTGTATGCCTCACCCTCTTTCTAAGGGATAATCACATGCTGATTCTTTAAAAAAAAAAAAAAAAAAAGCAGGGGGTGCTTTTCAGGTTGAGTGTTCTAAAATAAAAAAAATAAAATAAAGCCAAGAACCTAACTGTTTCTTCGATAATTGTTTACTTTAAAGATGCACTGAAGCAGCATCATAGGATAAAACTTTCTGGCATAAAGAAAATATTCTCTATCTGTGCTGTCTAAAAATGGTAGCCACAAAACCTAAGAGGCAAGGAAGCCCTTGATGTGAAGCCCAAGCATCTGAGGAGCTGAACTCTATGTGGAGTTTACTTACTGCAAATTCACAGAGCCATATGAGGCTAAGGCAACTTCCATAAGGACCTTCCACAATGGTGTCCTTTCCTCTAGACAGTTTTAAGAGTTGACTCAAATGCAGGTTTGGTGAGAGCAGAGTCCTTCCATGCTCAGAGCCGGGAACAGTGCCTGTGGGCTCTCAGGGAGGGTTTGTGGTATGGCTCATGTGTACCTGAATGGACTATGGGAAGGTGAAGAAGAGGTGGTTAGAAGCCGGGGCTGGTAACTCACATCTGTAATTCTAGCTACTCAGGAAGCTGAGAACTGAGGATCATGTTTCAAAGCCAGTCCAGACAAGAAAGTCTATGAGACTCTTATCTCCAATTAACCACCAGGAAACTGAAAACGGGGCTGTGGCTCAAAGTGGTAAAGGGCTAGGTCTTGAATGCAAAAGCTCAGGGACAGTGCCCAGGCCCTGAGTTCAAGCCTCACAAGCGGCAGTTAGGGGTTGGGGGGGAATGGTGGGGGTGCAAAGTGGTTAGGGTTTACAAAAAGCCTGGTTATATTGTCATTGTCTACAGATATGCTGGAATTTTCTCTCCATGGTAGCTCTGAAGAACTGGGACACCATCTATACAACATACTACTGTGTTAGGCCTTTTCAAACTAGAGTATTTTTAAATTAGGGGAGACCTTCGGAAACATGGAAGCTGGCACTGCAGAGCTGAGTGTTCTTGCTGTAGACCGCTGCAGGAAGCTGACAGGATGGAATTCACTGAGCTAATTCCTCTGCTTTCCCTAAACATTTCAAAGTCAGCCACACTGTGTGGGAGAAATGAAATTTTTAACCTCATTTGTGATTTCTGAGTAGGAAATTAAAACCTGTACACAGGAAAAGAAAGAAGGCCTGATGTATTTGATCAGGAGTGCTTTATGAAGAATTTATTATCAGGGAGGAATATCAAATGAGACACAGAAACTGCACAGAAGCCCGAAGAAAACAGCAGCATTTGACAAAACAAAACAGACGCGAATGGGCTTGAGCTGCTGATGGCTGAGGGATAAGGAAAATAAAAGGAGGAAATTAGAACAAATAAGATGGATGATGTAATTACAAACTGAGAACAAGTTGGAGAAGAGAAATCTGAGCTTGTTGATCACAGAAAGTAAGCTATTTCAGCTGTCGTAATTCCACAGTAAGACATTATTTTGAGTTTATATATATATATATATATACACACACATATATATATCATTTAAAAATGCATATTTAAGTATCTGAACATCAAATGGGGCCCGCGGTGGGCTCAGGTGGTGTTGGCTGGAGTTCCGTCTCCAGCATACCAAAACATCTCCAAACGGAAAGCACAGACCACCCTCAGCTGCCTGGCATTAACTCTGTCCTGCTCCCCCACTCCTTGTTCTCTCTGATTGCCTTCAAGATAGCGCGTGCCCAACATGAAAGGATTACTATAGCAACACAGGAAGCTCTTTTATCGGCATGGAGGAGGCTGGGTGGAGTGTGTAGGAAATCCATAGGAGAGAGCCACCACGAGTGCCCGCTGTCAAAACCTTCCTGGAGAGTCTTCAGTGGAAGATGCGTGTGTTCCAGAAAATGATTAATGCTTGGAGAGAAAAAAAAATGCTCTAATTGAACATACAGTAATTCTGAATTTTCTTTTCTGTGACAGATAAGATATAATCATTGAATTTCTTTCTCCAGAGGTTTTGGGGGGTGGGGGGGGGGGAGAGAAAGAAAGAAAACCCTTTGTGGAAGCAATATCTTTGGTGTCTGAAAGATAGTCTTTTTATATGAAACAAATTCTGCATTGGGTTACTAAAAGCATCCACCTGCTTATCAATCTAAAAGCTGCATCTTTAAAGGTCACAAGTGAAGGAAAATCAGATAGACTCATTCTAATTCCTAGCAAACGGGAGCTCATTTCTCACCAATCCACCCCGCAGCGCCCAGTAGCGTGACCTTTCACTTACAAAGAGAACAGCAGATTTCTCTCTCTTGTGTGCTAGCCTTCCTTCCTCTTCAGGAATTAAATGCAGTTTTGATATGATCATTACACACTTTCATATTATTCTCCTTGCAAGGGTCTAGAAATAAGCGTGTCTTCGCAGGGACAGGGAGCTGTGCCGCCGGCATCTGCCTCACCATTGCTGAGGCTCGCAAAGGAACATTAATTAATAATACGAAAACACCGTTTAGCACACAGGATTCTCCCGTTAGAGAAATCATATAAAACCTGTGACTTGCAGCAGTGAGTGAATAAAAAATTAAAAATGAATATTTAATTGCCTGTTGCTCTTCTAAATTTGGTCTGACAAATTCTGGGACTGCAGAGCAGACTTACTTTGGCATTTCTGCGGATAAAGGGGACTGGGTGACATTAGAAAGTAATCGGTATTTTGGGGACCCATGGTAAACACACCTGGAGAAATGCCGCCTGCCTAGGAGTGAGTGATAGAAACGAGGGACTGGTCTTCTCTTCTTACCGCTTGCTGGAACACCAGCTGGAAGGGTCAGGGACCTGGTGTGCTAGCAAAAACATTCATTTCTGAGCAGCCACTGACAACCTTGTTCAAGTCTGAAGTCAAGAGGTTCTAAATACATGCACACCAAGATGGGAATGTTAAGTGACTTGGCTTGGAGGTAGTCCTACTGACACTGAAATGACAAGCACTCTTCCGACTGTATTCGTTCACTTTCAGAAGAAATTCTTCGCGGTTGCCTCACACAGCGATGTCAAGCAATCTGAATTTAGTTTATTTACATTAAGGGTAGTAGGTTCATTAGTAATAGGAAAGAGAGGCTTGATTTGGTAGCTCACATCTGTAATCCCAGCTATTGGGAGGATTGTAGGTGGAAGGCAAGGCAGGTAAAAAGTCAGTGAGACCTCAAACTCGACCAATAAAGCTGGGCATGGTGGCATGTACCTGTCCACCTCAGCTGTGCGAGAGACATAACTGGAAGATTAGATTGTAGTCCAGGTTGGCCAGGGCAAGACATACGAGATCTTATTTGAAAAGTAACTGAAGAAAGAGAGCTGGAGAGTGTGGTTCAAATGTCAGAACATTTGCTAAGGAGGTGATAATAATAATGTTATCCCAGTAGAAATTATTTACATGGAAAACAAAAGCAATTATTCCTGTGTGCCTCAATTTCCCTGACATAAAAAGAAGAGCATTACTCTGCATTCTTATCTAAATCCAATTAGAATTCTTTGTGAATCCTGAGCAAATCAGATGGTTAATGTGTTTTAAATTAGTGACAATTAATAATTTAGAGATGACACTGTTTCTGCTGAAATAATAACAATGTACACTTGTTCAGGATGTTAATGTGCTGGGTGCAAGACCACATTCAATTCCACCAGGAATCTGAGTTAGGCAAGACGGACAAGAGAGTGCCCATTTGGCAACCCCTGGAAATAAGATTCAGAAGATCACTTGATGGGGAAGCCAGAACCCATACTTATCAAACCTTGACAACCTCGTATTGTTTCCACTGTCTTGATTCGGGATTAACATTTGTCAGAAATATTGTTTTCTTTTCTTTTTTTTTTAACACATCTTGAATCAATATTGATATTCTAATTTAGGAGACAAGGACACCCTTTGCTATTTGCATATTGTAATAGCCTTCAAGATCATTATTGGTACAGATCTTCTAAAAAAAAGGAGTCACATATTTACACTACCTCACTGCTTTTAGAAAAGTGGGATATATGACATTTACCAATGCTGACACATAATTAACCATCATTTAAACGAGTGTGAAGAAACATTAAGAGGAAACTACACAGAGACTCAATATTTCCAGTGACTTCTTCAACGCTAAAAAACTAAGGACAACTATTCTGTCCTACAGAAAACCCCCACAAAAATCCCTTATCGCATCCCATACAATCAACAAAAACTTCAATGTCAGTTCTACAGTCTCATCTAGTCCCAAACCATTCATTTTAAGCCAACACAGGAAATTCTAATATGTAATGTTCTGGGCCCTGTGTGCTGGTGAGACCATAGTGGCAGTTCAGTTTTTGTCTCATTGTGATTTAATCGTATTTGTTTCTGCCGTGATGAGTTTTGTTGTAGTTCCATTTAAGAAAGCAACAGCTTGGGATTTTGCTGACTTAAATTAGTAATCAAGTTCCTGCAACTTATTCAAGTCCCAATTTCAAGAACTGAAACAGAACCAAACACAAACCTTACTCCCTAAATCAATAGGCCAGTCAGTCTTTCTTCATAAATCTGGGAATGGGGCTTAGTGGTAAGAGTGCTTGCCTTGCATGCATGAAGCCCTGGGTTTGAGTCCTCAGTATCACATACACAGAAAAGGCCGAAAGTGGCATTGTGGCTCAAGTGGTGGAGTGCTAGCCTTGAGCCAAAGGAGCTCAGTGCCAGTGTCCAGGCCCTGAGTTCAAGCTGCAGGACTGGCAAAAAAAAAATAATAATAATAATCTTTGGGTTTAGACTCTGTTAATTTAGGCACATAATAATAAAATGAAAACATATCTTAAGTTATTTCACGAGCAAGAGTATAAGAGACCATAGCATTGGGAATCAACCATGGCTTCCAGGATCCATCAAGGTTCAATTCAGAGATATGAGTGTTAAGAAGTATCTCAGTGGCGAGGATACTAAGCAGGACAGTGCCCATGTGGCTACTGAGCATAGTAAGTATAGTGTGCGCCTCTCTACCTAGGCTTAAAACCTCTACCAAAGGCTCCCCTCACAAGAAGTCTGGGTTGTCCTCACATGACATGTATCTACAGTATTTAACACTGTGCTGCCCCACTCCCACATCAAGCCTCTCCCTTCAACACAGGAAGCCCTCATTTTCCAGGCCTTCCTCCTATCTCTGGCTCACTGTTTTGGATTTTCTGCTCCTTTCCCTTATTGTTCCTTCTTTTCCTGTGCATGAAATGTAGTTATTCTTTTGAAGGTCCCCAAAAGGTAATAAAGTAGAAAGAAGAGTCTCAGGTGATAATAAAAATAAGGAAGTCCCAATAGAAATTGAGCTATAGAAAGGCTCCTTATTCCTTCACTGAATAATGTCAACTCTAGGAGAAAGCAATTCTTGTCTAATAAATGCACTTTCCCTAGAGATGTCATAACAGAAGTTATCAATTCAACTATTAATTGTATATATACTCTGGCACATTTCATGCACCCCCATTTGCCATTTTGACAATGAAGTCTTGGACATTTCTACCTGGATCAATAAGTGTTCAATAAGTCCACAACAAAATCTATCCCACAATCCATCCACTGGCTTCTCCTGGCTCTTCCATCAGAGTTAAGAGCATCTGTCCTCACTGGTCATTGGGTTCTTCTGATTGGCATTCAATTGTCCTTTGTATATTCTACCTCCTTGAGTTCTTTATATCTATATCCTCTCTAACTGTCCCTGTCCCAGCCCTGGTTTAGCTCTGAATCCTCCATCATGGTGACTACTGTGTGCTGCCATGCTTTCTCTACAACCCATAATGCATTCTCTCAGATATACAACTACATATGTATGTGTGTGTATGTGTAATTTAGACAGATGTATGTAAAGCTTTCTCTTCTTAGAAATCTTCTATAACTTTGTTTTCTGCTGTTGTTGCTGGGGTTTTTTGCTTTCCTAGGTTTTGAACTCAGGGCCTTGTGCCTGCTAGGCAAGTGCTCTAGCACTGAACTATACCACCAGCATTCTTTTCCTATTGGTTAATTTTGAGGCAGGGTCTTGCTTCCTCCTGAGGCCTGTACCTGGACTGCAATCTTCCTATTTTATGCCTCCAGCTACCCCTGACTGGATCCCAATACTATGCCCATATTCTACCACTGGAACATACTCTCATAGTCTTTTCTTTGGGCTGCCCTGAAATTGCAATCTTCCTGACCTCTGTGGGATGGCAGGTGCTCATGACATCGCACTCAGGTGTTGGCTGAAAAGGAGTCTTAATAACTTTTTGTCTGGCTGGCCTCAAAACCAGGTCCTCCATCTACGCCTCCCAAGTAGGTGGGATTACAGATGTGTCACCAGCACTTGGCTTGACTTCTTGTTTTGTTCTGAATAAAAGCTGAAGTTCCTCATAGAATACCTCTAAAGGAACTACTTAAATCTTAAGATGACTCTTCCTATGTTTTGGGCACACTAACCTACACTGTAACATTCTCTTATCACGGCCTGTTTCTTGCTTCTGTGCTTTATCTCCATTCTCCATCTAGAAGGATACCTACAGTTATCACGTGCTTACAAAACCAAAATTGGTCAAGACCCAACTTAAGGGTGCCTACTTTCATAAAACCACTTTTAATAGGCCCATTTGGGAGTGAGTTCCTCCTCCACTGAAGTACCACACTACTTTGTGAGTATTTCCTTGTTGATACTGATATATGTAATACATCTGCTATGATTAATCTATGCATCCTCTTTTTCACAGTAGGTATAGTATCTTACTTTTGAATCACACACATGGTGCTACACAATGGAATGGTCTAAGGTATTTAACAAATTAATTTCAGAATGAAATTCCCCAATTTCATACATAATCAGCGCTTAGCAGGTTGTAGCCTGTGGTAGGTAGTACAAGTCCTCTTGTATCAAGTACATATAATGCTTCAAGTACTGCTATTGTGGTTCCCTCCTTGCTATGCAGCTTTTGGCTTTGAAGAATAAATTAGTACAAGAGCTTCACTGTATATGCAGTGGAAAATTAACTTCTCATAAAAATGGTTCAGTTCAAGTTTATTAGAAAGCTCTTGGTCTTACTATTTTGCTTTGTGGAAAATTTTGTGTTAACTATAATCAGAAATTGTGAAAAGCAGAGCTGCATTGACAGAATCGTCTAGGATCAGAGAGACCTGGATGATGCAATTAAAAGGTGGACAGACAGGTAGACAGATGTTCAGCTGCATGATCAGGAACAAGATTGTATAAAAAGGCTTCTTTGATCATTAGAGATGCTGCTATAATGAAGCCCTGGATACCTACTCGGTGTTTCTGCCGGCTCTCATCTCCAGCAGGTGTCTTATGAAGAAAATAAGGCAAACACAAACAGATCCACTGCCAGCTACTCAAAAGCTGCTTGGCATTTCTTCCTGTTGATTAAGCCACAAATAAAATCATACATGTTGTGCTTCTGACACAGGCAGGATAGATAGCTCGTGAATCGTTAGAAAACACATCTTTCTGAAATATTTCAGCATCCATTTACTTCGCTGAGATCAAGAAACTAATATCTGTTCAATATTCTTTCCTATGTGATCCAAAAGCCTCCCTGAGGGCCAAGTACATGACACCACGTGGAAGTACCAGCATGGATTTAAAAGCCAGAAGAAACATGGTGGTAAATTGAGAAAAAACAGGCAAACTGTGAACGAGTAAGCAGAACACTGGGGCTTAGAATGACTAACTCTTGGTAATTTAGAGGAATGGAATGGGTAATGTGGACTGGCTAAAAAAGGCAGTACTAAATGCCAATCGTGTTTGCCTGTGGAATGCACTATGTGGTCCCTTAGAAACAACGTTGACCTCTCATTTCATTTCTGTACAGCTGAAAAGGAAGAGTAGATTTTCTAATCACACAAGACAAAGTATATAGTTCATGAACTATACCAAGCGTCAGAGAAGTGGGTGCCATACACTGAATGATGGGGATATAGGTTGTAAGTAGGAATTCCATGAGGAGTAATAGTTGCTGTGAATAATTCACAAACACTTAGTCACAAGTCTCTGCCCTGTCATTGACACCTTTCTGTACTGGGTACTCCCATGCGTGACCATGTTGGGTTCTTCCTCAGAAGCAGAGAAGCAAATGTAGTACTTACTCATCCGATAAGGATTTTAGGAGCACAGCTAAGATGCTGCAAGTAGTCATGTGACTCCCAGCAGTATCATACCTTACAGAATCTGTTGACTGATTCTGGCTTTAGGGTTGGGGTGAAGGGGAAGAGGAAGGTCAGGAGGTAGGCAAAGAAGAAGGAAGAGATCCAGTCACTAGATCCTATTTTTATGGCTCAGGGCAGAGGTGAATGCTTCAGCAAATCACACTGCCAAAGACAGATGGTCATCTTTAACCACAATTTCTCCTTTTAGAGCCATCACTTTGTCTTGTGAAAGCCTCTCACTCCATCTGGTCATGAATCATGGATCTTCTTACAATGTGAAGGGCCCAACCCTGAATGGGCCAATCATACTTTACTAGCACAGTGGGGCTTTGAGGAAGAGATGGAAAGAAAGATACAACACACTTAAACCACAGGTTGGAAAATCAGCTAAGGTACTGGTTGCTGTGGTATAGACCCCAGTTGCGTTACATCTCCAATTTACACTGACAAAGCTTCGTCTAAATTCACTTTAATTAGTCAGTCAGTTTCCATGTGGATTTAGCTGCATACAGAAGTACACCACTCAGCACAAGAGCCAAACAGAGGGCAATAGTTATGCTGCTTCTCACTTTCTGCTCTAGATTTCCACCCGCAGCCCTTTGTGCCACTACTTGAAATCTCAGTATTAGAGACAGTCCATGATGTCACCTGAAGACTGTCAGGTCAGACTCGCTCAGAATACGAATATCAAGAAGACCACCATGACATCTGCCTACTATAGGTAACAATGACCAACCACAGAGGTGATCTTAAATTGGGTTTTCTTTCAAGATATCACTAACTCAAATTGCTTTTGTCATAGTTCTTTTCAAAAAAAATATTTTCAATTTAGAGCTGGAAGGAAACATGAAAGAGTGGGCCTGACTGCCCGTGAAGTTCACTGCTACGGCAGGGCTAAATGGGCACAGACGGAGAAGACAAATGAAACAAGACAAATGCACTCTCTCTTATGCTGAAGTATGGTATTTAATATGGCCCAACATGATTTATTTTCATCTTTGACAGGGCCAAGAAATGGCCACTGACTTTATCTGTAGATGGGATACGCTCAAAAAATATTTTTTTTTCTCCTGCCCCACAGGAGAACAATTTATTTCACAGCTCATCAGCAGCAAAAAAAAAAAGGATGAACATTGTATACATATATTTTCCTCCTTCAGCCATCATTAAAGATTAAACATCAGTGATGTTTAATAAATTCTAGAACTAACAGCAGAAATGCACAAGCATGGCAAGACTGGACACCAATGTGCAATTTGATGGAGAGCCACTGAAATCAAGGTATTTCCTCTAAGTTAGGAGATTTTTCGACAGTATATAGAATCTCAAAGTTGGGCTGCTTTATTATTTTGAAATTCATTCTTATATTTCTGCACAGTTTTGCAGTTTGACCTATTTGTCTTAAGGTTGGACTGCATTATACATTCTTAAGAAGCAGAGGCAAGACAGACATGGCCTTGAAAATCACCATCAACATTGTAATCAGTCTCTCTGATAGAGGTGATGCAGAGCACTGACACCTTAGCCGCCATTTTCCCTTAAAATGGTATTCTCATTCATTTGAAGACAGAAGCGGAGGCCTCTGCCTTGAATTTGCAATGCTTAAAAATGGGAGAAATACCCCATTGGAGTCAATGCTTAGACATTAACAATGTGAATTCAAGGAATCTAAGTCCAGGAGTAGGGGGAAGGGGGAAAAAGAAAAACTTGGTCGTAATCTTCCCATTAAAGCATCCAATATGCCTTTCTGATTGAAAACTGTGATTTCAGATTAGATACTCTAACCATATTATAAAAAGCGAATGCAACAGATTTTTTAGTTGATCCAGCCTAAATTAGGCTACAAACAACGAAGCAAAACATCTTCAAAAGAAAAGAAAGTGTCACCTAAATAGATTTGTTCTATTTCAACAGAAGATTTTTCAGGGGCTCCTCCATCTAAATTATGGCAATATTTTCTCATTATAAGCAGTGCTACAAATAGAATTTAAGAAAACTCATTTCCTGGTTTTTACACTTTTTAATACTCACATCTTTGCTTGAAAAGTGGACCCTATTATCTGTCTTCAGACAAGAATGCCTTCCTAATGGGGGGAAGCTCTAAGATGCTGCCTTGTAGAGGATCAAATTAAGGGATCAAAGAAATTTCAAAGACAATTTCACATTAATATCTGGTTCCCTTCCTTTCTTTCGGGGCAATACACTATGTATCTTACACTTTTGGGCACATACCTTTATACCACACAAAGTAAGTACTATTCAAATTTCATCCGGAAGAACTTTTTTTTTTTCTCTCACTTTTTCTTTTCTTTTCTGTTCTGTTTTTTCTTTTGGTCAGTCTTGGGGCTTGAACTCAGGGCCTGGGCACTATCCCTGAGCTTTTTTTGTCAAAGATAGCACTCTACCATTTTGAACCACAATGCCACTTCCAGTTTTCTGGTTAATTGGAGATAAGAGTCTCACAGACTTTTCTGCCCAAACCGGCTTTGAACTGTGATCCTTAGATCTCAGCCTCCTGAGTGGCTAGGATTACAGGTGTCAGCCACCAGCACCCAGCTCCTGAACAACTCCTGAAATAAAATAGTTCAGTATTCCTCATCTTGGAGGGAAGAAAGGTTCATCTCTCTTATTCACAATGTATCTTAGCAGCTTAGATCTATGGTTGTTAAAAATGAATCCGTGAAAAAGAAGGTAAGGTATGAATATTCAGGGCTACTTCCTCATGGCTTCACCACAGTCATCACTGATTATGGTCACTCTGAAGAGGTAGATGCAGTACTGAGAACCATTCAACATGGAAGTGGGATGTGAGCATAAAATCCTATTTATTTTAGTTATGCTCAATCTAAGATGGGGTTCCAGACTGAGAAAATTTTGAGAAGGGAGCTTCTGAAATCGATGGCAGCCCATGGGCTCCAGGACAGAGAGCGTGAGACCCTATCTGAAAATTAACCAAGAGGGGAAAGAGGGAGAAAAATGAGGGAAGGGGTAAGTTAGACAAGAAATGTAATCACTACCTTTCTTAGTAACGGTAACTCCTCTGCATATCACCTTGACAATAAAATTTAAAAAAAGATAAAACAAAAAAGCAAACCCAAAGCAAAAATGGCGAAAGCATCTACCTGGAAAGCATGAGACCTTGTGCTCCCAACCCAGTCCCATCCTCTTCCCTCAATATCAGCATTTTCCTGAACAAAAGTCCTTGTTTCCTCCCCCCAACACACACACACACACACACACACACACACAAATACAAATAGAACCTTAGCATTCCTTTATTACTCAGAGCTTCTCTTGCACTTCAGGAGATTTATCCTGAGTGATGGCAGAAGAATCCCTCGTCTAAAGCAAAATTCCGTATTGATATTTAGGATGATGTGAGCATCAGCACATTAGAGTGAAAGCATAGATGAAAGATTTTGGTTATTACTCTTAAAGCTGACTCACTCGCACAGAGGGGCCCACAGCTATGGAGAAGAGTTTGATTTTTCAAAAGAGACACACAGGACAGTAGGATTGTGACAAGTGGCAAAGCCCAGCTTTGGCTGCCATGTGCCTTACACAGCCAGGGAGCAAGGAAGCCTGACAGTGAGAGAGTTGGGTATCGGGAAATTTAGTCCCCGAGAGCCTTAGTGGTTTCCAGTTGACCCAAGATGTTCGATCCAGTCTTACCTGAAGCCAACACAGAACAAAAACAAGTGAAAACACACACAAACAAATAACCTAGAGGGCATTGCATAAAAACACTCTGTGATTCTCGGCAGGTAACACCATGCTTATATGGTCTAAAACTAATGCAGGAGCCTTTGCACTTCACTGAAAATACAGCCCCAAGCCATGTTCTATGAGCAGCAATAGGGAATAGTGCAGAAGAGCTTGAGTTCTGGGTTCAGAAATCAGGTTGCTGCCCTTCCTTCATAGGTTATTAGGCCTGTGACCTTAACTAAGTGGCTCCTTCTTGGGGGGAGGGGAGAATCAATACAAATAGTACAAAAGAGATAGTTCTTATGAAGACTGACTAGCAAGTGCATTCAAAATGCTTTCCATACAGCCTGTAGAGGGTTTGAAGTGACTGTTCTGTATCTTGATTACACATACATAGTTGTTAAAACCTAGAGAACTGTACACAAAAGGAAAAAAATGAAATTTGGCTGTATTTTAGTTCTACCGTGAAATAATATGTGTGTGCCTACATAAAGCACTCAGTAAACAAACACAGTTCACTGCAGTGCCTAGACCATAATGAGCGTTTTCAAATACTTACTGATACCTTTTTATTTTTTTCTGCTGGGTTGCTGCTGTTGTTATTAGCAAGCCAGGTAGAATACTTGTAACCAGAATGACACAAATAAAGGGGCACTAGGTAGCCCAGGCAAGGTTCTCAATGGGAAATGAGCGATGGGAAGGAGACGGCTCTGTGCTACGCCAATGCATCACTGGTCCAGCTGGGAGCTGGGCTGCATGTGAAGGGGAGAACTCTGCCATCTCTGTGCTGCTTCCAGGTTAGAGAGAAGACACATTACCGGTTGTAATTACAAGATGCCAGAAGAAAAAGGGAAAGAGAAAAGAGCAGCTATTTCTGCTGCCAGACATGAAAACAAACCAACTGAGAAAAGTGCTTTGATGAGCAGAGTGCATGCTGCTGGGTGTGTGGGCTGGATCCTACCCTCATCCTCAGAAAGGGGGGGGGGGGGTGCCTCCAAGTTCAGATCCAACTAGGTGCAGTGTGAAAACATCCACCAAGTATACATTCTGTTCTTAACAACCTTAAATTCTGTTCTCTTTTCTGGTGCAAAGATTCAGCATACAAAGTTGCAATGGAAATTTTATTTATTTTTTGAAAGAGGCAAAGGAGAAGGGAAACAATTCAAGCCAGATTCCAGTATGCATGTAATCATGGAGATTTTCTATGCCTGCATTTTTTTTAAATGATGTTTTTGCTCAAGAGCCAGTAAAGCCATTGGCTGCCACAGACCATATAATGTGTTGACGCTCCCTGATGGGCAAACAGGCAACAGCAAAGCACTTATCTGGTAGTGAAAATGCATTCCCTCTCAATATGCAAGTCTATTTTTCTTCCTGCAATAAACTACATTTGTTTGATGCGGTGTCTGATAGTTTTATAGTGTTTGTTCACATACTCACTAATTTGCGAGATTGGGTAATTTGCAATGGGTCTCATAGGTCATTAGTGCAAACTAACAGCATTCTATAAAAGATAAAGCAAGAAAAACTGGCATTCTGTCATAGTACATAGCGAAACATCGTATTTCAATTTAGGAAGCTGACAACTTTGAATACATTCTTCCACAATAGGAAGGTGGGTTTTACTAACCATGCCCTCACCCTAGGGCCCCTGGGGAAGGCAAGAAACATTAGTGAGAGAGCTTCTAATCCACCACTTTAATCTCCAGCTTGTGATCTATTTTGAAAATAGACAACTATATTAACATCCTGGCACTTGTCCACCCTAAACAGTTTACTATTTATATTTGAACCTGGAAAGAAGGCACAGAGGCACCCTTCCTACACGATCCCCTAGGCCGGCTTTTTTGGCATGGAAAACACACACAGTTTTGCAAAATTACTCAATTTATACAGCTGCATTCTACAGTTTTCATTAAGAATTCAAGAGATGGAAACAGTTGGCTTCCATAGGAAGGTGACTAAATCTACAGGGATATTATGTACAAATAGTCTGGTTAGAATAATAAATGCCGCATGTGCTTTATAATGTTAGACATGTACAACACGGATTCATTTGTGATCTGAGTTTCAGATTTTAAAAAATGAATCCTCGCCTGCTTTGAGATAAACTTAAGTAAATAATGTTTGCCATCAACTCTAAATGAAGAATGACAGTTAAATTTTATAATCATCTTCACAGCTTCAGGACTTACTTTATATTTTCTCAGGCTCGTGACCCAAAGGTTTCCATAGCAACAAGGAAATCCTACCTTATCAAGCGCTTACATTTACATTCCTTGCAGCAGCTTCCCTTTATGAATTAAATCCATCATGGTCTTCTATTCTCAAAATAAAAAGTTCTTAGGATTATCTGGCAGAAACAAGGATCAAATGCTTTGATAGAAATACACTATGCAAAAGTTAATTCAATGGTGGTTTTCTTTAGGAAGAGATAGAACGGTGGCATAATAAACAGCTTATGTCCAAACTTCCTGGCTTCAAAGAGAACTTAAATAGAGACATCGTACTGAAGACGACACATCCACTACCTATCAATTTCATCCTACAATTATCAAAGACATAATCTGATTGGATACCATACTTCAAACAGGTTATAGAGACAAGGAATTAAAACTGACAAAGATAACACGCTGTTACATACACATAGCAAAACTAATAAAATGGATAACAAACCAACAAAATGCTTCAATTCAGGATGCAACTAGCAAACAAATGACAAGCTTCCCTTTTGTGACTGTCACACCATCAGTGTTGTCCTTATTTCTGGAGTGGTCAAGGTACCCAGCCACACAACATTACTGTCCTTTGTGTTCCTAGCTATCAGCAGTAAGTAGGGAAGTAGTGAAAAGCCTGTCATTGCCCATCTCGGAACGGGATGAAGAAGAAAGGGATGACTACTATTAGAACCCAAATCCAAGACTGCCTCAGCTACTTCAACCTCACAAGAAATAGAAACATAAAGAGGAGACACAGAAGTTCAAATTGGTGAAACATAAAGGAAGTGACTTCTGAAGGAGACACGGAATCTAAATCACAGAGTCCTCACATCGCAGCTTGACAACTGTTTAATGGAGATGATGTTGAGATAGAAAAAAAAATTAAGATTCCAGCTTCACCTGCCATGCAAACCCCAGAAGGGCAGAAGATTATGCAGCCTTCGCCTATGGGCATCTTCGAGCTCTGATGACAGACACAGACTTCAAGCCGGTTTGTATTATCAGAAAGAACTTGCCTCTCTCTCACTGTTTTCTACCTTCATCTCTCTAATACCATCTTTGAAATACCTCTAATTTTGCATGTTTGCAAGCCTCTGCTTCTTCTATGCAGTTTTTGCTTCTTTGTCCTTTTGGTCTTTGCTGCTTCTACCAACCTTTTCTCTTCTCTCTAGCTTGGAGAGTCATAGTACAATGAGATAAAGGGTAAACAGAGAACTGACTGGCCACAATGGAAGGAGGTTTCTTTCAAGTTCTATTAATACCCAGTGCCTTCAACTAGCTCTTTCTCCCTTTTGTAATTTCTACAGTTAATAGATTGGCATGTTGGTTTCTGATTTTTGGGGGTTGGGCATCAACCAAATTATCAAGTACAAAGGTGCCCTCAATGCCTATGACCACTATGTGAGAGCTGGGACAAGGCTGACCCATCATTTATTTCAAGATATATAATTCTACACTGGGCGCTACTTGCTCACACCTGTCATTCTAGTTACTCAGGAGGCTGAAATCTGAAGATTGAGGTTTAAAGCCAGCCTGGGCAGAAAATTCCTAGTAAGACTCTTACCTTCAATTAACCACTCAAAAACAGTAAGTGGAGCTGTGGGTCAAAGTGGTAAAATGCTAGAGTTAAGCAAAAAGAGTTCAGGGACATGAGTTCAAGCCCCAAGAACAACAGAAAAATAAAAAAAAAATTGTGTAATTCCGATTAAATTCTGCTAAACGTGTAATACAAGAATATGCAATGTAAATTTTAGGCAGCATAAGATCTATTTTCATCATATAAAAACCTTTCGCATTTTTCTATGCAAACTACTTTCAGCAATAGTATTATTTAATGTCAAAATTTTAATTAAAGTGTATATGTGGAGGAAATACACAATTACATACTGTACACACTCATACATACACACTACCTACATAGATCAATGGCTATCAGCTTTTACCATCGCACTATTATTAAAGAGTCTCAAAATCAAAATTTTGTGTACTGAACACAGTACAAGAGAAAAGATATAAAATATGTTCTACATTTCGGAGTCATTGAGAGCTAGGATTATCTTGGATTATTGTTAAATTAGTGAGCAAGATGAACTGTCACAGATACCTTCCCTAACCAATTTAGAAGTTATCCAAAGCTTTAATACAGAGGGAATTTCTCGGAAATTCTTTGATGAACATGACTCCCCTATGCTGTAATAAAATTCTCAAAGATATGCCAATAACCAAACATACAGGCAGGCAAGAGTTTTAATTTGGTTAATGCACTTCCCATTTATTACTGGGCCTCAGTAACAAACTGGTATCCAACCTATGGATGCATTGCTTAATTACCCATGCTTTCACTTTCCAAAATGAGAAGTATTTAAGTTGTCCATCAATACTTCATTGTAGGATAGCAATGAGGATTGATTGAGTGAGGGATGTAGAGAAAGAATGTTAAAAGGAGAGCTGGGATCATGCTGTTGCATTAAATCAGGTGACGAAAGTATTTCAGGCCAATCAAACATATGTTACATGATATTTATAATGTATATATTTAAGTGATCTCATTTCTGTTGATCTAGATTTCCATTCTGGAGGGCAAAATTAACTCCTCACATTGCAGAGATATTATTCGCTATAGATATATCTCCAACCTACTAAAATTATTCGTTGGCCACATTTGGTAGAAATTTTAAGCAAAAGCCTCAAATTTTCTTTTTTGAAAATTTATGTGTCTGTTGCAAATAAGTAACTTCCAAAGGTAACCTCACATAGTCAGATATTGCAAGCAGAAAAAAAAAAGATACACTTGGGCTGGGAATGTGGCTTAGCGATAGAGTGCACGCGGAGCATGTATGAAGCCCTGGGTTCAGTTCCTCAGTATCACACAAACAGAAAAGGCTGGGAGTGGAGCTGTGGCTCAAGTGGTAGAGTGCTAGCCTTGAGCAAAGGAAGTTTGGGGACAGTGCCCAGGCCCTGAGTTCAAGCCCCAGGACTGTCAAAAAATAAAATACACTTCTCAAAGGGCCCTACCTTCAGTAGGTAGTAACACCAAAAACAAAGAAACCAAAATAAGAAACCGTTAAAATGTTTCCACTAAGACAAGAAGATAAAAAATATACACACAAAACAAAAATGGTCTGAAAAACATTTTAAAATGGATTTCAACTACTTAAATCCAAGAAAAAAAATGTTGCAGCCAAACTTTTAACATCAGCTAATGCCACAGCTGACACTGATCTGAGGTTCTGCTCTTGGTCTCTAGGACTAACTAGGTTTTCAGCATCCCAGGTTCTTTCTGTCCTGTTGGTGTAGGTCAGTCTGTAAGTCTGTCTAAGATGAGAGTCAAGAAAAGCCCAGGAATTTATAGATCTAAGAATTTTAGTATTGCTGCCTTGAAGGGCCAAATGCTGTCACTATCCCACATATTCTTAACTAGTCTTTATAACCTTCCCTTGGGTGCCAATCAGCGGGCCACATCTACGGCCCAGTGTCTCAACTCTAGACTTAGGTCTCCCTTGCTTTAAATCTTATAACTGCAGTGTCCATTTCACAACATGATTTCAAATGACTTAGTTCTGAATAAATCAAATTACTCAAAGGATAAAGGTGTGCTACCATTGAGATTACTCAATAGCTCTCCTAATAAAATTCATAAAAAGAGAAGTTGAACAAAGATTCTGTTCAACAGTACCCTTAGTGAGATTTCTATATGACATTCTACAATGACTAGAATAAAAGACACAAAGCATATATGGGTTTTCTTTGATCTACAAGAAGGTTTTTATCCTTATAGAGTAAAAAAGTTAAACATCACAACAGTTGGTTTCAATACACTCATGCAACATACTCTACTGTCAGCTGAAGAAAACCAACTCTATTTTCCAGAAATAATTTTTGACACTTCCATGAATTCAATCAGAAGTGAAGCTAAGTCACAGAGAGTAATAGATGCTCAAATACAAAGAAACTAGAACTACTGTTGATTCTAAATCTGTCTTGTTTACTCATAAATATACTACAAAATAATTAAATGAAGACCATGCAAGATAATTTCCACTTAGGGCAAAGCTGACTTAATGGATCCCTATGGAAAATGGGGCTACTAAGAGTAAATTCTTCCACAGATAACCTACTTTCTTTTTCACATTCCAGTGTTCTTGTAAGCAAGGTACAGTTGTCAGTAGTACTAAAAACTTCTGTGGTGTGTGTGTGTGTGTGTGTGTGTGTGTGTGCACACTATTTACAAGTGTTATGCCTTGTGCAAATGCCTTACATTACCCGTTTTCCTTTTTGAATGAATTTGTTCCTTCTTCAAATATTTATTGAGACACATGTTTGATATGAATAGATGATTATTTTACCTCTCTCAGCTTCAAACTATCTATAGAGAGACAATAAGCATTCAATTAAACTACATGTAACACAAAAGGTAGAGATTTGCTTCTACAACCTGGCAAGAAGCATTTAAGCAAGGCGTAAACTGTATTCATAGTTTAGAATTAAATCAGAAATGCTCTTCTGAAACCAATAATTTTGGATTTCAATTTTCCTTTATCTTCTTTATTCTTGTACCAGCCATAAATCATATCACTACCCATTCATTCTTCTAAGACATGGGAACATTTAAGTGAAGGCTCTGCTTATTCTTTCTTCAAACCAGTGACTAAATTTAAATAAAATGTTCTTGGGGTTAAAGGAACATGCCATTTTGTTTAAAGTTGTCAACCCTCTAAACAAGTTATAAAAGGAAAACCAAAAGAAGGACTGGCAATGCATAATTTTAAACATACAGATTAGCTTTAACCTATTGGGCTTTTCAATATACAACCCGAGAACTCTGTCAAAGTAAAAAAAGGAAATAAGAGAGTAGTTGAATGGGGGAAAGGCATCATGAAATTTTAGTGCTTTTGAAATGGTTTCCCCCCCCCCCACCCCACCCCTTTTGGCTAGGCAGTTAGACCAAATCAACCACCCAAAGAAATTTAATAAGGGATTTCAATCAGTTTCCTTTTCTATTACATTTTGTCAGGTAGGAAACATAAATCTCAGTTCTTCTAAGTCATGGACAACTGAAAAGGGAAGGCTAGCATACATCAAACTGTGAGCCCTGTGGCTGGTACAGACAGGGCTACATGGACCCTGGTTCCAACAGGTGTGATGTTAATTGGGGCTCTATCCTCTGGTGGTGAGACTTGAATTAAGCCACCTGATCATCTGGAAATGGTAACAAAAAGCACGGAGCTCAATGACTGCATTACTAAGCACTGCTCCGTGGGTTGGCGTAGTGATATAGGATCTAGTGATGGTGTACATCTGGAGACTGGAGAGTAATGGAGAGCCTTCTGCTTTCAAACCTAGTCACAGGGAGAAAGCAGATGATGACACAGCTCTGTTGTTTGTTTAATGGTTGTTATTGTTTCTTATGTGAAATAGGGGAGTTCACACATGATGGATGCTAAAATCTGAAAACAAAACCTTTATTAAACTCAACATACTTTACACTATTTTCTGCAGGCTTATTTTCAAGGGGGGAAAATACGGTAGAGGAGAATCACACATGCATAATGAGGAAGGCCATAAAAGCGGGGGTGGGGGTGGGAGGTAACTTAGTAAAAAATATAAGGCCAAGATTAGGCCCAAAAAACTTGATAGCAGAAAATGTCAGGGAAAATATTTCAACTTACATGGAATCAGATATCACAGAATCACAGATTCTCATTTTATTGATGAAAATATCCCCAAACTTTACATTGGACCTGCCCTCTTGAACTGAGTAAAAATTTAAAGAACATCATACATAATACACTTGCATTCTGCTACGCAGTATCAATGACTTTCCCTTCTATCTGGCTGCATCCCTGCAGATATGTATCTGTCAGTCTTCTGAGGTTCTAAGATGTGGGTTCAAGAAAAGAGAACCACAGTTTTATTTAAGTTCCATAGGATTGGAGAACTAAAAGTTTCTCTCTGAATAATGTGCAGAAGCGTTTACTGCAGACATTTTTGGTGACATCTTTTAAGGCTGCACTAGTGGACTTTCCAATTTACTCTCAAAACCCCAGCAGTAGACTACAGATAACTGAGGTCATTCACACATGACTTCCAGATAAGTGAGGCAGCACTGTATGCAATCACTAGATCCTAGAAAGAATTAAAAAAAAAGAAAGATCCTCAATAAAAGGATGGGGTGTTTCTGACCTAGAAAGACATACTGAAAGTAAAGGAAAAAGAAGAGCAATGTTTGTGGGTGACACAGAAGACTGAAGCATCTTATCAACTCTCTGTGTGGAGAGCAGACTTCAGAACCATCTGATAGCAAGAGATTCTATTAATACACACACTCCCAGCTGTAAAGACAAACAAGGACCACTTTACATAGTTCAACCAAACTGTGATAAAGTAGGCAGCAAGACAATCTTAGTATCTCCTATTCTGCATGACTGTGTGGAACTAGACCTACATTGCCCTGAGCTCTATTTTGTGGCAAAGAGGATTCCATTAAGGATTTCTGAGGGAAACATTCTGATTAAGAGGAAGATGAGTAAAATAACCATCCCAAGAACTTAAGATTTTGAGGATCATGGAAAATTCTAGAGAAAAATAATGACCTATAATTATCATCATAGAAAGTCTTGTTTGGGGGCTAACTACGGGGTGAGGCACATGGCCAAGCACTTTAGGACAAGGTACTTGCTTGAATTCACAACAGCCATGCTGAGGTGAAGTCCCTTGATGGAACACTTTCACACTGGGACACTGGCTCAGATCAGGGCACTATTTCTATCTCTTTAAACATGATCATTTGTGTGGGCAACATCAGGACTGCCCTCTTTCAGTCCTTTATAAAATACGTAATAAATTGTTATTAACTACAATCACCCTGCTGTGATGGAGAACACCTGAACTCACTACTCTTATGTAACTGTATCTTGGAACCTATTACCCAGCATCTCTACCTCCCATTCTTCTTACTTTGTCTCAGCTTCTAGTGATCGCTAGTCTACTTTTAGTCTTATGAAATCAATACTTTTCAGTTTCTAGGTAGGTGAAAGAGCATATGGCCTAGCTTATTTCATATAATATGCTCCAGTTCTGACCATGCTGGAGTACGAATGGCGGGATTTCATTCACTTTACAGCTAAACAGTATTCCCTGGATATAGACACCACATAGTCCATATCTGCTCATCCACTGATGGACGTTTTTTCGCTCTTGTAAACAATAATAAGCACAGCTCTGCAACAGTAGTAGGATAGCTGATCTGATCCAGGAGCAGGATAGCTGGATTATATGGTAGCTCTAGTTTAAAATATTTTTGAAGGTTCACTTTTGCTTTTACAATAAGGTAAATGAAACAAGTTTTGTCAATTTAGACTAGTTTATGTGATGTGTGCTTTATCTTGTTTTTATTTTTTAAAGTGAGATTCACGATCAGATGAGCAGAGATGGACAATTGAGATTCCTTGTTTACAGAAAACACAAATACTAGCTGGTCCAAATTTTGAGGGGTAGCTGTAAACTAGTTTTCACCTACTGGCAGAAAGAATTTCTTACTTTGAGATACTTATTTGTTTTTGAATCTGTTCATCGACTGCTTTATTGACTCAATGTGCCAGGCAAATATCAATAGAACATATTCATTTCCTGCAAGAAGCTCACAGTTGGGCATGGAAAACAAATGTAAACTAAGTATCTTTCTTACCATGGTGGCACTTTATTTAAATTTTGGGGACTATTTTTATGACTCAACATGCCCTAGACAGGAAGCATATTCATGAGATGCTCAAACAGATTAATATCACCATGAAAGATGTGTTTTGTCCTCATCCCCTTTGGCAAGCAGTTCCAGATTTAAGTATCTCATGATTTGATTACTGGAGGGTAGAATGGTATACAAATATGCCAATGGAATGTACCAATCCATCAATAGTTGCCTCAATGTAGCTAACCTGTGAGTTTATAGTAAGGGAATCATACTGACAAAGCATTTAAAAAAAGATCTACTCCTTCTCTGTGTGATGTCAATACCAGAACAACAAGTTACACATTTGGAACAAAACTACCTTCTACATAAAGAACATGTTTTGGTCAAGCGTAGAATATACTTGACTTTACTTCTTGTCCCTCCTCCTTACTCAAAACAAAAAAGCTAAAGGTGATTGGCATTTGCACAAAACTAAAATTAAATGTCTGCTTGTGCTAATACTTAAAAAGTCAGATGACTATCATTTAAATCTTACCTTAAAAATAGCATTTATCGCACAGCAAGAACTCTGACAATCCCTTGTTTGTGGGAAAGTGGTAGTGGAGATTATAGCCAATCTAAACATAGGTTTAAATGTCTCAGAGATCTGGACATAATTCAGCCTAAAGCATCCAGGAGATTGTTGGGAATATAATTTCACTAAACAACGTGAGAAGAAAATCAGACATTGTTTCTAAAATCTAATCAAGGTAGAAGGAAAATATGCTGCAGATGATTTTTGAGATCCTTGGAGGAAATGAACCAGAAAAGCAGAAGGCAATAATATTGGCAACAATTTCTCATCTCACCTCAAGAACTGTTTCTGAACAAAGATCCTGAATGGAAAAACAATTTTACATTCGTCAGTGACCATCTGTATATACCATACAATAATATTTGCAGGCAACAGTAATTAAGCCTTCTGGGGCTTTCTGTATAATGACTAGCATACCAACAGTACAGGTCTTACCTTCCTAAATGAAGAAAAAAGGAAATTACAAATGTAGCACCATTTCTCTATCCTACTACGTTTCCCAGAGACATGGAAGTGAAAGGAAATGAAGCAAACATTCAAATGGATGATAGTGAGCATTTGTCACACACACACATATTCCTTGCAATCTCAAAGTGTAAAAATATGTGAGTACAAAGTATTGAGCTCTTGCTTTGGACCAGAAGAAAGTGATGTGAATGTTCCACCCATTGCTACAATCATTGTTAGAAACGGCTTGGGTTTAAGTTAAGTAAAGGGGAGAATGATTGTGGACCATAGGTCGTCACAGCAATATTAGCTATTAGTTAGTCTTGGGTCAACTGTGGAACTTGACAAAATAAAGTTGCTCAACTGGCAACTGGTTAGGAAAAGCTTAAGGTCCAAGAGACTTAATTGTACGCTCAAGCTCTTTCTCTTCTCTTTCCATACCACCCGGCACAAAGCTGGCTGTAGACTTTGTCTCCCTGATCCTCCTTACAACTGGTTGATCAGATGACCAATTTCTTTCCCATGTGAGCAGAAGTGCTATGTGCTGTTTCTTTCTGTGTCTAAAATAAGCAGCCTATTCCTCCTCTACTTCCCACGGCCAACCCATGGAAACTTCAGAAATGATGTGACCAGAACAACTCTTGATACCACTGGCAAAACCATCACTGGTCCAAGTCAGTGCTTGACTGGGTAGAGCCAAGACAATCACAGATGTGGAACATCTACCCTAGACTAGCAAGTAGAAGAAATAAATTTCTAGTTATTCAAGCCACGCTTTCTAGGAACCCAGAAGTACCGCTGCTTCCATAGGTAATGTGATCAGTCACTGCAGCCAGTTGTTCAAGGCTATTCATGAGAATCTTCCAATTCCCCTGCATAGCCCTGTACAAATTACCAGAACTACCTCAGTTGCCTGTAGACTCATAAACAATAGGTGGAGCAAGAAGAATGTAAGCCCTCCTCCAGGTTCTGTACTCAAAGCACAGGTAAATTTGGTGTTTGGACACTGACAGAGAAAAGAACCATCTGGAACCATGAAATAATTCATGAGCTCATATTCCTAGTCTGTATCATCAGTCACTTTTGCTTCCCATCCCCAGGAAAGTATTTCTTCTGTCAGAAGTTCAGACACACTAAATAATTGCCCCTGCCCTTCAAAGGACATCCCCATAGAATGAGCAGAAGAGAGTCTTACTAAATTCTAAGAAACGGGGAGCAGGGTAGGACTGGTGTGTTTTCAGAGTCAAGCATGTCCAGGAAGATGATGTCTACGGCGGTGCAGAAGTGTTCATTCCCCATTCGTTTATGAGAGATTTATTTGAAGTGCCTCCCAGGTTCTGTGCTGGGTGCCACCGATATGGCAGAAAACAGAACACATAATTCTTGTGCTTGGGAACCTCTTCAAATGGGAATTCCTGGAGCCAGCTTGCGTGACAGACACAGCACCAGAGGAAGACAAACAGTCACACAAACACCCACCAAGCCATCATCCCGAAACCGTGCCTGGAGAAACAAAGCCATAAAGATTATGTCGTTTCATAGGCAAAGTGACCATACAGAAACAAATAACTTGGAAAGCGAAAATCAATTCTGACCATGACATATTGGCATCTAGAACAAATGGTCACTTTGCGCGAGATCTTATTTCATAAATTAGGGGAGGAAGTTCATGAAATGCTAAAAATTCCAGCCAAGTAACCAGGATGTAAATTGTGATCTGATTCAGAGTTGACGCTTTAAACAGTTTAATTTAGGTAAAGCACTCAGCAGTGCTGGGCATATACAAGACAAACAGATGCCTTGAATCATTTCAAAGTACACTCCTGTCAGAAATGTCCTTTGTGACACTGGAATCAATTTCCTATGCCTTTACTAACTGTTCTAACAAAAAAGAAAAGGAAGGAAAGAAGGAAAAGAGAAAAGAAAGAAGGGCGGGAGGGAGGGAGGGCGGGAGGGAGGGAGGGAGGGAGGGCAAAAGAGGAGGGGGAAAAAAGAGCTATTTTCATCAAATACCTTCCCACTTAAGACTTAAAAACTCCAACCTATGGAACAGCACAAATCTATGATCCTTTCCGTAATTAGCATTGCTCTGACTGAATAGGACCGAATGAGACACCATGCTTCTGTTGTAGAGAATGGTGAAGTATCTGACTTGTCCTGAGAAAAGGAGAGGACAGGAGACAGTGCTTCTGATCCAACTCCGGTCCACACTGGACCAGAAAAACAGGAGGCCAGATTGTTTTTTATTTGAGACACTTAACCAAAATAAAGAATTGCTCCCAACAAGACAAAAACTTCCTGCTAAAAACCTACTGTCTCTAAATACACTTCACAAAGGGTTCCTGTATAGTTACCTTGGAAAGTTAACAGAATACAAGTCTCATATGTCCAGTGAAATAAAAAAATACAAAATAAAAACACCACCCAAGAAAAGAGAAATGAGCACACACACTGAATAGCTTCAGACTGTCATGCTACATCTACCTTAAGGAGGATGAAGTTCCTGGTTCCCCCTACCTGAGCAATGCCAATTAAAAATACAATTGCATTTTTCCTTCCTATTGGAGTTAACACAGTCCCATATGTTTGTTAACAACAGAATAAATCAAAATACATTGTTGTCACGGATGGGCAAGTGTTTTCTCGCTAGTCTCATTCTCCCAGAACATGAAGGATTTTGCCAGCCATGACTGCGCCTAAGATGAATCCCTATTTTCCACGTGGAAGCTGTCATTTGTGGACTATGGTGCATTTTTCATTCACAGTAGGTGAGGTTTTCTAAGCGATCTGGCTTTGCAGACTCACCCCTACCACTTGGGATAAGAAAGCGAACTTGACTCTTCCAGTGTCTGATCACAAGTTAGCTAGACATCTCCATGACGACTCATCTATGGCCTGGAGAAAGGGTCCATTTGGGAAGAGTGGCGAAGCAGTGAAACAGAATGCGGAACGAGGCTCTGTGGGCCTCTAAGGCTGTTGATACTTTTCGTTCTCTATAAAAACAGAAAATAAAGGAAAGGAAGAAGCAGAGATTTGGGCCACAGGGTGTGAGATTTTAAGGCAGAATTCCAATCTCTTCTACCAGGAACCAACTCTTGCTGAAGCCAAGGAGACCCAGGCACCAAAAATAGCCTTTAGCAAATACATGCATCTCTATCCAGCCCCAGCCACAATAAGCTCAACCTTAATGTGAATGTTCACACCAGAGTCATTTTGAGCTAAAACCAGAAAACCATTCAGTTCTTTTACTGAGTATCTGGTCACCACTAATGCCAGGCTGGAAACACCAGCCATCTCCATAGAGCCCGGAGGACAGTAATTTGGCTGGTCTGAGAGCGTGAGGAGCTATGTTAAACTTGCTTGGCAGTGGTTGACTAGTGGCTCTCGGGAGGACTAAAATTGACTCTTAAGAGCAAGATAAAATGGGACAAAATGCAACATGCGCTCCTGCTTTCCTCGTCAGCAAAAGTTAATGAGTTGCAGATCACAAGCAACTCGATGTAAAACCACAGTGTGTGCAAGTTATGAAATTATGCTACAAAAGATTACTTAAGCAAATTTACAATGAAAAACAACCACCAAACACCAAGGAAGTAAGAATAAATATGAACATGAAGCACACTTAAACACGTTCTTAATAAGGAGAAGGAAAAAGAAAAAAGAAAAAAGATGGGACCCCTGTCCAGGTCTCTGGGAACAGCATGTTTCTCACAAAGATAGAGAAGCTCAACGCAGGAAACCGATCATGCAGGCAGCATGCAAACACTCGCCAGCCCACAGACTCTTCAAAGGGTTGGACTGAAATATCCAACACCTGGAGATGAACAAGAAAAATTTAAATGGGGCCCATGGGTCTCTAAAGAGCAGTTTTTAACTGGCCCATAAGCTAATAAGAGCCGTTATAAAGTGTGAACAACCAATGCCCTTCCAGAAGGACCATTTATCACCCTAACTTGCAGAGAAAGTGGAGAGGGTTCATCCATGCAGGCTCTCTGCAGGTTCTATTAGAATGTTAATTGTTCCTACTGAAGAAAAGGAGACATAAGGAATGGCTTTTACCATCATGTGTTAAGTTTATTTTTGTTCTTCTGACCGCTTCCCAAGGGGCAGGAGGCTAATGACTGTTCTTCATCATCAACTGCAAAGGATATTTACATCCATCCCGTAACCATGACAGCTGTGCCACTAACTCCCTAACTGCCTCCACCACACGGACCAATCATCTGGCATGAAGCTGCAAGACAGAGTGCCCTGCAGTCATTAGTCACCAGGCACTTTCATTAACAAACTGCCCTTAATTACAGTGGTAATTGCAAAATTATTTCATAGCAGCAATTATTTTTCTCAGCCAATCCAGGCTATTTAAGTAGGACACTGCCTATGCAAATGGCATAAGGCCAAATAATCTATGACCAAAGATATGCTTTAATTGTACCACCAACTTAGTTTCAAAATAGCACATCTGAGGGCTCTGGAATTATTATACTATGCATCCCAATTCCCGCCCACCCCCCCCCCCCGCCCTCCTCAGTAAAGGGAATCATTCCTGCTTCTTTAAATTTGAAAGTAAAATACATTCATAACATCCAAATTAAGTATCTAAGCAAATGCTACTGTCTTACAAAGTAAAAATAATGAGGTTCCAGATCTCAACCTATTCTTTGAGAATTACAGAACAAATTTACCCATCCATTAGAAAGACAACTCCCCTCGGCTAATTTCTCCTACTTAAGAGCCCTCTGTGCTTTCATATTTATATGTGTGGACACTCAGCTATGATAGAGTGCTGGTCTACCTATCTGTTGGATCTCATAAACACAATCGCAAAGGATTGTTCAGGAATCGTGCCTTTATGTTCACAACTGCAGGCTCGGAACATCTATGATTAATTATCTCTGCTGCTACTTGAAAATTCATAAAAGCTTATCCTGAAGATGAAGGTAGAGTCACAAAGTCCCTTTCAGAGAACAGTGAGTTTTCAGGGAAGTTAAAAGAAATGTGTGCTTTGAAGACAAGGGAGGTGCAGCTGAATCAAGATAAAGCTTTATTACTACAGTCAGGTGATAGGAAGAAATGAACACTAGTCTAAGGATTTGGGATGTTATCCAATAGATCGTGAAGATCTGGGAAGGCAAGCGATGGAGACAGCTTGAATGTAGATAGTGAAGTCAGGGGCAGGTTGGAAGAAATCATCAACAGTTTTACAAGTAGAATTTCTATTTGGCGAATTGGGTGCAGATAGTAATAAAGACATATTCAAAGATCAATCTCTGAGGTTTCCAGCTAAAGAAGAAGTAAGTGGTACGAGAAAGTAATAAGGAGCTGTAACCCATTTGAACACTTTAAGGAGCTATAGGACATTAACCTAGAGACTTGAAGGAAGTAGCAAGAAAGAACAATCATTAACATTTATCACTCACTTATTACTTGCCAGGCATTGTGCTAACATGCATTAGATACATTAACTCACATGATACTCAAACAACAGGATCTTGAATCAGATTCTATTTTTACAACCTTTTTTTTTGTTTTGTTTTCAAGACAAGAAAGCAGAGGCTCATTGAGATTAAATTGCCCAAGGTCACCATGGCAGAGAATGTTAGTTGCCTAGCAAACAGGCCTTCTCTCATTAGTCCTTGGTAAGAAAGCCCTTTCTCTTTTTAGCTGTCAGGGGTAAAGGTTTTCTTTCTCCTCACACATCTAGGTGGGGAGCTGTTAAACGTGTACATGTTGTGTAGGTTGCAGGAGATACTGGTTGCTCTGAGAGAAGCTCAATTTGTCTCTCCTGCTGGTCAAGATGCAGCCCTACTGGCTAAAGGTCGCCAATGAGGATGGGGAAGGAGGCTTGATTCCTGAGGACACCTGGGAGGGAACACCACAGGGACTCTGGGTTACCCATCTCTCATCTTCATTTAGGTGAAAACTCAAAGACTATTTAAACTACTGTGATATATACAGGAGTGAGAAAAGGGTTTCTCTTAGAAACACATGGAAATTTCTAAGTGACACAACTTTTGATCCTCAATCGCACGCTCATAGAACAAGGGCTGGCAAGAGTTGCCCAGGGTGTAGACAGTGTGGACAGTCACTCAAAATTGCCGCCATTACTGTAAATGGGAAGGATTATCATTAAACAATCCAGATGATATGGAATTTACATACATATTAATATCAACATTGTCCTAAAATTATCAGGCAGAGTTTTTAACTTACTACTAGGGTCCATTTTCTTTTTAAAATGGAACTAGACCTCCAAAAAAATTGGGAGACATACCTTGTAGTGAGTAAATACCCTAGCTTCTTCTTTTCTTCTAAAATGAAGAATTAGAGAAAAAAAATCTAGCTGTGTAAATAATTAAAATACCAATGACTTTGCAATAGAGTATGTTTCCCTATAACATAATGCATAATTTCTCATCAAAAATATTTAATAATTTACAAGTTAATACCAGTTATTATTTGGGATCTCTTCTGCAGAGAGGTGTTAATACACATCTCTCTGTAGTAATAGCTGGTGAACTTTAACTAAAATGTTAATAATTGATTATTTCTACAAAGAGAGTTGTAGAATTAATGTTTATGTTCTCAGTTTTCTCTTAAATGCTTGAGTAGAGTGGAGTTGGTAGAACACAGAAGTGTTTCCTGTAACTAAATATACACATTAGGTCTGTAAAGAGAGTGACAGGCAGGATGAAAAGAGTGATGTTTTGGGGTAGATAGCATCTTTAAAAAAAGAAGAAAGGAAAGAGTTTCTTTGTAGGAGCGAGAAAAAGGGTTTTCTTTTTTTAATATAAAATTTTTATAGAAAATGAGGGCCTTTCCAAAGAGAAACTATACTGTCTTGTTAAAATATTATTTTTGAAGTTCGTGATTTAACTAGAATTCCAGTCCAGGCTTTGGAGCAGAGATGAGATAAATGGGTTCTTCTCTCAAAAGCAACTATTGCCGTATTTTAAAAGACCCCCATAGTTCATCCTTTTGAACAACATTACAGCCAGTAAGTGAATGTATTTCATTTTGATGATTTCATATATTGCATTAATGAGAAAAGTCGAGGCATATTATCTTAGGATCTAAAATATTGTGCAATTACAAGTTTTATGCCAGCTTTCGAGTAATTCAGTTTTCAAGAGAGTACAGGGAAAAGAATCTGAGCTAGACCGATAGTGTCTCCCTGAACAATGAGAGAAAGTAATTCTACTTAACAATCTGGTTTTCTTCTTGAAGAGTTGCATGAGCTGTGTGAGGTGCTGGACTAATTCCATATTCTGTCTGCTTATGAATGTGTGGAGCATCCTGGGGAGTAAACACACTCTTGGGAAAGGCTTCACACGGGGAGAGGCACGCTGCAGGACACTTGCTAAGCGGTCTGCGGTGACTAAGAGCAAACATCATAAAACAATTTGACACCACCTCCCCGCTTCTCCATTTACCCAATCTTTCCCCAGCACTTTAAAACATGCAAATCATATTCCAATGCATTCTTAATGTCTGACCCAGATTACACAAAACAATACCAGGGTAATAAAGATCTCCCTATCCTTTATTTGCAAATATTGGAGAGATGGATGGTAAACTACTACAACCATTGATTGCCTCATGGGTTCTTTCTCGCAGCGCTGCTCCTTTAGCTGCTATTACAAACTTCCCCTGGAATTAAGTTCCCACTGTAAATTGTCCTCCAAGATTTTCTCACTACACTATTACCACTGTGTATCTGTCTTTCTGGTAATTCTGTAGCCGTGGCGTGACACTCTAGGCGAAGCATTCCATAGGGTTAGAGGCTGCTTGGGAGAACTGGAGGAGCGCAATCATCACCCACAAATGCACCATCTGCCACGTCTTACTGCTTAATTAAACTGAAACTGGTAGGTTCTTAATTCTCACAGCTCATAAAAATAAAGGTCACCACAGAGCTTTGGCATCATGCATCATCCACATAACATACAGTTGCTAAAGTATATTTTGCCAACCTATCACTCAAGAGGAGAAAAGAGCTACGCCACCCAGCCGATGTCAAAGCCTAGCGTGATTCGGTCCGATTGACATCGGGGTAATGACAGGAGAGATCCACGGTCAGCCTGAGTGAACTGAGGGACAAAGGTTCGGGTCTTGGTCATTGTTCTTTACTCTTTCCCACAGCTCTTGCCAAAAAAAAAAAATTCCTCACACAGTATCAGGCTTGTTCTGCATTTGTTCATTTACTCCCTCACTCCAGCCATTTTCCAGGGGCACTGCAAGGCACTGTTTCGAATCACACAGAACCCCGGGTATGGTCAGCTGTTAAAGGACTTCCCTGCCCTTTGTGCTTCTTTCACCTAGTGTGGTTTTCAGTTTATCCGTGCTTTACCTCACATCAGCACTTTTCTTTTCACAGCTGTATAGTATTCTATTGTCTGGATTTATCCATCTGTCAATAGCATGGGATTATTCTGGAGTTTTTGTTAATATGAAATATTGTTGCTAGGACTATCCATCACATTTTCTCTGTGGACGTGTGTTTTTGTTCTTTTGGGTATATATAGCTAGGAGCAGTACTTCTGGACTACTTGGTAACTCTGATTTAACATTTTTAAGAACTGCCAGGGTTGTTTCCCAATCCATTGTACCATTTTACAATGCCAGCAATGTATGAGGATTTCAATTTCCCCACATCCTTGCCTATACTTACTATCGCCCATCTTATTTTATTTTAGCCATTCCAGTGGATGTGAAATGATCTTACTATGGTTTACATTTGTATTTTAGTGACTAATATTTTGGTGCTAAGCATATTTTATGTACTATGGCTATCCATAGAAATGTATTAAATATTAGGAGCAGCTTTTATTCAATCATTTGGGAAAAAATGTGGGAAATATTTCTTATATCTGGAATCATTTTAGCACCCATATGTGTGATATTTCCCATCAAATAAGATTTTTTTTCTTACCCTCAAGTTCCTTTTGAGGTTTAAATAGAGAACACGAATGTCAAGAAACAGAAAGACTTTGATATTACCAAAAACAATTACAAAATGGGTGAATTTTCCTTTGACCAAATAGCTTATTCTAGCAAGCTGGCCATTTCATAAGTCTACGGGAAGACCAACTAGGAATAATTACTGAGAGGAACAATTGACTTAGAAGAGACTGAGTTAAGCCGGGTGCTGGTGGCTCACGAATGTAATCCCAGGATAAGATCTGAGGATCACGGCTCAAGGACAGCCCAGGCAGGAAAGTCTATGAAACTCTTATCTCCAATTAACCACCAGAAAAACCGAAAGTGGCGCCATGGCTCAAGTAGTAGAGTGCTTGCCTTGAGCTGAAGAGCTGAGGGACAGTGCCCAGGCCCAGAGTTCAAGCCCCACAACCAACCAACCAACCAACACACACACACAAAGACACTGAGTTACAGTATGTTCAAGAGGATGAAATGAGAGTGAAGGAATGAGACAAATTCAGTTTGGGGATGAGAGAATTCCAGAAAAGTCACAGAGGTAAAACAATAGGACCAGACTGATTTGGAGCTCAGTGAAAAGCATTGAGGAAAAGTGAAAGAAGTAAGATGTCATTCACCTAAAAGAGGGGCAGAGGGATCAAAGGAACAAAACAAGACATAAATACACTGAGGAAGGATCAGTTATACCCCAGTGTTTTTTGTTATTATTTTAAGGAAAATGATATTAAAATAAAAAACCCTCAATTTTATGTGGTGCACAGTGTGTATGGTATAGCACAGGACAGTACAACACAGCAAAGGACAGGAATGCTGATACTGCATGGAAGGGAGGGTCCAAAGAAAGAACCCAGCAGGGTGCACAGCAGAGAGTTCAGGAAAGGGTCTGGGTTGGAGATGCTAGTGGGAAAAGGAAAAGCTTCAGTCATTCATAGTGCAAGGAGAAGAATCCTACATTGTTCTTAACTCCTTTCAAGCCAACTCACTCCAGAATGGAACAATGGAACTGAGTTCAGTGATACAGTCATGAAAGGCTGATGAATGAAAATAATTGATCCTCATTATCTCTTCAGCATCTTTAATGCACCTGTAAGTGATCACGTGTCTGCCTTTAAGACTGCTCTGAACTGAATCATGCACCCTGAACTTTCTTTACTGTGTAAGGTTTTATTTTTTAAAAAAAACAACAAAAACTTATGCTTCTCTTCAGAGGAGACCAACAGAAACAAACGAATAATATAAATAGTAAAAACTGACAGTGTGGATGTTAGGGTCTCAATAAGATACAAAGGAATGAGAGCTTGTGGGTAAGCTGGCGGATACTCCCAGGCCCCCAGTCAACAGCTCTGTGGCTTGTTCTTGATGGTGCATCCATGACAGCAGAAACAGACAAAAAGACCTTAAAGAGCAATGAAAGGTGAGGAATTTCCTGCCAACCAGCATCTTGTACAGATGTGACTTTTTCTGCTCTTCACACAATGCTTAGCCTCATTCCATGGTCAAAATGAAACTTGATAAACACTCCATGATGAACAACTGATCAGATTTATAAAAACTAGATATGGAGGATGGGGAGAATGACCAGAGGGAGAGCCAGGTTGCTGGGAGGAGCTGCTGAACAGGTTACTGTGCTTCTTGTGTCCTGTAGGTGGCGCCAAACTCCTTGAAGAAGAAACCGAGGAGGCGATGTTAGAGGGCTGGTGTGTCTCCCCTGAAGCTAGGAGGAATCTGCTTGTGAGTTGGCAATTTCTCTTTCAAGGCAGCTCTTCCTCGCTGGAACTGGCAAGCTCTAGATTTCAGAAGTGATTCACCTGCACGTTATTTATGAGCTGCTTTTCCCCTGTAAGTGCCCAGCTTCGCATTAACAGTATGCCCAGCTTCACCACTGAGCTCAACTGTGTCCATCACGTAAATGGAAGGTTCATTAGAGCATCTATTAAAAGGATTTTCAAAGGTAAAAGAGCATTCTCAAGCCATTAGGATCCCTGGTGTTAAGTTCTAGGGAAGAAATGTAACAACACTGCTAGTTAAAGCCTTCAGCCAGAAGCAACTGCTTTGCATAGCTCGAGTGGCCAAGGTGATTCGTCTCAGGGACTGTCCCCTAGCCTACCTGCTCCTGCTCTGTCAGGCTTTGGGGTGAGAAAGCACAGGCCAGACCTGTGTCTCCAGGGACGGCCAGGGCTGGGCCCTTGTTCCTCCTCCAAAATCCAGTGGTGGGGCCGAGGGGGTGCAAAGTCTTGTTCACAGACCAGTTAAGAGGAGGATGGCGGGAAGGGGGTGTCTCTGTGCATACTCCGGCAAGCATGCATTTGCTATTATGCCCCAGGTTTTCAGGAGCATTCTCGAGATCTAGATTTTTATAACAAACAAACATTTCCTGCCAACCTCTGGAAATTCCAAAACAACAGCAGTCAAGTCTGACTTCCATTCAGCACAATTACATAAGCCGAAGCAGTGCAGTGCTCTCGGTTTTGTGTTTTTTTTTTTTTTTTTTTTTTTTTGAAGCTTTGTTTTAAGCTCCCTCATTAATCTTTCAGTCTTTTCCCATCTCTGCCTGACTATAACTGCCCTGAATTTATCCGAGCCTTGCAGTATGCCAGCCTCGCTGGTGTCTAAATCACCGAGAGCTGAATACACATTCTACTCATGGGACTCTACATTTCCATCAGAAAGAACCAATCACAGCTTAGGAGAGGTAAACCTCTTTTTAATTGTATTCTATGATACTAACAGGCATTCATTACACATGGACCTTAAAACAAGATTTGCTCTTCGCTGCTCATAATTGTATTTCTACAGCAGTTTAAGCCGCTGGCACCTGCGACTGCTAGCAGGCCTCGGCTAAGAATTCCTATTATCGCCGTTTCAAGGGTTACATTTAAAATAAAACTCAGAGGGGCAAAACATTACATACACACATATTTACCCAAATTAAATACTATGCACAAGTCAATACCTTCTGCACACAAACTACATTAAACTCAATTAGCCCTAAGCAAAAACTACAGAAAGCAGGTTTTTGGTGAACTGCCGGTACTGTTCGTGTAGAACAGAATATAGAAGCAGCTAGATTATAGAGTTCCACAGAGCCGTCAATAAATGCCTTTAAAAGAATCTTATCCAGGCTGAATTCTAAATTAATTAACTTACACAAAATTAGCATAAAATAATCCAACCCAAAGAATGGGTACACCAAATAACCCCTGACTTGCACGTATTCATAAGAAAGGTTCTTTTGTGTACACGTACGTCAGTTAAAGAGTTTTTCCCACAAGACATTCCAACATGTGAGCCACAGAAGAGTCCCCAAAGTAAAGTACATTGTCCTTCTTGTTATGGTTTTTCTACTTGATTATGACCAAAATTAAATTATACAAATATTTCACTAAATATCTTCTCAAGCCTTATAAATATTAATGTGAACTCAATCTCCTATGTGCCCGGCATTTAAAAATCCATTTAAAAATCTTGGAAACTAATTTGAGATTTCCATCTAGAATACAGATGAGCAGGTCCTCTCCTAGCTGTGTTGCCCGGCACCCGTATCTGCACATTTAGTACCGAATGTCAGCAGTAGCACTTAAAGATGATAAGTATTAAAAGCAAGCGTCTGCCTGCTAACACATCAGCACTTGTTACCCACTGAATTAGTCATAAGCTGCACTCACAGTCAACAAACCAGTGGCCTCCCAAGACTTAGGCACCATGCAGGCCCCCAAACTGTGAGAGGCACCAGTGGATGCAACTTCACTGCCATACACTGTGTGAGAGGAGGACACACAATCCAAATCTTTTAAGCCTTGCTACTATAGGGTGCCAGTGGGCTGTCCAACTTCAGACCAGGTCTAAAGAATAACATTGTCGCCTGCTACTAACTGAACATTTATTATGTGCTGGACCCAGGCTATGCATTTCACATCTAGATATGCTACTTTATATGTGTGCCTACCTGTGGGCCTTGTTATACTCACCCATCAACCGGCCCGTGCTGTCTCCACAAATCCAGCCCCTCTGCCCACCAGATAAGTAGTTCTGTTATTCCTGGAAAGCTTAGGTGACTTATTTGAGGTGATAAAAGGTAGACTTGAGTCTCAGACTCTGCCTGCCTGCCTCTCTCATTCCCCCATACATTAATAGGCAGTTAACCGTCTGATGTTATCTTTAAATGGGCTGACACTTGCTGGATAGCCTCACTCTTTAGTAACTACTTTAATCTTATTCTGGTAGTAGCGGGGATTAAACCAGGACCTGGTGTTGGTCAGGCGATTATTCTACTGATTGACTTAAGCCCCAGCACTTTTGCTTTTGTTTTGCAGAAAAGGGCTTTCCCTTTTGGCCTGGGCCGGCCTTGAGCTAAGATCCTCTCACCCACTGAGACTACTAACTTTTTGCCCAGGTTGGCCTCCAACCCTGATCCTCCCTCTTCAGCCTCTGGGTACCTATTTAAATTGTCATTAAAAAAGTCTTCTCAGATGCAAAGCTAGTTTCTACAAAGAGTCATTCATTCAGAAGGCTAAACATAAGTATTTGGAATACTTATTGTATTCTATTTTTCTGCCTTAAAAATGGCTACTTAAGATCCTGGAGTTAGCACAGGGAGAGCCAGCTGCATCACTCTATCAGACCTCCACTTGACACCCTACATACAACCAACTTCTTGGTCTGGAAGGTAGGCGGTAGAGTGATTGAGACTGAGCTCCAGAACTGAGTTTAAATGACTGCCCATGACCTCCTACTGGCTCTACTGAACCAAGCTTCAATGTCCTCCTCTGTGAAAATGACCTAGTGTCCCTTTCACCATGGAGGAGATCAGGGGAGAATGCTGGGCACAGTAACCACTCAGCAAAGCTAGCTCTTCACTTTCTGTGGGATCAGATTTTTATCCCGAAACATTTTGCTGGTCTCTTCACAATACTACAGGGCTCTTTCCTTTGTTCTCTCCTAAGAGCTATCTGATGCGAAGTATTTTATTTTTCCTATTCATTTTTATGCCCCACAGCTCTCCAAGTCTGTCTAAATTATCCTTCTGTTCCCCTGAACTTTGAGAGATTCAAATTCTTTCTCCAAATTACATCCTAAGCTCTCTTTTTGGAGTTGATTTATCTAGCTGCTTAATCGCTTCTGTTGACCTCAAATTTATTTATTTATTTATTTTACCAGATTGGCCAAATCTTTTTAATAAGAAGCCAAAGCAGAAAAACAATCTGAATTAACCTCTTCAGAGCCTTCTGGCTTCTGCAGGGTTTACTAACAAGTCCACTGCTAGAGGAGAACCTCCATCCTTCAGGGGGGTCCAGACATCGCAGATATTCTGTCTACTCTCAAATGAATTTTCTTCTTCTCCCTCTCTGTTTAATGGGGAAGCGGTGCTGATTTTTTTTTATCATTATTATTTATAGATCAAAGTACATTTTCCTTAGTGGATAGCTGGTTAGGATCTGCGTCATCATCCACTCTCTCAACAACGGTCTACAGCCTGCCACGGGACCCGTAGTCAGACCATGTGCTTTCACAGAAAGACACAGGAAAACGTGTGCTCAATTCTGCTGCCTTCTTGCATTGCCCGATGGTTGGAAAGGAACATGGTGATTTTGCTCTTTTTCCAGAGCCAAATTAGTAAAACAGTTGAAAAATTTCTGAATGGATTATAAAGTTGTCAATATATGTGGGATGTGTTAATGAGCTATAAGTGTGTGTCTGTGGACAAGGACAGGAAAGGAATGGAGAGTCATTTGTTTCTCTGTAGCTGGATTGGATCGTGGTGTTTTATTTGGTTGTTTTTGTACTGGTGTTTATAGGCATCCTATTTTTACTTTTATTAGTTGTGCAAACTTTTGAACACTATGTATGCCCTCTCAATGAAACCTGGAAAGATAATTTCTGTCTCTCCCTCACCCAACTCTTATACTCGGGCTGGAACTCAAATCCTTGTGATCTCTATGTAAATGCTCTACCACTTGAGACACGTTGTTAATGTTCAGATAGGGTCTTGAACTGTTTTTTGGCTTGCCTTAGTCCAGTCCTATCATGCCTCCTGTGTGGCTGGAATTACAGGTGTCAACTGCATAACCCAGGGAGGGAGGAAGAGTCTCACTTTTTGCCTGGCCTTGAATTGTGATTCTCCCAATCTCTATCTTCGAGAGTATCTGGGATTCTGGATGTGTGCCACCACACTCAGTCTACTTTAACAATCTAGTCTCCTTTAAAGACTAATAAGTGGGCCAATTATTTCCCTTATGGTATCTATCCGTTTTCTAGTTTTAAAAAAAATCCCTAAAGATAGCCAGGTGGAGGTGGTTCACGCCTGGAATCCTAGCTACTCAGGAGGCTAAGATCTGAGGATGGAGGTGTGAAGCCAGCCCAGGCAGGAAAATCTGTGAGACTCTTATCTCCAATAAACTACTCAGAAAAAAAAAAGCCAGAAGTGGCACTGTGGCTTGAGAAGTGGTAGAGCACAAGGCTCTACCACAATGAAGCTCAGGAACAGCGCACAGGCCCTGAGTTCAAGCTCCAGAACTGGCAAAAAAAAAAAAAAAAAAAAAATCACCAGAATATTTTCAAGTGCTACTTTTTAAAGAGGAAATCTGCCTGTCATGTGGCCTGACATCAACACCTAAGATCAGGTCTCCTTTAGATCAGAAAAATATCCTTCCATTACTTATCACAATGGATTCATTTCTGTTGTTCTGTCTTGCACCACAGTCCCAATCACTTCTAGGTTAGACCAGTATCTTTCTAGAGTTTTCTGTTTGTATTCTGGATGTTTTCCTTAAGTTTGTCCTTTATCACTAGCAGGGCTTTCTAAGTCTAGCCTGCCTTTTATTTACAATGAAGATTTCTTTTACCTGTTAGTGTTCTTTGTATCACTCCCTTTTAAACTTCCATTTCCTAGATGTGACATCTTTAGATATCTTACCGATTTTACAAGAAGAGCTCTGTTTCATAAAGCAAATCTACTGCACAAAGATTTTGCTGCAGATCTCCATAAGTGCTTTATTTTGAGCTCTAGAACTGTTTTAATTATTCATCCATAGGATGTGTTATGCTTCTTTTTGACACCTTTGAGCTGGCTTTGCTGACCTTGGTCTTTGCTGCTTATGTTTTTTTGGGGGGTCAGTCGTGGGGCCTGAACTCTGGGCCTGGGCACTGTCCCTGAGCTCTTCAGCTCAAGGCTAGCGCTCTATCACTTGAACCACAGCGCCACTTCTGGCTTTTTCTGCTTATGTGGTGCTGAGGAATCGAACCCAGGGTCTCATGCATGCAAGGCAAGCACTCTACCACTGAGCCACCTTCCCAGCCCCTACTTATTATTCTTCAGGACTACTTATATCCCTTCACAGCAATCCAGTTTGATAAATTGCCTCAGGACTCTTTTGTGCGCAAGGCTTAAGCCTCAACTCCTGGCCTCATGGAGTTTAGAATCTAAGGAGAGAGACAACACAATCCCATACTTGTGACTGAACACCAGGCAGTATTTGCCAAAGCCCTTATGTCCAAAGCAGAGCACAAGAAGAGTTGAGGGCAGGTGGCACAAATCCCAGAAAGCTGTTCTACAGAACAGGCTCGGCCCTGCCCCACCATCTCAGCAGTGACCTCACACAAGGAACAAACAGGCCAGGGTAAGGAGAGCCAGATTCCATGCCTAGAGGCAGACAACGGGGAAGGGGAGTCCCCTAAGGACTAAAGCAGGGGTCACGCGATCCAGTTTGGACCACGGGTAAGATTGCAACAATTCCCCTCCAGAAACAAATGGGCTCCATGCAGCATGCTCATGCTGGTGACTTCTGGGGATGTGTTTCCCTTTCAGACAATTTCATGGGTATTTTACAGGAAATAAGGAAGACATTGTGACTTCCACTCACTGCTGTATTCTTGGAAGTCAGTGGTTTAATCTCAAATGAAACTTCTCACTAACATTATGCTCGGTTATTTATGCTCTCTAAACAATGACTGTTTTGAGGCAAAGATTTTCTAGCCTATCCAAGAGAACAAAAGAGCCTCCCCCAGAAACATACATTTCCACTCCAAAAGCCCGCCAGGCAGATCTCTGAAGCTTACCACCATAAGACTCATTTAATGTTAAATTAAATTAAGGGCCCAAAAGGTAAGCACATTGCTCAGGTTATTCCAACAAATGTCCTAAACTTACCATTTCAATGATTCTCTATCCAACTGATGACTCCAACTGTAATAAAGAATTCATGAACCATGGAACCAACTGACAAAAATAAAATAAATAAATATCACTCACTGCTTAGAAGAAAAAAAAGCATTCATTCACACAGTCCAGTTCCTAACTCACAAAGGGCAACTAACTATCTGGGAGAAAATTTGTTATTGAGATTTTATAACATAACTGTACAGGGGGAAAAAATGGGCATACAGAATGGTCGTCTAACAAAAACACAAAATTAGGAAGTGTCTAAATTTCAGAACACCCTCAGTGTGTATGTACACACACACACACACACACACACACACACACACACACACTTTCTCTCTCTCTCTCTCTCTGTCTCCTCTCTCTCTCACTCTCTCTCTCTCTGTCTCTGTCTCTGTCTCTCTCAGCTAGGCAGAATTAACTGGGGTGGTAACATATAACTAAGATGAAATATGGACCTTTTATTCTTCCATTCACTTCTAAGGTTTCCCTCTCTTCGGTGCACCGGGACTAAGCTGATAAATCCCTCATACATTTATTGATCCAATTGCTCCAGTTTTTGTGAGGTTTTCTAACAATGCCTAGCTACCTGAAAACAGGAGGGGGGGCGGGTGGGAATAGACAGAAGGCAAACAACCTGGATCAGAAATTCTCAAAGAATCCGATGAGAGGAAATCTAAAGGATAAGTGCGATTGTGATAGAACCATCTGATAATCTCTGGGCTGGATGGAGGAACAGGAACTTGAAGGGGTGCCTCCCTCAACTCCTCACACTGAACAAGGAACAGAAGGGCAAAGAAGAAGGCAGGCTCTAGAGAAGCAGGGAGGAAAGACGGGAATAAAGGGTAGAAGGCTGTTTCTAAGAGGAAGGAGTAAGAGTTTGAAATAGTAAAGGTGGAGCACACCTATTAGGTGTGGTGTATGTGTGTGCACGCAGCTCACGTGGGGTGAAGATGGAGGTCATCTCAGTTGAGGAAACTGGAGAACTAAGAGACAGGGTACTAGACAAGCCATCAAAAGGCATGTGCTACTTACTGAGGATTCTGTGTTGAATCATTAAGAAAAGGCCAGGCTATCTTAAAGGAACCAGGATTGAGAGTTGTTATGGAGGTGAGATGGGGCAGATATAGTGGAGAATATTTAAAATGGGCTGGTATAGCACTTACATACTGACATTGTTTAGATCTCGAATGTTCTCCAAAAGTTTCTTTGCCAGCCTATGTTACAGGAGGCAGGGCACAGAGGAAGGAAGTTAGGTCATGGAGGCGTGCACTTGAAGGAGGGGTTTGGACCTGAGCCCCCTTCACCTCCTTCTCTTTGCTGACCGACTGCCAATAATTTGAGCAGCTCCCCTGTCAGACCTTCCCTGCCTTGCTGTACAGTGTCGCCACAGGCTCAATGTAAGCTGCCCAAATGACCGCAGACTAACTTCTCTGAAACTAAGAGCTCAAATAAACCTTTCTTCTTTATAAGCTGTTTCTCTCTGCCCTCTTGTTACAGCTATAACAAACCAGCAAGTACACGCTTGTTAAGTGTCAGTTTCTATTCCTGAGAAACGGAACATGGCAGAGATTACACAAGATTACTCAAGGATGGGTTCATCCTTGGCTTGATACACTCACTGACCTGAAAGCAAATTTTAGTGACTGATGTCAATTTCATGAACTCAAAGTCACTGAGAAATTGAAGTGAAATAAACAGAGTAAATAAAGAAGGTGGTGAAATCAACTTGATCTTCCTTTCTCAGTTCAGGAAGAGACCGGAAGGAACCACGTTCCTTAGGCATTGCTGGATTTCCCTAGGCTGTAGCCAAACCCCACTGACGTTTTCTCCCAGGTTCAACATGGCATGTTCCACTTCTCACCCTGTGCACTCTGGGTAATATCATCCTACCTCACCAGCCCCACGCAGCAGCCCTTCCAATCCAATCCTCTCCTCTCCCTGGATGTCCCATCATGCTTCAAAAGCAGCATGGCTCTGACTAAATTTATAATCCAGAAGGATTCATCCGCTTCTGTTTACATGATCATCTGAGACAGAAAAAAACATTTCTCCTCAACTGTTCCTTGCCCATTCCAACACCAAAGATGAACAAATCCTAAGGATTTATTAACACTTTGGCAAGCTCAGGTCATCTTTTACTAGCAGGCTGCCACAAACTTGGTGAAAAGATGCCCATTGTCCACCCTCACTTCATTTTCTAAGTGGAAAATTAGCTCTCCACTCCTCTCAAGCTTCCTTTACACTCCCCTCCAGGGCACCTCCTGAACACCAGCACAGAAGAGTTCACTTCCTCACTGGAAACCTTCAACAACCACCAAATGCCTAAAAGACCAAATGCAGACCCTTTTAAGCTCTTCTGACAGAGAATGCCCGCCATGAGTTCTTCAGAATCACGGGGAAGATCAAACACAAACACATGGGGACCCCTCTTCAAAACTGCCAAGCGTTTACCTCATGGTTCTTATTTGATTTTAAACAAACAAACAAACGAACCCTAAATCATTTTCTCAAAAACACAAATTTCCACACTTGATGAACACTCAGAGCATCCATAGATGCTCCAAGACAATCCAGATGTTTGTCATCTTCACGTTGGCCCACAGAACTGCAGTATCATCTCAGTAGCATTTTCTTGGCCGTGCAAACAAGCAAGTGGCTCTCCTGTGGGCAGTCTGATTGTTCATGCAGATGTCTAAAATACTCATCAGTAGGGTCACTAGGCACACAGCAAATATAGACAGAAAATTAGTACAGTAGTTAGTGCATAAGCTTACAGTCATTTCATCAAGTGCAGCTGTCCCTTCACACAACTGTTTGAAAAGAACAGGTTATTTTGCAAACAATCAACTGAATTGAGTCAAAAAATTAGCCAGTGGGCCTCCATTCTAACTGAATGAAAATGAAGTGAGGTTCTTTCCTTTTCACATAGCTCATCGATGCAAAAACAGACACATGAAGCTATTCCATAGCATAAATGCTCACTATTCATAAGTTTGTTTCTCACAGCTGCAGCTCTGATAGCTTGGCTTGGGCTCCTTTGTCTATATGTCCTTCAACATATCTATGCACATTTATACTATGTTGCAGCTCTCCAGAAAGAAGGACCATGCTGACCCTATGTGTGTAACAGGACACATTACAGATGTTGTATTTGAGGACAGCAAATGCAAACTCCTTGCTAGAGTATGGACTTAAAATCTACATCATGAAGAAATCAGTAACATTATTGTTGAAATTTGTGTTACTGACCAAAGACCAGCTGCTGGAGTCAATCATGGATGATGATAGATTACCAGAGAAAGAAGCCAACACGAACATTTCTCATTACAAATACATCGAATACATGTTCCATCCAAACAGGTTCCATCCCACAAAAAGTAGCTCTGTGTTTAAAAAATGTACCTTTAAAATCATCACTTAATTGTTTTCTGCTTGCCTTCTTAATTTTGGCATGTAATATCCTAAGACATGCTCCTTGGAAATCTGAACTGATATCTTTCTTTTCTCTTGAGAAAGTTCCAACAAGCAGTCTTTAGAAACTACTCAAAAAGTCTTAAAACTAAGCTTTTCAGAAATATCTGCATTTCCTTATATTGTCACGAGATGGCAATCTCATGCGTAGGTAAATCATAATCATCATAAATCAATCTCATTTCATCACCTTGAAGGCGTGGTTCTCAAATTTCATGGTGTCAAGACCCGTTTAAATCCCTAAACTTACTGAGAACCTCAAATAACTTTTATGTGGGTTAGGTCTATAGAGTTTCACAGGTCAGAAATCAAAACAAAGTTTTTTTTTTTAAATCTACTTAAAATTATAAATTCATTATGCCTTAACAAATATTTTTAATGAAAAATTTACTTTCCAAAGCAAAAATATTAATGAGGGCTTTTTGCAAAGTTTTTTTAGTGGTTGGCTTAATAGAAGACACCTAGGCTCTTCTTCGGTCTCCTTTGGTAGGTTCTTTGTGTTTGAGTACATGAAAAACAGCCCAGCTTCATGCCAGCTTTCAAGCCTGTTGAAAAGGGAACAGTATTCATAGTTTTTTTTTAAGGTAGTTATGGATTCTCTTGATACTCTACCAAAATTCAACAAATGTTAGTTTCATAAAGGTTAAGTAGGATACTAGTATCTGAAGTTGTATCCAAGAACTTTCACACAGTTGCATGAGGATCTATTGGTCTACACTGCATTTTTATCCGTGTATCTTTTACCTACCCATGATTCTATCATGTGGCTATGATCACTGGGAAAATATCAACTCACAGGGATATGCATGTCTTGCTAAGGCTGACATACGTCATTCCTCAGTATCAGGGAAGTCACCTTCATTCTAATCCCCATCAACTTCATCAGAAAAGTCTCCAGGTCTTAAAAAGCTACCAAGTTTCGGGCTTAAAAACACTTGTTTTCACAGAAATACTCTTAAAGCAAAAACAAGCTTGAATTTTATTTCTGACAACAGACATTATCCGTTGTTCTCCTTTATATGATAGGCTTAATTATTTTACTAAAAAAAAAAAAAAAAATCTGCCTAATACCCAAATCTGAAATCACAGATTGCTTATTGGTCTGTCAAGAAAAAAAAGATGTCCATAAAAGGCTGAGCTAGTTTTTAACTTATTCTCATTAGAACTGTTCCCTGAGACAATCATCAGCTATGTTAGGAATGCTTTATGTATTTTTCTCCTGCCTTGACAGACTGCTAAAAGACTCAGGTCAGGATTTGATACAAATGAGTGTTTTCTGCTTCATCAAGGACATCCTTTTTCTGTGAATAGGCGGATATAAAGGATATAGTACAGTAACTTTGAGAGAAATGTGGGGCACTGACTCAGCTGAAGGACCCTTATGCAAATGTCAACACACCAAATCACAACATTATTAGAACACTGTTGATATCAAAAGGATACACAGTATCCCAGGACTGGGCCACACTTGAAGAATCAGTCTTCAGTTTATGGAATTCCAAATACTTGTGAATAAGGGAGATGAAGTATCATGACTATCCTCACTTGATAGAAAGTCAGGCTCAAAAATATTATTTATTCAAGATGACACAAGCTAGAAAACTGGGAAGGAGTAAATGTAACTTGGGGATCTGTTCAGTATATACTGTGCTCACTACAAGTACTACAATGAAAACTAAAGTGGATTTATGTCAGCACTTAAAAATAAAACTGAATGCTACATATGGAAGAAAAGAAGAAGTAAGAAGTAGGAAGTCTAAGTACAGAAAAAGTTCTATTACTAAACATTTGGTTAATGAGAAGCCTTGTTAAATTTTCTGATTTAAAATACACTAATACAGTTCCATTTAAAATATATTAATTAGAACAAGAGATAGAGAGAGAGAACTCAGGGAGGTTAAAGTTTAAGTTCTACCCTGATGTCTACGCTCACAATTTAAGCCTTTTCCAAGGATTTTCAGATCTCACAACCAGAATTAGAAACTCTGTCATTTCATCATAATAAGCCTAAATATAAGCACATGAATGGTTTTCCAACTTTTTCTTAAAGAAATGAACATTACCATTTTACATGGCATCTCTATATGAAAAAGTAAAACAAATGGGAAGTGATTCTATCACTTTCAAACTCATTCTGTCACTGTTCTTATTAGTAACCATTCATTAAGTACTCACTCACTGTGAGTCTGAATGTGTCACAGCTTTCCATAAATTACCCATCTCATTTAACCCAAACACAGCTCAAAGGTGCCATTCTATTAAGAATGCCACCATTTCACAGATGAGGAAATAGAGGCTCAGAAAATAAGTCCACTAATACAGATAGTAAGTAGTAAGAAGTTGAATTTAGGTCCAAGTGTGTTTAAGCTTGACTGACTCCCCAAGATGAAGTCTTTAATTCCTGTTCCTTGACCAGCTTTGGGGGAGGGGGTGTCACCTGTATTGGCTTCCTCTTGGGACTTAGTGCGTGGTCAGTTAGTTCATGTGTTATCTGATAGGTTGGTAAATCATCTCACAGTTAACACAAATTTCATTCCACATCCTTGCTCACCAACTCCAGGTAATCAATTATTTTTCAATAGCAGCTCTCTTTTTTAACCTAACCAGGTTGCTGTGATTCTTTTGACATATCAGTTATTCTTCCTTTGGCTCTCAGCCTATATCACCCTTTCCTGTATACTGAGATCCTACCTTCCATATTTGTATGGAGTTTCCCTTTCCTCAAGAGTTAGGGTAGATGTTCTAGCTCCTCCTTCTAACCACTCTTTCCTCTTTAATGGTGTTCCTACATGCTATTTATACATGTCATGTCTTCCCGACTCCGTTATGCTCTCCTCCTCCTCCTCCTCTTGACATTGTCCTTCCTGTAATCCCCATAACTTTTACCATAACACAATATACAAACCAGTGGCCCACAAATGTTATGGAATAGTGGTATCACGATAATGATGATATTGTGATAATGCTTTATTAAAAATCCATTTCTCAGGGAACTTAGATAAAAATGTTCTGAGGGGGTCATCCTGATGCTTCTAGTAATAAATCACCTCAGAGAAGACCAGAAAAGAAACAATTACCAGTGCTGAATTGAGGCTGAGTTTCAGTCCTGCCTCTAAGAGACTGAGAATAAACTGAGCACAGAGCTGATGGTGGGCTGGTTGCCCTGAGTGGGTTGTGGTATCTTGGGCTATACAATAGCAGGCTGGAGGACTATCTCCTCAAGGGAATGACTGAACTGGAAGAACGCACACACTCGGACACATGTCCAGAGGAGCAGGAGGACCCACCACCATCACAACAGCTAACAGTGTATACTATTACTACATACACACTTTTGAGCTCATTCAATACTTACAAAAAACCAAAGAGGGAGGAACCCAGGTACTTGCATTTTATAGGTAAGAATATTGAATTGCATGCAACTTCAAGCCATTTTCCTATGATCACATATACAGCTGGAAAGTAGCAGAACTGGAATGTAATAAAATTAAAACTTTTTCAAGTATATGCCCAACACGAAATCACCTAATGTTGTCACAAATTTGGGGCCAAGTACTATCTGGAAAAGGATTTCAAGAATTACTAATATGTAGGTACACACCAGTGTACTCTCTATTTCCGTTGAACATACTGTCTTTTTAAAAAACATGATAAATCCTTGAACCCTACGTGTTTCAAGCACGTGTTTTAAGCCTTGTGATAGCTCCCAGTGTCCATCGGCAGATGAGCGTACACAGGAACCATACTATGTGGGAAGCACCATCTCTGCTTGCTTGCATAATTGGTCTCAGCACCCATACTCTAGTCTGTGCCACAGCTCAATTCTCCTTGAATATGGGGCAATCACGTGTCACACTGCTTGCTCTCCAAATACCCAGATGACTCCGTTTCTCCTTGCATAAAACACGGTTAAAAAGGGGGCTGGGGAGAGACTGCAAATGCTTTATGCTTTGTAACTGTAACTTCATTTTCAGAGGCTTGCTCCATGTTTTTCTTTTCCCGTTTTAAGATGTTATCATTTTAAAAGCAAACAATTTGTGTGTCAGTACTAGGGCTTGAATTTTCAAGGCTTGGTACTCTTACGATTTGAGCCATAGCTCCACTTCCGATGTTTTTGATAGTTAGTTGGAGGTAAAAGTCTCTGGGCTTTCCTCCCCAGATTGACTTCAAACCTCAATCTTCAGATCTCAGCCTCCTGAGTAGCTAGGATTACAGGGAAAATCCACCAGTGTCCAGCAAAAGCAAACAAATTTATCTTATTTGTATGGAGGTTTTTCTCATATCCACTTCATAGCATCTATCCCACCTTTCACCTCTTCACTAATTTTATTTAATGCAAACTATAGCTTTCGTTTTAAACATACATCCATTGATTCTATGATGTATGGCCATACCAATAGCTATCTAATATTCAAGTTTAACCTCCAAAGTTTAGTTACCATTTGGTCAACCTTCAGCAAGCTCTTTACTAATATATATACATATATATACGTATATATACGTATATATATATACGTATGTATACGTATATATATATATACGTATATATATGTATCAGAGATTTTACCAGACAGCTTAGATATAAAACCTTTCCAATCTACTACTTCTCAGGCTAAACTGAATTTCTTGATTCTTTAGTTAAAAAGAGGTAGAAGAAAAAAAGCATTGATCTTTCTAGGTATTCTAAATCGTATCTCTGTTGCCAATATGATCACTAAAATAGAATAGATTGAATTTAAAATCAATCTGTTCAATCTGACCATTTCAGATGAGGCTATCCAAGTGGTAAGGATGGGGTTCCAAATTACCCAGCTGCCATAAATAAAGCTAGCATTCCAGTGTGCGGTGGCCTGAACCGGAATCTGGTGCCTTCATACATGCTTCACTTCAAGTCCACACCACTCATGTTTTTCTCCCTTCATGACTAAGAAACTCCCAAGTATATTGTGTACTTAAAATATTACCTAATAAAAAATAAAGAAGCTGGGCACCAGTGTCTCACACCTATAAGCCTAGCTACTCAGGAGGCTGAGATTTGAGGGGTTCAAAGCCAGCCCGGGCAGGAAAGTCCATGAGACTCTTATCTCCACTAGAAAACTGGAAGTAGTGCTATGACTCAAGTGGTAGAGTGCTCACCTTGAGCAGAAGAGCACAGTGACAGCGCCCAGTCCCAGAGTTCAAGTCCCACGACTGACAAAAAAATAAAAATAAATAAATAAAAAATAAAGATAAAATGCTGTGTGGAGTTACTGTTGTAGTTTTGCTGGGATGGCATCTGGGTGGCTTCTGTGATTATTTTTGTGGCATCATCAGTCACAAATGCAAGCTCTATTGTTTCTGTGAAGAGCCAGCCACAAGATCTTCTAGGACAATCTCTATTGGTTTGTCTTTCTTGGAACATTCACACACACACAAAAAGAAAGAAAATGTTAAAATTTGTAGTCCTAAAGACAGCTTTTAATGATAAGGATTATATAGTTGTTGAGATTTCTTAGTGTTACGATAGTGTTGCAGAAAGAAAAAAAGCAGATTACAATATATATGATTTAACATTACCTATTCAAAAATCAAACATCATGAATTTTCAAGCCTATGCAAATCTAAGAAAATAATAGTAAAGCCTAGAAAATACATTATATCTAAAAAATAACAGTAATATGACTTACTATGCTTATTTCAGGACTTGTGACATGTCACAGTTGTAAATATACTATATATAATAGAAAAAAATCTGTTTTTAATTTTGTTTTTTTAAAACTTTATTTCAACATAACTAGCACTCATTATCGGTTAATAGAACGCAATTTAAGTTTAACTTACCCTACACAATTTCAACCAAAAAAACTGGCACATGGATTACTTAGAAAAAAAATTCTAACAATAACAGAGATCTTCATATTTTAAACAACATTTTTACATTTATTACCTTCTAGGTATGTGTGTGTGAGGGTGATGACAGGTTTCTGTAGCTCAGTGGCAGATAATTTCAATCTTGCAGAAACAAAACAAAATAAAACAAAACCCTTACTCTAGGTCAGAATTACAAACAATTTACTCTTTCAATAAATATTGCTTGAGTATTTTTCTGTGGCCAGAACTGGGTATATTTTAGTTAGCAGAGCAGGCTTATATTTTGATCAAATTAAGTGGCCTCCTACTGAGCTATAATGAAGCAAAAATAAATAAAAGTTAGTAAGTGATCAGTAATGGCAACTAACTAGCTTTAATTAATAAGATTTGAAAGCTTTAAATTGGATACTTATCCCACCTGCAGAAAATTCAGAGCTAAGCACAATATAAAATAAACTACAAGATAACCTCTCCATAAACACTGCTCTCCACAGAGGAATAGAAAAACTAAAAAATTCTTTGTTTTGCAGTTCTCAGTTCGAATAAGATAACAAGTTTACAAAGAAGCACCGTATTTGTGCTCAGGAGATAAAACATTAATCTAACTGTTGACCCAGAAATAACACAAAATTATAAATCTGTCACATGAAAATGTTAAGGAAACAAGCACGCTCACAGCACTGGGGATGGCGGATTGGAGAGGACTGTGCTGACTGGTATGAGGCTGAGAATAAAGACAGATCTCTTTTCCCCACAGCTTTTGACTATTTTTGAACAGAAAGCAAAATGCAGAGCTTCTCCTTTACATTCTGAAGTTCAAGTCTAACACATGCTGAAATGACTGTCAACTCTTATATATGTAACTTAAGTCTCACAGCAATGCAAAATTACCAATACGTACTTAGTGAATTGGATTGTACACTATTACACAAACTGGATCAGAATACAATTTATTTTGTGCTTGTCAACGTGAATGCTCTAACACATAATCCAATGTTCTAAGCTGAAATTTTATAAATTCAGGAAAAAAAGAATACCTAATGTACAAGATCCCCAGTTACACCCATCTACAAAGCAAAAATAAATTATCTCAGCTATTTGTCATAACTGTCACTGAAAAATAAGCCACAATGGAAAAAGCTTTAACTTACCTTAAGAATTGTGGCTACATTAAAATACTCGACTTGCACAGTCTCGCAGTCAGACTGTAACAAGCGATTAACTTTTCTTCAGAGAAATCAGATTAAAGTAATCATAGGAACCCAAAACTCAAGAGTTTCATGTGCCCAGTGGGCCTGAATGGGTCTTAATATGCAACCTCGTATTATGCTTCCAACAAAAACCAGGAAATCCAAAAATTATGTTTCTTGAAGGAGATGAAGGGAAACTGAGGAGATTCTACACTGCGGAAGAGAAGACAAGTGTCCTACCAGATTCTAAATTGCCAAAGCCAGTGGCGGTATGTGGACTTAAATCCCAAGGCTTCCAAGGGATAGAAACAAGCCTTCCCATACCAAGACTTCTCTTTCCTGCCTCCATCAATCAAAATACTAAGTCTCATCAATGACCACAACTGTCTTCTCTTGTATGAAGCCTTCGTTGATTTCCCTCAGTCAAAATCTTTCTCTACCTGATGTGTTTCCACAGAGCATGTTCACTTTTCCAAGCCATGACTCATGTTACATGCCTTTTTTTTAAAGTTTCACCTCTCAATTTGTTCCCTAGATTATGAGTCAATACAGACAGGGAACTGTTCATCCTTGTACAATGAGACGATGCCTAGGTGGGTCAGGATGCCTGCTACATGCTCTATAAAAGTGAATTTTTGATATACAAATAAATTCAAGACCTTTTTGGAAAATTAAGATGAATACAGCAATTTCACTTCCAAAAATTAACCCTAAGGTAATAGTCGTGAAGACATGCCAAGATTTATGTGCAAGGGTGTTGTATATATAGCATTATTCTTAATCATAATGATTATGGTAATAGTGAAAACAATAATCTGATATTTGTATCCTTATTTTAAGTATCGTGAAAACATTTTATCTGCATTATATCATTTAATTGTCATAGTTGCCCTGTAAGGCAGATATTATTATCTACACAGCTCAGAGAGTTAGGGAAAATGTCCAAGATTAAATAACTACTAAAAGATAGGAGAAACAAGAATTAGTTAGTCTGACTGCAAAACCCATGTTCATAGATCTATAAGCTGGTCATGTGCCAAAAATAACAAAAACAAAACTAAACAACAACTATTCTAAGTACTTTATACATCTACCTTCGTTTCCCCTTCACAGCAAGGCATGAGGAGCCATTGTCATCCCATTTTATAAGTAAGGAAACTGGGGCACAGGACTAAGAAATGTACCAGAGATTTCATAGGTAAGGAGTGGGGGAGACTGGATTTAAACCTAAGCAGTCTGGCTAATTTATACTATCTTTTCCTATTTATAAGAGCAAATGACTAGAAATGACCTAAATATTCAGAGATGGGTTTAAATATATTTATGAATGTATGAAGGAAGCAGCAGAATGTAAAGGGCAAGCACTGAGTACTGTCAGTATCTCCATTTCTTCAAATTATTCTGTCAGATTATGCTCGTCATTTACCCTTTATTTCTATATATAAAGTTCAAGTCTGTATCATATATATTCTAGAAAAGATAGCATAAAATAACAGAGAAAGCACTTAGGAGGAAAATGACAAGACCCGAGTCTCAGCCCCAACTCTGCTCTGTCTCTTATTATCCACTGAGATGCTGGCCAAAATCTTAACCCTCCTGAGTCTGTTATTTGCTGGAACAGAGAACTGAGATTGAATTTCTTCTTACAATTAATATCCTGTAGAATCTCAAGATAGCTGAGAAGAGACCTTTTGCTAGAGTAAACACTAATATTAGCAATTTACAAACAAATTGACGTTTAAGAGTTTTAAATAAGCACAAAGAAGCAATGGAATTTTGATAAACTTTCAAAAGCCTCCAGAGACTAAAGTCACGTGCTTCCAAAGGTTTGCTATGCCAAACACTTCTTGGACCCCTTGCAAAGTGACCCAAGGTGTTAAAATGTCCATTTGTCCATTTGGAACTCAGCACTGACACAGTTGGGGGAGCTCAAGGTGACCTCTGCTAATTCACCACTCACCGCAGTCCTCTCTCACTCCCCACATTCAATCAAACAACAAGAGTAAACCTAACTATCAGTTTGAGGTAAAACACCTCTGGTCCAAAGCGCTGGCATTAACCTCAACCCCAAATCTCTTTTACTATTTAACTGTTAGTTCACTAAGTCAAGTCAGCCAGGTTTAAATAGTTGTTAACATTATTATTTCTCCAATATACTGATTCTCAATATTCAGTTTAACACTAATTCCTAAAAATTCTCCTTTGCATCATGGGTTAGATCTACTACAGGTAACATCTGCACAGAATAAAGGGACCCTTGTTCCCTATTCTTTCACCCCTTTCACCCATGACAGACATCATTAATGGATCACAGAACCCCTCCAACACAGAGAGAGGGAGTGGGGAGAACTCAGAAATGGATTTACAGCGCCTATCATAGCACTTTAGGGAGCCAAATACAGAAGTTAGGATGTTACGTAAGTCCCACCTCTCATCCTTGGTCTATATATTTCTCCCAAACTACTCCTTTCATGCTAATAAAAGCCATTTATCATATATGGCCCTCTGATGCTCTGATACAAGTCTCCCTCTGGTCCATCTTTCATATAGTTTCTGTCTGGCTTAGTCATCCTCAGTAGCTCCCAATTCCCCGTCTACAGAAAAAATAAAAATATATTCCCCTTGTCAGATGTTCAAGATATGGTACCATTTGATCTAAATCTTCCTTTACAGGCCTATCTCTCATGATTCTCCAACATCAGAAGTTTTCGCACATTCTTCACTTTAGAATTTCTTTCATCAAATACAATCTTAAAAAAATCTCAATAAATTAAACTGACAAAACCAGCAGTGTGGGGGCGGAACAAGCTCAGTGAGTCAAAAGGACCAGAGTCCCTGAGTGCTTTGCAGGGGCTGAAGCTCTTTGGCATAGTCTGCAAGAAGGCCTGCTACCACAGTGGCCAAAAACTCAAGAAGCTGAATTCAGACTCTTCACCAGCATGGGTTTAGAAGCTCTTCTGGGACCACAAAATAAACCAAGGACAGAACTAATCAAAAGAGTCCAAACACTTAAGACTAGATTCCAGCAATACACATAGGCATACCTACCCCTCCTCATACATAAATTTAACATGATTATGTTCTGCCTGAAAATGTCAGTGCTTAGCAAGGGACAGGACAAGGTTAAGAGAATCTGACAGAAAGAATTGGAAGGGGTTGAAAGCTGAAGTCCTGCAAGTTTATCTACACAAGCAGCACAAGTTCTTCTGGCACATTCCCAACTCTGCCCATTGCCCTCCAGCTGCATAATAGCAATAATTTTTTTTAAAACACCCTCATTCTGTCCTACCACGTCTTCTAATGTGTAAAGCCCAGCTGGATGGTGTGTAGGATTTTGTCAAGCTGTCTTTAATCTTTAGCTTTACTTCCACTCTCAACAACTGAGCTGGCAAGTGCTTAAGCTGCTGCTGTTTACATCCTGCTTGTTTTATTCTTGGTTTCCAAGAAGCACTTTCAGTTGATAGAGGCCCATTTGTCAGAGCTAAACTATGGTGCTCTACCAGCAACCCTCTGGCTTCACCTCCCAGATGTCCAAGTCTCTCTACGCTCAGATTACTTCTGTTTGAATTTCTTTTTTTTTTAATTATATTTTTTATGTTAAGCAGTTATACAAAAGGGTTACCATTCAACAAACCAATTTCTTTTTTTTTCTTTTGATTGTGAAAATACCGTTCAGAGGGGTTACAATTACATGGGCAAGGTAATGAGTATATTTCTTAGCAAGCATTGTTGCCTCCTCCTTTGTTTCCCCTTCCCTTCCCTTCCCATCTCCCACCCCCTCACCCCCCACTCCCCCGCCAAAGTTGTAAAGTTTGTTTTTTGACATAACGACATGTACATCTCATTGTTGCAATGGGTCCGCCTGTATCCCTATTTAAACAATTTGTTTTTGCCCTTCCTTTCCACAAATTATTCCAACATCAAATACAGTGAAAGCAGGGGTTATATCATGGGTGAGGGACACACAAAGCAACAAAGAAATCATCTTATAAATATGTTAGAAACAATCACAAGAAAGAAAAATACTTATCTTGGGGTTCATTTCACCTAACATCAACTTATCTGATCTTTTCTGCTTGCCTCAGACATATACTAGTTATTGCAAATTAGGGAAACTATGGGACCTATGTTTCTTTGGGCCTGGCTTACTTTACTTAATATAATTTTTTCCAAGTCTTTCCATTTCCTAACAAATGGGTCAATGTCATTCTTTCCGATGGAGGCATAGAATTCCATTGTGTATATATACCCTATTTTCTTGATCCATTCATCTACTGAGGGGTATCTGGGTTGGTTCCATATCTTAGCTATGGTAAAAAATGCTGCAATAAACATAGGTGTGCTGGTAGCCTTAGTATGGCCTTGTTTGTGATCGTTTGGATAAATGCCCAAAAGTGGGATTGCTGGATCATAGGGGAGCTCTATGTGTAGTCTTTTGAGGTCCCTCCATACTGCTTTCCAGAGTGGTTGAACAAGTTTACACTCCCACCAACAATGCAGTAGGTTTCCCTTCTGGCCACAACCCCAGTTCAGCATCTGTTGTTATTAGAGTTCTTGATTATACCATTCTAACTGGGGTGAGGTGGTATCCCAATGTTGTTTTGATTTGCATTTCTTCTATGGCTAGAGAGGTTGAGCATTTCTTCATGTGTCTATTGACCATCCTTCTTTCCTCTTCAGAGAAGTTTCTCTTTAAATCTTTAGCCCACTTATTTATTGGGCAGTTGTTTCTTTGAGGATTTGTTGTTGGGGGATTTAATTTTTTGAGTTCCAGGTATATTTTAGATATGAGACCCTTGTCCGTTGTATGGCTAGTGAAGATCTTCTCCCAATCGTGGGCTTTCTATTGATCTTGCTAGCTATGTTCTTTGCCATGCAGAAGCTCTGCAATTTCATGCAATCCCATTTGTCCAACCTTTCTTTGATTCAACTAATCAGTTTCTAAGTACAATGCACCTTGGTCTGCATTGCCCTTTTCATTGTTCTCCTCCATCCTGTTTGGGTTTCCATTTGACTTTTTAATCTCTAAATTTAAAAGGGAAATGGAAAGGCATCTCTAACTAATTCTCTGGAAATTTAATCTTCATCATTTGGTTTTTCAAGATGCTCTTTCATTCTATCCTACACAATGCCTAGAGATTCAGTACATTATCTGGTGATCATCTCCAGCAAAACCACACAATCTCTTGTAAACCCTTTTGTCTTATAACATTCTTCTTCCCAGAGATCTCTCTGGTTTGGAAGCTGCACAGGGAGTATGGTAGATGAAGACCTATTTCACCTATCCACATGTGATTTCATGTTATCCTTTTAATCCCAAACTGACATTCCTTGCCACATATATGATTCAACATATTCTGAAGACACATGTTAAGGAACTGCAAGAGAACACTAACGTGAGAATGAACAAAGCAGAATTACAGATTCACCTCCCGTGGAAGAATTTTATGATACATTACACAATCAGCTCTAAATAACTACAGGACCCCATACGACATCTCAGGAAGCCTGTTTTTCCCTGTATAAGGGAATGCTGACCATCATGCCCTTTGCATGTAATGTTCCTCTGGTTTGGGGAGGATGAATGGAAGCTGTCAGAGAGGACTAGATTGGCCAAAGAGACATGGGCTATCCTCTGTAGCCTCCCCAAGCTCATCACATTTTATGAGGGCTTGCTCTATAGTTCATCTTAGGCTTTTGCATGGCTTGTGGTAGAATAGAGACCATTACTAACACCATCTGTTAAGAAATGGCCAGAAATAATCTCTTCTATCCAATCAGATTATGGATAGCCCTACTTTAAAGAGAATAACAACAAACACAATCAGAAAACAAAAACAAAAAAAGCTTGATTTCTCTAAACGTAAAAGACAAGCCAGGGGCCATTAGCTCACGCCTGTAATCCTAGCTCCTCTGGAAGATGAGATCTGAGGATCGTGGTTCAAAGCCAGCCCAGACAAGCATGTCTGTGAGACTCATCTCCAACTAACGACCAGAAAACCAGAAATGGCACTGTGGCTCAAGTGGAAGAGCACTAGCCTTGAGCTGAAGAAATCAGGGACAGTGCCGAGGCCTAGAGTTCAAGTCCCACAACCAAAAAACAAAAAAAAGTTAAAGACAAAAGAATACAAGGTATTAAAAATAAAGTACACAGACACACATCCTCAGTGCCATACTAATAAACCAAGGTCAGGAGTACAGGTGAACAAATAATCCTCACTGACAATACATCTCCCCAGTATAGACTGCTAGACAGAGTCCATCCATGTTCTGTACTCTCAAGTCAAAGGTCAAGCCTGAACAGTGAGGTTCAGATTTACAAGACAAAGCACAGTATATATACGAGTCCCACTGCTCGCTTCCTCTTGGTGTCTGTCTGACTCTCCTTCTCTGCTACACCCACCCAATTCAATAACTTGCTAAGACTGACATAAAGCTGAGAGCAGGTGTGTGCAATATGTTGTTTTCATCTCCCCACTTGGAGTTATTAGCACCTCCCATCACTCAACTTGGCAGGTCCATTTTAATATTAGCATCACATGCAAGATGCATCCTTGAGGGTGGGAGCCATTTCAGACTTTTCTGGTGAACTACTACTTAGATAATAGAACATTTACTTCATGTCATTATAAAATTAAACTTTACATCTGGGTCTTTAGAAGGCTAACAGTTCAACTTCCCTTTTTGACATGCAAGAAGATAAAAATCCTCCTGACAGGAAAATAATGCCTTTGCACATTCTCCACTGTACCAATTCTACTAGGCTGCCTAGTACAATGGATATTTTTTCCAACTATAGAAAAACATGTACACTGATAGACTTTTAAAAGTCATACCACGTTACTCACGTAAGGAAAAGCTTTAATGCCCTCACTTTACCGCCATGCTAAAACAGTTTAACATCTCAATTACATACATAAAAAATAGGCTTCAGAATCATTCACAATGTCAATTATACATTATGGCTCAGCTTTAAGCAACAGTATTGCCCACTGCAGAATTGTAATCTGTTCAAAGAGAAAGGAAAACATTTGATGAAGTGGTGCATAGAAAATAAGGTAGCTATAATGTTCCCCTTTCTTCTCCGCACTTTCAGGTATTTTTTGAGGGAGTTCTTTGGGACTGTATTCAGAAGGGCCAATCATTCATTTTTGGAAGTTAATTACATATTATTAACTTCTGAGTGTCAAGGGAAATCAGCTTAACACTTGGGTTGTGCTTTGAGAATTGGAAAGACAAACCACACCAGGATTTGTTTGCAGAAGGTAAGTTTATAATGAAACCCTACATATCTCTAGTCTTTCTAAATAAACTAACTAGCAGCATCTGAGTAAAAAGCTAACTACTAGAAGTTTCCTAGGTCTGCTAATAAAGATAACAAGTGACTTGGCTGAAATCTGTCATTTGTTAATCAAATTCAATAGTAATTTCTTCCTGCAGACATAGGCAGAAGACAAATTATCAATTTCTGTAAATCATAATTAGTTCAGAGGCAGATTCCAATTCTCCTAAAGATTAGCTCCGTGTAGTTTAAATGAAAGACACTCAGTTACCATAAAAATTGTAGAAACCCTTACTCTTCAGTGAGGCACTTGAGATCTTGGGTTATGTATGACCACTTGAAGATTTGCAGTGATAATTCAAAAGGCTTTTACTTTGTTATATTCACCGATGCCAATTTTCCCTAAGTGCACAGGCAATAGACAGTGTGGAGGAGAAACACGGGCAGCTCTTGCCCGCTCTGTTTTCCCCATGTTGGTGGCTTTGCTGCCACTGAGACGAAAGGCCCTTTCCAATCTTTAATTTTCTCTAAGAGTGGATAAGTGCCGTGAGCAAAACTGCTCACCCTGCTCTTGAGGTGCTTATTTAAAAAGAAATAAAACATGATTAAATTCAAGTGCTTTACAATTAAAAATATATGACAGGAGGGTCGTCAGGGCAATTTAACTACATCGAGAAGGGTCACAGGCCTAGGAAGTTTGAGAGATCCTGAGCTAGACTTGGTGCATTTATTTATTGTCACTGGTAGCATATTAGATTATTAAAAAGGGCATGCTAATGTGACATTTTACTATTACAAAGGAAACTCAGTACTAAAATTAGAGCATAAATCAGGCAGATATGCTTCTAGACATGCAATCAATGCAGTCTTCCACTCATCTTCCTTTACGCATCAAGGAGTTATAGTCAATTTCATTTTGTATATATTTGGTAACTGTGTGTATTACTCTTACTCCAGTCTAAGCTTGATGTAACAAAAATTTAGTTGTGTTCCCATAAAATGGATTAAATCATATATAAAGCAAGGCTATTAGGATGCCAGAAAAAATGCTTTGAAAATTAGTACTAAGATATAAACCTATTTGTTTTTAAAAATATTTATCGAGCAGTTGCTTCTTTGAAGATTTGTTGTTGGGGGATTTAATTTTTTGAGTTCCAAGTATATTTTAGATATGAGACCCTTGTCCATTGTATGACTAGTGAAGATCTTCTCCCAATCCATGGGCTTTCTATTGATTTTGCTAGCTATGTCCTTTGCCATACAATTGAAATGCAAGCAAGACTGTCTTCAGTTAGGCTTTCTTCTTTATTGCATGAAAGTATCTTTATATAAAAAATAACTAGATTTGCTGGTGAAAGAACACATGACAACCCAACTGATTCTCTTCCCCAAAACAGTGGCAAGTTTGGGCTGTAAGCGGCAAACAACATCAAGTAAATCACTGTCATGAAATAATAATTAGCATTGTAAAAATAACCTCCACTGCCTCAGCTGACTAATGCACAATTCCTGTTCGAGCCCATATTTCAAGTCTGAAAGCCACCAAATGAAATTAGCACTTTCATTCCAGAGTCAGATTCTGTTGGTATTTTTTGCCTGGAAGGGAAGGGAAACCATTTCATACTCTCTCACTAATCCAAAATAGCAAAAAAAAAAAAACTTGTCCTCGTGGTTGCTTAAAGGGACAGCTGTTCCAGGACTTCACAGAGAAAAGGATCACAGTTCAATTCTACATGTTCTCTGCCCCTCCTCCTCATTTCACTGTTCTAGGTCTCCCCATCAGCAGAGATTAATGATTCCTATTTCTTCAGACTGTACATGTCTACAGAACTGTGAGGTAGGCAATTCCTAATAACCAGGCCAGTGTCACAGGCTTGACATCACATGGGCCAATTAGTTGTCATTTGTTTTACTGCCTCACCATTCCTAAAACTAGCAATACTCTGGCAAATGCATGCTATTGGTCAAGGGGATGAGTCAGAAAGTCCTTGAAAATGGTTCAGTGGATTTTCATCACAAAAATGGAAGAAAGAAGGTGAGGAAGGGGAAGGGAAAGAGAGGGACAAAGAGAAAGATCACTGTAGAAATTACTCAAAAACACTGCCTCACTAGCCGAGGCCTATGTGATCATTATCTCTGTATTGAAAGAAGAACATATTCAGGTCATATGCATGTCAACATCAACTAGGAGTACACAGTGATTACAAAAGAGTTAGCTAGCTAAAATTTATTCTGAGTTTGTCTTCCACTAACTTTCAAAAAAATTAACTAAATCTATATAAAAGTAAATAATGCTTATGAATTAAACACTATATTTCATGCCTTAAAAGAACTCAGAACATTTGTAATTAGCATTTCCTTTGTTTTGAACTCATTGAATTTATATCATCCTTCAACACTGTTTAGCTAAAGCAAACAAAAACAAGAAAATCACATTATTCTTCCTAAGCCATATAAAAGTGATCTGGAAAGTCACGTTAAAATCGCTATCATGGATTAGCTTAAGGCAATTATTTCACTTGCTGCATTCTTTTACAAGAAGTTAAAAAAAAAAATCAAGCTTCTTGCCTAACAAGAAAAATGAAATCCCATTAGTTGTGTCTCCAGTGTATATTAACATTCCTTTTGTTTAGAAAGGTTAATATCCCCCAAATAAAGGAGCATACAGTGCCTGTTAAAATAATTACATCATGACATTTTAGAAAGGTTGGCAGATAGATATGGTTGCAAGCAAAGAAACAAACAGAAGTAAAAGCGAGTACTTTTTAAATTATCCATGACTTCACAAAATGGAAAGAACTGGAAATTCTACCATGCTTGCAATTTCCTGCCAGCTCCTCTGGTCTCTGGTACTTGGCTTTTTGCCTTCTCCTTCAATATCTTTCTGTCATAGAAACTTAGGAAGATGTACCTTCATGCTCTAAATCAGATGATCTACTCTTTGGAAAGGAAAGTACAAATCTGACAACAAAAGAATTTCACAACAGATTGGAGGGTGATAGCATGATGTACCAACCTTAAACCCAAGTGTTTCATGGTCATTTAGGGCCCCAAAGTACAGTATTTGGTGTCATTTTTTTTTTCTTTTACAACACCATTCTGCTATAGTAGACAAGTTGATCTAGGGGCTCAGTATCAATGAGAATGAAACCAGTGGACAACTGAAGTCTTCAGATTCTTCCCTAAATAAAAACCTCAGACTCTTACACAGTCAAAATACAGAATGCTGACCCTAATGCTTGAGCCAGAAAGAAACAATTCTCCATATAAGTAAAACAAACTATCTTTCCAACCTGTGGATATAGCAAGTATATTTAAGCAAAAATAGGCACATCAATAAAAACAAAACCTAACAGCTCTCTCTTTCCCCTCTGGAATTCTGGTTTTGAAATCTCCCATTCTTCCATTGCCCTCAACATAAACAGTCAAAGAAACAAAGACAAGAATGAAGAGACAATGGTTCTACCAGCAGCAGCTGCCTTTAAACCATGGGACCTTACCCCCGCTAATGAGAGTCCAACCTCTGGACAGCAAGCAGGTCAGGGAATCTAATTGAACAAGTACTTTATGAAGCTTATTAATATTCCCACTGAACCCTTCACATCAGCCATCCCCAATAACACCAATAATGAGCTGTATGCATGCAGTGATGGAAAGAATCTAATAAAACAATTTGCCAGCCCCCAAGTAATCAGAACAAAATATCTAAAATAATATAAATATACAAAAGAGACTTCAGTGCCACAGCTCACCTGATGATCTAAAAACAAAGCCCTGAAAGAAAAGTCCAGCTTTACAGTAAAGAAGAGTTCCCTTCCAGCAGAAGACTTTTCAGTAGTGAATGATTCTCCTGAGTCGCCGCCATCTCATGCAAGAACAGTGCCCTGTATGCTTAAGGAGCAATCCCCACTCATTTTTGGATGAATGAACAACTGAACGAATGAACGATTTATATGGAACAGTCTTCCAAAACAACCTCTAACACATCTAAACTGACATTTTTATTTAACTGTCACAGGCTATGCAGAGTGCTGGCTCAAACAGAGAGAACATTTTCTTTCCTCAGAAGCCAGCTAAGAGCTTGTCTCCAGGAAAAAAATAATATGAAGAGAGCACACAAAAGAAATTCTTTTCTCTTCAGATTGAAGGCACCCATGATTCTGAGAAAAGAGAAGATGGTTATGATGATGAAGCTCATAATGTATGCCCAGGCTGGGGTGTTGCTCTACGTATTTTTACCTGATTGAGCTTAATTCTCAAATTGCCACATGACACAGATATTAACATTCGCCTCATCTTGCAGTTGAGGGAAGACAGAGGCAAGCTTTATTCAACTGGTATCACACACAAAAGTTCAATAAGTACTTAATAGTTCACTCCCAAGTGTGTCCCACTGAAACTTCCCACTCCCCCCTCCAAAAAAAAAAGCACAATAACAAAAGTACAATATGTTACACGAATGATATTATACAAACATACACTTTTGTAACTTATGGACCTCATTTCTCTGTGTAACCCTACGGTGGGGGGGGGGGGGGGGGAGGATTGCTGGTGGCAGTAGGAGGTATTTTAAATTATCTCTTTCCAACAATTATTAAGGCTCTTTTCATATAATTTACTCCACAATTACTACAAGACATCTACTATGGATCATGGTGAGGACAAGGTAGGGTAAGGACAAAAAGATATGCAAACACATGCTCAGACATCACAAATACAGTACTGTTGTCCATTATTTGACACAGTGAAACTGAGTGTCAGACAGATAGGCCAAAGGATAAAATGCTAGGATTTTTTTCAAAAAAGTTAGAATCTAGGAAAGCAGGTTAGATAAACTTTTCCTATCCCTCCTTCTCCAAGATGCTACAGATGCATCTGTTCCAACTTTTGTGCCCAGAGTTAAGGATTCTTCTCAAATCATATTGGGTTGGACTCCTTTGTGTTTCTATACACTGGATCCTTACTATCTCTATCTCATTTTGGATCACTTTTCATCTATATCTTTTCACAGTCTCTATCCTGTCTTCCAGTTCTCCTAACCCCCAAGGGTGGCATTTCTAAGATGAAAGCCTGAACTGTGCACATTTCAGTAAAGAAGAGTTCCTTCAGTGGCTTCCTACTTCAGATACAAATGAGGTTCTTTGTTATGGCACATCACGACCATACAACTTGATACCATGATAGCCTTAACCCACTCACTATATACTACCTTGTTCTGATTTCAGGAATAACAAATCCTCCACATGCTTTGTTTATACATTTGTATACCTTAATTTTCTCAAGAACTACAAATCAAAACTTAAGACTATAACCTCCAATAGCTCCTCACAGGTGGCATCAGTGAATAAATGCTAATGGAACTAAAATATAGGAGAAATGATAATGAAAGATAAAAGTTCTATTCACCAAAATGGATACAAATAACTAATAAACAGCTTTGGAATGAGGAGGGAAAGGAATAAAGGCTGAATTAAGAAAGCATTCTGAGGCGAGTATGAGCTTGAAGGTTTTAGAATGGGCTACTAACAGGCATGTAGAGAAATAGAACAATATATTCTTTTTGGGGGGGGGAGGTCAGTCATGGGGTTTAAAATGTGGGCCTAGGCGCTGTCCCTTAGGTCTTCGGCTCAAGGTGAGCACTCTATCACTTGAGCCACAATCCCATTCAAGCCACCAGTGCCCAGCCTAGAACAATATATTCGAAATAAAATTATATTGACATTATTGTCAATGATCCAACCCAGGTCATGTAATTTTATCCCATTTCCTTTACCTCCAACAAGCTTTGCCTCTGGCCTTCCTAGATACCTTTCAACTCCTCACCAAGAAAGATATTTTTTTTTGGGGGGGGGGGGGGGGAGGTCCAGTCATGGGGCCTGAACTCTGGACCTGGGCGCTGTCCCTCAACTCTTCAGCTCAAGGCTAGCGCTCTACCACTTGAGCCACAGCGCCACTTTCAGCTTTTTTCTTTTTGCTTATGTGGTGCTGAGGAATCGAACCCAGGGCCTCAGGCATGCAAGGCAAGCGCTCTGCCACTGAGCCACCTTCCCAGCCCCCAAGAAAGATATTTTTAAAATCTACAATGGTAACACATATCCCATACAAATAAGGGTGATAAGTGGGCAGAAAAGGATCACTAAGTTTCCACACAATTGTTAGCACTCTTTTGAACCTCTTGCTTCATAAATTCCTGTGATACAGGCATTATAAAAAGTCCAGCTTGAGTCAAAATGGAACTCACTTCCTTGTATCTGAGTAGGAAGTATCAAATTTCCTTCCTATAAGTTGTATCTCCTCCTTCTCTCTTCCCAGCTTCAATACTGCAAAAAAGAAGTAAGATTCCAAGACAGGCTTGGAATAAAAGGAGAAGACAAGACATCAGCTAGGTCCAAGTATTAAGCCATGAACGAACCTGACTTGAGATTCAGGATGTTGGTGCTCGAGTCCTCCTTCTGCTCTTTTCTTACATTGAGAACACAGGATAGAAAGTGGATGGAGGTGACTGCTGGAGCATGGTTTGCCCTTCCTTGGTTTTTGTATAGATCATTCCAATTTCTAACAATTAGAAGGACATGGTACTGCATTTGTAAGGTTTACAAGGTATGTGGAAGGGAGAGGGCAGATAAAGCCCACAAACCAGGTTATAGCCATATTGTCAGAGTAAATGTATTTTATGTTCTAGGTCCAAAGTGATGATGAATTGTTTATTATCTTAGGATAGAAAACTCGACTATGTAAATAAACATCTAACCTGATAACAATGTCAAAATTGGTTTTCAATCAGAACAAACTTACAAAAAGACAAAACAGAAAAGAAGCTATTTACAATATTCTAACCATAGAAATTATCAAGAGGGTAAAATGATTTAAATAATGGGTAAATTACCATCTACATCTATGGAGGACATCTAATCATCATCTGGTCATTATTTTAATTAGTTCTCATAATCCAGTAAATCAAGTATGATTCTTCGTGTTTTCACACTAGGGCTGACTTTGTATCTTAAAAAAAAAAAAATCATTCTCCCAAGCTCACCTGGTAAGAGTACACATAGATTGGAAGTCAAAATCTGTCCACAGTAGAGGGCTGAGCAATCTGATTCTACTCACACAACCCTGATTTTCTCAAAATGTAGAAATTAAGTCAACAAAATGCAAGGGAGAGAGACAGAAGTTGTAGGAAGTTGTTGGGCCTTGGTGATGGATCCCTTCAGTCACTCAGCCAATGATTTCTAAAAGCCCCATTCAAAGCACAGGAAACAGAAACTTCAATGTTAACAGTCCTGGGCTAGATTCACAAGTAGTCAGATGATTGCAACATAAGGTGACTTCAACCATAGAAACAAAAGGAGATCATTTAAAATGACAACTTTCTATGTATAAGAAATCCTCTCTGGAAACTATAGAACTATAATAACTAGAAGTTTTCAAATAATATTGAGATTAAGTATAACAACCTCAGTCTCCAGAGTGTTCTTCCATATCATTAAAAAGAAGGACTCTCAACAAATTAGCAATCATTAACTTAATTATAAGATATTATGCATTCATTTTGTTCTCTCTCCAATGTATTGCAGAAAAGATTTCCCTAAACATCCCTAACATATCCACCTCTTGCCAATAAAAAGAAATCCTGTTCATGGCCATTTTCCCTTCTACTTGAACAAAAACACTCCTTTCTATCTTGAAGAAGTTTAATTTGTTTGAATGACATTAATAGAATTTATCAAACTAAGACTCAAAACCTTCAGCATTTTCAACCCAGAATGCAAAGATAAGAAAATAATTAATTCAAAAGTCATCTCAAGAGAAATCAACTTACAAACTACCTACAAATAAAAATGAGACCATTTTAGTCTATCTTTAAACCACAAAACCACATGCACCCATGCACATACAAGCACGCGCGCGCACACACACACACACACACACACACAAAAGCACAAACTCAAATTGCGTTGATCGTTGTTCCCTTATACTTCATGCATTTCTTTACTCTCTTCTTGAAGTACCTTTATGATATTACACATAGGATAAGTTACTAGCTCAATTAATAAAATAAGAAACAAAGGCAGTAAGGTCTAACAACTTGACCTAAGCAGCCTGTGATTGATGGCAGAGCTGATAGACAAATTGAAGTATTTACTCTCTCCAAAAGCAAAACCAGAGGGGAAAGGCCAAGTTCCCATCACTTCAGCACATGCCTGTACCAATGTTCCTCACTGGACCTCACCACCTGATACAGAAGCTACAGGGACATAGTGTGGCCTTCTAGATGGCTTTGTTTTTAAGTTAAGTGGACACACAGGGACATGTCAATGAATAATAAATTTAAGGAAATCATTGGTATATTCCATTTTCCTACAAAGGAGCTTTTTTTTAAATGGGGCTATAAAACACTTCCAGTATCTTTTTATAGTAACACTTATATGTGTGCAGCCTGTATAAACTCCAACGCAGCCTCTCTCTAATAGTATATGGGAAATAACTGAGAACCTTTTCTATTGAGTTAAACTCAAAACTCTTGTCAGTGTTAAGTTTAATGTATACACGCATACACATAAGGTGAACTATCATAATAGCTCTTTAAAGAAAAAACCTAATTGCCTGAAGAGCAAAAAGAAGTATTATTTTCAACAACGTAACCATTGTTTATATTCTACAGTTCTTACAAGATGGTATTATAATCAAAAGGGAAAATATGTTCTGTGTACCAATATTTTATAATCCCTTTCAAAATTTTAATATTGGCATTCAACAATCAAATGGTTTTTACAGCAGAACCTGAGAAATAATACAACTATGAGAACATTTAAATATGTTCTTTTCATTTCTCAAAGGTGACAACAGAGGGAGGAAAAAATGTCCTGAAGGCTTCCAGGAGCTCCAGAGAGATTTGCTTGCAGAAACCCATGCTTCCCCAAAGATTTGACCTATCTTGCATCTGCCTCAGGTTCTACACAGCATAACACAGAGACACTCACAACGTGTCAACTTCTACTCATCCCTGGAAAGTAAACAAAGGAAAAGGACTTTCTTTTAAGAAGACTTGAAGCATGGGGGCCATCAATTTTTTGAATGTGGGCTGAACTTCATGTTGAAAGTGGGGTGCTAGGTACTGAGTCTTATATGCTTGCAAATTTCCCTACCACCACTTCATAAAAATCTGTGTCACACAGCCCATAAAAGGTGCAAGGGTTGAGGTTAATACCATAGATTTTAAATCAGTCTTCAGTGTTTGCTTCACTTACTAGCCAGTTTTTAGGGCATATGGCTTTCTATAAAATGGAGATAATAAAATTGTCCTTCCCTAAGGTATTTGAGACAATTCATAAAACAATGTTTTTTTTCCACAGTATTGGACCCATGGCAAGTCTCAGTAAACAAAGTCTATCTGTGTGCTTTGGTTCAATGGACGTATGTGTTCACATAAGTGAAGCAATCAGTTCAGTTCATTTCTGACATATGTAAACAGCTACAAAAATATACCACAATCAAGATGAAAATATCTATCACTTCCAAAAATCTCTGGTGGCTATCTATAAACCTTCCCTGCTAGACCATTGCCACTCACGGCCTGTTGGCAGTCACTGATCTAGTTTCTTTTGCTATGCTTTGGTTTTGTTTTGTTTTGTTTTGTTTTTAAGAGAATTTTATAGAACAGTAACCATACAGATACATAATCTTTTCATCTGGCTTGTTTCACTTACCATAATTACTTTGAGATTCATCCACAGAACATCAGTAATTTTTATAATGCAATAGACAATGAGATCATCTAATCTATTCTACTCCACACAAATTGTATCTTCTCCTTCAAATATAGTTTCCTCAGTCAAACTCACCCCACCCCCATGAACTCTGGGGAGTATAAATAAATCTGAAGTTCATAATTTTTCTAAGAGTTTGCTTCACAAACACATCATGCTAAATACTCTTTCCCATCGTTCACCGCTTCCATCCCCACTGAGTGTTTCACACAGACTATTTTTATTTTACAATTCCCAAATCAAACAAAACAAAACCGAGATGAACAATCCTGAATCAACCATCAAACTCTTAGCATAGCTATGGACTTCTATACATGTGGATCTGTGCACCTATACAACTGCATACGTGTACATGTACACCTACATGTCATTTTCTAAAATAAAAAAAATACCACAAAATGTGAGGCACATCTGTGTGACTTGTCTTAAGATGGTAGAAATGTTCAAGAAACTGTTCTACAGATGTTCTAGGATCTAAAATGCTGTTCCTGTGAAGACTGACAATTTTCCAGCTGAGTGGCCAAGTATTCTGCTCAAAGGCATAAGCTTCTGTGAGAGACCCAGTCCAGATGGCAAGGGGAACAATTCCCTTTACCAGATTACTGGTTAATTTGAGGATATAAAAATTCTTTCATTTCAATATTATTATTTTTTATATTTCTAACTAGTCTAAAATATTAAGATGGGATGATATAGCTTGGCGTCAGTGGTTTATACCTCTAGTCCTAGCTGTTCAGGATGCTGAGATCTGAGGATTGTGGTTTGAAGCCAGCCCAGGCAGAAAAGTACCTGTGAGACTCTTATCTCCAATTAGCCACTCAAAACCCAGAAGTGTCCTGTGGCTCAAGTGGTCGAGTGCTAGCCTTTAGCACAAAGAGGCTCAGAGACAGTACCTAGGCCCTGAGTTCAAATCCCATGACTGGCAAAAAAAAAAAAAAAGATGGGATGATATTATCAAGCACTACATACAAAAGTCATCACACAGAGCCCCCAATAAAGTACAATGGCTATACTTAACATCTCTGATACAAGATGGGCCAATACAAAGACACAACACAGTCATATTATAAATCTCTTTAAATGAGAAACTGGGCTTTCCCTTGATTGCGTGTATCCTACCTTTTCAGTCAGTTGTTAAAAAAACCACACATCTCTTTTGTACTCTTTTGTTATGTTAGCTGGTCAACCAATTATTTTCTGAGCATGTTATTATACGGGGGGCCAAACAAGGTTCCTGAAAGAATAAGATGGTCCTAGACCTATCTTGGTTCAATGTTAAGTTTATTGAGTTGAATTAAGAGAATGGTACAAGGAAACTCACCTTAAGTTTCATTCTGTTGGGTTTAAGTTTAAAATCATGAAAATAATAAAACATGACATTTCACAAGTTCCACCAACTGCTCTTCAGTTCGCACAACGGCCTGACATTATAATCCTTGGTGTCCTATGCTCAAATATATTTTTGAGATTTAAATAACAATCACAATTAGGGTTCCATCCATTCCCTGTGCACCTATAATCTGGCAGGCACTGGTAGGTCAAATTTAGTGTCACATAGTAGAGGGCATAAACAAGCCTTTCCTTGGTAATAAAATACTTGCTATTTTGACATTTGCTAAAATCCCATGTCTAAAAAGCTGACACTGATACTTCATTTGTTATCAGAGATTCTAAAACAGTCAACTCATGCTAAGTGTAACTCCTATACAAATGGAAACACCTACTGCAACTTGCGGGGTTTTTTTTTGCTGACTTGGTAGATACACAGTAACCAGAAGCATTCGGGGGAAATTAGATTATATTGCTGATAAGAGATTTACGTTCTTAGGCACAGATGAAATGAAGCATTTGCCAAAACCTGCTAACACCGATTATTAATGAGAACAGGGCCTACACAGGAACCACTAGGTGACTTGGGGGGGGGGGGGGGGGGGGACGGGACTACGTATATACACATTCCAGATGAAACCTCAAATTAAGTGCTGACACCCAAAATGCATGCACTTTAAGCAACTGCAGCAGATTAAAATATATATATGTATTTCAAAGCCAGATCCATTTCCTGTTGAAAATTCCTTACATTCCATGACTAAATGCTGAAGGCCAGCGGCAGCACCCATTCTGATAGTGCTGATGCCCAGAAAGGGAGATGTAGTCGCATGCTCGAGCTGTCAGCAGAACCCCAAGACAGAACCAGGCTGCAGTCTTAAGGCAAACTAAAAAGTGTCTGGAAGGCAATTCAAATTGTTTCAAAGGAAGAGTCACAAGAGTGACCTTGGGCCCCGTCTAAACGTTGTCCTGCTTTAAAACCTTAACCAGGGTCTTGTAGTCTACTCTTAAGATCCAAGAAGAATTTACTTCTTATGGTGGGGAGGAGGGGGGGAGGGGAGGAGGACTGGGTGGGGGGACAGAGGGAGCATGGGAAGGGATAGGAAGGGGAAACAAAGGAAGATGCTACAATGCTTGATAAGACATTTACTCATTATCTTGCCCAAGTAATTGTAACCGCTCTGTACAGTATTTTCACAATTAAAAATTTTTTTTATAAAAAAGATTTTAATAGCACAGGGCTGGGAAGGTGGCTCAGTGGTAGAACACTTGCCTTGCATGCCTGAGGCCCTGGGTTCGATTCCTCAGCACCACATAAGCAAAAAGAAAAAAGCTGGAAGTGGCGCTGTGGCTCAAGTGGTAGAGCACTAGCCTTGAGCTGAAGAGCTGAGGGACAGCGCCCAGGCCCAGAGTTCAGGCTCATGACTGGCGCCCCCCCCCCCCTCCTCCAAAAAAAAAAATTAAAAAGATGAAGCTTCCTTGATGCATTTGCGGCTCTCATGCGGTCAGTAGTGTTCATGACGTGAGTGCAAAGGACTAGGGCTTTCAAAGCATTCAACTAAGGTTTTAATCTATCATTTCCATTTTTACTACAAATCCCTAAAACTCTCTGTAGTGCCTGCATGTAACTGAGAATGTCTTGCTTCTTGATCTCAGATTCAGCTAGGAAGGAGGTAGGGGATGCTAAAGAAATAGAAAACCCAAAAGAGCCTTAAAGCAACTAACAATCCCTCACACATCATACAAAGTTAAATCACCATTACTAGTGTCAATCTGTGAAATTAGCAAAGCATGCTTTTAAACTAGAGCTACTGACAGATTTGGGGGACATGAAAAGGTAGGTACCTGGAGACTCTCTTCCAGAGAGACCCCAATTGTAAAGAAGTGCCAATGTGGCAGTGAATTTAAATCCATAAAGGAAATCATAGTGTTTAACTCAACCTTCTACCTATGACTACCCTGTGGTCACGTGTAGCATTTTAAGGACTTGGAGTAAACTCCACCTTGAAGCCTCTGAACTGAGTAACCTCGCTCGAGTCATGCTGAATGATGGCTATGAGCCATTGTTTATCACTGCTTATCATTCCTTACCATAGCTTACATCTGACTGAGAAGGAAGTGATTCCAACAACCACATATATTTCATGGAAAATTCATACTGTGAAATAAAGATACTGGGTCTAATTGGTGCCACCTTGCTTCCTTGGTGGATGAAGGCAAAGTCCCACCTCCAGATGTTAGGCATGCCTGAATTCCTAGGGGTAGGCTAGGACCTGGACTATATGTTACTGGAACTGCCAGTCCTGTGCCAGGAACTCCAAGACTCTCAAGTTCCCTGTGACCCTGCTCCCTGCCCCCTGGCCCTCTTTAGGCCACAACCAACTCACTGGCCAATTTGTGCTATGCCTGTGTCTCCTAGCTCTCCTGGTGTCCCTTTTCACCTCTCCATTAGAGTTGATCAGAGTTGTTGGGATTGTTCCTTGGCTCTTTCTTTGCTTTACTACCCTCGTGGCTCAGTTGTCTAACAGTGTTAAGTGTATTCAAGGCTGCAAGTTTTCTGGGGACACAAGTCTGCCTGCAGTTGCTGGCTTTCTAATAAAGAAATGTTGCTTCTTTGTATCTCCCCTTGAATTCCCATATAAGGTAACATTGTATCTTCAGATTGAGGATACATATGCATATCCTTTAACACATATGCATGCAAATAACTGTGACGAGCTTAATACACTCATACCTTACTCTTCCATGATTCAGAACTTTAAACTCTGGTGACTGCCTCTGGATAGAGCTACTTTGCTTCATTTAAATACCAGAGTAATATTATTCAAAAACAAGTTGTAACAATGGCTGGTAATAAACTCTAGACTGAGGTTAATGATGCCTACATTTGTGGACTACTGATGAGGCAGAATTGCTAAAAAGCACTTGATATGGAAAAGAAAGGAAACCCAGTGCCAAAACACTGGCAATCCCTTTGCCCAACTTGTACTACCGAGCAACAGTGAGGTTAAGTGATTTAGAATGTTCATTCTCCAAAAAACACACATTAAGTCAGAAAACTGACCATTTTGTATTTCCTTATTAAAACCTGACCGGTTTCTTGTTGTTGGTTTGTTTGTTATTGTTTTACCTTAGCTTCAAGAGAAAAGACAACTAAGTATAATTCCCATAGGCCTCAAGAGCACTGAGACCTAGTCAACAAAAATAAGTTTTAATTACCAGATAAAAATGACTTAATTGGCACAGAATTTACTTAAAACTGTTCTTAAGGAAAAGCCTAGAGAATAATAGTATGAACCAATTATTAAAGAATTTATTTTAGTATCTCTATTATAAAGCCTTTCATATCTTAGGCAGATTTGGACAGAGACAGATGGTACAAGTCTCTATTTAATAATGAATGATTAACAGCAAAGGAAATGAGTAAAGATACTATTTAATCCTTCATCACAAATAAATACCAATAAAGCTATGAGTTCGTTGAGCATTTTTATGCTTATTGCCTCTCCTCAAAAGTGTTCAACATGTACCAGTAACATAATTACTTTTGCAAATCCAAGGCAGAGATGAATCTATTAGATATCCAGAAAATTTGTTCCGTTGATCTTCATCCAACAATCAAGCTCCGATAATGTGACAGGTGACAGGAACACAGAGTAAAGCTGCTGTAATTTGCTCGAGTATCTGAACTTCAAATTTATCTCATTCATTGATTTCAAAGTCTCTACCAGTGGAAAACAATCTCACAGATACACCCAGTCCACATAAATCTTCCATTAAGGATCAATTGTATAAGCCAAGAGGCTTAGACTCTTTAACCTCTTGTCACTAAGCTCAAAGTTCTTTTGACCCCACTGAGTAAACCTGGCACCAGCTCCATGACCAGCAGGACATGGCAGAGTTAGTGCCAACTTACTGCAAGCATTCAAGCACCAATGACCTTAAATGGAGGTCGTTATTGCCATATCCTACTGTGTTTTTGACAGTTGGCTGCTGTTCTCTGAATGTCAGAACCTCTAAATCCTACTGAATCATTCAACTTATGGACCAAGGTTGGTTAGGGGTGTTCCAGGTAATGCCTGTTCAATATTGAAGAAAGCAGTTCTGTCTCACAAGGAATGTGTTACAAAGGATTCAGAAACTCGAGACAGTGATAGATTTGTTTGTTTGCCAAGTCTGTTTGAGGGTAATTTTCCTTTTTAAGCAGCAATCTGGATGACTAAGTTAAGAATAATGGAAAGAACAAGATGAATGCATGCAATAGCACAATAGAGAAGGTTTAAGATAAACAGAAATTTGTTTTCTTAGATTCAAGGTCCACTGATCATTGCATCAGTTCAACTAGGAAAGCTAGAGAATGTCTTCATTCCCTAATGGGTAAGGACTTAGCCTTATTCCTGGGCTAGTTGGTACCTTTCTTGGGGCCTGAGTCAAGCGACCTTGTAGTAAATCTAAGAATTTTGAATATGCCTAAAATTTAAAATAAATTCATTCTTATTTGGACAATGAGTAGGTCTCAGTCTCAAAAATACATAGTTCTGGAATTATTTGTTGCAGTAAGTTCATTTCTAAGGCCAAGTTGTCCCTAACATTTACATCCACAGTCATCCTTCAGTCTGTTCTATACTTGAACCTGTGCTTAAACCTCTATCATGTAGTGTTGGTATACCACATGCAGTGTTCTCTTCTATCCTTCCTTCACTCCTCTCTATTTTCACTATTTCAGTAAACATTTGCTTAAATCAACTCCTGCCCCTTATTCCCAATGAAAACACTTCAACTTGCTCTGACAGAAACACACATTTATCATGGCAATCTATGTAAGCATTTTAAAAGTCCCCATGCATTTTCTATAATGGGGAGAAATAAAGCACTAACAAAAAGATGAAGGGAAAAAAATGTCTTTTATTTAACTTTGTCGGTAGCATCAGACTCACTGTGGGAATTTTACACTCTGACTTAGTACACAGGTATCTAGATACTTCTAGTCATGATGCTGGTAGTACTACACTTAAGTGGATGACATTTTCACCTCTAATATTATCTCACATCTGGCAGCACACAGCCCTCTACACTTGAAAATTGTAAATAACATTACAAGTCAATCAATATATACACTCCATGTATTATAAGGATATAGAGTGGTAAAACAAACAATTGAAGGCTTACAATCTCAATGTCAGCATGGAGCTCATTTAGTAACAATTTCATTTGTATTTATTCAACAATATCTAGCTTTTCATAAAGAAAAGCAAGGAGGAAAACATATGTAAACATTAAATTCTTTGTAATGACTTTTTGAATACAGTCATGTGTAAATGTTTATAGAAAAGTGCAACAGGCCTAACTCAACAGTGCTCCCAATACCCTTGGAATCATGCTCGCCGGTGCTTTTACTGGTGCTGGGTCCTGGGACTGAGTGCTTGTACAAGTGATCTTCCATAGTTCGTATGCCCAGATATGTCTGTCCCCACCACATGATTTCCATTTACAAACTCATGGGCTTATTCATTGCTGTTCAGTTTGTTTTTTCAACTTTAATTTCTAATTACATGTATGTAAACAGAAGATACAAAGTAAGCTGATGAAATAGATTGCAAAAAGGAAACGATCTGTTTTTAATCCTATCAAAAGCATAATATTTGAAAGGACTTCTTAAAGATGAACCATGAAAACATATTGAATCAGATACAGGTTAGAAGGAGAAGGTGTGCTAAAGGAGAAGGTGTGAGGGAAATGAGCAAGAATCTGAGAGGATTCTACATTTAAGATTATTTCAGGTCAGGCACTGGTGGCTCACACCTGTAATACCAGCTACTCAAGAGGCTGAGATAAGAGAATTGTAGTTTGAAGCCAGCCCAGGCAGGAAAGTCTGTGAGACTCTTATTTCTAATTAACAACCAGAAAACTGGAAGTGGTGCTGTGGCTCAAAGTGGCAGATCGTTATCCTTGAGTGAAAGAGATCAGGGACAGTGCCCAGGCCCTGAGTTCAAGCCCCATAGCCAAAAAAATAATTAAATAATTAAATTAAATTAATTCAAATTAAATATATTTCAGGATATCTCTACATTACTGCACTGATGGAAAAAGAGATTAGAAGGTGCTGGGCATGTGGCTCTGTGGTAAAGCATTTGCTTAAATTGTACAGGGACTAGGGTTTGACTTCCTAGCACTTAAAGTTGTATATTATGGGTGTGGTTTATACAAGAAAGATGGTTAAAAACCAACAAAGCCTTGACCCAACTTCAAAGAAAAAAAGACGTAGATGCAAATGTTAAAATTAAAACATGGAAGATACGGGTTTATAATCTATGACTTTTTTTTTTTTTTTTTTTGCCAGTCCTGGGGCTTGAACTCACAGCCTGGGCACTATCCCTGAGCTTCTTTTGCTTAAGGCTAGCACTCTACTACTTGAGCCACAGCACCACTTCCAGCTTTTTCTGATTATGTGGTACTGAGGAATGGAATCCAGGGCTTCACATATACTACGCAAGTACTCTACCACTAAACCACCTTCCCAGGCCTGTTGTAACTTTTATAATTGATAAGCAAATACTGATGCCAAACTGGACAAGGAAGATTTCTATGACTATTTTTAATACCCTCGTTTATTAGCTAAAGAATTCTGAGTTCGATCAAACAAACCCCATTTAGAGACCAAAATTGATGAAGATTTTACGAAACTTCATACAAAAAAAAAAAAAAAAGTTAAACTACCCACGTAGCTAATCTTGCTAATTTTTCAGGACAAGAGAATTTAGAAATTTGGTCTCACTAATATGGAAAGATTTTACCCAAGTGCCCCTCACAAGAGTCACAATTAGCAGAGGTGCAACTGTCTACTGATCTGCCATTTGTGAGAGCACAGAGTAGGTTTTATAAATGAGGGTTGCTACTATTAAACTGCCAGGATTATGGTGCCCACCGTGTAGTAATATTCTCATCTAGATTAATGGCTCTCTCTTGCTTGGGCCCATTTATTTCTGTCAAGAGGGTCACATGTTACCATACAGCCCTCCACAGATAGCACTGGCACTTTCTATACTCTGCTCTGATCATAATGCATGCGCATTTGGAATCATCTGAAGCAAACATCACACTCTTCTGCAGCACAAAAACAGGCGAACAAAAAGACTTGCTAAGAAAATTGCCTGTCTCAGTGCCTCCTTGATAAGGAAAGTCAGGAACCTACTTAAATATTTATTTTTAATTCCTCTGGCTAAGATTCTGACATGCAAAATTGCAAAATGCATAGCTTTTTAGTGTCAAGAGATGTCCAAAGCAACAGGCAGTGTGCATTTTACACATAGGTCATCTGTACAGGGTTTTGTAAGGTGGGTAAAGAGGGTTAATCTTCTAGCACCTGGGAGTTCATATCCCCTGGGGCATCTCAAAAGGCCTCACTCTACATGAAGATGGTTTCTAATTTTTTCTTCCACTCATCACAATCAGCAAAGTGAGTCTTTGTTATTCTGTCTGTGAGGTAACAAGTGGCACTGAAGTAGAAAAAAGAAACAGCATACCAAGAATAGCTTTGTGTCCACATTTCTTCAAACATGCTCTGCTTCCAAATGGGTCAAAGCCAGTTACAACAAAAGGAGGAGGAGAGGAGGAGGGGAAAGAAGGGGGAGAAGGGAAGGGGGAAGAGGAGAAAGAGGAGGAAAGAAGCAACCTTCTTACAGTATTAAACGAGTACAGTAAAAATCTGAAATATGTAACTTTATTCAAGGGAACTGTAAGCCAATGCCAAATGCCATTCCAGAAAAAAAGATCTAACTATCTTATCCCTCTATTACTTTCTTCATTTTTTTAATGATCTGAAGAACAATAATCACTATCTTACATATATATGGTGAGTCCTATAGCCAGTATCCTGGTGGTTGAAACTGGGACTATTTCCAACCTTGGACCAAGCAACCTTACCTATATATTCTGAAGAAAACAAAAGTCTTAATAATAATCCCAAAGCTTATCTTCTGTATGACATTCTAACTTTGCTAAAGATGAGAATGCTAATGAGACAGACTACACAAGACATTTCTCCTATGTTCACACAGAATTGCTCTTTGTGAAGAGAAGTTCTTTTCTATTTACTTGAGTGAACGGAGGGTACAGACCTATAAATCAAATCGAGAATTCTCCTTAACGTGCTCTTTTTTAAATGTTCGTTTTTCTTTTTATTCTAATTATAAAAATAATGCATATTCATTATGAAAAGTGAAACAGAAAAGAATAAGAACAAAGAGAAATCATGAATCCGAAGGCCCAGAGTCACCCATTATTAACATTTTCTTGTTTCCGTCCACATTTATATTCCTGTAGTTTTTAACACATTTGTACCTGCAAATTTTACATATTTTAATATCATTTGGAGAGATGACATGGAGGGCATCTTTTTTATTTTATTTTCTGTAGTATAATACATTTTTATCACTCTTCCTCTGTAAATCAAGGGGTAGAGGGCAGTAAAGTCACCTCTAGAAGTCAACACTCCATGGCCCAATTTAATAAAATCTCCCATTTTTTTTATTGGAGATGATCCTATAAAATACAAAGCTGGTATTTTTCTTGTCTTTTGCAGTTTGTTTATATTAACTTTCAAGCCTGGCATTGAAACAGTTAAATGTCTAGGTACCATATGTGCTTCATTGAGTTGCACGCACATGTTCAGAATCTCACAGTATACTACAGAACATATTTGACTTAGAAAAGTGCTTTGTTTTTGTTCCTCTCACATTTCATTAAGAACGCCCCAGGCACACAAGTATCTTTATTGTCGCATGAGATACTTTTGTAGTAATGCTTTCCTTAGCAAATCATCTTGCCAGGTTGCTGGTGATATAGAACACTTTTAAGCTTATGAATGACAAATCTACTGTAAGTACCAACTCACTAAACATCTAGACAATTTATCGTGTCCTGGAGACATGTGACTGTCACCTCCATTCTCCACAGCAAACACTCCTATCATTGTCTGTTCTTATAAAGACAGGTTTACAGCTATATCTCACACATGTAATTGTGAGGTCATATATTGATCACAAGTTTGTGTTAAAGGGTTTTTTTTTTAATCTGATTTTGTTGTGACTTTTTAAATCACTATAAGCAAATATTTATGAAGGCCATTTTGATGCCCAAAATACAACAAATTTAGGATTGATCTGTAACATGAGAGCCTTTAGAAAAATGTGAATATATGTAACTACTTCTTTTTGATGGAATAATATTCATGGGGGTAATCCTAATATTATAGACATGCATGCAGATACGAACACATTAATGGTCCACAGGCATTTCCCTGCTCATCACTGCTATCATGACCCCAAGACTGACAACTACCAGAAAAGCAATTTTGAATCAGGGTAACAGCCTCTAGTTCAAAGCATGAAACAGAATTTTTGGCAATGCTGGGGATGACCTAGCACTTTGTTGTCCAATGTGGTGGTGAGCAACCCTGTGGCTTTTGAGCCCTTGTGACATGGTTAGTCTACCAAGGCGCTGAATTTTTAGTCAACTCCTAAGTGGTCCATGGCTATTCCACACGGCAGTGTGTTGAAGAGGAAGGATGTCCTCTTCATCCTTTGTGATCTCCAGTGGCCACCAGAGAGAATAGAACCTTCTTTTTAAAAAATTTAATTGAGCAATGATGAATGATTTGTTAGAATATCCAAATAATCTATTAGGATACTCTCCTTAAGAAAAGATCAGAGGGGCTGGGAAGGTGGCTCAGTGGTAGAGCGCTTGCCTTGCATGCATGAGGCCCTGGGTTCGATTCCTCAGCACCACATAAGCAAAAAGAAAAAAAAGCCGGAAGTGGCGCTGTGGCTCAAGTGGTAGAATGCTAGCCTTGAGCTGAAGAGCTAAGGGACAGCACCCAGGCCCAGAGTTCAGGCTCCACGACCGGACCCAAAAAAAAAGAAAGAAAAGATCAGAAAAAAAAAAAAAAACCACTGCTAAATCCAGGATAACTAAAATGCCTCCAACAACCTAATTTCACTTCAAAGCTGTTACTATAGGAAAAATAATGGGTGGCAGTTCACAGCTATAATCTCAGCTACTCAGGAGGTCGAAATCAGGAAGGTGATGGTTTGAGGTCAATCAGGGCAACAAGTTAGTGAGACCCTCATCATAATTAATAGGCCAGGTACAGTGATGTGGCTACAGCTGCTATAGAGGTGTAAAAGGATAACAGTACAAAGCCTTCCTGGGTAAAAATGCAAATCCCTACCTCATACTAAATCAAAAAGTGCTAGGAGCCTGGCACCAGTAGCTCACACCTGTAATCCTAGCTACTCAAGAGGCTGAGATCTGAGGATCGTGGTTCAAAGCCAATCTGGTCAGGAAAGTACTTGAGACTTTTTTTTTTTTTTTTGGTTCCAGTCATAGGGCCTGAACTCGGCCTGAGTGCTGTCTCTCAGCTCTTCAGCTCAAGGCTAACGCTCTACCACCGAGCCACAGTGCCACTTTCGGCTTTTTTTTTTCTGCTTATGTGGTGCTGAGGAATCGAACCCAGGGTCTAATGAATACAAGGCAAGCGCTCTACCATTGAGCCACCTTCCCAGCCCAGTACTTGAGGCTCTTATCTCCACTTAACTACCAGAAAACCAGAAGGGTCACTGTGGCTCAAGTGGTACAGCGCTAGCCTTGAGCTGAAGAACTCAGGGACAGTGCCCAGGCCCACAGTTCAAGCCCCATTACCGAAAAAAAAAGTGCTGGGGATGTGGCTCAAATGGTAGAGAGCGTCTCCCTAGTAAGTACAAAACCCTGAGTCCAAACACCATTACCACCCTCCACACCCAAGAAAAAGTAAGGCTATTTTGACAGCCAAAGAATCCAAGTATTCCTGGTACTTCCTCTGAAACCTTTGCAAATATGAAAAACATTAGGATGGACATATATATAATTTCCCAGGACTCTATAGGAATGCTCAGTCAACCGAAGACAGCAAGTAATATAAGCTGGACGTGTAAGGTTTTATAATACTGTTTGCAATATAAGAAGCCTAGCAGGAATATATTGTTTAACTTAAGGAAATATAGGCACAATTTTATTTTTCCATAAATTTTATAGCTCTGAAAAATGTATCTCAGATATTTAGAGGAAGGACAGCTAAAAAGTTATAGAGTAAATTAAAATATAAAATTCTGATCACACATAAAATTCTGCATAAATTTAAGAGCATATTGGCACTCTAGCCTAACAAAGAAGCATATCTGTAAGCAATAGAAACAAAATTCAACTACTATTCAACTCATATGAAATTTCTCATTCATTAATATCTTACATTAATATCCTATTGGCCTACAGCCTTGATTAAGGAAAAGAAAACAGCGCTGTCTGATAAGATTTCTGATTCTAATATGAGCTGAAGGGAGAGGCATAAGCAAAACTCAAGCTATAAACATAACTCTAAAATGCTGCCACCAAAACAAGACAGGGCACTTTTTCCATCTACTTGCATTTTCTTTGCAACCAATCTGTCGTTTAAGACTAAGATGTTAAGATACGACTTATCCTTTCTGAAGCCATCTCCTTATGAATGCAGATCTCCCAGGAGGCTTTGAAGCCCTGATCTGTTCCTTCAACTAGCTCCTGATTCAAGCAGATAATTTTGCTCTCTTTAATCCAGTGGCACTAAGTAAGTTCTTAGCACCTCAACCAAAATTATAAGAAGATTCTCTTTGCAGACAAGTACAAGCAGGGGTCTAGTCTAGGATGGGTAAGGTGCTTCTTACACTAGTATGGAGAACCATGCAAAAGATGTATGGTTCTGAGAACTTAACTATGAGCTGCACAAGTGATAAGGAGAAAGAAACCCCACATATGCAATGGTCACAGAATGCTTTATACAATAGCTTACAACTGCTGTGATGGACCAGATATCCCCCAAACTCCTCTGTTGAAACATTACCTCCCAAGGTAATAGTATGTGGAGATTAGCCTTTTAAAACAGACAAAAGATGGATTAGATGAGATCCTGAGGATAGAGACTCCTAAGGAATGAGACTTCATGTAAGAAACATGTTTGCTGTCTTTCTCCACTCTTGTGTGCACAAGCAAGAGGTCATGTGAGCAGCAAAACAAGATGGCGGCTGCACACAAGCCAAAGGCAAAAGTCTTAAACTAACCTTTCTAATACTTCTTCTACTTCCTAGCCTCCAGAATTTGAGAATTTTCTACAATACTTCATTGTAGAAAGCCACACTAATATTAATACAGTAATTCCCCAACAATAAACTATCTATTCTAGTCCCCGTATACCAACCTCTGAAGGAAGTGTCAGAACACTCACAATAAACACCTAATGTTATCATAATTTAGCTATTAAAAACTTCAAATTTAACTACTACATTTAAAACATGTGCTCCTCACCCCAACATGAAGGATGGGGACCAAGTTTACCCTTCTACCCAAAACAACAAAATTAATTACTTGATTAATAACAAACAGCTGGGCGCCGATGGCACATGCTTGTAATCCTAGCTACTCAGGAGGCTGAGATCTGAGGATTGAGGTTCAAAGCCAGGCGGGACAGGAAAGTCCCTGAGACTCTTATCTCCAACAAACTACTCAGAAAAGGCTAGAAGTGGCACTGTGGCTCAAGTGGTAGACACTAGCCTTGAGCACTGAAAGGATCAGGAACAGAAAATAAAAATAAATAATAAACAATAATCCATCGCTAATAGAGCCATGTGTTAAGAACTGTTGAAGATATCAGATGAAAATATAATTCTACAAAAAAGGAGAGATCGTACCAGAAATTATGACAATTTTGTGATGTCAATATTTTAAAGTATTTATTTAAATTAGTTCAAAAAGATAACAGAATACATAGCAATAGTGTATTATAGGCTTTCTAGTATATGTGAAAGTAAAACATCAGACTGAAACAGCACAAAGGTGGGAAAGGAAATGAAATTATACAGATAAAAAGTTATTAAACTACACAGGAAGCAATATTATCACTTAGACTTTCATGAGTAAAGAAACATATCATAAATTCTATAACAATTATGGCAAAAAGAATTATTGCTAATAAGCCAATAGAGAAGATAAACTAGAATTATATATTACAAAGAAAGACTTTAAAATGAAGAACAAAGTCTACGTAGGACAAATAAAAATCAAACAGAAAATGATTTAACCTAATCATACATTAAAAGTAAATGGTCTAAATATCTAATTAAAGAGCAGAGATTGTCAGACACAAAGGAAAACAAACACAGAATAAGACAATGATATACTTCTTACAACAATATACTTCTTACAAGAAAACTACTTTAAATAAACAAATACGTTAAATATCAATACCAAAACCTCAGTATAAATGCTTCACTTAAGTATACATGTTATACCTGTAGTGTCTCATGTGTAAAAATCTTGCCAATGAATTCTCATGATACTGATTTAAAGTATGGAAAGCATGCTTTTGACATTTATTTTTACATACGTTTAAGTCAGCAGCGAGGTTATAATCCATTGTTAAAAACATCCTTTAGTATAGGATCATATATTCTCCACAGACTCAGTGCCAAGAAAATGCCTGCATTCTATGTGAATTCATGTGCTATCTTTAATCAGATAAGTATTATATGAGCCAAAGTTTTCCTTTTATGTCTTGGCTAACCAACAAAAAGCTCAAAGCTAAATTTAGTGCCAAACTCTAAAAATAAATGCATTCCAGGCACTTAGCACCATTCTCATTCCCTTCTTCTAATTGGTTTTTGACCTTTCCTAAAATTATTTTACTTGCCTTGTACAGTTGGAAGCTACTTTGAATTCTTTATTTAAAAGAGTTGTGCTCTATAACAGAGTACCAAGAACAAAACATTAGTATTTGCTCCACCACTTAAGATGTGTGACCTAAGTCATACAAGTTGAATAATTGCTCCAAGGCTCTATTTTTTATCATAAATTGAGAATAACATTACTCACTTTCCTCTTCTCAAAAATGTCAATAAAATGTGCAAGTTTGGAGATTTAACATATAGCAAAACCAAGTTAATATTCAGTGAAGTTAAAGGCTTATCAGAATTGGTGTGGTTATATTTTTAACCAAAATCTGACCTGATGATTTCATCACTTTCAGTTTATCTTTTCACCTACTATCAACACTAAATCACTTAAAAACTAATACAGATCTATAGCCACTCTAAGAGTGAAATAATAAAATTAAAAGCAAGAGTCAGATTTTAGAACCAAAAAAAAGGAAAACACTGGCACTCTTGGGTGAGCACGGATAAAGAAGGTTTAACCCAAACCAGGCCTGGATCTGCAGAAGTATTAAAGATGAGCCCTAAAGGCTTGTGAATCCAGGTATGAACTAGTTACTCCTTTGATTATCAATTAACATTTCTGCATAAGAGGAAAGAAAGGGAACAAGGGTACAAGGACATAAATTGCTTTGATATTTTATCAAATGCAGAGTTGCCCTTGAGCAAATCCACTGCAGTACCAGGCATTCTGCTCAAAGCAGTAAGGATTCTCTCTCTGGCCTCAGGCAGAGCCTTAGTTGTAAGGTTCACCTGTATTTTAGCATTCCAAATGGTCAAAGGTAACAGCAGCCTGGTTTTTACAGGAAGGAGTGAAATAACTGCTGTCTTTTCTATTAGGCAAATAAAGACAGCAAGTCCCTAAACCCTCAGAAAGGAATTCAGATGGTCCATAAGGGACTCACCAAGAATATGGTTAATAGAAAGAACAAGAGGATGCTTAGAAGAAAACAGGAGTAGAGTTTTAAATTATCTGTAAACCAAAATTGTGCATAAATTTGTGGTTCCAATTGTATGTGACTGATGCCCAGGTTCAGAACTCCAAGTGTTAAGCTTGGATTGTTTTTACGTGGAGGAAAAAAGACGTAAATGTGTGACTTTCCCCAGTAACCCTGTGGTCTTAAATTTGAATTGGTCTAGAAGAAGTCATTATGTGTTTTATCTTTCAGGCAACAGCAATGTATGTCCTAACTCTACATATTTAAAAAGATACAAAACTCATGATTCACCAATAATAAGAAGCATCTCCTACAATCAGATTATGGTTTCCAAATGTTATTTCACACTAAAAGGAATGAGCTCCTAGAAATAGCTAGTTTTAGGTTTGAGGCAAAACACACACACATACACACACACACACACACACACACACACACACACACACACACATATACACACCCCTTATAAGCCTGAAATAATATCATATCACAATAGGATGTAAAAGGAAAATTCTGGAGTTGTAGTAAAAGGTCTCAGAAACTAACATGAAGATTCTCCCATTGGTATGTGCCTGCAATGCCCCTTACTCAGGAGGCATAGGCTGAGCATCAACAGCAAAGTTACTAAGCCACTATCCTAAAATTAAAATGCAAAGCAAAGGGATGAGGGCATGCAGGTCCAGTGGTAATGTGCAAGCCTAGCAAGCACAAGGTCCTAACTTCAAATCTCAGCTCTGTCTGCAACCCCCTCCACCCACAAGGCTACTGTTGGCCAAAACTAGGACAATTTGAGCATTAATAACAGCAGTTGCAAAGGACTAACACACAAGTATGCTTAAAACTCTGAAACCAAAATACAGAGGCTCTCTGTTATCAGCAGGTTTGACCAACCACAGATTCAAAATATTTTGTAAAAACAGTGTCTGCACTAAACATGTCCAGACATTTTTCTTCACCATTATTCCTTAAAGGACACAGTAGTTACAATTATTCATTTAGCATTAGGTATTATAGATAATCTAGAGTTGGTTTATGTCAGAGGAAATGTACACAGAGTATACAAAAACTGTGCCACATTTACTATAAGGGACTTCAGCATCTGGGGATTAGTCTATCTATGAAAGTGCTGAAACAATCCTCCATGAATACCAGAATGGAAAAACATAGAATACCCAAACAAAACAAAACCTCCATGATTATGTTTGAAGGTTGCCTAGGAACCAACTAATACTTGTGAATATCAGTAAGCAAAGGTAAAGAATCTTGCCTTTCCTAAAGAAAAAGCAACTTAAGTCAAATGGTGAGGGGAAGTTTCTCCTTAGAAGAATGGCTAATCGGGTAAGAATATATAACCATTGTACAGCCCAACTGAGGTAATGAATTTAAGGAATGATGTCCAAATGGGTACCAATATCACATATACAGAAGAGTGCAGACATTGTGTGCTCACCTACGGAATATTCCCACCTCATATACTCAGTTCCCAAGAAATAAAAAGAAAATTAAACCTGAATCTGAGATGTTTCTAATTTGATGTACAGAAAGCCAAGGGATAAAGAAATATGCTAAACAACCCCATGAGATGTGATAAGCAGTATGAGATTAAACTGTAAGTCAAAAGAAGTGCAGTTTCTTGAATAAACACACATTAAAGGAAAAATAATGCGTAGAGGAGAAGCTATAAATTAAAAGAAACTTGACATTCTTACCAGTAGCTGTAATGCGTGGACTTTATTTGGTTCTTGATTTATATCAACAATTCTTTTTGAAAATAATAATAATATAAAGCAACTATAGAAAATCTGTATAGTGACTAGAGTTGTTGACACGAAGATAATGTTTATTTAGGTATGAAAATACCACAATAGGTGTATTTTTTTAAAGAGCCTTTGTCTCTTAGAACTATATTAGAAATCTTTATGGATGAGGTACTATAACGTTTATAGTTTCCTTTAGGATGATGCATGGTGAGGAATAGGTCAGGTTATAGATGAAATAACACTGGCCATGAGTTAATAATTGTTGAAGTTGAGTGATGGGAACATGAGAGTTCAATATAGTATTCCCTCTACTTTGGGATGTTTGACATTTTCCACAATAAGAAGTTTAAAAATGTCAAAAGCAAAAACAAACAAAAAATATAAAACTACAGCATTAAAGTTCAAATCTTGGTTGTCTTTGGGAAGGAGGGAAGAATAGTAATTTTGAGAGGCCATGAGGGAGATGTCTTAGGGTGCTGGCAAAATTCTATGACTTGATGTTTACTGCTAACCTATTTGTTGAGCTGTGCATTTATGTTTTATCTATTTTCTAGTGCTATATTTCAACCAAAACATACTTAAGTGAGTATGCAGACATCTAGACTACTATTCTGCAATCTAAACATGGGAAATACTTAACATTCTGTAACATACAAGAAATTTAAGACTCTAAGCCAAGGCAGGAGTGAGGGAGCTATTATTACAGTTGTAGCCTTTAGTCTCAGGTGAACTTATCATGAAATAACAGATTCACAACAGAATCAGGATAGATGAAATGTATATACTAAATGTAGAGAGTACGGGAACAATAATTATAAAGTACCTATCACATGCTACTGAGATGAATTTTCTGTCCTTTCAATTAATAAACTATTTGAAACTCTAAGCAAACAAACATGCAATCTGTTCTGAACAAGCCAAAGTAAGTTGAGAGACCATGTCACTCAGTGGTGAGGAACAGATCTTTGATGCCAATTAGTCTTGAACTTGAATCCTAATTTGCCATTAGCTATGAGACACTATTTAGGAACATAATAGGTTTTTTTTCTATATTTGTAAAAAGGGCAATGGTATTATAGACTCTGGATATTATAAGAATTAAATAAAATAGAACTCATTGCACTGGGCGCTGGTGGTTCACACCTGTAATACTAGCTACTCACGAGCCTGAGATCTGAGGATGGTGGTTCAAAGTCAGCCCAGGCAGGAAAGTTGTGAAACTCTTTTCTCCAATAAACCACCAGAAAACTGGAAGTAGCACTGTAGCTCAAATGGTAGAGCGCTAGCCTTGAGCTGAAGAGCTGGGGGACAGCGTCCAGGCCCAGAGTTCAAGCCCCACAATCAACACACACACACACAAAATAGAACTCATTGCTCAATGGCTGGCTGGTATATAGTACCTGTTCACTGGATAATTATTACTGCAGATTTCTTGCTGTTACAATTATAAAAGGCTATTTCATTTCAATATAGTCCTTGGAAACATTTCAAAATATTCCTCTCAAAGAAATATGAGGAAAAGTAATAAAACTCAAGGATGTGCCTGCATGGGTTCTCTGAAAACAATATTATGTGAGAATTTTTAAAGAAGAGGAAGAAAAATAAGAAATAAGGAATCATATGGCACAGTCCAAATGGATGGCTAAGAATTTGAAAAGCGTGATATCAGAAAAGCTCAAATCAAAACATAATTGCTATAATGGTTTCAAGAAAAATGAAACAGAACTGCTTCTAAAACTGAAAATGTACATGTCATGGCAAATTTAGAAGAACTAACTCAGTAGCTATAAGCCATCAGCTTGAGAGATTCAGGTCATGTAGAATAAAAACCCCATGGGAAACTCACCTGAATGAGAGCCATGAAAAGAACATCAGCTCTTGTCTGAATATCTACCACTTACCTGAGAGCAGAGAGAGTGTCAGACATGGGGATCCTCTCAGGTAATTCCTCAGGACACTAGTCTCTCTAAGTCTCTACAGCTTCTCAGAGCCCATAGGAACTTTTAAGGTATTTTAAGTATGTGGTATATTTTGACAACAGCATGTTTTATAAGTCATTTGTCATCAGCAAACTTTAGACAAGGTTAATGAAAGTTCTGTCACTTTAATGTCTAGCCAGCTTTAAATTACAAATGTCATGTGCCATGACTAAAGAAAGGGCACTGCAATAATACTATAAACCATCATCTCCAGGGACATACAGGTAATTGCATAGCTCATTAAAAAACTGTTTTAATTATTAATTGACCGTGTCAGAGTTGTCCTTTGAAGTCAATTTTAATTTTTTTTCCTTGCAAGCATTATGATTTCAAGCTGACCTACAGAACTTTGTGTACCACCTAAAAACCCTGGCAGGGCTGGCTGTAAAGAAAGCTTTCTAGTACTTAAATTATGTAAGTCATTTGTAAGTAATTTACTTGGATGGACGGATGGATGGATGGATGGATGGATGGATGGATGGATGGATGGATGGATGGATGGATGGATGGATGAAAGGAAGGATGGATATGCGAAAATAGGTCTAGAGGTATAGTTTTCATAGTGAGAAAGCACAGGACAACAAATGAATGAATGAATAAAACATCCAAGAGCTGAGCAAGTACTCATCATTTTGTTAAATTTCCTTCCATGATGATATAAAATAGAACTAAAAGTGCTTGCAGGAAGCAATACAGTCTAATCAGAACTTAGCTTAATTTCTAAAACTAGCTGCTGATAACCAATAATTCTAGAAATAGGTTTATTGAAATCACCAAAACCGATTGGTCATCATTCAGAATGGGCAGAAGTAAAAATGCATCTACCTAAATTTCATTTCATTCTGGTATCCAAGATAGCAGTCTTGCTTTAAAAAAAAAAAAAAAAGAATATGGTAAGGGGTTTCATCATGGCATTTCCATACATGCCTAATTACTTAGATCATGTTCACATTTTGAAATTAATCTAGAAAATATTAAAGTATGAAAGATGAAAGTATGTCTACTAGATAAGTAGTGGATAATAAGTCTACATGAAGAAGAAACAAAAACCCATAATGTCAGATGACAGAGTAGCCATTGAATTATTAGTAAATTGAACTTTTACTGTAAGTTGAATGAATTTCTTAAAATCTGAACTTGAGAAAACAATCAGTCATTAGTAAACATGCTTTCACAAAAATAGTGCCAACCTTAAATATGAATGATTCATTGTATAAATGTCTGACAGCAAGTGCCCAAAACAAGAATCCTCTTTCAACACCACCCAAATATCAACTGCTACATACATTAAATTGTTAGATGCAATAATAAAGCTGACTCCAGACATACTCATCAATACAAACACTGATAGCAAGTCTGTGCACCAAGTTTTCAGAGCTGACAACTTACAATCAAACCTAGGATCAATTTATGGATTCCAGTGTTGTTAATGACCATGCAAGGTACAGCCACACAGGAAAACTTACATCATCCTCAAGATCACCTCCCAGAATGTAAAAAGGAGGTATGTCAATTCTCCTATTGTCTGCACCTCAAGAATTAAACAGCAACTACCCAAGGGATAACAGAAATTACTCTCAGTGGAAGCTGAACACCTGATTCCTATTATAACGTCAAGTAGACACTGGCAGATAATAGAATAGGAAAAAAAAATCTGCTGGCATTTCCCACATTCTGGAAAACTAAGCAAGCATGGATACACAGAAAATTAGCGAAGCATAGATAGGAAAATAAAAACATAATAAGAACTGTAACTCTATAGAATAGGGGTCAAACAACTCACAATCCAAATCCAGCAAACCATCTGATCTTAGGCAACACATGAGCTAAGAATAGTTTCACATTTCTAAACAGTTAAAAAAAATGATAAAGAATGATATATCACAATACATGAAAATTCTATGACATTCACATTTCATGTCCATAAATAGTCGTATTGGACCAGAGCCATGCTCATCCGTTTACATATTGTCTTCAGTAGCTTTCACACTACAAAGCAGAATTAAGGAGTTGTGAAAGAGACCGTATGGCGCACAAAGCCTAACATATTTACTATCTTGCTCTTTATAGAAAAAGTTTGCCAATCTGTGCTACAGTAAAATGAGACCTACATTCCTAATCTTTGATGGCGCAGTCAGTGAGTGAGCTAGCTCCATCTCCATTCCCCTAAGCAGTTCTGATATTTAATAATTTAAAGACTTGCCCAAAAGAGGGCATTTCACCATAAATGATAAATACCTTTAGCTAAAGGGTGCAACCTGCTTCCAAATAGATGGCAAAGATCTGTATCTGATATAAACACATAAGTGCAATGCAATGTACAATATTCTAATTAAATTGAAGAATGGCTGCACAAGCCATGTTTCTATTAGCCAGGTCTTATTTGATTTAGCAGGAGTAATGAATGCTGAATCAAGTTAGGGTTGTGAAGCTTATCTGGCTTTGGCAATCTACTGAAATTAGGATAATAAAACTGAAGATATGCAATATTGAAGACATTTAAAAAGCAAACCCGCTTATCTTCAATTAAAATATCCACAATAGTGACAATAAACTTATTATTCCTCTTTACAGAAAGGTTAGGTTGAAGAAAACAACACATTAAAAAAGAAATTCAGTCCCACCTGGGGACCATGGTGTTACATTTTAGAAGACCGAAAATAGCCTGGTTTTCCTGTGATACCAGCATTTCACACATTTGTAGGAAAAAAAAAAAAGAAAAAAAAAAAGGCAAAATACAGAAGCCCAAAATATTCTCTAGCTGACAAAATGCTGCACAAGATTTTAGGCTTAATAAAGCTAAATTTCCTGCCTCAAGTAGGAAAGGGATACAACTGAATTTCTTGAAATAAACAAAATTATGTGTGGGCACACAAAATTATTTACTTGTTTTTGAGGCATTAAGAACTATGTGATCACCATCTCTAAACAACTTCACCATTTAAGAACAAAAAAAATGATACCATGGCCCATTTCTTTCTTCATATTTTATGAGCATATTGATATAAACCCATTTAATGTAACCCCATCCTAAAAACTGTATCAATCTTCTTAAGGTGCTACAAAATGCAGTATCTTCACTAATATTTATTTTAGGCACCAATTAGTTTTATGAGGAAATAATAAAACAGTAGCCTCTTCCTCCCCCTGCAGTATAGACTATATAACAAAATCAACAAATATGGGCCAGATCAATGGGGTGAGACGAAACTGTTCAAACTAGTTCCAACATGGATTCCCAGGGCTCAGGAGAGCTTTCCTGAAGATCCTCCTTCATAAAGAAGGAAGGTACTCTCCTCTTTCCCCCATTTCCCATGTTCTGAAGTGAGCTTGGTAACTAAGTCAGATAAGAAATCAAAAAGAATGTACTCTGGGATAGAAAAAAGAAAGGATGAAATGATTGGTTAGCAGCTGAAGAGAAGTTACAGAGAACTGAGGTTATAGCAGCTCCGACTTGTAACTCCCATGGTTTTCATCCCTCACATGCCAATCCTGATTATTCTCTTAAAAGCGCTACTGTATGTTATCCTCAAAATATTAAACCATCCATCAACCTAAGTGATCCCATTAAACAATCTGTGGGTATGCCATCCAGCTGAATGAAAACAAAATCCTAATGATTAACTGAAATGAAAACCAAAAGATTTAAAGGGGGAACACCACATTTTCTAAATTTATCCAAAGGCAAACTGCTTTAAAATGTATACTCTCTACCAGTAAAATAAGTAAATTGAATAAGGAAACACATTAGCTTCCCTTATAACATTTAAATACTAGGAAATGAATCTTGAAAGAATATGGTTTCCTCCACCCTCTTTTGTTTTATAATCACAGTTTAAAAGGAGAAAATGAGGCTCCATAATTAGAAGCTATCAGAAGCCATATGATCATGTGTGCTGCAAGAAGACGGAGACATCTATTTCAGATGACAGTGAGCTGGATCTGATCATCCCTAAACTACATCTCCAATATATAACATGATTTGGGAAATCATGTTATGAGAAACAATTATAGAGGCACTGCCTCAAACTGAGGTACTAAGCTTAAGATTTGTTTTAAACTCTGGTGACACTTTTTAAAAATTAAAAACAAGCATATACCTCTGAGAAGTGCTAAGAGGATCTTTATCATGCAAGCCTTAAAAGGAAGGTGGCAACAACAATCTCCAGGATTGCAAAATACCATTTCAGAGGAAGATCACAAACTCTAAATACTCACCAGCCACAACTCTCTTCCAGCTACAGAGAATTGACCATGAGGACTCAGACTAGTATGGGAATATACAGGGTTAATTCACCAATCATTCAGTCAGCAAGACAACCAACAACAGAATACATTTCAGATAGACCTGTGTTCATAAATCTAATTCTTAATACGTTATTTGACCTTGAGAAGGTCGCTTAACTGCAACTCAGGTAGGGACATCTTCCTCACTTGAATATTACAAAGATTAGAGGAAAAAAATGTATACGTGTGTGTATGTGTGTATGTATATGTGTGCACATATGCGCATGTACTACTGAAAACGGAACTTGATGCCCCAATTAATTATATAATAAATTTTATACTACTGTTATAATAATTAAACAAATATTCATCAAGTTTGAGACTGTGCAACACCATGCTAGGACAGTGTTTCTCAAGTGTGATATACATGGGAAGATTTTAAGTGGTGCATAAATAAAGCCTCATAAATTTTAATAATTGGAGCTTTAATTTAAATCGGCATTAAAAGATACAGCCCAACAAATCTGCGATTTCATGGCTAGCACTGGTTTGGATGAGGTTGGGTGAAAAAAAAATAAGCTTAAAGAGAAATAATTATGCAAATAGAATTAGAAACACAAAGACACAGAGCACAGGTTGATATCATATGAGAAACATATTCTAAGAATAAAAAATTGATTACAAAAGGGTGCCTGCCTTCAAAAAGCTTGCTGTTTTAAGGCTATGAAGAGAGACTGTGAGCAAATAAACGAAATATCCCCCATAGTAGCTCAGAAATATATGCCATATTCATGAAGAAGAATGGGGTTAAGTCGCTCTCTTCTTGGCTCTTTTCACATGTATCACATATAAAAGCTCTTTAAAAATAAATGAGTTTAACAATTGTCATGCTGAGTTGTAACATAAGCTGATTTGGAAGTCCTTGTATAGTAGCATGTTGGGGATTTGTATGTTAAATCTTCTCTTTGAATTATCCAGGAAATCATTATTTTCTTACCTTTATTTTCTTCATAGGAAACTAAAAAAACAAAGGTTTCTGCTGGTTTAACGACCAAATTACCCCCAGATACTTGGAGCAAAGCATGGAACAATCTACTTAAAACTCTAAGATCCAGGAACACTAAATAGTTTCAGATTTCACCAAGTATCATCCTTAGAGACTGCACATGTGACAGAAATAAGCTGAATTTGCATTTGAAAATAGTCAAGCAAACCAACTCTCCCTTTCAAGGGAAATGGGTAGCAAAATAGGAAAGAAAGAGAAAAGGACTTCTTATGAATTCCCAAGGAAAATTAGAGATCCCTTCAAAGAAGTTACAAGAGAGGAGCCCTTCTTAAGACTGACTCATCTTAAAGCAAAGCAAAAGACTCTCATCTCACAATGCATACAATATATTCTTCTGCTTCTTTAATCCCTCTTAAAGTGGTCTCACTGCATGAGTCCCCCAAAATATTTTAACAATACTTCAGGATCATGTAAAAAAAATCTATGCATATTAGTATGGGAATAAATAAATAAATACTTCAAGCAAACAAAGCCACACTGAAAGTGATCCACTGCCCAGGGAGCATACAACAAAGAGATACAAAAGATGAATACTCAATGCAAAAGAAAATACATAAAACTGGATAAGTAAAAAAGATATCTATCAGAGACATGATCTGAAATATAATAAGATGTGCTTCTATAGTTTGGACCATACAAGGTAAGAGCATGTTAATAACCAATTAGGAACCTGTATTAGCTAATAGGCAAGAAGAATAAAGCTTCAGGACCATATCACAAAATCACTCTGTCATATTGACATTCATTCCAACTGTCGCTTCTGTATCGATTTTCTTAGATGCTTTATGATTCAGCTGCCTCTGAACCACTTACAGCAGTGCCCACCTGCATGGATGGCTAAGTACCACTAGCGAAGGACCAGAGGGGATAGAATTAAGAAATTATCTTTATACATCTACAGCTTGCTTTAAAAATATGCACAGTTGCCAAGACATCTGTAAAGGTCTGCATTTAAGAGTTTCTAATACAGCTTCTAATACAGCTAACACATCTTCTCAGATGAGAATTTTTGAAATATTCAAGAATCTTGTTTTCTTTACAAAATACATATTTTACACAGCAGATCCTCATTCTGGTTCCTTTGTTGTTCACTTTTTTAGTCAACCTTCCCTAGCTGTCTTTCATCCCAGGAACCAAGAGCAAGAGACTGAAAGAAGCATGTAAACTCAGTAGATTCTAAAGATTTCCTAAGAGCTCCTTGAAAAAGAAAAAAAAAAATGTATCTGATCTTCATCACGTAGAGAAACACAAGTCCCAGGTCCACTGCCACTAAAGCAGCAGACCACAGAGACGCTGCCGATGTGGCTAGTCTACCTTGACTTTTGAATGTCAAAAATAATATGGACAGAATTGACTAAGCAGTCTCCAAGGTACTGCCTTTAAAATTTTTAACTTTATGGCCATTAAATATTGAACAGATAATTGGATTTATCCCCTTCAGTGCTTTATGGATGTACAAAGTACCTACCTTCTCCTGTTTTATTCAAATTAATGGTGCTCTTTTAAAGAGCCTGCCCTGAGTGCACACTTTAGCCGACTCATTAAAAGGAGGCCTCATCTTCTGCTTACCAACTCTTTACTCTATTTGCCATGAGAGGGCAAAAATCACACTCAAACCTGCATTGACAAGGAAGGGCAAATCCACTGAGAGTCACCCTTAAACCTAGAATGTTCCCTCCCTAAACTCAAGTACACAGTGCTATTTGGCAGGCCTTATTGCAGAAAACCATAACACAGAATCCATTTATTCTGTTTTTAATTAAAACATTTAGAAATGCTTCTTTACAACTGGGTAGCTTACTACTGCATTTTCAAATCAAGTCTGCAGAACACAAGGATGCCAGTCTCTCTCTAGAGGATTAGCCAAATGAAACTGGACTGCCTAGTGGACAGATGGGAAAAATGTAACGTATGGTAAGGCTGTGCAATTCACACAAGTGCTAAGGTATTTCTATCAAGTATGACTAACACCTACAAATGTACAATCTGAAAATAACTCTGGTAGAGGTGTTAGTGGAAAGGGGTTAATGGAAGTAATGTTTTCATTTTAAACAATATAAATCCACAACCGGCATTCCATTGGCCCATGACCTCCCCTACCCAATTCTTGTTCAAGTCATTTGCTAGTGTAATTGAAACCTTCTTTGAGAGTCTTTAGATTTCATTTCATGTTTTTGGGACAATGCAGCTAAAAGACATTTACCATCCATCTTTCTTAACATTCCTAATCTAAATAGAAGAGCCAAATCCAAGACTGTGCTTTTGATGGATCGCTCGCCACCCATACAGTAGAGCTGAAAGAGATTCCATTATTGCCCTCAGAACCCTTACAGAAAACATACATTCATACTTATTTTACCTTTTACTACCTAGCTGAACAGTATATATTTAGCTTTTAAATGTGTTTTTAAAGAAACGGATGGATTTTCAATTAAAAATTCAAAAGAACAAGATAGAAACAACTGACACATTAAATGCAGGTGGGAAAAAGAGGCTCAGCAACATGAAATGCTAAAAATAGGGATTGTGGAAATAGGATTTGCTGCTCCTGAATAAAATACTAAAGCTATTGCACAGCTTTTCCTATGTATGAGTCCTTTTAGTTCAGATCTCCATCTGTTGATTTGTCTCATAGCTAAAACAGGCAGTAAAGACGTGTTGCCAGTTGGCCAACCATCATCATTAATGTGCCTCTACTACATACTTCTAAGGACCATCTCAATAATTCTATTATACATGTATTCAATACTATGGTATTTATGTTTACCTTGGAATGTATACAAGTTTACTCTGAAGCTTACAATTTTTAGTTGCTTATAAGCAGCAAAATGTGAAAGATCAATGAAAACAAAAAGTACCTCATAAACATATTAAGCTAGTGGCGAACTTCAAATGCTTTTGCAACTGGACAGAAAATTGTTCCAAATACAAACAGGTAGACTGCCGAGACCAACTACTCAGCCATACGAGCACATTCTCCTCATATGCATCTCAGATCTTTTTGGTTTAGAAGAGTCACAACTACCAATACCAAAAATATAGGTGCAACCGGCTGACACTAACTTTACATATAGTACCTTTGGTGTTCAAGCCCCTTTGCTTCTATTTCTGAACTGGGATTTCCTATGGAAAAACAGGATGAAACTGGGCTCATTAAATATTAAGATACAAAGACGTATTGCTGACAAAATTACTTGTTGCGGTATAAGGGGCAATTGCTTCATTTATTCCTGCCTTTAATTTTACAAATCAAGAGTTGCCTTGGAATCCCCAACTTCAGACACCTAGCAGTTTATGAAGTCATCTAGTACTAACTGCTGGAGCCCGTCATTCCACAAACTCCAGCTACATGTATGAACAAGAAACAGACAAATATATATATGTGTGTGTGTGTGTGTGTGTGTGTATATATATATATATATATATATATATATATATATACTTATATATTGCATAGCCAATGCCTACATATTCCAAATAATAATAAAGCAAGCATATAAATCTCACTATGACCTGAAGTGGGAGGAACAATTGCATCTGTAGAGTTGAAGCATACTATATTTCAGACTTTTACACTAAATACATTTTATCCCTTAGTGTTAAAAATTTTGTAATCAAGCCAGGTGCTGGTGGCTCACGCCTGTAATCCTAGCTACTGAGAAGGCTAAGATCTGAACATCACCGTTCAAAAAGCCAGCCATGGCAGAAAAGTCCGTGAGACCCTTATCTCCAATTAACCACCAGGAAACTGGAAGTGGCTCTATGGCTCAAGTGGTAGAGCACTTGCCTTGAGCTGAAGAGCTGAGGGAGAGCACCCAGATCCAGAGTTCAAGACCCACAACCAAAAAAAAAAAAAAAAAGTAATCTTTTGAAAACACAGAATATATAATATCTATATAGACATAAATAGATTATGATAGATGGATCCTTTTCAAAATAAATATTTAAGAAAATGGCAAACATGTCCTAAACTTTTATTTTAGGAGGTTTGTTTGCTGTGAATCAATTCTGCATCTAGCTTTGGAAGTATTAGAGGGTTCTCACTGTGGAAAAGGAACAAAGAATATGATCAGAAATCCCCTATGAAAATGGTTTGGACATGAAAGCACCAGTAAGGTTCGTGATTCCTAAAATATATATACATGTATGTATACATAATTTTTCCTACATTTATAGTAACTTACTATTATTTCAGTAGTGCTTTGTAATACTGTTCTATTATAAAAGGAGAAATGATGGATTATAGAGCTATGAAGAAAGTTTTAATGCTCGAAACATGGTAGAAGCATGTTAAAATAATACAAAACACAGCCTGAGGGGGCTTCTCATTAATTAAATCAAGAAAATCTAAACACCTAAATAATTACAAAGTAGTAGATAATACGTCGTTGAAAAGGAAAGTCTAGCCTGGCATGGTAGTACATGTCTGTAATCCCAGTACTCAGGAGATTAGACAGGAAAATTGCGAGCTGATATGAACACTGGGCAACAAAGCAAGACCCTGTCTCAAAAAGTATAAAATTTAAAAAGTGAAAAAGTAAAAAGTAGAGAAAGCTACAAATACAACAATAAGATATTGGAGAGGGAGGAATATATGGATGGATGCCTGTTAGTTATAGAAGGAAGCATAGTTAACTAAACAGTATAAAGATGAAATGATGCTTTGACCAGAATATCAAATTATTATCAAAATCAAATTATTATTAGCAGTAACAGGCATTGGTACCTACATATGTATCATATCTTTATGTCTAGCTAAAATACAAAGACTTATCTCATCATGAAAAAACATCAGACAAATCTAAATGAAGATGTTTCATATTAAAAAAAATAGAAAAAAAAAGTGAAGCTGGGGGCTGTGGGTTCATGCCTCTAATCCTAGCTACTCAGGAGGCTGAGATCTGAGGAGAGGATCGCCATGTGAAGCCAATCCAGGCAGGAAAGTTTACGATACTCATCTCCAATGAAGCACCAAAAAAAAGCCAGAAGTGGAGCTGTGGCACAGATGATAGAGCAACAAAGCTCAGAGACAGGGCACCCAAGCCCTAAGTTAAAGCCCCAGGACCAGCACCCAAAAATCAAAAACAAAAAGAAAGGGTATAGGGCTATACTTTTTATTAATAATGCCATATAAGAACAGCAAGCAAACAAACGAACAAAAAAATCCTGAAGAATTATATTGCATTTAAGGAGACACGAAAGATACAACTGGGTACAGAAAGTGATATCCTGAATCAAATCTTGTATTATAAGGGAGAAGTGGGCCCTGGAGGACATTATTAGATCAACTGATTAAACTGAAATATGGGCAGAAGATTGGATGAATGCAGTATGTCTATGTGAAATTGTGTCATGCTAATAATTATATGGCAGTTGTGTAAGAAAGTCTTTAGTCTTAGGAAATAGACTTTGAAGTATTTGGAGGCAAAGGGGTAAGCTCTATGCAACTTACTTTCACATGGTTGAAAAAAATGAATAGTAAAAGAAAATGGAGGAAAGAGGAGGAGGAGAACTTAAATGACAGAGCAATGGAGCAAAATGTCAGCAAGAAGTGACTCACAGTAAAAGGAATATGAATGTCCTTTGAACTAGTCCTGCCATGTTTCTCTGGGTTTGAAACCGTTTCAAATAAAAAGTTTTCAGAAAATGTCATCTCCCTCACAACCTAGTGAATTTAAAATAACATTCACAGTATTCCTAATCTCATAATCTTATTTCTGAGAATATCATCTAACAGAGGAGGAAATATTATGCACAAAGATGTTTGTCAAAAACAAAAGTGAAAATACTACATGTGTTTTTTTATAAACCAAGGAAATAGTTTATTTACACTGGTAAATTCAAAAGTACACTAATTAGACTTCAAGTGTATTTATAAAAGTATATATAAATTGGAAACACATGATACAATATTAAATTGAAACAGAATTTAAGATGATATACTCAGTATGATCACAATGAAGTACAGCAAACAGATAAAAAAAGGGGGAAATCATAAAATCAGATAGAAACTCAAGAAAACATTGGTCATCGCCATCAGTAGATAGCTTATAGTTATGCCTACTGCTTTCTGAACATTCTAAATATATAATGTACAATTATAATAAATTTATTCTTGAAATAATTACTCAAAGCAAGTAGAAGTTAGTTTCATTTATTCAAATTCTTCAGCAGCCCAGTTACTGCTACTTACTGTCTAACCATCCAAAGCTAATCTGAACTACTTGTATTCTCAAGGAGAGGAAACAAAATAGAGAAAGACTTCACACTAGGAATCAGATTCCAGAGGAGCTTATTTCAAACTGTAAATCCATGTGTTTAGGACCCACTGTGGTTCCTTCCTCCATATTCTGAATCAGAGATTTCATAAGATTCTTATTAAATGTTGAGGGATTATTTTACATTATCCCATCTCTTTCTTGCCTCTCTCACAAGAAAGAAAGAGACAAGCAAAGTAGAGTACAAGCATGGACCCACTGTGAACCCTTGAGCTGTAGCTTGTGGAGCAAAGAGCTACAGATTCCTCACCATTCCTGCTCAGATGCTCAGGAGCATACATTCTTCAGTCAGTTCAGCCCCGGTTGGTAACCATGGTCTTGTACAGTGGGCAGTTCTGAGCAAACTGGAACAAGTTCAGAGAACCTGTATCCACATAGCGTTCATTGTAATATGAAGATAGAGGAAAAGAGGGAAGGAGTAAGATTGGGGACATGGGCTGAGAAGGCATAAGGACAGAGAGGAAAAAAACACCTGAGATAAAAAAAAAAAAAAAAGACCCTGCCCATGATTACATGTAAGTGTTTTAGTTAATCAAAAGATTGGAAGGAAAACTGCAACAGCCCTGTCATACTACCATTCCTTTCCTAATAGAATCCTACTCTTTCTGCCAAAAAGGCCAGGCTATGTTTTTAAGTGAACTTTGTGAAACCAAACACAAGAGGAAGTTTCTAGATTAAACAATTATTATAGCTCAGTTCCTGTTTAAGACACACATTTGTAAGCATTTAATTATATTTATTTCTTAATGTACTCTGGTTTGAGTAATCTTCAATTTCAACCAAATCTCATAAACTCAGCCAGTGAAATAATTAAAATTCTTTTGCCAACTTGACTTGGATGAAAAAGTCAAACACTTCATTTAAAATTTATGTAAGGCATATTCATAAGAATATACTAATTTCTCATTCAGATTTCAAATTGAATCCATTTAATGACTGCCGATAGCAAAGCAATAGGAATGCACAGAAGAACAGTCATACAATTGACAATTACCCAAAGTTCCTGTTTTATGAATCAACAATTATCTTCAAACTTGTGAAAGAAATCAATGAACACTAGTATTTCAAGTCTTATAACCTGTCTGCACCAAACTATTAAAAATGAGTACAATTAGACATAGAATTTGAAGAATTCATCAATCTGAATGAATAAAAATAAAGGACTGCACTATGATCCCATGTTCCTTTTCAAGTCAACATAACTCACAGGGCTGTCTAGTTTACCACTATTTCTTCTTCTGTGCATTCACGGTCTTTATCAGCAAAACAGTTACAATAGTCTTTCAGACTTGAGTGATGAATGACAAAACAGCACAGTTCCATTTTAAAATGTGAATGGCCTTGGAACACAGTGCCAAAAGCCAACTGCAATGGTTATGCCAGAGAATAAATAACACCTAGGAACATTATCAAATTCTAAATGCAGCAAGAGAAAGAAGCAGGAAAAAAAGGAGGAGGAAATGGTAAGGGGAAAGGAGGAAGATGGAGAAAACTCCAGACATCTGAACATCCAAGGAATGAAAAGTGAAAACTCCCTCAACATCACTCATTCTTCTTGTTTGCTCCTGAAACAAAATAATGCCAGGACTTAGTGCAGGGCAGATTAAATTATTTCTCACCAAATGGTGAATAAAATCTTATTCCAGTGTTACCTCTCCACTCTCAATTCATATATGAAACTTCTTTTATAGGGAGCCATGCACCCTCTGACATACAGAGGCCACAATGCCACACTCTGCTGAGTAACTGGGAGCCAACTGCAAGGGAGAGTTCTTGATGGTGCTTTCAGACAGATCACTTCCCCAAGCCCTTCAACAAGGTAATAAGATGTATTCTGGACCAACGTGACACATGATGGAAATAACCTGCACAGTACTGAATTAAATCTGATTTATTGAAAAAAATTAGGAGCTCACCATGACAGTATTACCATGAGAGAAAATATTCATTCCTATACTGGGAAAAACAATACATCTAAACTTCATGCTAACATTATATTGTTATTATGGTTACAGTTGTAACCCTTTTCCTGGTGCCCAAAATCACTCTAGTTGTTAGCATCCTTAAAACATTTCTTATTTTTCTCATTTAATAATGTTAATTGTTTATTTCTTACCTCTTTCCACTCATACAAGTTCTATATCTGTCTGTTGAGTTCACTAATGTACTCAGTGCCTGGCACAGACTATTCAGTAAGTGTCTGTGAAATGAATGAATCATTCATTAAGCTAAATGCTTACTTAAAGCTCTTCTTATAAACTAGAAAAGGGAAAAATTCTTTCAAAAAGTCTTAATACAGCAAATAAAAGGCTTTTATCTTTAAAAAGACTATTTACATTAATTAAACATTATACACACACTTAAACACTGATTCAAAAATGGATATAAGCAATTGCCAAAAAGAGCAAAACAAAATTTTATTTTTCTTCTGCATAATTACCAAATACTTTAACAAGATTCACAAAGACAATAACAGAGCAGGAGGATGGATAGTCCTAACCAGCAGAATTGCAATTGCAGTAGCTGTTCTAGAGAGTCATTTGCAAATAAGAATTTAAAGGGGGGAAAAAGGTACCTATCTCTGACCCAAGTACTTCAATTGTGAAACTGCATTCTAAATAAATGCTTTGAAATATGGATATAGATCAAATACAAAAATGTTCATCAAGGCATTATTTATAATAAAATTCAGGAGGCAACTCAGAGGATTAAAAGTAGAGACATATTTCAGTCAACTGAGCTGCTCAAGAAAATCAACTATGTAAGTCTTTACATATATACTTCAAGCATTTCTATAAAGATAGAAGATTCCAAATACCACAATGTTAAATAAATTAAAAAGAAGCAAAATCTAATCTGAACCACACATGGAAAGGAGAAATGTTAGTATCAAGATTATGTATCTCCAAGGAAACAGGATTACAGGTAAATTTTACCCTCTATACTTTTATGGGTGTTCTTTTTTTTTACTTCTATTACAATAGAGATATTCTGCTTTGAGAATTAAAAAAATGAAAAAGATTTCATGGAAGAACTGAGATAAAATGCTTTAAAAGGTTGTCATTATTAGCAAGAAGAAGAAAATTTAAAAAAATAAAATCTTGGGGGAGAAAAACTAAATGTTAAGAGTATCTTGGGGAAAATGGATACAGTAATAGCATTTTTAAGAAATATAACACTTTTATTCCCCTCTAAATAGAAAGCAACAAAACATAAACCACGGTTCTGAATAACTTTATAGTCCCATTCCATCCAAAAATCATATTATTAAGATTTCCTTTTGAAATTCAATATAAAATTTGACAGGGACTCTGTAGATATGGAATCTTATTAAATTTAGCTCCTAAGTTCACAAAAAGAGGAATAAAGCTGGATCAAAAAAGGGTAACTATAAAGCATTTATGACATCATAATTGTTCTTACATAAATTAAATGTAAACTGAATATAAATTAGAATTGATAATAAATGATCTGTTCAATAAATCACCATATATAGTGTTTGGAACATGGAATTTATATGTTTAATATTTAGGGATAATCAGAAGAGAAAACTACCCAAGCTTTTAGCTTAGGTAATCATTTCCTAATCTAATCATTTAGAGTATTCTAAACAAAACCAAACATTTTAAACAAAGTTGATAGTTGTGCTTAGAGACTAAGATCTATATAAAACATCTGCAAATGTTCTTTGGAAACCTGCAAGGCTGTGTCAACAGAAATATGAGCATCCTTTACAGTCATCTGACAGTACTGCTTCATGAAATTACACTGGATCTCTATCTAAGTCAAGTTTTCAGGGCTATCCTCAAATGCCGTAAAAGAGAATGTGAAGAGAAGTAAGAAAATTCCAGCAAACCTATTACTTTTCTTTTAAGCTCAAATATATTTCTTAAGGCTAAACATCAGAAGCAAGATGCTTGGATATGAACACTTCCCTTTATAACCTTTGCTTGGTGTCTAGCTCCAGAGGGAAAATCATGTTTACAAGAACCACGAGACAGGTGAAAAGCAATAACCAAGATAAATGAAAAAAAAAAAAAAAAAGCCGAGTTAAGTTTTAGTCAGAACTTTATTGCAAAGGTACTTTGTTTTATGAGATGAAGAAATCTACTTTTCTTCATCTCCTCTAGCGTTACATATTGAAAAATGAAAACATGATTAAGACATTCTTTTAATGTCATCTCATCATTTACAAAGAGCTTAAGCAAAACAATTTGCATGCAGACTGGGCACACTATGAAGATGGTGCATGGCATGGAACCGAATGTCAAAAACTACAGTTCATTTTCCAGTGATAATCAAGTCTAAAGAAAAGAACTCCATCTTTTCCCCTAGGAGCTGCATGGTTTATTTTTGTTTGTTTGTTTGTTGGAATAACCTTGATTCAACATCTTCTAAAAAAAATGTGAAGTCAATTTTTAAAAGTAAAAAAAAAAATCAGAGATAATTAATTCTCATCAAGTGTTCACTCCAGAAGAAACAAGAAAAGCAAACAGGTCAGAACAACATTATTATTATTATTATTATTATTATTATTATTATCATTATCATCTTAATGGTATATATTTATGAGAGAGGAGCTAAGGAGCAGGGAGGTTTGGCATAAAATAGGGAAAGTCATATAAAAAATCTGTGACATTCAGACTTGCCCTTGAGAGTTCAATTTTCAGGCATCAATACATGGAATGCAGTGGTTTGGCAAGCTGATCTATACATTAGAACAATCTGAGGATCTTTTTGGCTTAAAGTGGTAGAATGCTAGCCTTGAGCAAAGAAGCTCAGGGACAGCATCCAGGGCCTGAGTTCAAGCCCCACACCAACCAAAAAATAAACCCAAAGTCCAAGCCAATCCACCTAGACAATCAGACTATAATTTTTGAGGGTGAAATCAAGCTTCAGTCTTTTTTGAGGCTACCCAGGCTTGAAGCCACTGGCACAAAGTATAGAAACCAAATTCCCAGCATCCTTTGAGATTTACTATCAGATACCAAGAGGAAGGAAGGAAGGAAGGAAGGAAGGAAGGAAGGAAGGAAGGAAGGAAGGAAGGAAGGAAGGAAGGAAGGAAGGAAGGGAGGGAGGGAGGGAGGGAGGGAAGCAGGGAAGGAGGGAGTGGGGGAAGGAGGGGGGGGGGGAGGGAGGGGAGGGAGGGGAGGAGGGGAGGGAGGGAGAGAGGACAATAATCACTAAGGTAATACATCAGTCTGCCTTTTTTTAAGAAAAGCATTTGTGCACATAGTGCTCTCTGAAGCTGGCTCAACAAAATGCTGAAAAACAATCATTATAAAGGTATATGGCAGATTATGCTGACATGAGTTTCTATGCCTCAGCACCCGAGAACGATGCTGATTTGGGTGAGAAAACAGAAGGGACAGAGAGTCTCATTACAAACTCAAAACGAGGTTGTGCAAATTCCAAGGTGACTATCACAGCAATTAAAGGAAATGTTTGAAGAATATGAACTTGCTTAGCCTCGCCTACCTTAGTATTTCTCATAATAAGGGAAATGACATTAAAAAAAAATCTTCTATTAAGTTCAAAGATGAAAAAGGAAGAAGAAAAAATAATCCCAAAGCGTGTAATTCCAAAAAGAGGCAAAGACATTGCAACTAATTTTCTAATTACATACATTATTTGAACATGGCCCAAAAGATCTTACTCTCTGCATTTTCTTCCCTTTCAAGCTCTTTCTACACTCAAGGAGGTTTGTTTTGTTTGGGGGGACAGTACTGGGGCTTGATCTCAGGGTCTAGGCACTGACCAGCTAGCTCATGGCTGGTGCTCTACTTCTAGTTCTGGCATTTTATCAGTTAATTGAAAAATAAGGATCTCATAGAACTTCCTGTTCAGCTGGCTTTAAATCACGATCCTCACATCTCAGCCTCCTGAATAGCTAGGATTAAAGGCATGAACCATCAACTCCCATTTAAAAAAAATAAGGTTTATATTCTATGTTTTTGCTACTCATACATGATATTCAAAGTTCACATATACAGAGCACCACCAATATACTTAAATCTTCACAAATCTTTTATCCCTAGAAAGAAGGTGAGATTATTTTATGGCATCCAAATAAGAGAATGTCCCAGATAACAAAGGAGCTCTAGAGGGACTATAATGCAAACATGCTTATGAGCACTACAAAAATTGGCTTCAAAGAAAATTCTGGGTTTTGTAGAGCTTCTGTGTACATCCATAAACAGTAAATATGTAGCTGCTAAGCTGGGTGCCAGTGGCTCACACCTCTAATCCTAGCTACTCAGGAGGCTGAGATCTGAGGATTGCAGTTCAAAGCCAGCCCAAGCAGGAAAGTCCATGAGATTCTTCTATCAAATAAACCACCAGAAAACCGGAAGTGGTGCTGTGGCTCAAGTGGTAGAGTGCTCACCTTGAGCTGAAGAACTCAGGGAAAGCACCTAAGGCCCAGAGTTCAAGCCCCACAACCGATGAAAAAAAGGAAGGAAGGAAGGAAGGAAGGAAGGAAGGAAGGAAGGAAGGAAGGAAGGAAGGAAGGAAGGAAGGAAGGAAGGAAGGAAGGAAGGAAGGAAGGAAGGAAGGAAGGAAGGAAGGAAGGAAGGAAGGAAGGAAGGGAGAGAGAGAGAGATGTAGCTGCTAGCCACTGTGGCAGCAGTAGCAAGTGCAATGTAGGGAAGCATGTCCTTTGTGCATGCAGTTGTAACCTGTTAAAGATACCCAAAATTCCCAAAGTAGAAGCCGAAAGGGAAATATGGTGCATTATGTGCTACAAATATGGCTGTGCTTCATTACTGCAGTACAGGATTAAACACATCAATCTTGACCATTCTTCAAAGACTGAAGGTCAGCCTACATAACATTTTTTCCTTACTGTTGGGCTTTTGACATTTTGGGTCACTTCAGCTACATTTATGACGGGCGAACCTTCAACAAAGCATCACTTAACTAAGTTTTTTTTAAGAGCTCATAAAGGTAAAGGGAACACTTCCTTAGAGAACAAATATGCTGGAGATTAACTTTAGAGTTGTTCTGTTTCATCCTAAATTTTCTTCTGCCTCTATTCTGCAGTGAAGTCACAATACATCTGTGACAGAATAACTCCCATGGCAACAGGCTGACATCATAAACACCAGATTAAGACTTGGCTGCAAAAGCCAAAGGAGATGATGGGCTGTGAAGAAAGAGGCTATAATTCAAACAAATATCTTCCATAATAGCTCTGGGAATACTAAACATTACTGGCCAAGTAAATTGCTTTTTGTATAAGTGTTCTCTTTTCTGAAGTTTGCCCCAGTGTGAAAGTCTCTCTGTAAGTCAGAACCTTAGCGTTATTTTATGTACTGCCCTGTATTTAATAATCTTATGTTTCAGACATTAGTCTGTTACCATGGGAATGACAGCAGCACAAATACAGGATTACGGCTATCAAGCAGGAGAAAAGAAATTATGAATAAGCCTCGTTACGTTCAATAATTAGCAGCTACATGGAAAAAAAACAAAACAAAACCATGAATTTAGGTGGATGCATTTATCTCAGTGTTTGAATACAACTCTCTGAGTGTGTTATTGCTTTAAAATGAGATTCTAACAAACTGTCAAAAAAAAAAATTCTTGACTAACAGTTGCTACTCATTGCTGTAATTTTAAAACTCATCCTATTCATTTCTTTCCTTTTTTTAATTTTTCCCTGCAGAAGACCAGTACCTAATGCATAATATACAACAGGTCAAGATGCGTGCTGGATCTTCAAAGAATATGCTGGGGGAAAGTATGAAAATACTGAACATTCCAGGTTTCTCTTAGTCAACTGCAAATGGAATTGCAAATGGATTGCATACAGAGATGGAGAATACCACTGCTAAACATGAAGAATCTCCCTAACCCAACAACAGATGGAAATGAAACAAGTTATCAGAAAAACACTGGCTTGGAGTTCTACTAGTAAACACATAGCAACCTCAGACAGGTCTTCCTCCTTAAGAGTTTGTCTCATCATCTGAGATAGAAATAAGACATGAATGTTTAACTAGACTAATGTGATCTACTTATTTTTTTCCTAAGGTGACAATAAGGCACATTGTGCCATGATGTTCACATTAATAACTAAAGAAGTCTTCCATGCATTAATTATAGGAAATTTACTAACTGAAGAAAATGGTGACAAGATGTTGAGATAACCAAAGGCCACCAAAGTAGTATTTCCACCAAAGCAAACATATTCCTTACATATTTGGGGAAATAGGCACATTGCCGAACTTCTAGTGTTCTGCGGAATCTGCCACCCTCTCTACAAGAATAGCAGAACTCATTTTCCCATCTAAAGTCAGGTGACAAGAACAAAATCTTAATCTACTATTTAACCAGGAAGCACTTGCTTAAGATCAACAGTTCCTTGGTGCTATCAGACGCCCCAAATCTCCTCTTCTTTGGGGTATCTGCACTTATGGTAATGGCACAACACATCATGAGAAGAAAGTAATTTTAGAACATTTCATCCAAATTAACTGGTTGTGAATAGGCTCTGATTAAAATATAAAGGGCTTTTAAAATAATTTAAAATGATTCACTGGAACTAATTTGGAGATATTTTAATCTCTGAATGTGCAATGAACTGTAGTCTCCCTTGGCCTTAGCCTCTCCTGAGAGAAAAAGGGCCATTTCTAGTTAGGACTTACGCCACTGAATAAGAGGTATTTGAGCCACACAAACGAAAATGACCATGCCTGCCCTGCTGGTGTCATTTCTGATTTATGTCTTTCCAACTCAGGCACAATTCTCTTCCATTTTCAAAGTCAAACTGTATATACTTCCTCTTCTCAGTGGATGGATATTGCTGTTCCTCTGTTTACTAGGCCAGAGAGCTAGACAATTTCAAATACAACAATGTGATAATTATTTAAAGAATCATAAGAGATCAAACAGATCTCAGCTTACATTCTTTCCTCAATTGTTTAAATTCCATTTTAGATTAAACAAAGAAATATTTTCCCCACAAAATGTTCTAACGTATTCACAGGGATTCAAACTAAGGCCACTTGTGAAACAATACCTAAGCCACCCCTGAAGGAGGCTTTTCTAATGTAACTAGAAAGTTCAAGGACTTGTTTGCTGCTCTGCAAAGTGCCTTCTTAGACACACTACAGATTCCTTCACAAAACCCTGTGGCGCCTGGTCTCCAAGAGTCTCTGAATCTCAGCCAAAGACACTTCAGATACCAGGCACAGAGTGGGTCTCTATTTTCCCAGTATCTGGATACCCAGCTGGAAAGAAGAATGAAGAATAAATTCTGAATCCCGGAACCCTGTGACAAGCACAGATATTCCTTGATTTAATCTTCCTGAACATCTGCTGAAGTAGTATCAACTGTAGCTATTTAATAAATAAGGAAACTGAGAAAGGAAAAGGTACCGTTTGACCTATCACCCAATTACACATTTAAGAATGGAACCTATGCAACTTTAGAAGCCAAGTACTTTCTGCTATGTCCTTACTGAGACTTGTCTTCCTGAAAGCAGGTACCCTCTCTGTTTAGTTTTCTGTGTAATTTCAAAGACAAATACAAATTGTTCTTAAAGACACGTGTAACAAAGGAAAAAGGCAAAGGGCTTGTGGATAAATAGCTACTTTCTTTTGTTAAGCAATTCCCCTTACTGAGACAAGACATCTACTTACTACCATGGCAGTGGAGAGGAGGGATAGAGCCTTAACCATCCATTCTTTCTGAAGTTGATGCACCCAGTCATAAGACTGTCACTTACCTAGAAGAAAGATGAGAGAAAACACCATTATGGTAAATGTAGACATTTGCCTCCAACAGAAACTTTATCTAAAACACTAAAATATACTTCCATTTTATAATCAGTATATGCTAAACACAATAGTATGAGAAGAGCTTTTCTCCCCTATCTCCCCATTTCATTCTTTGTTGTTGAGTGCTTAAAGTTCCATTCTTTTTCTCACCTTAACCTGGAACAGCCTTTATCTTTTTGAGAGAATGAAACATCTCTTAAAAACCGGAGTTCTCCCTTCAGAAAATGACACTCAGGTACCTCTTTTCATGCAACATTGGTGGGTCCCTGTCCAACCACTGCCCCCACTGATCTAACAATGAATGTCTACCTGACAGGAGACTTCCACAGACTGCGGATTTGCTTCCAAATCACGTGTGTGAGCCTTCAGTAAATGTCAAAGATCTGTTACAAAATGCTTATCTACCGAATTTTAAAATACACATTCTTTCAGATGGCATGTATACAAACAAACAACACCAACAACAAGCTGGGTAGCAAACAAAGTCTTTAGGAATAGCACAGAGAGGTCTAGTATTTAGAAGGCCAACTGAACTGTTGGTTATAAAATTCAAAATCCAAGCCAGTAATAGACACAACAAACAAATAATGACCAGGACCAAAAGTGTGTGTGTGTGTGTGTGTGTGTGTGTGTGTGTGTGTGTGTGTGTGTGTGTGTGTGTCAATCTTTTTTATTCGGTATTAACAGGCAATAGCAATAGAATGAGACAAAAAAAAAGTATATATGGAAAGTTACTATAGGATAAGATAATATTCTAAAGCAACAAGAAAAAAATTTATTTTAACAAATGATATGTGGAAAACATTAGCCACTGGGAAAAAATTAATAATGCATATATAATTCACATAACATACAAGAATGTATCCCAAATGTACTATAGATAGATACACAGTAAGTATATGAGAAGATACTCCACATACTATGTCCCTTGGAAACTGCAGTGGAAACGGTAAGATACCACCGCACTCCTACAAGAATGGCCAATGCCCAGAATCTGTGACAGCACCAAATGCTGGTGAGGATGTGACACAGTAGGTAGGAGCTTACTCACTGCTAGTGAGGATACAAAATGGTTCCACCATTGTGTCAATTTCTTACACAATAAACCTGCTTTTATAATCTAGTCATTATACTCCCTGATATTTACCCCCCAAAAGTTGAAACCTATGTCCACACAGATCCCTGGATGCAGACGTTTAGAACAGCTTTATTATAAAAGGAAAGGAGCTATCAACCATGAAAAGATATTAAGAAAAGTTAAATGTGTATTTATAAGTTAAAGAAAACAATCGGAAATAGCTATATAGTTAATTCCAACTAAATGACATTCTGCAAAACTCAAAATAGTAAGTTCAATGGTGGTTAGAATAAGGAGAGAAAGAGGGAAGGGGAGAAAAAGGGAGGGAAGGAGGAAGGGAGGAGGGAGGGAAGACTTTAGAAAGAGAGGAAGGGCAGCCAAAGCAGGCAGGCAGTGCTAAGACAACAAATATCAAACAGGAAAACAAAAAAGATCCTTATTACATGCCACTCATAAAAATTCCTGGTAGGTTAGCTGAAAGTAAAGAAAAAAAAATCTCCAATTTTTACAATAAAAAATGAATAGAGAGGAAGGACATTTTTATGACCTTGAAGACAGCTTTTTAAAAGAGGCACAATACAAAAAGATACAACCATAAAGGGAAAGACTAAATCTGCCTACATTAAAATTAAAATCTTTCACTCAACCAAAGCTAGCATAAACAAAGTAAAAAGACATAAACTTGAAATGCATATAAGTTACAAAGGATTAGTATTCAGAACAGAAAGAGTTTCTAGATATCAAAAGGAACAAACCAGTCCAATAGGAAAACAGACGAAAGATCTGATCAGGCAACTGACAGAAGAGAAAACCCAAATGGCCAACAAATGTGCACTGAAACTAAACCTTACTAGGCAGAAATGCAAACAGAGACCAAAGGTTATTTTTGCCACTATCTAATTCTTATCTGGCAATAGCAATGCTGGAGAAAATATGAAGCAGTGGGAATCTCTCACAGTGCCTGAGACTAGCACTAAGCACCATGATCTTGGATAACTTCATCCAGGAACGCCAAGAATGCCAAGCAGCTCCAGGTTTAACTTTCAGGTTTTACCCTGGAGAAACTGGTGCACATGTTCAAAAGTTGAAGACACATAAGAAGACACGGTTAAGAATGCTCACACTTTCACTGAGGAAACATTAGACAAGATCTGGAACCCCAAACAAGTAAAAATCAGTGGTACAGTCGCAGAATAAAATATAGCAATGAAGATTAAAAAGCAGAGGTACATACACCAAGATAAATAATATTTATCACAAATAAGTATGAAAGTAAAGCATCAAGCTTTAGAAGGTGGTAACACAATAGTTACTTACATGCATGCTCATTTGTTCACTTGCAGTACTGGAGATCAAACCTCAGGCCTTATGCACATTAAACATGTACCTTGTCACTGAGCTACATCCTTAGCCTAGCATGATAGTACATATGGCATTACAATGATTCATATCATTATAGTTTGTTAATTATACTGACTTCTACTGCAAGCTATGGACAGACATATGTAAGAAAATTACTAACAGAAGCATTGGGCTGATGAACACTAAATTCAGGATTATGATATACTATGGGGCAGAGATGGATACCAGGGTTTGAACTCAGAACCTTGTACTCATTCAGTTGGCTCTCTACCGTACCTCCAACCTAACATCTTGCTGATTATTTTGGAGATTGAGTCTTTTCTGCCCAGGCTAGCTTTCGATCACAATCCTTCAGATTTCAGCCTCCTGATGGGTGTGAACCACCAGTACCCAGTAGTACGTTTGATTTTTAGGAATAAAACAAAACTAACCCAGATCATGCCTTTACTGAAAAGGAACCAAATAAAGTCAATTTCCATTGTGTTTCTTCAGATAGAGAAGTAGATATAGGTTACTGTGCAAAGTGTACATTGAACAGCAATACAGAATTATGAAATACCCCATAATTGAGGAAGTATAATAACTGAATAACCCATTCTCAGTGTATATGTATACACACATACACACACACACAGACACACACATGCGAGAGAGACCTGCTCCTTTATTATATGAAGCATGATTAGCATGCCATTACTACTGCACTTCATAAGTGGAAGTAATGACTGACCACTCAGAACACCTGACCTTGGACAGGCTACAAAGATGTGGGATAAGGCTAGAAGGAGGTCCTGTGCCATTCACTGCACTTTTCCAGAACTGTGAGTGCTACTGTTAACAAGAAAACAATGGGACCAGAGACCTTAATCCATTTGTCCTACATATGTATTTCATAGTGGGGGAAAGAGGGAACAAATTAGTTCTAAGGTTCCCTAAACTTGGCTTAGGGATCCATCAATCTGAACCACAGATAAGCTCAACACAAGTCCATGGCTACTGTCAGGAAAAAGCACCACGGTGTGGGGTGTGGACAAGACCATCTCAGAAGAGAGACTGGAATTCCAGCATCTTCCAGTGCGCTCCCAAGATGGCTCCATGGTCACCCAACAATCAATCGACAGTCGACAGTAGGAAGGTCCCCAAGTCCCTGTGTCACCAAGAGGGCAACTGTTATTTCAGACTGAACTTTGGAATGACAAGCTGTCATCCAAAGGCAACAATTCAGTTTTTGTATATTGAATAAAAGTAAGCAATTTTAAATGCCAAATAAGCCTCTTAATTTTCAAAGTTCTGAAATGTGTTCTCCTTGCTCTGAAGGGGAGGAGGTAATTTGCCTGTGGGCTTCAAAACTGAATGACATGTTTCAGCCCCAAGCAAAATTTTAAACAGAACCCTTTAAAAAAAAAAAGTTAAAAGGAGGTAAATGTTGGTACTGGCAAGAGCTTAAACAAAAACCACACTGTTTCTTATTTTCATGTATGAAGACTGGGATGGAAATAAAGGAATAATGTCTTCCTTAGAAAAAAATAAATAGCACTCCCCTGTGTTAACTTTCCTCCTCCTAAAGAAAATGTGTCAATTTTAGTTCCACAAACAACAATTTTTCTCCCTCACAGCACAACAGCCATTTCTCCATTCTATAGCTACTTGGCTGCCCCATCCCTTGAAATCTCTGCACAGTTCAAGATCTGGGACTGAAACCAAAAGGAGTAAATCAATAAAGGCTGGACTTCTACCCAACTTCTACCCACTGTGAAGGCCGGCACTCTCCAAAGATGAGAAGCAGCCAAAAGCTGTAGGGAAGTTCACAAGGGTATTGCTCACTGATGTAAAATCCTCCGACACAGAGCATGATGCTGGTAGCTCATGCCTACAATCCTACCTACTCAGAAGGCTGAAATCAAAGGATCACCATTTGAAGACTGATCAGCCAATAAAGTCCATGAGAATCTTATCTCCAATTAGCCACCAAAAACCCAGAAGAGGAGCTGCGGCTCAAGTGGTAGAGCACCAGCCTTGAACAAAAAAGCTAAGAGACAGCGCCCAGGGCTCAAGCCCCAAAACTGGATTGCATATACATCCTCCTCCTTTTACAATGGTATGTTACACGCCAAAGGCTCCATATAGCTCCTCCTCCTTCCCTTACTCATAATTCACTCCACAAAAATTAGTTAAGACATTCTTCTTATGTTCGAAGGACAACTCAATGGTCAAAAACCTGAGGAAAAGAAGCCAATGTTATTTCATCTCACAGAAGCTGGGGGAGAATGGAAGATGTTGGCCAGAAAAGACTTATTCCAACTGAAAAGTTGTATTTTGATATTGTTCCAAAAAGAGAATATTGGCAGGAAACCCAAGATTTTGTGCTTTCTGCTGCTACTAAAATGAAATAAATTTTAGTTTTAATCCGGTAATAAGAAACAAACTAAAAGCATCCAGATGGGCAAATACCAAGTCTAGCTGCATGGTGACATAAATGGTCAGCTCAAAGAGGTCAGTGAAGAAGCCAAGGCGGCTATAAAAATACATGAAGAGATGACAATGAAACTTTTCTCAAATCCCGATCTGGTGGGAGGACATAAAGGAATCTTAACTGAGCAGAAGACTTCAAAAGCTTGTATAAAGGAGGAGGAAGAAAGGGGCTTAAGTGGAAAACTCATCACCAAGCCAAGAACATAATAAAGCAAAATTCAACTTTCAGTTTTTGCAAGAACACTGACGTTCTTTGGCACGGAAGGAAGACATGGCAACACCTCTGTCTGTAATATACAAAGGAACTGTGAGAACCAGGCAGGATGAGTTTGCAAGCAAGATCTCTTTAGAAATTTCATTCTCCACTTTATCCCATTTTGTTTCTTTTCTGTCTGTCTGTCTGTCTGTCTGTCTCTCTCTCTCTCTCTCTCTCTCTTTATTCATTGCTAAGTATTGACATACCAAAGAGAGAGACTTTGAAGAAATTTTCCTTCAACTTATTCCATTCAAAGGTTGACTGACTTTAGTTTTCTCGAGCCAAGGAGCCCATCAAGATAAAGGGTATTGGAATTATGGGTTTTTAATGAAGCAATAGCCCAAGTCAGTAACTGAGGAAAAGTACATAAAAAGACACTGAACTCTGATCTGGTGGCAATGAGTAAAAAGCCAAAATAATCCACGGAGTGAATGTAGTTTTAAAGACAGTGGGCCTCCTTACCCTCAACACAATTTTCATCAGCAAAGGTTTCCATGTGCTTTTTCTTTTTCTCTTTTTAAGTACTTTTCCTGCTCCCAGATATATAGCATTAGGGCAGGGATAAATTTCAAGCTGGCAAAAGTCCAAATCCAACAGTTGCAGCTGTAGTAGCTGCCTTGTTTACAAAGCAATTCAGGAAGCTTTTAGAGGGCAGAGTGCACCAGACAGAAGGGGGTCTGTAAGCAAAACATGGATGGATCCCAATGCATTCGGAACAGACAACACATCTGTTCCCAGGTCCCCTTGGAAACATGCCGCATCGGAATCCCAGTCAACCTTTAGCGCTCATGTTTTCTCAGGAAAGCATATCTACTTAGGCTCTCAAATCAAAATTATATGCCGGTAGTTACTGGGCCCATGGGCCTTCCCCAACATCCCAACCAAAGCACTGAAAGCAACATGGCTGCAGGATGTTTTCAGCAGAATCAAATCAGCTATGACCTGGACTTCTGTGCCCATTAACAATGCCTTGCAGAAGCCTGCCTTCCATTACCATTTTAGGATGCTTGTAAACCAGGTCCCTTAGCTTCTCTCTGACAATGTCTACATCCAAGACAATCGTTTGGGGAAAGGAACACAGCTCAGACTCAACCTCAGTTACCCCTGTTACTTCCACATATCCGGATTTCAATAATGTAAGCTCACTTCCATTTCCTGGCAGCCTCTTCACAATATTATATCCTTGCTGATTTCACTTCCCTGCCATAGTTTCAATTCAGAAATCCATTCTAAGAAAAAGAAACAGAGAGCTAGAATAGGGGATAGAGGAGAGAGTAATAGAATAAATGCTATTGACAGAGCTTAAAAAAAGGTGCTAGGATGGTATATGGCCAAGAGTGTGATAGGTAGAGATGGGAAGCAAACAAAACAGAAAGATTCCTAACTCTTAGGTGTTTAAAAAGGGTGCAACTTTAATTGAGAGGAACATTAGTAACAGAGCAGATGGGAAACAAAAGGATTAAACAGATGAACTTAACAGATAACTTCAAACAAGCAATAACAAATAAATAAACAGAACAAATAAATAAACAGAACAAATAAACAGACAAGAAAATCTTTGCTTCCCAGGTGTTGTTCATATAGTTGGGATGGAGATTTCTCACCCAACTTATCTTCTATGTATTCTCTGGGTAGAATATTTGACATATCTAAGGTGTAAGACAACCAAAATCCATTTGTTCCCACAACCATAAAGATGAGTTTCCGGAACTCAAATGGAAGCATCTATACCAACAAGCCACAACAGATTTACACATAAAATCCTGTCTTTGTACATGTAGCATCTATATTATAAATCAGCATAGAACTCAGGTTTGGCATGCCTCACACTGAGTAATTACACATATTAATTACATGTATAATTGCATATATTAATAACACCCAGTATATAATTATAATGTATTCATGTAAACCCAATCAAGGAAAACTAGAATATTTGCATAAAAGTTGCAATGAAAAATATAACAAGACGGGGAGGGAGATACATATCTGTGACAAACTGTTTGTCTCAAGAAGAATAGAAAGTGATTCTCTTTCCTGAACATTATTTCAGGCCCATTTAACACAATCTGTACTACTCAATGGATGTGCAGTGTCCTACACATCAAATCAGATTTGGATAATGTTCCTGACTTCAGATAAAATTTCATTGCTACATTTAGTTATGGAATATTAGGAAAGATTTAACTTTTTAAACTTAATAAAAACTGGGATATGCTAATAATCATGATAGCCTATATGTAGCATGTCATGTAATAACCAAGCAGCAAAAAAAGCTCTACCCACTGGTGGGCACACATGGTCTGACTTAATTTCACTCTTAAGCACAAGTAAAATTCTTTTTGGTCAAAGAAAGTGGAAATGGTATTTTAGAAGTATTTCAAAAAAAAGCAAAGTAAATCACCAGTCATTTACTACTTATAATTTCATATATCCTCATAGGCAAACTGGACTTCAGGCTAAAGTTTCATTTCTCCAAATACAATACAGTTTCATAAAATAAAAATACAAAGTCAGGCAAACATAACAAAAGCTCTGAATCTAAATAATAACAAGACTGATATTAAAGTTCCTTTAGTCTAACTATCAGATGTTTATAAAGCACCTCTTTGCCAGACTTTTTAAAAAATGTATGAAACTCGTAATTACAGATGCCAAGATTTTAATATAAAGGTTGGAAATAATCTAGTTTGTACCTAGCAAATATATGCATTTTGTTGTTGATATTCAAAACTAAATTAAGTTGATGTGGTCTATAAACAGCTTTATGAAGCAAAGTTAAGTAATTTAAAATATGAATATTAAACTTACTTTTATAAACAGCTTTATGAAGCACACTTGAGTATTTTAAAACAATTATTCCGAATCTGCTTTTTCAAAGTGATTCAGTTTCATGTCTCTATGAGAGAGAACAAAGCAACCTTCTAGCAGATTCTAAAGTACAGGATTGAGTCAAAGCTTTTTAGCAACAAACCTGAACTCCTCTCTTCTAGAGAGGGGATGATGGTTTACTAAAGGCCTGGGCCACTCACATGCTAAAGACCTTAGCAGAGTTACAAATGCAACCTGACTGTCAACCCTGCAAGGCAGCTACTTGAAGGTTTTGCTTATCGTTAAAATCTTGAGCTGATTCAAAAACCACAGGTTTGTGGCAAGCATCAGAAGCCCTTCCCCATTAAAAAGAGCCAGTTAATAGTCATGCACCACAATGCAGTATTTTCCACAATAAATGGTACCATTTATCTTTTCCAAAATTTTCTTCACACCTCAATTACTGTTCATCTGTCACCATCACTCCTAAAACCCTAAGCAAGTAATCAACTAAAAGATAAATTATCACTAAACTTCTACTGCATTTACACATAAGGAAAGAAATGTAAAACTACTATTTCATTCAACTATTAAATAAGTCATCTTAATGTTTCTTGGCAAAAACCCGAAGAAATATCCAACTATTTATTTATGATGGAGGAGAGGGAAAATGAGGAGAGAAAATGTGCATAAGCAACAATGAATACACAAATATTTAGACATCTAAAATACGCCTGCCAATGTATTAAAAATCCTTATATCATTCAACACCAAACTTCAGATTTTTCTCTCAACAAATATATGAGATTATTATTTTGCTACCAACAACAACACATAATGTTCTCATCCCAATTGAAAACAGTTTTCTTCAAAACTCTATTAATATTCATAATAACTAAATAATGACTAAATTATAATAACTCAACATTTATTGAGTGCTTACTGTGGGGACAAGCATTGTTCTAAATACTCTATATGTATTATTAATTAATTCAACTCCCCGAACAAATACATATGATGAAGACCTTTATAAGCATCTAGCTCTATTCTCCAGATAGATAAATTGTGGCACAGAAATATTGCATTAACTTGAACGTGCTCACACAGCTAGCAAGTGGTACAGCTAAAGTAGAATTCTATGAGATTGGCTCCAGTTCAGTATTAACCAGTAGGGTAAAATTATTCTCAAACTGATCGCTACCATCAATCTCATGGTATTATACTCCTTATGCAAATACCAATTACATATTTATACACACACAAAAAGCATGTAATTGTTAATCCTCAACAGTGCAAAAAATAAAGTCTTCTTCTAGAACCATCTGGTTTTTTGAGGCATTTTAGTAGAACTGGCTCAGGTATAGAAAAGGGAATTATCCCGTACTTCTATGTGTCTTTATGATATTTATGCAAAGATTTTCTCAGTTCTAGGGATCCCAGTTATTTTAGTATTCATTTTTTGAGCCCTGATGGTCAGAAAGAAGGCTAAAATCATTATGGCACAAAAATAACAAATCAACCACTTATAAAATGAATCTCCACCCAATTAATATGATTGGTCTTTCTCTGCCTTAGAACTATACTCTCCATAAATCTCGAAAACATTCTACACTGAATATTTTTAAACTACAATACAAAACTATAAACTTATCAAAAATGCAGAATCCCATGAAAGAGATAAGACTATGTAGACAACAAACAAGTCAGTGTCCAATTAGAGCAAATAACAACCAGAATAATAATCCACTTTGGGGCAGGTGGGGGGGCAGGGGGGATGGAGAGAGGGGGGTGGGAGGGGGAGAGCAGGCAGAGGGGAAACTATACTGAAAATTCGTGATTGCTCATTCTAAGGAATAGCAGAGATGGAATTGCAGTTTAAATGTTACTAAACACAAAATAAGATAATATGTTAATTGAACTTTCCAGAGTGAAGTTCAATTGAATCTCTATTTACTATAAAATTCTAGTATCTGCTTTAAGTATACTCACTAAGTTGGCCTTTCCTAGGTATCAATTAATTAATAAGGAAGAGTTCCCTCACACATCTGCATTTTAAAGGAAACTATACCCCCAGATTTGGATGGAAGCGTGGGGGTGGGGAAAACAGCCAGCATCTCTTCTAGCAGATTTGGTCTAATGAGGGAAATATTTTCAATCTGGAGGGTGGGGGGAAAAAATATATATATATATGTATATGTATATGTATATATATATAAATTGACTCACACAGTAGCTCAGTGAATCTGGGAAAATCTCTTAACCTCTCTCTGATATTTTTCACACCTGAAAAGTAAAATATTACCTTCACCTCATGGTGTTATTATGACATAACTCATGTGAGACCAAACAACATAACATAGGTGAGAGCAAATTTTAGTCTGCAAATGGCCAAACAAATGGTGGTTATTCTTAAATTCATCATCTTCCCTCCATAAGTGGATAAGTTCACCAAGCATTCACCATTCATATACTGCATATTGACTATTTGCTGCATCTCTTAAATGCTACAACATAACTTTAAAAAAAAATGCATTTGAAGCTAGACACTGGTGGCTCATGCCTGTAATCTTAACTACTCAGAAGGCTGGGATCTGAGGATTATGGTTTGCAGCCAGCCCAGGCAGGAGAATCTGTAGGACTTTTTTCTCTAATTAGTCACCAAAAAGCTGGAAGCAGAGATGTGGCTCAAGTGGCAAAGCACCAGCTTTGAGAAGAAAAAAAACAAAAACAACTAAGGGACAGCACCCAGGCCCTAATTTCAAGCCCAGTACCAGCACACATGTGTAGAGGTACGTGTACACACACACTATTTTAAAGAGGCTGCTTGAGACTTGGGATTTTCAAAAGTTAGAAAACATACGCAAAAGAAATTAGCATGCCAAGTGAGTAAGTGACGGGACACAACATTGTTTCTAAAAAAAGCAAAAAAATTCTAAATTCTGAGTTTGACTCCAACTGGTATAACCAGGAGAGGTTTCCAGAGAAAAAACTGCATGAAAGAAAGAGCCAGAATAATCTTGGAGTTGAAAAGCCTTACTCATATGTACTTCTCTTTCTGTGGATCATCCTACTCCTTTTGGGGCCATATAAAAGGAGCCCCCCACCCCAACACAGATAGTGGTGAGGAAGCAATGTGGGGCTCGTGAAGCCCTCAACTGCTTATTATCTACTCTGCCAGCTGCCATGTCTAGCATGCAGTTTAAATACTACAGCGGCACAGCTCTTCTGCTGATAATGCCAAGTCACACTATTAATACACAACTCTACCGAAGACACTGACAGAAAATTTTGGCTCCAGGTCATGCATTTATGAAGAGATAATCAAAGACACATTTTTGTGAAAAGCAGGAATCATATTCAAAGCTGTGCATCTTTGACCAATTGTCCGCTGCTTTCTTGTATTAAATCTCCAGAGTGAAAAAAAATGAAACAATATATTTCTATTTTTGCCCATCAGAATCACTAAACCCTGATATGAAGCGAACTGCTCAGATTGTAAACATGGAATGAATAAATCTGCCGGGTAACAGTAAACTCAAGTAGCACAAATCACATCTAGTATTCTTCTAGCCGCTCCTTATCAGTATTTAAGCAGCAGAGACAGTGAGAACCAACAACCACAGATAAAGCATCCGACACTATTTAAATTCATCTAGTGCTCTGGTATTCTAGTATTGTATTCTGTACCACATGAACCTAACTGGCTTATTTTCAAATGCCTTCTTTCAGCCTATTTCAGCCACAGTACTAACTTACTGAGTCTGTCTCAAGATGGTGGCCACACACCCACTTCAAGCTGGTTAATTGCAAAGATTATAAAAACACCCAGGAATAGAAACTGTAGATGTGGTGCTCACAGAGTGAAAACTCAGGCAAAGAATAAGATGCAGCCACCTGATAAAATCAGGCTGGGGGTGAAGTTTGGTGGTAGACCATGAGCTTGGTGTGGTTGGGCCCTGGGACCACTGCCCAGGACCCACCCAACTGCCCCCCAAAAAGTAAAATTAGAGAAGACTCTATATAATAATGTTTTGAGCCTTTTTTTCTGAGCTATTTAAAAAACTTCTGTTTAAACTGAGTCAGTCATGTCTACACAGGGAATTCAATTTAATATGAAAGTAGGGATGAGAAAGGTAGAGAGTCTCTAAAACAATATTGCAAAAAGCATTTTCACTGAATTGAGAGGCTTTTGAAATGGCTATTTATTAAATATAAACAGATGTAAAAAATAATTCAATATGTAAGTATAGATGTGTTTATAGAAACATAAGAGAAGAGGAAATGTCTAGGGAAAAATGTGGTCTAATAACTAACTTCATTTTTTTTCAACCATCCAGGGAAAAATAGATTTCAACTCACTTGAAAACTGTCTAACTGGAGACTACACAATTTCCCCCAGTAGCTCATTAAACTGTTATATCACCTTGACAGTCAATTCCTGCAAAGTTAAATGCAAATCAAAACATTTTTAATTGAATCATGCATTACATGACTAAGGGAACTCTGTTTATAGGAAATTGGAGGTGAATCTTCACAAAGCAATTCATTACTGTGCTAAGATAACTCTATCATCCTTGACAGACATAACTCAGATTTTAACACATCACGCCTACTTTAGGACACAGACACCTTAGGACACAATAAGGGGATGTTGAATTTATACTCAATATTACTGTATGAATCTGACTCTTGGAACCTCTAGTTCAGAAGTGGGTAAGAATTAAAATTGAGTAAAAACAGAACTGAATTTGTGAAGAAAATCTGTTCACTCTTCTACCCTTCAAACATTAATAATAATAATCATCATCATCATCATCATCTTTCTTTTAGCAAAGTAAGATCTTATGAAGACACAGAGAGAAAAACATTTGTCCTGCTCATCTTGGGATGCAAAGGCATTTGTGGCTCAGTGGTGTGCTTTGCCTACTTTGGTAATCATAGAAGAAAAAGAAATTTCTGTAAGGGCACAGTCCCAGGGTATAGGGGAACAGAAAGGCCAGATAGTTAGGATTATTACCCTTAGCCAGGCGCCAGTGGGTCATGCCTGTAATCCTAGCTACTCAGGAGGCTGAGTTCTGAAGATCATGGTTCAAGCCAGCCCGGGCAAGAAAGTCTGAGAGACTCTTATATCCAATAATCCATTCAGAAAACCAGAAGTGGTGCTGTGGCTCAGGTGGTAGCGCATAGCCTTGAGCTGAAGAGCTCAGGGACAGCGCCCGGGCCCAGAGTTCAAGCCCCATAACCGACAAAAACAAAAAACAAAACAAAAAAAGATTATTACCGTTTCAAGAATAGCCAGTCTATTAGTCTACATCCCCATTCTAATACAGTCAAGATGGCTATATTTAGAAAATCCTACAGAACATGAGAACTAGGAGATAACTATCATACTATTACCTTTTCAGGCTTCACAAAAAAAAAAAAAAAAAAAAAAAATCTATTAGCCTCAGGAAGCCTAGACCACTGGGGGCTTGTTCAACTAAGATCCACTGCAGAACCAAAAATACAATTGCATATTACATATGCATAGAAAGTTCCTGCCACAAACTGCATTAAGTGTTAACATCTTAAACTATTCCGTATTTGTGATCAGACTTTTTACATATTAATGTTAAACAGCCCAAGCCCCAATGTTTATCACTATTTGAGCAATCAGATTAAACATACCACATATGAAACTAACCAAATTCTCTGTCCATTAAACCCAACCTAGGAGTGAGGCATTGACAAAAGGACTGAAGAGATTACGGTTTAATTTAAACAGAGTGACTGCAATAAAACCATTCAAATGAGAGACTTTACAGGAACAAGTACTTAAAGCACCTCAAGACAAATATTTACATAAACTATACAACATCAGAACCTACTAAAGATAAAAGATTCAGAAACCTATTAAATCACAATTTAGGATACAAACATTAGAGAGAGGAAGAAAAGGAAATGGCACTGCTGGCTGAGCTCTATAAATGGATGCACTGTCAAGACTGTGTGAAAACAAAAGACAAGATCAATAAGGAGAGAAAATATAAATAAATTAACAACAGGATAAAAAAAAGCAAACAGCACTCTAATTTTTCTATGGTCGGCTACTGACAGCATATCATACTTTCTTGACAGACTCTTCTGAAGTAAGAGAATTTCCTTCCCTTTTCCAGTCCATCTATATACTATTCATTGGACAACCATGTGTCCTCCCTCCAACCAACAGTCTCTTTAGTCTAGATCTCCTCATCACCCTGTTTCCTCAAATAACATCAATCCTCATTCTCTGAAACATAAATAATCACCAGCATTTCTACCTTTTCTCTTCTCTCCCCAATCCCAGTGGAAGGGAAAAGAAAGGCTTCCTAAAGAGTCCTTTTAATGTTCTGTCTCTACCTTTAAGAACCCGAAACACACTATAAACAGACATATCCCATTTGAATTCTTAAACTTATACTCTACAATAATTACCACAAATTACAATTATCAGAGATTTCCAGTTTGCAAAAATTTCCCAGTTAATAATGAAAACTATGTGTTCAGGTTCATAAAGCCAATACCCCATCTGGTCTTCTAAAGTAGGAAATTGACTGAATCCTCTAGAGAACTAAGAAATCTTTGACCATGAACCTGAAAATGAGCCCCTGAGATTCAATAAACTGATTAGTTAAACTGGGTGAGCACGGTGACAGAATGGACCTTAAATGGGAAGATCCAGAGCTGGGAACAGATGCTAGACTCAAGAAGTGGCTTTTATCCAAACCCAAAGTCAGTGAGTTGGCTGATCTATAGAGATTTATCAAGGGAACACATTTTTATGCTTAGCCACTTTCATCTCTACTGTCCCCAAGCCCTGAATGATATTTAGCTAAATAATAACTTGCAGATAAATAATTCAGCTTTAAGACTGAATTCAGTTTCCATCTATTCAAGGGTTGCTCCAAAACTTCACCCTCCTTCAGTGTTCCCTTGCAGCCAGATGTGTAAGAATCACTTGGAGACCTTCTTTAAAAATATTTTGTCGGGTGCCAGTGGCTCACATCTGTAATCCTAGCTACTCAGGAAGCTGAGATCTGAGATCTGAGATCTGTAAATCTAGTAACTCAAGAAGCTAAGATCTGAGGTTTGTGGTTTGAAGCCAGACTGGGCAGTAAAGTCTGCAAGACTCTTACCTCCAATAAATAACCAAAAATGCCAGAAGCGGAACTGTGGCTCAAGGAGTAGAGTGGTAGCCTTGCGTGAAAGAAGATCAAGGACAATGCCCAGGCCCTGAGTTCAAGTGCCAGGACTGGCAAAAATAAAAAAAAATAAAAAATAAATGTCTACACGTAAGTCCTGTACTGCAACTCCTGCATTGGATTCTCAAAGTATAATCCCCTAAGCCATTATGTTTTTTAAATCTTCCGCTACATAAGCACTTCTTTAACCACACTACTAGTTAAGAACCAATGAGTCCAAATTTAGAACAAAAGGGTAGTGATCACACAGGAGCTCAACATACTAGCAAAGACATAAGCAATGGTAGGAAACTTAGAAGTGACTTCTCTTATGCTTCCTTTTGCTTCTTGGCTGGCTGAAAGCTTCCAGCCAAGCTCTGGCCCCATGGGCAAAGGCAGCATCTAATAGCATTGGCCCTCTTTTGCAATATGCAACAGGTTGCTCCAGGGGGTATGGACTCAGAAAGTTGCCATTATACCTAGAGTTGGCACCCTGGGGTGTCACAGGTGTATTGATAATTGACTCAGTCTGTTTTGTTTACAATTTCCTGCCCAACAAATTGCATGTTTCTGCAGATGTCTAACAAATTCAGGACATTTAATTCCTCAGCTGCCACTATCCTGCTGTTTCTACCCTCCTCATCCATTGGTTACGATGGTGTCCAAAGACACATTCACCAGCATTAGAAAAGGTCATTAAAAAGCTCTTACAGCCATCTGTACCCAGATGGACAGGTCTCCAGCCAAAACGCGAGAGGTTCCTGCTCAGAGTGGCCCAGAGGACCCGACTCCACGTAGTGCCACAGTTGGTTTTTTTAATTATTGTTTGTGGGTTCTGAATTATTTACATCTGAGCTGTAAATCTTAATGACCCATGCCGTGTTCTTCTTGGCTTACTGATGCTGAGCAAAGCCAAGGTAGTTGCATGTACCTGATTCAATGCTGTTACAGGATAAGGGCCAAAGGAAAGTGTGTCTTCCTAAATCATCTTACACGGGTTCTTGGAACAAATTATTGTTGCTTGGATTCTCGTCTAGGTCATTTGCCATACACTTACCAGTTAAATCCCTACTGCCTTCATAACATTACCCAATGGTGCTTTTTCACGTGTACAGAGATTTTCTTTTCTAACACCTTATTTCTTACCCTCTGCCTTTGTACACAAAAACATTCTGACTTGACATTTAAGTGAAACTACAGTGGTTTTTGCTTTCTAGGTTTTTTGGTGTTTTTGTTTTGTGGGGGTTTTTTTTGTTGTTTTTATTTTTTTGTGAGCCTACAACATGCTATGGACTAATTTGGTGGCACCAGTTTCCAGACTGAAGTGTTTATAGGCCATAATGTTTCCTGGCGAAGTTCATAAGATGTTCACAGCTAAAACCAAAAGCCCAGAGACAGAGGGACAAATGGCCTTCCTAAAACAATCCTGCCTTAAGAGATCAGCACAAGTGGAGGCCTGGCTCAAGCGGAAGAGGGTTAGCTTGGCAAAAATGCTCAAGGACAGCATCCAGACCCTGAGTTCCATAAATCAGCTCAATCTAGGTTTCAGCTAACTTTACCCAAACGGTTTAGAAAAGCAATAGGTTCTTTTGCTGGTATTCCTTGATCCACTGCAGACCTTTTGTCTCGACTGACCTTCAGAGCACTGGAACGGTGGATTCTGAACTCCTGAGCTGCTAGATACAAGCAGAGCGGCTCAGTGACACCTTTCCAGAGCAGCTGAAGAACTTCATGACACCATTTCCGCCTGCCCTTCAGAACTCCAAGCAGCCGCACTCGCCAGCGGTGCCAAACTGTTCAGCTCATCAAGTTTATGAACACTGCATATGGAATGCAAACATTTTCTTCCATTTGGGCAAACATTGGCAAGGGAAACTTTCTTTTCCAATGTTAACAGCAGGGAGCTTAAATAAAAAGTTCAGTTTCTAGAAGGGGTGGGGGAGAGAAAAAAGCTAATTCTAAAAATATGTCATCAGCCACACGCCATTGCCAGAGAGAACTGTACACGTTTCCCTCAAGCATAGTTCGCTCAAATGAACTTGACAGCCTTGGAGATCACTTAAAAGAGAGAAAATTTGTTGCACAAGGCCTGCCAGATACAAAAGAGATCACGTCTCAACAGATAAGACTTGATAGATTCCCATCCTAAAGATTCCTGTATGATGATTATGCAAATTCAACATTAGAGCTTTGTCACATTTCCACACCACAGGCTCATGCTTGAAAGTATTCTCCCAGTCCAGTCCTGGGACTGGGTACTAGAATAATCTAGCAATTAACTTTAAAATCTTGCTACTGTTATTAGTTTCCTAGAAAGTAAATTAAAGGACATCTGGACGTACAAGTAAAATTACACAGCTAAACTTGAAATAGGCTGCTTTTCCCCTTGTCTACAGGTGTGTCTAGGCCAGATAAACAATTTTAACTGGGTTACAAATTGTAGGCGTCAGTACCTTCTCTGAAATCTTCCAAATGCTAGAAAATGCAGCTCTCAGGCAGACCATTTACTAAAAGGGGACTATTCAGGATAGTTTTCCATTTAAACATAATATTCCAGAAACTGAAAACTGTAAAAAAAATCAGGTGTGAATATGCTCATTTGACCAGAAACGGCAGCTCTCAAAGAACTGATTAAAAGGAAAGGCAGGCAGACATTACAACTCCCCAGAAAGCCACAAAAATAAAAGGTTCCATCTTCAAGAAGATCTCCAATCACAACACTATGTGGGTTTGAGGAAATGCCCAATGCAGCAGTGAGCTGAAACATACCAATCAAAAAGCCTTCCTGTCTCCACAGGGAAAACATGGCAGCTAAGCCATCAAGTCAGCGAGAAAAGCTGAACACATCTATTTGTTTCCTCATCCTCTTAGACATAACCCAGATTTCTAGATCCTGGTTTAAGTGGAACAGACCCTTTTACAAGCACAATTCTTTATAACCTTACCATTCATTCGCTCTGCACTTAGAAGAGATGAGAGAAAAACTATAAGCCGGTCTTTAATATTAAATATTTAATGTGTTTCTTTTTAAACACCTCAGCGCTTTAGATTTAATTTCAGGCTTAATACACCTGTCAGGAAACTGAATGTTATGGTTTTATTGCAACTACATTTTTCTGACACTCAGAAGACAGAAAATTTTCAAAGGAAAATCCCAAAGTTCAACTGAACTGCTTCTAAGACACACAGTTGGAAGACATTTTCTACTACAATAAAAAAATTAAAATGGATTACTAAAGACACTATAAAAGATGCTGAAAGTTGAGTGGGGTTTTTTTAGTGTTTGTGCATTTTTAATAGAGCAAAGACAAAAGCTAAGCCTTAGATAAAGCTTAATATGTTTTTGATTTATGAACCTCCATCATTCAAGTGATCACCTGAGGAGGCCAATTAAGACATTAGTTTGATGTCCTACATTTCCAGTAAATGATAAAATTACAGAACATGCATAAATGATATGGCCATATTTAGAAACCACAGTTGTTTTGTTGATTCCTATCCTACCCAACCTTCTCTAAAAGAAATTCCTCTGTGCTTTTAAGATTCATCTCTCTGGATTATACTTACACCTGCAAAAACTTGAAATGTTTACGAATTAGCAAGAGGGAATAGAAAAGGATTTCCATTTAGACTTAACAATAGTCAAAACTCTTCATATTCCTTTGCACGGTAGAAGGGAACGGTATAAGCATCTCTCAGAGAGACAATTTTCAAGATATACAACAATCTCTTGTTTTATTGAAAGACAATACAGTGTGTTTATCCTTGTGTCATAGTTACTCTATCACCTATGACAGAAATCTCACTTCAAACATTATTAACTAATATTGATTTAAGTAGAGGGGGCCTCCGAGTTTTCACTCATCTGCAATGCAGACCACATACATATTTTACCAAAAGGTTTACTATGCATATTAATCTTTTATGCATTTTATTCCTCCAAGCGTGAAAAGAAACAAGTTGAAGTAATAGAGGTTGCCAGGTGTTGGTGGCACCCATTCCACTGTAATGACAGCCATGACTTAAGGTTTTGTCTCGCTCTACTCTTCCTATGAATTGCAAATCTTCAGGTTGCCACAGCAACTCTATATACTGACAAGTAGGCTTTAGGAAGCATCCTGGTCATCGGTCCCATCTTGTTTGCTTTGCCTCAGAGCACCTGAAGTCCCTGTAGTTCTGGAGCACCAGGGGCTGGGCTGGTTCCCCTTGCGGAGTTATTCTAGCACACTGTCCAGTGGCAGCGATTAATCATTCCTGCTTCTTGAGCTGACATCTCGAGGTGGGGAAACGACATCCTAAATGAGCAGAGCTGATTACCTGGGAAAGCAATTCTTCAAGATAGCACAGCTAACTAATAGCTCCATCTGCTACACATAAACACATTCCAAAGCCCAGAAGTAATGTCAGGATATAACTAACAGAGTTGGGGACTCTACGCCAGATTTCTGTGTGTCATCACAGGTGTTTGATGAGCACAGAAAGTACCTGAACTTTTCTTCCTCTCTGGGATAACTGGTGCTATCTCATGATAGGATCACAAGTTACCAGAGAGGACATTTTGGTGGAATCCTCATCCATGGCCAAAGACACCGGATGTAAAGATACGGAAACCATATACAAAGAAATGGCAGGACAGGCGTGAAGTAAAACTCACTTATCTGGAACACACAAATAACAGCAAAAATGTAATGATACACCAAGGACAAGAAGCTTTCTATTTCCATCAAAGTACATAGGTACAGTTTATAGAACAAACGATTTGCTGCTTGTTTTAATGTGACTAAATAAAAATAGAGCCTTCAAAGATTATGACTCTGCATCACGGTTCTGTAAATTAAACAAACTTAAGAAGGCTGTGGTTAGAAGTCATCAATAAGCTCGGCAGACAGTTAAATACAATTTGGCTATAAGAAGCAGAACTGTATCACCAAGCTTTTATAGGCAAAACTATAAATGGCTCCCTGAATTTTTTTTAAATCTAAGTAACAGGCAAGCTTTGTAAGTCACCACTCCAGATCCTGTATGCTCTTTTATTATTAATAAATCTTTGCTAATATAAATCAAATTCCACCATCTCGATGCTGAGTGTTTAAGGAGGCTGCTAGCTTCCATTTTCCTGATCAAAGCACTGGCATTTTACAGTAGCTGCATTTAACACTGCCTCTGTATCGAATGGGAACAGGCTTCAGTTCTTTCCACATTAGCTATGATTTTAATAACATGCCAAGCAAAACAGGCTGGCGTAATAAGTTTCATTGCACCCACTTCAACAACAGATAAGCACCTCATTTTCATACAGTTTCCACTTGTTGCTAGGTAACCACACCACACGAGACATCTCCAGGCATTATGCAGAGTGCATCCTCTTCACCCAAATTTGATGTGCTCTGGGCATTAAATACTGTTATTTTAACCATACCTATCGCTCAAAACAGTTTAAGCTTTGGTTTTGATTGGAACACAGGTTTGTGGGATTGTTACTTTTAAGGGGATTTTTGAGGTGCAGAGATTCTAAAAGATAAACTACAATAATTCCTACCTCTCTTGCCCAAAGCCAACCTGCTACATTATCCAATGAACTGATAGCTTGACATTTCAAAGGAAGATAAAGGAAACCCTCTCAAAAGATGTCCACATTCTGCCCTCTTAACAGTAGACAATGTCAATTAAAAACTTCCTTACTGCTTTACGTGACCATAAAGGGAACTTTGTAAGCAGGGGTCTGTGTGGAGCTGGGCTTCACCTGCGGGCTTCAAACAGAAACCCTTTAACTAGGCGCATCTAGGCCAAAGCGGGAACCCCATCTGTCAGCCAAACAAACCAGCTTTCTGCTGGCGGAAGAGAAAGCTCTGCGGGAACAGATGCAGCCCGACCTAAGATTCTGCAGGACTCAGGCGACAGGGAGGCAGGAGGGCTACCTGCAGGAAAGGCAACAGACACTGACATTTTAAAAAGAAAATAAATCTTAGCAAGCAGCACCAGGCATCTCCCAAGCATGAATTTCCTTTTGAGGTTCAGGAATATTTTATCCTACATGATTAGTGAATGCTAGAGGGGGTAAAAAAAAGGTTTTCTCACCTCAACTTGGCATGAAGCACAAACAGCTCTCTCAGGGGTGATAGAAACATTGAAGAAACGAATTGCAATGAAGAGTAATACCAAGAGGCAGGACCAGATTCTGACACTCAGCCTCCTCCTCTTGGCCCAGACCTCCATCTTCTCCCGTTTCAATGTCTCCTGCCTATGGCTGCCACCCCCCTCAGATGTGGGGATTTCCCCAGTGGCTTGGGGCTTGCCAGCTTGACTTCCCTTAGGCCTGGCTTCCTCAGCACTCTTTTGCCCTCTTATTTTTTTATCCCCATGCTCTGAAAAGCAGGTGGTCAAAGGTTTTGCTTCCTGTCTTGTATCCTTAAAGTAAGAATTGCCTCCTTTGTTTAGAACAAAGTCTTGGGGCCTCTTCCTCACCAAGAAGATTTTGATCATTCTACCCTCTGCTTTAGCCCATCCATCCTCTTTTCTTTTGCCCCATTCTGGGTTCCTCCACAGTGGGAGTGAGTTTAATCTGCTTTTCTTTTGGAAACTCGGTTTATTTTAGTTGGGATGGCAGGACTGCATCTCTCTGCCTTTTTAGGGAGGGACTCAGATGATCAACAGGATGAAGAAACACTGATATGTCTTAAGGCACTCACTTAACCTGCTGTAAAACTCAATGAAGTGACAAACAGCAGGACACAGAAGAGGATGCAATTTCTTCTCTTCATTTTTACTCCATCCACACACATCGTATGGCTCAATTTTGTTACTTTACACAAACCTTTTCTTCCTAAAATAAAGCCAGTAGCAGTAGAGCATAGAAGTCAACAATTAAAAATTTAAATGAACACATTATTTGACCCAGCTATGCTGTTTCTTGGTATAGATTCTAAAGGAACCCTAACAAATGCATACACCACTATGTGTATAAGAATCTTCATTCCGGCACTGTTTACAGTTGGAAAAATCTGCAAAAATCTCACCTGTGAAACAAAAGACTGAGTAAACCTTAAAATAAAACAACAAAAATAGTATATGGTATGACTGGTTTCCAGCACAGCGCAGGCCAAAAACAGCAAGACCCAAGGACATAGGATATGAAGACACTATGACATCATGTGCATGTTCCCTTTGGGTTTCCTATGGAGTGTATGCTTATATCTACACCTCTGGAAAGACAAAGAGTTGGAAGAAAGAAGGAAAATAGAGAAGTTAACTAAGATAGAGGTATGATCTTCAGCATTATCTAAAAACATTTGTTTGTTTAGAGGACTTGGTGAATCAAGGCCTCAAGCACACTTAACCCGTGCTCTACCACTGAGCTACCCAGCTCCAGTCTCACATTTTCTTTTACCTGAGTGGATACCAAAAGAAGTATTGACTTTATTTTTGAGTTCATATACATTCTGCAATATTGGGAGGTTTCACTGTGACATTTCCATACATGCACACAATGTAATTTGGACAAATTCACCCATATTCCATCATATTCCCATTCCTCCACTCTCGCCTCTCCCCTTTTCAAACATCATTTGAATTTTTATTATGGATGGGTGCGTGTGTGGTGTGTACTATCTGTATTTGTTATTCCCTTCTTTGAAATATTTTTGAAGGGAATTATCTTCATGCTCTAATTCAACATTAAAGAAAAGGAACATTTACTTTTAATGAACCGGAATGTAGTTAAAAGAAACAATGTCAACAACCGAAGGAAAAATTTAAGTTTCCTGTCTCCCAAATTCTAGTAGATAGCCTATTCTTTCTCCTATGAAAGAGGCTCTCAAATACAAAGGTATAGATGTGTGTGAAAGAAAAAAAATGTTTTCTTGGTGCATCATGAAGTTACATGAGTGTGAAATATCTAGACACATGCAGTTTCTCTAGACAAGAGTCACCACCAATATAACTACCTTACTACAGTAACACAGCAAGTGCACCTACTGAATGGAAAATAACAATAAAATAATTAATTTTATAATGTCTTCAAGATAACTGACCATGAGATAAGACATAAAATGGGACTCATTTATATTAAGAATGTCAAGAGTCCTTGCATCTGGTGGATTTTTTTACAAATTTGGAGGCATGCCTAGAAGTCATCAGATTTGTTGCTAGTGAACCCCCATCTGTCATAGCTTGAATCTGCACTATACATAGCTCTGATTCCCCAAATCAGTATGTTGTATGTTCCTGTAACCTAGTATCCAGTCTAGAAGTCTCGCAATTGTCTATTAACCCATCAGTTCTGATTTGCACTATTCCTTGCCTTGTTATAATTCTTAATAAACAATTGACAGAATACAGATATGTCATTTTTAAGACTTTACTCATTAAAATTTAGCTCTGTGGGGGGACAAGGGAGAGGTGACAGTACTGTATATGTAAACATATGAAAATCAAGCAGGTTGATATTATAAAATACGATATTACCTTGCAATAAAGAGGTTTCTACCTCAAAGGATTTCATAAGAGCATGTCCCAGACAAAACATTTTAGAAATACCTAGGAGACCAGGCATCTGGCAATCCCAGAATGTCAGAGGCCCTAGAGAGACATCTAAGACACTCAGATGTCATGGGCCAATTTAAGTCCTACCAAAGTCTAGAGAGAGAAGATCAGCTGTCATCATTTACTGCAAAACATACTTTTGATACACTTATGATCACCTTAGTTACTTTCATTTCCAGCCAATACTAGGATCAAAACAAAATCTTAAGATAGGAAAATAAAAACCTGAGAACAAAGGACAAGAATAACTATTTTTAAACTACTACTGAAAATACAGGAAGCATAGTATACCAAGGATAAAATGGAAAAGAAAAGACCAATCATATTCAGAGCCTCCCAGTGAAATACATTAATCACTTAGGTAATTCTGAAAGATCTAAAATATCCCAAGTCATTGCTCAAGTAAAACTAAACTCAATATACTGTATTTCCAAAAGACAGGAAATTGTGTCTTCCGTTTTAGGAAGATTTTCTTTACATAGTATACATTGTTTGTCTGTTGAATGCTAAGTTAGTGCCTTTATATCACAGAGAGAGGCAGAGAGACAGAATCAGTGAGACAAAGGGGAGAGAGACAGCATCAGAGACAGAGCTACAGAGACAAAATATGATTTTACCTGGTCCTAATAATATTAGTCTAGAAAAATTATATCTATGAGGAAGGGTCTTAGTGAAGTTTGTTCCTTGCTTTCCATCCAGTGCCTACAGCAAGTACAGGAATGCTCATTAGGTGAAAATTCCACCCCTCCTTAAGGGATGAACATTATAAATGAAATCATGTGAAAATGTTGCATTCTGCCAGGTTGGGCAGTGGAGATTACAGGATGGGAATGGACTCTGGTTTATCTCCAAATCCTACACATATACTTCTACTTAAAAATCACTTGTAAGATACATCAGGAATCCAATGAAAAATGTTCTTCTAGACATTGTCAAATAAATGTAGAAAGGGGTGGGGAACTGTAAACCGATGTCTTCATTCCCTCAGTTTATTCCTAAAATGTCAGAGTGGCTTCCACACTTTTCCTATTCACTCTGTCCTTCCTCACCATCTTTTTCTTCCAGCTAAAAGCTGGAGACAGATATCTATAGAGATTTCTAAGGCTGGGTGTTTACAGACCCTGACAGTCTTTGTTTACTTAAGATTTAGTTCAAAACTTTATTTTCCACTCTGAAAGGCTTTCTTCCTATTGCCAGTTCAGAAATAAATTCCATCAACATTAAATCACATCTTCCTGAATTATAAACCTATCAAGCTTGGAGAATTAGCCTTAAGCTGTCAACATCAAAGCAAAAGAGTCCTGCCTTTAGCATGAACCACCCACCTGATTTATGGCTCTGTCTTCTGCATTCAGAATCATGCTAAGTAGAAAACAAAGGGGTTATCAAATTTCAGTAATTAATATGAGTAAACATGAGTTGAGCTAACAAAAGCAATTACTTGGAAGTTTAGTACCATTATCTCAACATTTCATGTTTCCCCTTTTTCAATGGAAGGCACAGATTAAAATGAATGCCTCAGGCCTGGAGATTTGGTCATTTCCATTCAAAAGTTACCATCCACCTGTGTAGCATGGCTGACAGCTAATTTAATACTCTCTTCCAGATAAAATAAATGACTCTGACTTCAGTTTATGAAGAATGAAAGACTCTCTAGTGTTTTAACTCATTTTTGATATGAAAAAAAAATTATTTAAGATTTCTGAATTAAAATCGGCAGGAGAGGTAGATGATAGCAAGTGTTTGTTTCTATTTTTTTGGCCTTGCTGAAAATATTTATCTTGTATTATCTTCTGGTTTGGGCTTGCTTCTTTGTGAACTTCTTTTGGGAGACCCAACCGAGTACCTTTATGGTCTTAATGATAACTAAACAAAGGAGGACACGTAAGAACTACCATTTCCTTTCTCAAAAGACTTACAAAAATACCCCCAGAAAAAAAAATTAGAAATGTATTAACAATTACTATAAAAATATGCAAACTTTGAGCGTTTAATAATATGAAGTTTGCCCCTTAAAAGAGGCAAAATGAGCACCACTCCATATTATTTAGTGTCAGCATATGGTCTCCCGCTGTATGGCACTTGGGTCAGCCTTCCCGACAGCCCACGTGGAATCCATCACTCTTGTCAACTTAACCTCCCAAATACCTTTCAGTTCCTCGCTTTACTCCAGGTCCTTACTCACCCATCAATACCCAATCACAAGCGACTGACACTTCTTGTCTGCCTCTATCTGTATCTAATCTTGCTTTACCACAAAGGACCCACACTGATGTTTTCCAGAAAACCAGGGTCACGTAACCGCCTCCCTCATGACCTGCTTTAAATCCCTCAAAGACTTCCCCTAACTCTTGGAACAAAGCCCTAGCCCACCACATTGTCTGTAGACCCAAAGCAGCATGGCACCATCCCGATACTCATTCTCCTCTCTGGTCCAGGTTACTGACTCCAGCCAAGGGTCTTTCAATTCCTTAAAGCTTTTGGCTTCTGGAAAACTCTTCCTACCCTTTCTTAAGCTGGCTAAATTATATCAGCCCACCTCTGTAGATCACAGTTCAACTGCCATGCCCTAGGTGAAGACTTGCCTGGCCTTCCAGACCAGATCCAATTGTCCCGGTGGATTAATTCCTGGCACCATCGGTTTCTCTGCCTAACACTTGGATCACTTTAAAGTGCACACTTGTGTGACTAGTAATTACATTAAACACATTGAATTGTAAGAAGAATCATAATAATTGTAAGAAGCATGAGGTCAAAGTCTTCATCTGCTAACCACTGTCTTTCTCCCATCCTCTGAAAGTCCTCCAGCACCCAGCACATGCTTACTAAGCATCTTTCAAGACTTCGTGCATCCTGACTGCCCCAGGGGATCTGCCTCCTTGGTGGCCTATGAGATCAGGAATTCAGTCTTTTTCCCTCTTGGCATTTCAACATCCTGCCTAGAGCCTGGCACACGATGAATGGTAGGTAGCTCAATAATTATTTAATGAACACCTTAAAAAATACACAGATTTTTTTAAAGTATAATAAAGTAGCAGCTCTGTCCATATCTTGGGATGATTAAGAATTCCAATATTACTCAGGAGAATCAATTACCTGAACTTCCTGCAATGTTGTTACAGGAGAAGGGATTTGCCGAAATGGATAGGTGGCTCCAATAGCCTAAGGGCATTGGCATCCACCTACTTCAAACTGCTCCCTCTACACAACTACAACATGCCTTGCTCACACATGACAAATAAAACTCTGTCCACATGGATTTTTGTTTAGACAGGAGCCTACCTGTCTAGACGGAAAAGCAAATTAACTCCTGCGCACTTCTGAGACTTGGATTTTCTATCTCAGATTCACACAGCATACATACATCCTTAAAAGATCAAAGCCTGCAGGTCATCCCAGTCAAAACCAGATCAACAAAAAGAAAGTAATTTAACTAACATTCCAAATCACCATTACCAACCTCCAACCAGTCAAATTCAAGGTCTCTTTAATGAGCGCTGTAAGTCACTTAGGGCTATCCAAGTACCAGAGCCAAAAATCTGTTTGGGGGAAACAGACCCAGACCCCCCCCCCCCCAACTAGGAACCATTACAAACACTAGGAGACATCGCCTGTCGACTACTATACAGTGGCTTTTCTTCTTCCTCTGCAAAGCCATGTAGATAATATTTCAACAATAACCACACATTTCTCCCTGTGGTATAGATACATACAAAATGCATTAGGAAAAATGCCAATAACTGAAATGCTTTTCTCAGTAGCTCTATTCAAGTGAGTGTCTCACAGGTGCCACAGAAGTGCACAGCTTTCTGGATTTGGTTCCAAAGGGAGCTCAAAGTCAATAAGCCTCCTCAGCTATCATCCAGCATGACTAAATCACTCCAAGGGCAAACCTTTCTGAGTTATGTGGCTACCTTCCTTGCAGAGTTTTACCGAAAATGGCATGCCATAAACCAATTTAATTCAAGGTAACCAAAGCTGCTGGATGAAAAGGAGACCAAAAAATGAGCAGAAGAAAATACCAACGTTTCAAGTTACACGGGATTCTCAATCACACAGAGAAATGAGCACAAATTAACAGATTGAGAAGGTTCCCAGGACCTGTAAGGTATCATTCCAGAAATAATCCCTATTTCCCATTATTAGGATAAACCTGCCATTATATTGGGAGTTTCGCCTTTTAAAGAGGTAGAGCTAAGGAAATCCCTTGCTGAAGGGAATTACACCCTGTGCAAACATGCCAATTGGTTCAATGATGTTCGGAGGACATTTGAGGATGCCTTTTATGTTGTTCTCTTGTGAGCTATGGACAGGAGGACAAGGGAATTCTCCACTCTGAATATACTCAATTATTTTAATAGGATTACATTTTAGATTGACAATGTTTAAAATAGGCTCCTGAATTTATTAGCTTGCCAGCACTTCAAATAAGTAATTTTAATGTTAAGATCTTTTATATTTAAGTAAAGGGCTGGCAATGGGTCAAGAATTTTCCTCTGGCTTTCTAAAACATGACATTTTGGTTATCAAATATGAGTTCATGAGCTCCAAAGTTAGGACCTCCTTGCTGGGTTCTCTAGGTCTATGATTTGCCATATTTTTAAATACATGACTTTCTCTGAACTTTTATGTTTTTATTACTATTCCTCATTGGTATGCAAAAGCATATCCAGGCTTGTAGACTGACTGCAAGGTTCTGACAGAGGTGTCATACTCTGTAGTCCCCAAAGCCTTCCTATCGCTTCGCCCAAGCCCTCACCTTAACCACAGCAAATACACACGATAGATACAGGACCTGTCTATCATAATGTGAAGCCTCAGGCTGAGTGCTGTAAATCATCCAACAGACTGCATTGCCCTAACTAACAGCAGTTACCCAAGTGACTCTTCTTGTGAGTAGAATGTCTACTAGAGGAGTCTGCTGATGAGCAGACTCCTAAAAATAAACATAAAACTCCAGAAGAGTAAGTCCTAAAAGAATTCACGCCCTTGAATGAAATATTTCTTCCCAATTCAAGAGATTATTTGGCTACAAAAGACAGGGTAATGATAAGAAATGCAAGACTGAGCCACCTGAGTAGCTGCAATTTCAGCTATTCAGGAAGAGGAGGTAGGAGGACTATGGTCCTAGAGTAACCCTCGGAAAATGGAGACCTTCCACCTTCTCCCTGAAAAACAACTCAAAAACACAAAGGGCCGAGGGATAAAGCAACTGCCTGAGGCCCTGAGGTCACTCTCTAATACATTCAAAAGTAAAAGGTGGGGCTGGGAAGGTGGCTCAGTGGTAGAGTACTTGCCTCGTATGCATGTGGCCCTGGGTTCGATTCCTCAACACCATATAAACAAAGCCAGAAGTGTCACTGTGGCTCAAGTGGTAGAACACTAGCCTTGAGTTGAAGAGCTGAGGGACAGTGCCCAGGCCCAGAGTTCAAGCCCCACGACCGACAAAAAAAAAAAAAAGAATAAGAAATATGGTGGTTCAAGCCTATAATCCTAGCTACTCAGGAGGCTGAGATCTGAGGATCACAGTTCAAAGACAGCCTAGGCAGAAAAGTCCATGAGACTCTTATCACAATTAGCCACCAGAATACCTGAAGTGGCACTGTGGTTCCAGTGGTATAGCTCTTGCCTTGAGCTGAAGAGCTCAGCGACAGTGCCCAGGCCCAGAGTTAAGCCCCACAACCAACCAAAAAAAATTTTTAAAGATACTTATAACCAAACTTCACAACCCAACTTCTTTTCAGGATGGAAAGAAGGGGAGTTTGAGGTGATGCTTTTATCTTCAATCTGGAAAAGAATGTAATAGAAAAAGGAAAACACAACGGAGGCTCTCAGCCAACGGTAACGATGCACAGCTCCTAGATTCCACACAACAGCAGACAGAACCACAGGAGCACTGTGAAATGCCTGATTGCTGAGCGAACGTATTTTAGTACACTTGTTGTCATAGCAAGTCAGTGGGATTTGAAAGCACATTTCTGTTTTGACATCTGGCCCATAACAAAATTACTATTGATCTGTTGTGAGCTTCCAGCAAGAGTATAACCTAGTCTCAGAATAAAGAATCACCACTAAGTGAGAGGCAGTGATCATCCTGGGTTTGTGTCTTTAGTTCAAAAATCACATCTTTGCTGGTGCTCTACTCTGTACATTTTAAGATAAGCTTCCTATTCCTAAACAGGGGCCCATAGATCCTTTAAAAAAAAAAAAAAAAGAATCTTACCAATACAGGATTAATTCTGCCTTCTGCCTTTCAGAATCTGGTGGCAGCAGCAGTACAACTTGACACCCAACTTGTGTACACCCTCTGGTTTGCTGCTGACTGTGGAAACTGACAGGACAAGCATTATTTTCCAACAGATGTTCCACAGGCAGTGGAAAGAAACCATGAGACAAATCAGTGCCATTCATGGAGGGCTGGGAAGGGGGGGAATAAAATAAGAAAGGAAACCATGGCTCTTGTTTCCAATTCATTTCCATATAAACTTACAGGCAAATGCCCCTCAAAAATGACACAGCTTTCATTAAAATGACTGGTTAGAATTTGCAGTAAGCTAAATTCTTCAATGACACTAATAAAGTATTAGAGACCTTTTAGATAATGTGATCTGTCCCAACAAACTCAATTCCTTTTGTAGCTGAATTTAGCTGGATATTGACTATTTGTCCTCCAGGCAGGTATGTGCCAACCTCATTTCGGTCTTGGTCATTTGCATCCTCAAATACATCACTGCCTCCTTTTCAGAACAAAGCTGTATTAACCAAGAAGCTATCTGATGTTTTCTTCTGCCTGCATCAGTCAAAAGAAGACAAACAATATAGATCAAGTGCATCTGTGAGCTAGGCTGCATTGATTTGTTGCATGTGTGGTTAAACCCTGTCAAGTGGTCTTAAAGGTAAAGCATTATTCTCAGAGAACCAACTCTGGGAGGGGTGTGCTGAGTCACCGGTAGATCTGCCATTTGCCCAGTACAGCAGTTGCAAAACTTCACCCAAACCGGCCTGGTGCCAGTGACCCATGCCTGTAATCTTAGCTACTCAGGAGGCTGAGATTTGAGAACACAGTTCAAAGCCAGCCTGATCAGTAAAGTCCGAGAGACTTTTGATTGAATCCAAGAGCCAGAAGTGAAACCATGCCTTAAGTGAAAAAGCCTTGAAAAAACCTAAGGGGCAGACAGACCTCAGGCCCTGAGTTCAAGACCCAGCACCAGCACCAAGAAAAAGAAAAGCGGATCTCAAATAGCATTAGCACAGTCACCACTGCAGGGGGGAGGAGGATGAGGGAGCCTTCTAGGAACTGTTTTATCACTTCAAACATCTTTGCCCTCTAGTTGCTCTGAATAGCCCTTGTTGGCCTATGTAATGCTGATTTGCATAGATTAATACACGGAAGCATTGCACATTTCTACTCCTGGCCTCAAAGGATGTGCTCTGTTGACAGACTGCAGCTGAAAAGGCCCGATTATTTAACTAATGTTTTGCAGAAATGTCCATTTGCTGACCTCAGCAATATTAAAAGCCTGCAATTATTATGCAAAGTCATGAAGTTACACCCATTTCAGACTTATCTATAGGAAACTAGCAGATCAACTTCAGTGACAAAACACAGCCAAGTGGCATTTTGAGAGAAGAAATCCATAACATTCCAGCAGCACAGAAGGTCTTTCAATAATATCTGCACTGAGAACATGAACAATTGCTCCATTTTTTCCATTTATGGTTTTTTCCCATCAAAACACTAGACTAAGGCTCAGCATGTCTATAAAGTAAATCAGAACTTTTATAAATTCTGTTATGTGCCTTTAGTATGTGCAAATTTTTTTTAAATCTGTTCCTTATATGAATAGCTCCATAAATTTAGTTCTACAAGTGGCAGAAACCAGAAAATAGAACAAATGTTTATTCTGGATTTCCCATAGCAGACATGATTTCAAATATCTTATCCCTATATACTCAAATCACGAAAATGGCCCAGAAATTCATTATATCTAATGTCCAAACTGTACCTTGAAAATTCCTATCCTTATAAGGGTCTTAAAAAAATATTTGGTATAATATTACTCCTTTTGTATTATTTGTATTATTTTCCATGCTCTAATTGTGGTCCCATATATTTAATCACTATACCAATATGCTTAGCAGCAAACATTTCATCTCCTGACCGAGGCAATCTCCATGCTTACCAGGATGCAGTGCCATGCTTTCAATGTCTGGATTCTCATTAGCCTCTTCAGTTCTCTGGGCAGGGATCCTATCTGTCATCTTAAGCTTATTTCCCAATATCTAGCACTGTGTCCAGTATACAAGGGAAGTGCAACAAATGTTACTGAAATCTTAAGTGAGGAAAATGGAACAAAGACAAAGAAATGATATCCTCAACAAGCAAGTCTCAAAAATTTAAATAAATATAATGAGATGCCTTGCTACTACTTTAGAGAGCTTAACCGTTCTTGCTTGTATCCAAGTGTCCACCTATTTCATTATATACCGAAAGCAAAGGGGAATTTTGGAGGAAACATCACTGAACCTAGAGAGAGGCACTCAGCTTGATGAGACCAGAAGGTCACCAGTGGACAGTGACTGGGATAACTGTACTCTGAGCCTCTGAGGAAACCATGCTCAGTAGCTGGCCCTTCAGCACTCATGTATCAGGTACAGGAATCTCAGTCAAGTTTCAGTGGAGATTTTAGCAAAACACTGGAATAAGGCTCAGCCTGTCTATAAAGTAAATCAGAACTTTCATAAATTTCTGTTATGTGCCTTGATTATGTGCAAAGTTTAAAAAAAATCTGTTCCTTCTATTAACAGCTCCATAAATTCAGTCCTACAAGTGGCAGAACCCATATGCCTCTCAGGCATATGGATATAGGTGCCTTTTTTCTTCTGAGGGAATAAACAAAAACAGTAAAACAAATGGTTTGGGACAAGGAAGTGATGCCCAGCTTTCTCATATATGTCCCTATAGACTAAGAAACAACAACAGAAGACAAAAACAAAAACAAAAACATTTACATCTTGCCAAGGGTGACAGGTATTGTACCATAAAAGAATAAAAGGCTAGAATGCACTGATGAAATGGCTTTGTTTCCCTCATTCAATAAAATTCAATAGGATTTCTAAATATGCTTGCTAATATTAAAGATTTGGTCCTTTGGACCAAACTTCTGGGAGTTGTGTAGGTCAATGGGAGCATGCTACCCTAAAAGGAGAATAGGGTCTTTTCCCCTCCACCCCCCACAATGCATCATGGCTCATGATGTAAGCAGTTTGCTCTGGACATAATGTATAGAGAGCCAAAACGATGGGGTTGTCCAGTCTTAGACTGGAGCCCCCAGAACCATGAACTCAAACCCATTCTTTTTTTTTCTTCTTATTGTGAAAATACCATACAGAGGGTTACAATTACATGGGCAAGGTAATGAGTGCCATTTCTTATCAAGCATTGTTGCTTCCTCCTTTGTTTCCCCTAAATCCATTTGTTATAAGTTAATTATCTCTGGCATTACATTATAGTAATACAAAGCTGACTAATGTTTTAAGACAAACACAAAATTTAAAAAAAAAAAACTGTAATGCCCTCTTTTCTACCAAGACACTAAGACTGATAATTATAAACCTTACATGGAACTATAAAACATTATAAAAAATGATTAAAATTAATCTCAGGTCTTGAAATAGTAGGTGAGTTTCTATCATGACAAAAGATCAAGTAAGGAGGTTGTGAGAGAGAAAACTGCTCACTATGTTATTAAATTTGTGCATATAATCAAACCTTTTATTCACACCAATCACCGGGATGCTGTGGCAAACATTTTCAGAAAGAAATATGGATGGAAGTGGTGCTGTGGCTCAAGTGGCAGAGCACTAGCCTTGAGCTGAAGAGCTGAGGGACAGCACCCAGGCTCAGAGTTCAAGCCCCACAACCGACAAAAAAAAAAAAAAAAAGAATAAGAAATATGGAGTCTGAAATTATTGACAAATTGTTCTATGACAACCTTAGCATCCCGCTCAGTGTTTTACAATACCCCAATCCCTAAATCAGGTAACTCTGACAGCCCTGTGAGTTTCGATTGATCTTAAGTTCAACGAACAATGTTTAATCGAGCATCTGAAGAACTACATCTAAAAGTAAAACTTAAGTACAGTTCTATTCTAAGATGATTAGAACAATAAATGCCCAGGAATAAATACAGTATTACTAAAGACCGAGCACTGTACTACATGGCCAAAATTATGTGATGCTGTAAGATCTGATCTTTTAAGGGTGGGTGTGATGGCTCATATCAATAATTCCAATGACACAGACAGCGAGGAGCACAATCCAGGTAGTTGCTTGTGTGGTTCATAGCAGTGGCAACACAAATGTGCAAACATCACATTTATGAATTTTGGTTGTTGTTTTTTGTTTTTTAAGTTAGCAAGTTCTCTTCTCAACAAATGAGCTGGATGTGGTAGAGTACACCTGTAATACAAGCAACACAAGAAACACAGATAGGTACATCATGGTTGGAGGCCAGCCACAAATATAAACACAAGGCCTTATCTGAAAAAAATAAAAGCAAAAATGTCTCGGGGAGGGGAGGGAGAAGCGGTGGTTCAAATGCTAGAGCACCTGCCTAGCAAGCACAAGGCCCTGAGTTCAAAACGTACTATCTTCACAGAATCCAGTCCAGCATGTAGCCAAGAGAACACAAAATGCAGTGTGATCAACACAAAGCCCAGGTGGTCAAGAGGCTTGTGCTCAGTGGGGGGAAGAGTTCAAAGAAATTTTTAAAAAGAGAAAAAAGAAAGGCACCATCTATGATGGGGAAACAACTGTAGGGATGCAAGTGCAGAGAAAGTGATATGTGAGTTGAATGATTCAAGGATTCGCATGACAAGAGAGGTGGAGGGCATAGCACACACAAAGACATAGAGATAGAAAAGCATTTGGTATGTAAGGAAACTTAAAATAAGACTCCAGAGTCAGAGATGCCACACTAATGGACAGTGACAAGTAAGGATTCGACTCTAGGGAGAATGGTAAGAGACCAATGAGTGGGCGTTTCAGAGAAATCATGGCACCATTACAGCCATCCAGAAACCAAAAGGTCTAATTCAGAGGGTAGAGGGTGGTGTCCTGTGCTAAGTCCAGTCTCTAAGATCCCATCCAATTCTGCAAGTTTACTGACAACCACAAATACCCACATACTGTCCCCACCTAAAGAAAGAAAAACAACAAAAGGCACAAGAACCTTCTCATTTATGACAGAATACAGAAAATCACCATCGCTCCAGGTACATTAGCCAAATCCAAGCATCCTTCCTCCCTCTGGAGGAACTAATGTAGCCTTCAAAAGAGATGACTACCACAAGCGATGAGTTATGACAGATCACCAGCAGCATCTTCTTCATTTCACTTCATTTACTCCTCCAATAACTAATAGAGAAAAAGATCTAGGAAATTAAAATAAAAAACATCTGTAAACTACTGGGGATTTTGCTGTTTTGCCAAGCTAGACTAATATATTAATATTCCCAATTAAGAGCTTGACAAAAAGTTCCTCTTCATATTACAGCGACTCTTACAAAAGGCCATTTGCTTCTCATGCGGCAGGAGTCTGCAGGCATTAATAAGGATAAGTGCAGCTGTTTAGTCCACCACCCTTGAGGACAAGATACATGATTTAACATCTTTTACTTAACAAGGTTCCAAGCCAGAAGAATCCTTTCATCAGCATGTTTATAAGCTTACTTGCAGATTCTAATGGTAAGAGTACCAGATGACAGATACAAGAGGGTATCATTTCTCCTCTAAGCATATGCCAAGGCATACATCTGACAAAGATGTAGCCTTACGGTCATAATGTACTCTAGTACCACTTAAATTCAAGACTAAGTTTAACTATTCTGCTGCTAAAGACAAGTAGATGCCAACATCCTTTGGCTCAGAGCCAAAGGCTCTCATGAATTACTAATTAGGTGAATGAAGGGGAAAGGATTTAAACACGAAAGGGAGTAAAATCCATATGTAGACACATACAGCCAATAGGCTTCATCCATTAATCAGCTTCTGCAAAGGCCAAACAACCTGTTCTGGAATCATCAGTCCCACCATTATTTTATAAGGTGAATATCAAAAATAAATCCGTAATGTTTGCAATAATAAAAAACAATGGCAGATTGTGCAACCTGTACTGAAAGCCCCAAAGCAATGTAAGTTGGGAATAGGAAGTTCTGGAAGATAGACATCAATGGTTCCGATCACAACAATGCTTCTCTCTGGGACTCTTAATATCAACAGTAACCTTTGACTTCAATTTCTCTCACTTGTAAAATGCAAAGACAAACTGTCACATGCAAATTTTTTCTAGACAGAATAAAGATGACGACTCACACACAGTCAGAAAGAGCTTATGTCCTCAGGAGAGTCTAGATGTCAATATTGTTGACAAATTTCTAATTATAAATAGCCCCAGGGGAAATAAAAATGTATAATTAGTTTTTCAAAAAACACTTGTATATAACTCATGTGCTAAGCATTCTTTATATGGATATAAAGATAAAACAGGCAAATCCAAAGATACCCATAGTACCAAGATTTCCAATCCTGGGACCTAGTAGACATGAAATCAGCTAAATGAGAACATGACAAAATAATAGGTGCTACAAGAGAAGAATACTATGGAGCCTTTTTGGAGACACAACTTTTTCTGTATCATGTTAAGGCAGAGGTAATAGTTGGTTGGTGGGCATGCATATATATCATGTTTATATGTGTGTGTGTGTATATATATATATATATATACATATACATATATATATATATATATATATATGCGAAATATACAAGATGAAAATGAGTACAGCTTCCAGCCAAAACCAAAGGTAAATCCAAACCCATACTGAGTGGTAAAAAAGGAAAATAGAAAATGAATTGGGGAAAAAATGCATTCCAGAAGAAATCAGCAAAGGGTTAATCAAACCTTCTGCAAACTTAAGAGGAAAAAAAACTCTATAAAAATGTACATGTAATAAGGCTACAGATCATTGGTTAGCTGCCAGAAAAATGATGGAATATGGTATAGTTTACTTATTTCTTTTTAATGGCTCCAACATTCCACCTGAAAAATTGGTCCCGGAGCTGTATAATTGGGGATAAAAATTAAATGACAGTTTCCATTTGTCATGATGAAAGCTGATCACTTATGTTTTTTCATTTATCCATGGTGACTCAAGTGGTTTCTCAAATCTACCAAGCCAATCTTTTTTCTAACAGTGAAAATAATGCTGTTACTCAAATAAAAGGAGAAATGGAATAAGCTGTTGGCATCTAAACACACACTTCAATCAGGTTCCCTCGCTCTTGATTCTCTATGATTAGAAGTGGAGGCCAGATGATAACCTTGGGGGATCTCATTAAATGTAATCTGTAAATTCACTATTGGTGCCCACTTTCTTATTTGTAAATACTTTGAAATGAAGTTATTAATACTTCATATTACTAATAGAAAATCAATTATTCACTCTTCCTATTGTTCAAAAGTTCATTTAAATAGCCACATTGAAGTCAATAAACAGATTAAAGAACCTAGGAGGACAAACTAACTTAGATCCCATATAAAGATGGAAGTACATCAAGAGGGAATTTACTGCTGCTGTTATATGTGGAGGGACGGGGATGGGGAGGAGTGAGGACAGGCTTGTGTGGGGCAGAGCTGGTACCAACCATGACCACAAGAGATTACATGGGTCAAAAATAGTTTTGATCTTAGAACTTAAAAGGTATATGCGTTTGGCTTTTGCTCTTCCTGACCTCTGAAGATGTTTGTAAAAGAGAAAGCAATCTCCTAAATGTAATCCCCCTAAAAATGTATTTAAAGGTTTAAAAATAGATTGATGCCAGCCTGTCTTGACGTATCTGCCTTTCCTTCCATTCTAGACTTGGGCTGATTTCGATTTGATGGAATTTTCCTCAGTGACCTCTGCTGAAACCACCTTACTTTTGGAAAAGTATTCCACAAGTAAAGTCAAACTGAGCAATATAAGACACCAGTGAAGAGCCTTGGCCCTTACAGCAGGCTGCTGCTCCCCCAACTCCTGACGATGCCTCAATTTCTCATCTAGATAATGGAAATAAGAGGGTTAGTTACAAACTTTAAAGTAATGACTACATGTAGACTGTCTGGAATAATGGCTAGCACATACTGAATCCTTAATAGTATTACTGCAAGAACAACAACAACTACTACTACTACTACTACTATTACTGTTATACCAGGCAATAATGAATTTATTAAGAAAGCAAAATTACTAACATGATACAAATAAAGTTATAATGGCGTCCACTTCAAGGCAGATGAATACATGTACCAGGGCTTGAGAGGCAGATAAATTCCAGAGTGATTCTTCTTGTGAAAAGCACCCACTAGATAAAGAGACCTAGTTTGGAAAAACGATGAGGAGGAAGGGAAAAGAAACAGGAGTGGTGTCTTGAACATTTGTTGGAACATAGCTCTGCCTTCAGTGTGCTATTACTGGGTGCTTGTCAGAAACCAAACACCACCAGTAATTCCAGCACTGCTATGATAGGGACTCTGCCTTCAAGGAACTTCCAGTTTCTCAGGCCATGACTCTACCTTCCATTTACAGAGCATGTACCATAAACCAGTCTATGTACACAATACTGTTCTTATATCATTTCCCTGCCCCTCCATCAGAATACAGAAAGGCAGGAATTCATGTTCTCACTTCACTTCTGCGACACAGAAAAAGGAATCGCTTATCTAAGGCCTTGTAACTACAAAGTTGTAGAGCTAAGATTCAAACTCTCATGAGTCCAACTCCAAAGTCACATTCTCACTGGTACATCACACTGCCTTACATTTATTTGTAATTCATCAACTACTTGGCCAGGGACAGGATCAGGCAACTGGGAACTCCTGTGTTTGGTACTACTGCCAAAAGATGTTAAACTGGAAACAGCCACTGAGTGTGTCTGAGATAAGAGGAGTTCTAGAAAGGCCATTTCTCATCCCAAAGAGGTTAAGTAAATCACCCAAAGTCAAAAAATTCTAGTATGAAATTCTAGCATGAAAATGACATTTCTACTACAGAAACATCCAGAAATAAGTCTATTACTGGAACTGAGGTGAATCTTAAAATGAAGTAAATATGGGTAGTCTAATAGGCCCACACAGTTCCCAAAGAACAAGGCTGAAAGCTCAGTGTCAGCCAGAAAGTTACTGAGAACAGGGTGTCCTGGAAATGCAGTCTTAGGGAGAAAAGGTAAAGTTTCAATAAAAACGCTAGAACACTAGTACCACCATCCAAAAACAAAAGGCTAACCATGGAAATGCTGGGTAAGGTGGCTCAAGCCTTTAATCTTAACTTCCTAGCTACTTAGGCAGCACAGATCCAGGGAGATCATGGTTTGTCAGCTCAGACTGAAAAGAAAAAAAAAAATGATATGACTCCATCTCAACCAATGGCTGGACTCAATGGCATACAAATGTCATCCAAGCTACAGGAGAAGCATTCTGACTGGACACAGAGGCATGTGTACCTGTTATACCAGTGACACTGGACGTACAAATAAGAGGATCATAGCCCAGAGGCCAGCTCAGGTATAAAGTGAAATTCTATCTCAAAAATAACCAGTGCAAAAAAAAAGGCGAAAGGTGGGGAATGGGGGGTGAGGTCTGGCAGAATGGCTCAAGTGATAGAGTGCCTGCCAAGCAAGCTCAAGTCCTTGAGTTCAAACACTAAAACTGCCTCTCACAAAAGGAACCACACCACCCAGAACCATCATCTTCTGTCCCTAACCTCCTTGGAAAAAGCTGCCAAATGGGCAAACCTGCAAGCTGCCAAATGGGCAAACCAATACGGAATCTGAAGTTTAACTGATCAAAGCCCAGCTACAAATCAAGGTTTAAAAGAAGGCTTCAAAGAGTCCACGGAAAGAGGGACAAACATATTCCTGTAATCTATGGCAAAAACACAATCAGTACTTGTCTTAAGAGCTTCCTTAGACAGAAGAACAAGTCAGAAGTCGACGAAATAGTGAATAAAATAGTCATCTCTGTCATAGCACCTAGACAAGGGTATCTGGCACAACTGCCAGGTTCTAGGCCTTGACTACTGTTATCTCTATTTCAGAGTCCAGGGAGAAACAGAGGGACATTAGAAAACAACAGATTTGAATATGAAATGATTCTGCCATTTACTAGTTGTATAGTAGCCCAAAATAAGACACATCTTTCTCAGCTTCAGTAAATTTTCTCATCTGTAAGATGGGATAAACATCCCCTTTTTACTTCTCCTAGTCTCTTTACGATTGAAAGAAACAACAAGATAGTGACTTCTGTGCTAGTCATTAATTTAATGCCTCACAGTTTCAAAATCACCCTTTTAACCTACTGTATGAAAATAGATCTGGGCCCTCCCTTCAGATGGTCTTCCTTCACCTTCTGGCTCAGACTAAGCTCTGTCCATAGAGGGCACTAGAGGGATACTGCAGAAGGAATGAGGCTTCCTTAGCAACCAGCCCCAGCAGGATATAGATTCACCCTGATGACCCGGTCCTCCAAACCAGGAGGCATCCAGAACAGCTAGTTTCCACAGCACCCTCCTCAGAAAAACATCAAGTGCCTCCAAAGGAACATCACTGGTGAACAATTTCCCCTAACACCCTAGAGGGTACACTTGAAGCAAATTCCACAGCACCACAGTAACTGAGCCACAACTGTGTCCTCACCAACACAGGGTGCTCTATTGTAGCACCCGTTCACAGCTGATGCTCACATCTTTATAACCTCTTGACATCTCATCAGCCAACTCTTCATTCCAATTCCTCGTTAGAGCCCCATGACTTGGCACAGTATATGCTCCCTGTTCTGTGTGTTGCTGTGCTATGTTCTGTATAATTTCTCTCTTTTGATCATGCATAGATTAGTATCTGAAATATCAGTGGTGTCCAATAAACAGCACATATCCTTATAAAAACTATAAATGAGGTTTTCTCTTCCTTTTCTTTTTTGGTGTGGTGTGGTATGGGTGTGTGGGAGTCTGTATGTGCACACACGCACGCACAAGCATCAATACAGGGATGTAACTTTTGGCCTCATGTTCTAACTGTACCATTTGAGCCATGTCTCAGGTCTGGCTTTTTTGCTGGTTAACTGAAGACATGGTCTCATGGATTTTTCTGCCTTGGGATGGCTTTGAATCATAATCCTCCAAGTCTCAGTCACCTGAGTAGCTAGGATTACAGGCGTAAAGGCCCTAGTACCTGCCCTCTTCCTTATTCTTTTTTTTTTTTTGAATGGACATGGGGCTTGAACTTTGGGCCTGGGCTCTGTCTCTAAGCTCTTCAGCTCAAGGCTCTACCACTTGAGCCACAGCACCACTTCCAGTTTTCTGGTGGTTAATTGGAGGTAAAAGTCTCATGGACTTTGCTGCCTGGGCTGGCTTTGAATTGCAGTCCTCAGATCTCAGCCTCCTGTGTAGCTAGGATTACAGGCATGAGCCACCAGTACCCGGCCCCTCTTCCTTATTCTTAAAAGGCAATCCCACTCTTATTCTACTTTGACCAGAGTATTAACCTTATTTCTATTACAAAAAATCCTTACATAAGTGGAGAATGAGTAAGTACCGAAAAAGATCTCTCAACAGTTTTTGCCAAAAATATGATTAGAGAAAAAAAATGAGGGCATATAGTTTAAAATTCTGTCTACAACTTCCATGGTTGATCTAAAGAGAATATCACAAAGTGTGAAAATGTCTGCTTTTCCATGCCAAGAATATTTCCACAATGATCCTGAAAATTAAATTCATTAATACAGAAAACCTCAACTTTTTTTTAGTAATTGTTTTGTTTAGTAATTTCTTAATTTATAAGACATATGCTAGAGAAAAATCAGAAAAAGACAAGATCAATGAAAGTACAAGGGAGGGGTTAAGGGGGAAGTGTCATTCCCATAGAAAGAAAAAAAAGAGAGAGATGAGTAGTGATATTGTAAAAATCAACATGTATTCCTTTATCTTGTAAATGTGCCAGTTTAAATCATAGGTAAAAGAATGTAAAAATATATTATTCAAAGTGTCATGTATCATTGGCACATATTGTGAAATAAAACGACTATAAAAACATAGATGTATTACATTCATTCTTCAAATTCATTATTTCAAATCCTCAGACTTATTCATCTTCTGAAAGAAAAGCTAGCACCTTAGACACAATCCCATGTCGCCTGTATCTTTCTTCGTGTCTAAGTCTTCTTTATTAATTTTAAAAGGAGCAAAGAATGAGGTGTGAAAAGGGGTCTCATCAGACACAACGTCTAATTTCAAGAGCTAACCCCCCATCTTAAGACACCCCAAAATAGATATTGTAAGCCACCAGCAGGACCCCAACATAAAGCAAGGCTCCTCATTAAAACCTAGAATGGAACCCGCCAGGTATACCTGCAGGGATGGCTTGACAATAGCAGTTTATACCCCATGTCTTTTCGACCTAGATTAAATTACTGACAAAATGGACAGACTACCCAACACTGTGCCAACAAAAACAATGACCGTGCTTAGGATATAGCTCACAGGCCTGCTCAGCTCATCAGTGTTTTCAGTTCAGGGGCTCAACCTTCCTCCTCGCCAACCCCTTCCCTGCCAAAACCAATAAGCTACCTTCATTTCTTAAAAGCACCTCATGGCTTTGAATCGCTATCCATTTTATACTTAAGGTTGGTCCTGTAAAACTGCTTTTCCCCCTCCCAGAGTCATAATCAGGAGTAGCCTCTTCCTAGAACTGGCTTCTTGTAGTTTTCCACAGTCGGTTTTTCTCATTGGTGTTCTGAAAAGTTGCATCTACTGCTCAAGATGGCAAGAGGTGTTTCCTTCATTTAATGCACTCCTTGCTTTATATGAAAACATGTATTTTGCTAAGCCGAGGTGTAACAGGGAAACATTTTAAAAGTGGCTTAATTTCCAAACATCCTAGTGAGCTTAACAATCTCATTACATATTATAGCAACACACACACATGCACACATTTTGTCGGTCTTCTCTTTCATTTTTCATATACCAGGGAAGACAAGATTATGCCAAATCTCTTTATAGAAAACAAAACCTTTCCAGAAAAAAAAAACACACAAAAAACAACATTCATTATATTCATTAGTCAATCCATTCACCATTCCAAGAAATGGTGAAAAACCATGGATGGAAAGCAAGCACCTTACACCCCCACCCTAGGTCCTTCTATACAGCACGGCTATTGAGCGAAGTCCCTGGGTTTATTCTAGCAAGTTTAACGACTGAAAATTATGTCTTTTGCCCTAAAAGTTAGGCAGATGCCAATTTTTACAAAAAGGAAAAGAAAAAGAAACTTTCAGCATTCAATGGAAGGTAATGGCAAGAGTCCCATTCTTATAAAATACTGGTTCCTGAAGGCCTATCCTCTGTCAGCCCCCTTCCACTGGCAGCTAAACCTGGGTATCCAGGCACAGTTCCTTTACTTATCTTTCTACCTCCAGGCCTCCCACAATTCTTAACTTCATTTACAGCCTTTATTCCTCGTTCCAAATTGTGCTTCTACCCTCATAATACGGTAGGAGGAAACCTGCTAAATGCATCCTTGATGTTGATGTGATCTTTCCAGTTATTGAAGGTTTCATTGAATTTTACACTAGACAACTTCAAATGCAGAAAGCAGCCAATTCATTCTGTTAACTGTTGTTCAGTATAGATAGCCAGCTCCATAACTATACACTTTGATTTGGTACATGAGAAAACGTATTTTTCATTACATCCCTTATCCTCCTAATGACATTTCCAAACAGGATTTTAAGAACTGTGAAGCAGAAATAAAATTATGCTCAAGTTCCAAATTGATCTCATGGAATAGAAAATGGCTATCGTTGCCAGTGAGTATTAAACAGGATCCAAAGCTAGCAAGTTTCTAGTTCAGAAACATTTCTCAAATAATGATCATCTTTTCAAATGCCCCCTGCATTACCAATTACAAGAGAGAGTCTTTGAAAGAACGTGAGAGACTGTGGTGGAATCCTTCATCCCATCCCCAGTTCCTTTATCCTGCTCTTAGACCTCACCAGCAGCTTCTGAGAAATTCCTTCCTTCTCAATAATCAATCAGGGCTAACATTACATTTATCTGGATTCACACAAAAACCTAAAGGAGCCATGAAATTGCTTCTGTAAAGCACATTCTGTGGTGACTTTTAAATAGCTTTAAGAATAATTTGGAAATAAAAATACTGCTGTAGCAAGTTTTATGTCTTCTGCACACATATGCTAGAATGATTTCTTTCTCCCAGAGACTGAAGGGAGGGAAATGTCTGAACTCCCTAATATGCTGCCAATTATGGCCCACTGTCACCTTGGTTGTATTAATTATCTGCCTTCCCTATGTTATCCAGACCTGAAAGAAACCACTTAATGTCACAGTATGTTATCCTACGATGGCAAGGGTGGGGATTTATTATTTCAGGGCCTTTCTATAGCTACAAAGGTATATAAGGTCCAGCACAATTCCAATCTTCCCACTGATGGCCATTTGGAAGACAGACACACAGCCTTGTGGCTGTGCCTGGCCTTATAGCCAACTTCCCCCTATTCCTCTGCGCTTGCTGAGTTAGTACATAAGAAAGGAAGTGCCACACGAGAAAGATTCAGACAGTAATTGCATCCAAGTCCTAACTTCAGTAAACAAAGACAAAGACACAATGTGTTTATTCAAAGAGCAGTAGCAACTTATTTTTTATTTTTCAAATACATTCAACAAACCACTTTTAGGCAAAGACCAGTCACAGCCTTCAGCCTCAGATAGGGGCCACCAAAACATGGAAGGAGATCCCAGAATACTATAAGCATACAAGTACGGGCAAACACTTTTCCTCACAAACTACTATGTTAAAAGAGGCAGGTGCTGGTGGCTCACACCTACAATCCTAGCCACTCTGAGGATCGACTGTGGTTCAAAACCAGCCCGGTGAGATGCTGATCACTAATAAACTACTCAAAAAAAGCCAGAAGTGGACCTGGGGCTCAAGTGCAGAACCCTAGCATTCAGTAAAAGAAGCTCAGGGTCAGTGCCCAGTCCCTGAGTTCAAGCCCCAGGACTGGCACCAAAAACTAAAAATAAAAATAAAAAATAAAGTTAAAGGACTGGAGGTGTGACTCCAGTGAAAGCACAGCACTGCCTAGCAAGCATGAGGCCCTGAGATTAATCTCTAGTACTTAAAATTTTTTTTTAAGTTTTTAAAAGAAAAAGGGATATTTAAGTGTTAAGAGGAGTCAACACATATAAAAGACTGGTACATAACTTACAATCACTGTCTGGGAACCACCTGAAGAGGATCCTGGGAGAGCTGTGAGGAAGCATCCAGGGGTCTGGCATGTTCTCAAAATCTTCTTCAGGCAAAAATAGGACCCAAAGCTGACTGGATTTAATTAATAATAAAGAAAGTAGCAAATCCATTAACTTTTTCTTATTTCCTTATTTCTTACTCAGTATTTCAAAGGATTTGGGAAAAATTATCCCCAAAGAGGGGCTGGAATAACAGGAAAGAAAAAAGAAAAAAGAAGTCCCTGGTTTAAAAAAAAAAAAATCACTGGTTTTGACACTCACCCAGGTGACCCAATGGTGCCTCTAATAATATGAACTAGATTTCTGTTCCAATCCCCTATGTCAGAACCTAGGGAAAAAAAAAAAAAAAAAAACCCATCCAAATTACAGTTCACCGACTGCACTATAACCCGGAAACTAGAGGTGAAAGTCAAGTGCTTTATCTACTCAGACAAGCAGCTTCTCCCCAGATCAAGAGTATTTTAATGAAATGAGACTTAAGTGAATTGTTGACAGAGGCATTAAATGTTGTCATTTAATATCAACAGTATGTTTGATTTGTACACAGTTATGAAATGTCATTCGGACCAGAGAGTTATATTGAGGTTTACCACATTATAGGGATGGATTTCCAGAGGGAAGTGCACTGATCTGTCTCAAAATAAAATGTGTTTACATTAACACTTGGGGGAAACAGGCAGCCCTGCAAACAGAGATGGAAAGATAAAAATAAGACCAGCACAAAAATCAACTTGGAGGAACAGTAGAATAAAATATACTCTCTAGACACTGTGCATACATTACAATTTACTATACATTTCTCATCTTTACAAAAAATAAAGTGCAACAGTTTATGTTGGTGAGAAATACCACTTCTGGGAAATATCTATCACATGTCAGTCTCCAAAACACTATTTAAGGGGCAGAGTGGGCGTGATTGACATGGAAGTGGAATGATTAAGGAGGCGTCTTCACTTTCTTAGAGGGAAAAGCCAAGCTCCAGGCAGCTAACATTTTGCATTGCAAAATGCTACTGGGTAAGGAGTTTAGGCTAGCCTTTTCTAATAATCAGTAATAAAATCGTCACTAATAAAAATCATACGGCTTCTCTTGTTAGTCTGGCTGTGATGTCAACACACTGGCCTCACAGGAACAGAAGCATGTATCTGGGGCTTGGTGTCTGGAACAACCATGTTTTCCCAGAGGTGTTCAACAGTTCTTTCTGTCCAATTGCTTCCTTTCTTATTACAAAGCCAAGTCAAAGATATAAACCCTCATAAAATTACAACTATATCCCTAGCAGCAGCCTAAAAATAAAATATACATGCCACAATTCCCTAGTGCCAAGGTTAACTACCAATGGACAGACTCCCGGGTATGTATGACCTCCTGGACACAGCATTCTCCTTAGTTTTGGGGGTGTTTTTTTCCCCTCAATACTATATCATTTTAATATGAGACTAGGGATGCAAGTCTAGTAGTAGTTTCTGGTCATTTCTTCTAGAATGTTCTTTTCAGGAGAGGTACAGATAGGGACTTGCCTTTTCATGGGTTTGGAAACAAAATTGGTGAAGGTCCCTCTCCTAGACAGTCTAAGTCCTCCAGGTTCTCAGCAATTAAAATTGACTCCAAAGAAAAAGGAGGAAAAAGAAAAATACTGTGATGAGCCTTTGTTTACAACAGATCTTAATTCTTTATCCTTCACTTGAGGAAGCTGTAAGGTCCTTGGCACCTGGCTAAAAATAGCAGAAGTAAAGCAGGTGACAAAGATGAATGGCTCCCACAGACACAATTCAAAGCGGAGGAATTTAAGAAAAACTTCAGTAGTGTCTGCAAAAGATACTTTCCTGCCAGGCAAATCAAGGTGGAAGTAAACTGCTCCTCTTGGGGCAGAATCACAATTTGCCAGGCAGACATTTCTCTTGCAATGTTTTCTGTTCTCTCTTGTGCTGCATTTTTTAGATATTTTCAAACCCTAAGACACTAGTTTTGCCATTGGGCTAGGAAAAAGTTTCACCGTGACCTTATAAAATGGAAAGACCTTGCATCATATCACCTTCCAAATTCCTTGAAAGCTCTTGCAACAAGCCAAAAGGCACATTAAATTTCAGTAGGAGATGAGACTTAGGATGGGTGCCTGCTCTCTAATTACCAGCCAGGCTCCCATCTGCCCCGGTAAGGGTCCATGTCCCCTTTGTGAAGCCAAGACAGCCTTTATGTCCACGTAAGTTCATTTTAGGTCAGCCACAAGACACGTCAAATATCTTTCCCTTATACAAATTGCATCCTAGATGTGTCGCTTACTGGTTTTTATATCTGTCATCTGTTTATCTTAAGGGACAAGTCTTAAAACTTCTGGATTCTGTAGCTTTCTCCTCAGCTCATAAAATAAGAACCTATTCTCTCTTGGCAGCACTGAAGATGAAGTATCAGACCTTCCTCCCATCCCATGACAGTAGAAGAATTTGTCTAATAAGTTAGCTAGGAAAAGTCTCACCGAAGCAGAAATCAGCTCCTTCTGGACTCTACATCAGATTCTTTTTATTAAAATAACAAGTCCGTCTTGGATCTCAGCTATTAGCTTGAAGATTCATTTCTTTTGTTCAACCAGCTTACAAAATCAAAGTTAAAACTCAAAGGTCTCAATCACAAACTTCCAAAAATCATGGGTAACTACCATTAGGGCAGGGTGGGGAGTGTGGTATTCAACAAGTAGTTCTGTACAAGTCTTCAAAGCATTTTGGAAAAGATACTCCCCAAAGTGGGAGTATCTCTATGGGAAGTGGGGAGATCGGATCTGGCTGGTGCCATCTTGGTCGCATGGTGGATGGTAGGGTCTGGCATCTTGTCTTCAAGGTAGGGAAGGTGAGGCTGCTATCTCCCAGGTGATCAGTGTGCGTGAATCCCAGGATGCAGGGACTTGGATGATAGGTTACTAAACCTGTCAGTCTAGTTTCCTGTGACCCTGCCCCACGTTACTTAGGCCAGACCAGCTTAGGCGCCATTACGCCATGCTTCATGTCTCCGTGTTCATGCCCTGTCTCCTGTCTCCTGTCTCCTCTCTGGTCACCATGTCATCAAACTTCAGCTCTCCATTGGGGCTGAACTAGTTTGTTGGTGTTGTTTTTATTAGTTCTTTCCTCACAGGCCTTCATGGTTCAGTTTCCTTAACCGTGTTAAGTGTATCTGCAGGGTACTGGTCTTTGAGAAAGGAGTCCACCATGCTGTTGTGGGCCTTTTAATGAAGACTCCAAATTTGACCTCTCAAAAGATATGGCTTCTTTATTTTCTCGTGACTGGATTTGTATCTGTTGTACATATGTACTTCTAAAAAGAAAATATAGATAAATACAGACCATGGTAGAAAAATCCCCATATACAGCTCTAAATAACAATGCACTGTGAACTCCAAATGTGAAAGAAGTCCCTGGAATGTTCAATGACACTTGCAAAATGTGAAAAAGATTTCAGGAGTTAAGTGTGTTTGGGAAATCCTGAATATTCCAGGAAAGGCACACGTGTTATGTGACTATCACTTGTATCTAAAGTGATTGTTCTCTAACTAAATGGAACTTTAAAATACCTTCCCTGCAAAAACCAAAAGAGGACAGTCCTTCTAAGAACACTTCCTAGGTAAAAGAAAGTTCCTGTTAATTTGTAGAGCACCACCAGGCACAAGCATTTCACAGATCACCGGTGCATTAGCATTTCTATCCCTTCCCAGCAACTCTGCATTCAAAGATCAAGTTGACAGCCCATGCATGCCCTGCATTCTTATTTGGAAAAACCAATAACTGGCAGGATCCAAAGGCAACTCCAGGGTTCAAGTAAGTACTCTCTGAGAAGTGGAGCCAGGCTTCTGCCTTTCATGTTTAACATCCCACAACTGGCACAGAGGCCAGGCTCACCAAGGCAGTAAGTGTTGGGAGGTGGGGAATATATTTTCTTGTGCCTGCATTTGCTTTTTGAAACCAATGATGACGAAAGAGCTATAATCTTGAATGGTTTCAGCAAAAATCCACTGTGTTTCAATCAAGTCCAGTGAAACAAATGTGGGTCCTCCTAGAAGAAAATACGGCAGAAATATACTATTGTCATTAATGGAGATCAGTAAGACCAGAATTACTAGGGATACTCCTTGCAAACTCAGCTGCCCTGAATACATCTAAAAGCACGTGATTTCTCTATTCCATAAGGCTTATAAAAGACCTTGATGTGGGAAAAAAAACTGCAAATAAAGTAAAATTAGGAGGTGACATTGGACTCTGCATACTCAAAGAAAAAAAAACTAACTACATTTTAACAATTTTAATCACAGTCACAAGTGACACATATAGAAGGTAGAGTATAACATCAATTTGATTTTATATAATTTTATCTCGTGTCAGATAAGTTTAAGTAAAAATGTTTAAGTAAAAAGAACATTATAAAAGTCTCGTTAAATTATCATTAGAAGCTTAGCACTTGGGTATCTAGATAAGGCATATGACTAGTTGAATGATACAGGAGAAAGAGCACTGGACAGGAAATACTAAACCCTGGACTTTAATCCTGGCTCTTCCACTCACTAGCCGTGTGCTTTGGATAAATCACTCAAATTCCTTATAAAAGAGAAGCAGTAATCCCTGTCAGCAACATGCGATCGAATTGAAATAATGCCATGTACATGATAAACCTCAAAAACACACCATCAATTTTTCCAGTTATATTAATGTTAAGATTAGGCACACTGGAACATTAATGGTTTCCCAAAGAACTGAAGGACTTTCAGTCACAAAGCTTCCTCTGCTCAAGCTGTTCCTTCTACTTTGAAATGTTTTGCCATGACCAGACCTTCAGCTAAGTACTGAAATCTTAGGCTTAATATCCACCTGGGAATTCCTAATGGTTAGTACAGTGCTTGGCACAGACATCACAGCTACCACATACATGTCTACTACAAGGGAGGCACTGTGCTAAGTGTTCTGCCTGCTTCCTGATCCTCTATAATCCCATCAAGTGGGCAACCCAAGAGGGAACCAGTGCTTAGAGAGAATAAGGGTTTTTTTTTGTTTTTGTTTTTCATTTTTAATACTAGGAATTGAACTCAAGGCCTCAACTTTGCTAGGAGGTGGGCACTTCACCATTATAGCCAAGACTTCAGCCCTTTTGACATTAGTTATTGGTTATTTTTAAGAAGCCTGCTTTCTTCTGCCTGAGCTGGCTTAGACTGTGATCCTCCTATTTGCGTTTCTCTGAGTGGCTAGTGACAGATGCTCATGAATGCACCCAACAATTGGCTGATGCCCAGGCTGGCCTCAAACTGTGATCCTACCCCCACTTCCACCTCTCAATTAGCTTGGGATTACAGGCTTGGGCCACCACATGTTGCTAAGGTGACAGAACTGCATAGATGGCAGAGTCAGAATCAAAACCCAAGCCTTTCCCATTCCAAAACTACAATTTTTCCACCCAGCCACACCATTGCATGCTGTAGATACCAACAAATTGGGTATCTTAACCATAATGTACAGAAAGGCATTCACAGTAAGTATATGGATAGAAATTAAAATTTCAAACCTGACTTTTAAAATCTGTAGGCTTAGCCTGGGTAGAAACTCAAAAAAAAAAATGTGCCTGGATTTGTAGATACAATCAAAACACAGCTGAGAAATTCATTCTTAGTTGGCCGGCACAAGCCAGGACTGAAAATTCTGAGAGAGGGGTAGGAGAGAAATCTGGAACCATTTGTCTTGCCAGAAAATTCTTAAAGAATTCAGCTCCCGTTTATTTGAATAATTAAGCAATTGCAACTTTATTTAAAGAGCACTTACATGAATCTAAATGTCTAGGCTGCCAAGAAAAGTGGAACAGACTTTAAAACCTCCCCCAACACCTCCTCTCTGGGAGGAAAACCAGCCGAAGGAGTTTCAGTCTGATAGGTAATTGTTTTGTAAAATTAAAAGCCACAGAAAATTGGAGTTTAGAATGGAAAATACCATCTCAACCGTAACACTAATAAAAACAGCTAATGAATAAGTGTATTCTGGCAAGAATATATAAAAATTGCAAAGCCCAATGTGGACAGTACAGAATACAGAGGAATCCATGTGAGTAAACATCAAATCAAGGATTATCCTTATTTGTGAAGAATCCATTCCAGCAAGAAATTGAACTAGAGACCTTTTGCATCCAAAGGCAGCAGGCCTACTTGTGGCTAAACTCTTCTCTCCCCTCCTCAGTCTTCACTGTGGAGGTCATAGGCCAATGTTTTGGAGGTACTAAAAACTCTCTTGAGATGCTCTTCAACTACAGTGAGCGCTGATTAGTTTGTAAAAGTATAAATGCATAGACACAACTGAAACATAAAGGCTTTAAAACAAACGAGCTAGGCCTTCTCCAGTTCTGAAGCAAAGGGCAGAAACAAGGAAGTCAACTGGGATCACATTCCAGCTGTTAGCTGTGTCCTCATCAAATAGGAAAATATGTGATCTGATCTCTCCAAGGCTTGGGCTCTTCAGGAAAGTGGGGATGACAGTGGCCACCGGAATAGTTGTCAGAATTAAATGAGAGAGTGAATGTAAAATGCTTACTTAGCACAGGGCTTGAGAGGCCTTAAGTACTCAAAAACACTTGTCATAATTATTACTAGTATTACATTATGTCCTGCCCCAGTTCTATGCGTGCATTTCATCTGGCCATGCCAGAAAACAGTTCTTGATACTCCCTGGAAAGTCCTTGATGAGGCCCTTTCTTCCTATCCACTTTTGGCTCTGCTTTCATTTCCAAGGTTCAGGAACCAGAAACTTTCAGGAATACCACTTCTGAGGCTCAAACTCTTAACATCTCATCAGAAGTTACTTCCTTTAGCAGCTGCTCTGAATTGGGTAAGAACCTAGATGTCAAACTCAACTGCTGTGTTCATTTAAAGATTTCTAAGTTAAGACACACATGTTCACAAAGATCTGATCGATTTCTTTAATTAATGCAAGCCTTTCAAAGTTAGAGCAGAGTTTTCCCTTCATCTTTACATATGACACACTGCAAGGCTCCACAATTCAGTTAATCACTCATCATGTAAACAAAGAAACCTCTCCAGAGCCAAAGAGCAACATGTGCATGGATTCATGATGCATAAGGGTTTTTAAAACAGGAACAATGCAATCTATTCAGTAGACAAGAGTACACCGTGCCAATTAACTATGTTGGGTTCCATAATTATAACTGCAATAATGAATGGAAAGGAGTGTTATTGCTGCACAATGTACCTCTGTACTCCAGTGAGTGATTTGTCTTTGGTCTGATTCCTCTAGATTCTTTTCTGATTATATCTTGTTGCAGATTACTCTCAACTATCAATGTATTACACTTACCCCTCTCCATCCCCCCAGCAAAAAGACCTAATTTCCACAACTAACTTGAAGACCAAAAAAAGAAAGTTAAATAAAAATGTCTATTATTCACTTGACATCATTTAATATTTTTTAACTATAGAATGTATAGCTACAATGTCAAAATCATAGTTTCTAAAGAGAAATCCCATTTCTTCCCAGAAGAGAAATGCAGAGATATTCCCTATTCCCTTTGTTTTGGAGGGCAGGGATGAGAGGGAGGAAGGCCCCTCAGAGCAAGATGGACAACAGGGTCTTATTCCCCTCCCCGCAGCCCATTTGATCAGCAGCCTTGGGTAGCATTGACCAGACATCACTCAATCAATAATGAACCAGAAGGGACCAAACTGGAAAGATTTCCACACACAAAGTTAAATTCAAAATGGCTTAGTCACTAGTTGTAACCATCTCAGAAATCTGAAGGATTTCATTCTGGACCACATGTGCATATGGTTTCTCTTATCCTCACACTTATGCTTCAGTGGGTTCAATAAATTTTAAAAATAAATTACCTCCTAGGACTTCACCATAACACTCAGACTCTGGCCTTTCCACACTCAGGCCAGACTACTTCTAAGTGTGTATGCATAATTTGTTTAACCTTCTATTAAACCCTCTACTGATTTCTCACTGACAGGATTTAAATTTGGGAGCTGTAGATGTACTCAGTACTTTGGAACCTACAGAGCACACCTAAACACCCGGCACCTTAGCAGATAGGTTCAGAAAGAACATTCTATCTAGAGTAAGCCTCTCTGGCCACCCCCATGACAGGCTCTCTGAGGCTTCTCAGTCTTTTAGCTTGGCAGCACACGCTGTGGCTCAATCATGCTACACATGGGTTAAGAGAAGGTGCACAAACACCCTTTAAATTTCAGTTGACTCCCCAGACAGACCTTTTCCCTTTGGCCGCAGGTACTGGTTTGTTACAACTGTAAACAGCTCTTCACATCAGTCCCAAAGGCCAAACTCTGAAGGTGTTCTAAGTGTGTCACACAAAACACTATTTACCAATAGCCCGGAACAATACAACTCAACTACACACAGCTTTACTGGTTGGACAAAAATCTTCTCCAAGTGACCCAGTGCTGTAGGCCTAAAAAGCCAAACACTAACTGTTCACTATTGTGCTTACATAGAATTCTCTCTGAAATGTTATAAATACATGGTCACCATAACTTTTATTAAAATGGCAATAAATGATGAAAGCAGAAATGATCGTAACAACAGTGATGGAATTATGCAACAAGTAGTTAACATGGTCAGATAACATTCTTTTTCCTCTCCTGTCTCTGATTATCCCCGGTCTCAGCCCATTTGACAATATTGTCAGAGTTCTGGCCTGGATATGGAAGAAAGCTTACATTGCCTGTGTACCAGGAAAAAAAAAAAAGTACATCACTTACATGGACAGCTGGTCACCTGGTTTTATGTTTCTCATTTTTCTTGCACTAAATTTCCTACATAACCATAGCCTAGTTTTATTTCAATTACAGATTACTTCAGGTTGTAACACTTTGAACCCATGCTAATACGCATGGCTAAGTAGAAAGACCAAAACAGTGCGACAAAAGATCTTTCGTAGGAATTGATCTTTAGTAACTTAAGGTTAGCCTCCTAACCTAAATAGAATTTCAGTGTAAGCATTCATTAATCCATTCAATAAATACTTGCTATTAGGCTCTTACCACATACTTGGTAGTATGCTGGATGGCATACAAAAGGGAGAAAGGAAGGGAGGAAGAAATGAAGGGAGGGAGAGAAATCTCTTAATACTATATATATTTATAGTCCAGTAGTAATAAAATGGAAATAAAAATAAGGTTACAAAAAATTGAGTATTATAAACCTTATAAAGGGTAACGGTTCCGATAAAACAAAGATTCAGAGAAGACAATAATAGCTCTAGGGATATGGAAGAAAACACATTCTGAGGGTGAGAAGCTACACACTGAGGACAACTGTAAGATAGGAAAAGAGACTCACACAGCTGAGAATGAGCCCAGCAGGCCAATGAATCTTGGTTTCTAGAACACTGAGGGCTTGGAGCCAGGTAGTGATCAGAACAGTGCTGATGAAGATAAATCCATTTTTAGAACATGGATAGATGGGGATGTTATGGGTAGTGTCACAAGTGAATAAATAGCTAGCCCTGTACTAAGGCAATGGGGAGTCCAGACATAGGAACTGTTTCATTAGAAAGGCCAAGCGAAGCTGGCCATCATGTGCCCAGGAAAAGCAGAAAGAAGATGGAAATGGTGCCGAGACACAGGCCTTGGGGCTGTCTAGGACAATGGTAATGAGCTATGAAAGGCAAAGGGAAGCAGATACAGGTGCACTGGTTTAGGGGCCTCCTTCTGGCATTGGCTACGGAGGCAATCTTTGTCGTTTTGGGCTGTGCCTTTGCAGTGTATTTGGGGATGGCGCTAGAAAAATGGGACTCATTCTGTCTTAAGAAGAATGCAAAGGGGAAGTGGGATTCAGAGGGGTGGCAAAAAACAGTTAACAATGCATTTCAAGAATTTTAAATAGAAAAACAAAAAAAAAAGGTCAGAAGGAAGAAAAGGCAACACTGATGCTGGAGAAGTGGATGTGACACAGAAAGCCAAAGAAAGCCTACGAGGAGAGAAGAGGTAGGGGAAGAAGGGGAAATGGCCAAGGACAAAAGAATCAGGAAACACTTAGCTGGTAGGGGAAAGCAAAAAGCGCCAGCCTGAGTGCCACCAAATAAAGCTGTCCAAAAAGGAACAAGCAGTGCTGCAGAACAAATGGGGGAATTTGTAAAAGGAAACGGGAGTTAATGGTGCCAAATACTGTGGGGCGGGCAAGGAAGACAATGCTTAACAGAGGACCACGGATGCTTGGTGACCTTCAAAAATCAGCCTTTTGTCAGACAGTACCCAGAAGGCTGTTTCAGCTGGACCAATGAATGGTCAAAGAGCAGCCCAGAACAAGGTAATAGTTAAACCTGGAAAGACCAGCCCAGCGTATCATCTGCATAACATCCAGCAGCTAAATGTGAACGTTGAGGTTATCCGCTAGTCCTCCCACTCAGCGGCATTACGCTCCTTCTGCTGAACCACCCAATTTAGGTTTGCAGGCCACCGTGACCTGTGCTCAGCAAGGTGTACCGACATCATCAGCCGCCTCTGCTGACAAGTGCCGCATCTCATCTCAGTCGGAATTAAAACAGATAACGCCAGAGCAGAGCCCCATGAACCTATTAAATATTCTACAAGTAATTTATTTTTGATGTGGAGGAGGAAAGAGAGGGAGGCAAGAGAGGGAAGTTAGGAAGCCATCATTATGTTGAAAAGTATCTGAGTATCAACAAGATAAGGAAAGGGTAGCTGCACAAGAAGACTTGAATGGTTTTCACCTGGCAGAGCCAAGAAGTCTATTTCAACACTGAGGAAGTCTCTTCTAGCTTGTGGGACAATTGGTCACTGTGGCTCATACCTAGACCACACTCCTCCCATGTGAGTAAGGCAACGGAGTAAAGAATAAAGATGAGGAGAGGATGAGGATGGAAAGAGGATATGATTGTGCACTGCCTAAGAATATAGTGACTAACAGGCAAAGAGAAACAGGGCTTGCTAGCAGGGTTAAGCTTTATTTCAGAGTGGTCTCATCATTCCTTCAAGAGCTAATCTAAAACACTTGCATTATTTATTGCATGTAATTACCAGTGACATACAAACCCACCTGAAGCTCCTCCTGGAATCCCACAGACCTGCTTGGAGATCTCTTAACTTTATTTCCACAAACATTTTCTTTTCCCACTAGCTATATACTCCCCCATACACAAACTTTGAAACAATAATTCTAGCCCTGCCTCAGTTTACTCTACCCCAGACAAAAAGAACAGCTCAGATTAACTTCCAATGCTCACATTTGCTACACCACATATATTTCCTGGCTTAAATAATCTCTTAAGGTACCATTAGCTAGCTCTGCTTTTATATGTGTGTTGTACATACATGTGTATGTATGTATATATTTATATGTGTGTATATGTATACATATGTGTCTATATATGTGTAAATTATATATATATATATATGTCAACTATGCAACTGTGGGCAGGGACAATGAGGAAACTGAGAGAAAGCAAAAAGAAATGTACTCATTACTTATAAAACGGTAACCCCCCTGGTACCACATCTTAATACTAATAAGAATTATATTTAAAAAAAATATCAATTCATGCCAGGTACCAGTGGCTCATGCCTGTAATCCTAGCTACTCAGGGGGCTGAGATGTAAGGATTGCAGTTCAAAGCTAGCCAGGACAGAAAAGTCCATGCAAGTCTTATCTCCAATAAACTACACAGAAAAAGCCAGAAGTAGCGCTATGGATCAAACAGTGGACTACTAGCCTTGAGGAAAAGCGGCTCCAGAACAGAGCCCAGGCCCCCAGGACCAGGGGGAAAAAAAAATCAATGCAAAGCAAAGAAATAGCTTTTTTTAACCTATATAGTGGCCATGAAAACAACTTCAAAAGGAAATAAGGTATATATGTACTTCTGGTTTCAGAACTGACTGTAGAAAATTTAATTCAGATCTCCTTTTCTTTGGAAAAGTCTAGGTATCTGACATTTCACTGCCATTGGACACTGTATGAAAGGTTATGTTTTCATAATGGAAAAATTCTTACTGACCCAGTGGGGTGCTTACTTTCTCTCTCATCAATTAAAATCATGGGCAAATTTCAGCTTGCTTTAGTGAAGTCCAGGTGAATGTGTTAACACTCCCAACGTGCACAGGAGACAAGACTGTCATTACCACAGTCATCTGGTCACCTCTCAATCTGCTCCTGAAGCCTGAAAATAAAAAGCTTTAAGAAGAAAAATGGAGCCAATTTTTCTACAGAAATACTCAGTTTTCCAACTCCCAGATGCAAGTTAACTTTCCCTCCTTTTTGGTCCAATCAACACTTGCAAGATATGTTATATTATCCATAGGCTGATAGATCTGAGATGAATCATCTTCCATTCAGGCTTTCCACAAAAGTCTTGCTTAAGTCTGCTGACAGGGACTTGTGAAGTCTGCATCTATTTCCTTTTTCCTTTACCTTGAACCAATTAGCAATGTTAAATATTTAACACATTAGTCACTGAACAAAGCAATTCATGAGCAGCCTAGGTAGTCAGTAGTGCCGAGATCAGAGAATGGACCAGATGTGAAGAAAATTGAATGAAGGGAAAAGTATGTTTTTGGTGAATGTGTATTTTTTTTAATTATTTTTAAAAATCTATTCACAATTCACTGAAGATGGATTGCTTGTTTCTTTCCTTCTACTGACAGGTCCTGAATCTTTATGGAGAACATTAAATTAAAGCGCATAATAGGTTTATGTAGCATAGTACACATTGGAGACATTAGTCACGTCCCTGAAGCATTTTTCTCATTTTCTAAGCCTGACTTAAGCCCTATTTCCCCATTGATGAGGGAAGTCCATACTAACCCACAAACCACATCTGCAGTCGGCTGGGCCATTTTTTACATTTGTCAACAAAGGCTATGTCCTGCACTCAAAACCACCACAGATTATTACATTTCCAGCCTGGTTTACAGAAAACAGGGAAAAGCTAATGGGGTCATTCAACAGGGAAGGGGTTTTTTGTTGGTGTTTTTCCCCCTTCCTTGGAAGCTCACTGTAACATTAAGGGAAAACAAAAGAAATAAACAAAATCAACTCACAGCTGTCTTGCAGAACCCTGACTGAATAGAAGAGCAGGACAATTTCTGTTCAAGCATACAGGCCAAATGCATATGGAATATAGCAGGAAGTTCTGAAGCAAGAATACTAGTCACTTAAGGGTGTTGAGTGTTCCCAACACTCTGTATCAGTATTGGCATGCTTTAACGATCTCCTAATCTAGTACCATGTCCTCGGGTGACTATTCCTAGCTACTGAGCACCCAGCTTACCATGTCAGGCTGAGCCACACCAATGCTGCTTAAAAATATACACTCACTTATCCAAGCCCCTAGGAGAATCTGATGCTAAAGAGAAGCCCGAAAAGAGCAGGATGCTGTCTATGTAGCTACATTTCATCAGCTTTATACAAACTCCTACATCTAGAATTTTTACTGTGAAATAATTAGGAGTCCTGAATCTGTTTGCTCAAGTGAGCTACACCTCAGCATAACTATATCTAAGTTTGAAGGGAAAGGACGTGTTGATAATAGTTGCAGAGAAAAGTAAAGTTATTACAGCAAGCTTCTCTAATAGCCTATGGTGGCAATTTGGGATAGTCTCATCATATCTAAGATCCAAAAAGTCTCCTTTTATTTGGTCCTTCCTTTCTTTTCTTTTTCATTTCTCTCCTTTCCTCCCCCCTCTCCTCCTCACCTTTCCAACATCCAAAAAGTCTCCTTTGCTTTTCTCTTTTTATTTCTTCTCCTTTCCCTTTCTTCCTTTTTTAAGCAGCTGCCTTACCACGTTAGCTACACTCCCAACCAATCATGAACCTTTCAAGGGTTATAGGCAGCTATGTGTTGAGTGACATGAAAAGTTTTTTGTAGTTTTTTTTTTGTTTTGTTTTGTTTTTTTGTTTGCCAGTCCTGGGGCTTGAACTCAGGGCCTGGGCACTGTCTTGAGCTTTTTTTGCTCAAGGTAAGCACTCTACCACTTGAGCCACAACATCACTTCCGGCTTTTTCTGTTTGTGTGGTACTGAGGAACTGAACCCAGGGCTTCATGCATGCTAGGCAAGCACTCTACCAGTAAACCACAGTCCCAACCCAACATGAAGAGTTTTTATATAACTGAAGAAGCAATAGAAATAAAATACAGGGCTAATATATTGATCTAGGAGGCCTACGGCCTTTCCATAGGTATTTAAAAGAAAGAAATCCACATAGATTACAATAGCTAACACTGATGGAGACCTTTCCAAGTACCTCTTGCTGATAAGCATCTTCTAGACACAGATGAAGATGCTGCCACCATTCTCCTGAGGATATCTCCACTTTACAGGTTGTTTTTAAAAGGGCTAGGTATGTAGCTCACTGGTAGAGTACTTATTTACCTAGCATGCACAAGGCTCTGTTTCCATCTGGAATGGGGGGGGGGGGGGGGGGGAGATAGGAAAGAGAGGGTGTAAATAGATAAATAACTAGGGCACAGATAAGTTAGTTACCTGTATAAAGTCACATACTTGGGCATGGGAAAGTTCAAGATTTGATTCATGAAAAGTCTTACTTAAGTCTGTCCTCTTCCATGATAAATTTACTTCCTATCTTTGTTACCTTCATCTTTTTCCCAAGGAGGCATTTTTTATCAAATAGCCTTTTATCATTTTTTACAAGAATTAAAAAAGCGGAATCGTTGTTATAAGCTTTAACCTGGGAATTTAGAATGCATTTGCGTGTTTTTCTTGATGTTTCAATGAGCAGAGCACATTAGCTTTAATTCTAGAAGAGACTTTTGCTGGAATGAATACTACATTATTTACTACCTTCTAGTCCAAAATAGGCAGAAACATGATTTCCATGTATCTGATCTATAATGGATTATGGGATTCCAGCAATACAATTTGCTATGACTTTCAGAGAATGCTCTGTTGTCCTCTTAGGTAATTAGTAATTTATGTTATTTACTTTCTGGTAAAGATATTAAGAGCTGAAAAAGCAATGAAAAAGCCTCCATCTTCTCCCCACTGTGGCACCCTAAAACCAAAAATGCAATGACTGGAGCACCCAGTCTATAATGGCTCCTGGTCCACCAGAGTGAATGAAGGCAGAACAAGTTTGACATTTCCTGCTGACTATGATTAGAGCATCTTTTAATGAAGCTCACTTCAACTCATTTTAAATCCATTTGCTCATGTCAACATCAATGTACTCAGCATTATCTACCAATTAGTAAACCGGAAAATATTCTTTAGATAATCTGAAATCTCAGTAAAATATTCAGCATGCCATTCATTTACTATAAACTGCCCTGTAAAAACAAATTAGCAAAACCAGCTGTCACCGGACAACATAAACATCCATTAATACAACCCAACTACTTTAATTTCTGGTGAGGTTTTCCAGGAAAGGGAAAATGCAATAGAAATATAAATCTATGAAAATTTCAAGCTTGGCATTTGCCTTCAGACCAACCTTCTTGTACCAATATTAAGGAATATATTTACCTGCCCTCTCTTTATGTGAGATCAAACTTGGACTGGGAAGAAAAAGGTTAAATCAAACACTTGGTAAAGACTCTCAATGAGGACCTCAAGCCTTTGTGTGGCGTAAATCTAGAAAAGCAAAAGAGTTCTAACTGATGTCATGCCTCATAAAGATGAGAAATGTCAAGGAACACTGAGCTGACCAAATGTGAGTATGATCATGAATATGCAAGGGGGAAATCAATTGAATTTCAAGACCCGTATTATGCACAACCCACTTAAACACGCTACAGAAGACACCTTCCAAACTTACAGGAAACCTATGAGCACATCACTTACCAGCCAATACTGACTTGTCCTTTCCACAAATCAGCCTGACAAAACGCTGTAATTCAAATAGGACAATATTTCAAGGGATACCTTCCACTTAGGACCCTCCCAGTATTTTTCATTTTAATACATTGGTTATAAATAAACTGCAGCAATACCTGTTAAGAAGGACTTTTTAAAAAACGCTTTTATGAGAGACTTTATGAGAGGCTTGTTCTGATGAATGCCCTCACAGTGTGCACAAGATATCCGTAGTGGAGGAAGACTATTCTTCAACAGTGGTTTCAATTTAAGAATCTAAATTAGGTTTCAGTCACTGATAACTACTTTGACCTTTCCTACACCATAGGGAACACTTCAGAGTGGGTACCAACACACAAGCTGCCCATCACAGAGTGAAAAATGCGGAAACACACAAACCCAACTGGTTGGAGATGGAAAGGCTTATAGAGATGAGCACGGTTGTTCTTCCCTTAGTTAGAAAAGCCATGATCCCACAGCACCATGCCCAGAACAAAGCGTGCACAAGAGCAGTGTCACTTAAGTGTTTGCCTACATGCTTACAGAGCCATCCCAACTACAAAGCAGCTCAGTTGCTAAGGCATTTCCATTTCGAGATGTGCTAGATATAATAAGACATAAAGCAATAAACTCAAAACAACAAGTGTCTTCTCATTGAGCCCTTCTCCAAGGCTGGGTTGAATATGGAACATAAGAGCCATGCAGGGACCCCTTGGATCAGTTTTTTTTTTTTTTCTTTTTCAAAGAAGAAAAGCATTTATAGGTATACAAAGGTGTTTTTCCTTACTCTGCTGCAACCAAGGAGAAACACATAAGTATCTTCAAACAAAAAATAAATAAATAAAAATCAAATCCCTAAAAAGAATTTCAAACCTAGTCACATCCATACATCTTCTGAGAAAAATCATAAACTTGTCTGAAGTTTACATTTCTTTTCCTAACATCAATTAAGAAATGCTTTTCATCTTGATTATAGCCATCAATGAATTAAAAATTAACATATTCCTCTAAGTACTTAAGTTCATAACTAGATTCTACCATCAGCCTGTAGTTTTCATGGAGAAAAAGACTTAAAAAAAAAAAGTATGCTGTAAGACTTTTAATAATAATATACAAATTTGCAAATTTTAATCCCCTGCTTCTACTATTTATCAAAATTTTATTGAAGCCAAGCACAACTCACACTTGTAATCCTAGCTACTCAAGAGGCTGAGATCTGAGAATTATGGCTCAAAGGCCAGTCACCCAGGCAGGAGAGTCCCTGAGACTTTGATCTTCAATTAACTACCAAAAAACCAGAAGTAGAACTGTGGTTCAACTGTTAGAACTCTAGGGCTTGAACAAAAAGCTAAAGGATAGCACCCAGGTGCACATGCGCACATATGCATGCGCGCACGCGCGCACACACACACACACACACACACACACACACACACACACACAGCCCTTAGTAGAGTTTCCACATTTTCAAAAAAGATAATATGCTCACTGGAAAAAAAAATCCACTCACAGAATATTACAAAGAAGCAAGTTTCATAATGTCAGTCTTGTATTCTCAGCACTACATTGAGTGAGATGAGATGGGGCAGAAGCATAGGGAAAGGAAAAGCTTGAAGACAGCCAGATTTGGAGCTTTCTCTATAATAATGAAGGCTCTCCGTGAACAGGTGACTTGCCAAATCCACAAGAAAAGAACAGACATAACTTCATGAAAAGGATATTTGTTTCACTTGTGAAAATCCTAAAAGAAAAAAAACCACAATTTCTAAAGAAAGCAATTAACAACTTAGTTATCAAGGAAATGACTAATGTGCTCTGTATCCCAGGGGTGTATATATTTGCATGTGATGTACATAGGCTCTTTCAGAAAGGCAAAAAGAGGGATGAAAATATATTACTGTAGTTTTAATGGGAGTGTTGAGATCTCAGAAACAAATCAGGTGCTTCAAATTTTCATTTGCCCAGGGTCACTAAATGAACATAAATCTATAGGAAAACTCAGCCTTGGACATGATGCCTAGGATGTGAAATGTATGTTCTACCCTATTAAGAGGACTGCATGAGAATTAAACATCTCTGACAGGATAAGCTCTTATGGAGCTTTGATTTCCACTTATAGAATCATAATTAAGTGTAAGTACAATCACTTACCTTTCACATGAGATACTTCATCCACTCCTTTATAACAAGAATAGCTGATGTTTATATAGGATTGTGTCCCAGGCACCATTTTAATAGGTCTATCTGTATTTATTCATTTTAATTTAACAACTCTGAGTTGTATACTTTCATCCTTCCCATTTTGTAAGTGAGGAGACTAAAACCACAGAGGAAGAAAGTAGCACAGCCAAGATTTAAACCCAAGCAGATTATCTCCTGTGCCACAGAAATAAGTATCAAGAGGCAGTACTTTTGAATGACATCCAACTGTAAGTTATCTCTATGTATTAACTCATGAAGTAGTAGACCTTTTATACAACTATATTACCCTCAGCTTCTAAGGCATTTCTTTTTACCTTCTGGTTCTATAACCGTGGACAGACAATAATCTAAGCAAAACAAAGAGCAGCAAGCAACATCTCCATACAATGCAAGTCTAAGTTCTTTATAAACTATAACACACAAAAGACAAATGTTACTTGCTACCACAATGATCAAGCTTTTCATGATGTGGTCTTCGCTTCTTCATGTTAGACCAATGGACAGTTCCATTGACTAGATTGTGTAAGAAAAAGGAATAAAAACTAAGTGAAGAGCCAAGTACTAGAGCAGTTTAAAATTGTCTTCAAATAATACTTGTTCAAACCAGTCAATGACAATGCAACAACGTTTTTTGGTAGGGCATTGTGTCAAAGAACCCATTTAGCTAGCCTAATTTATTCTACTGGATGAAACCATAAAAATCTTGCAGATACTATTAGAAAGTAAGCTATCATCCATTAAAACTAAGGTTGAATAGATAAGTTTTAAGAAATGCAATAGATTTGTCAAAAAGTCAAATAGTGTATTTTTACTATTCATTAACGATTATGAAGCACTAAAATATGAAGCCCTGTACAAAATACCATGTATGTGCAGAACAGAATCATAGATGTTGGATATATCAACCACAGACAAATTGCCTACTATGCAGTGAACAGAACTGCTCCTGGGGTATTTTTTGTAATGTTCTGTGATAGTACAGTAATAATAAAAAGTATACTTTATATGGAGCACCTACAGTGGACAGAAATTGTACAAAAATGACAACAGGAATAAATCTCACTTAATTCCTACAATACAACAATCCTATAAAGTAGGCTATACTATCCTAATTTTTCCAATGAAGAAACTAAGGCCAAACAATGTGACCCAACAAATACTGTAAGAAGCAAAGGACTCAGAAGTGGCCCCACTAGCTGCAGCTGGTGCTGTCTTTAGGGTGTGTCACAGGGTTCTGAACAGAGGAGAGAGAATACCCAACATGGCCCAAGCACAAACATCTCTATTCCTAAATTTTTACACACATTTCTCATTCTACTCATATACACTTACTTTTTTGACATTAAAAAGAATTCTTCCCAACTACTAATGACTGGAGCTTCTGCTCCAGTTAGGGAAGAATTAAAACTACTCTAACCTGTTAAAAACAGAATTCAAAAATGGCTAAGAAAAAAAATGGGTGTTCAAAATGAAGGAAAACAAAAACATGAGAGAGGCTAAAGATGAGGCTAAGAGTAGAGGTGAGATGTTTTAGCATTTGGGACTGCTGAGAGGGCTTGCATAGGGTTTGGTTCCTAAATATTAGCATGTCTCTGAATGACATGAAGCATGTGTTAATAAGCCTGGATTTGAAGGCTCCACCCCTAAAGTTTTTGAATCAGCTGGCCTGGCAGGGCATGGTGGGGCATTTCTAATAAGTCCTCAGGGGATGCTGATACTACTGGCCTCCACACCACAAAGACTGTTTCAAGAGATCCAAGGAGAGAGGGAAGGTGCTTACTAAAGTACATGGGAGTGGTCCCAAAACAGCATGGCAGTGATGCCCTAGTTTTCAACCCACAGAGATTCTGGGGAAGAAGAGAAACATTCCAAGTGACATAAGTAGCAAGAATAATGATGCTTAAGAGAAAAAAGTTTGTTTGGCAAGCAAGAGGTTCATGTTCAGAGGCATAAGAAGACTTTGCACTAAGGAGAGTATAAGCCAAGGGAGGGAATGCACTGAGGGCAAATGCGCTGAGGGGGAAGTTGATCCAAAGATGTGTAGGAACGATCTGGAAAAATCAGCGATAGATTTAAGTATAGCCTGGTAATCAAGAAAAAAAGTCGAAAATGATCCTGGGGTTCATATACAAAGAAAGAGGAAATTGGGAAATATTTTTAATGAGGATGAAGAGGAACAAAGCTTGGTTTTCTGTGTGTTTTCATATCAAAGAGTCACCCTAGTAGCTGTACCTAATAGTGATAGAAACATCAGAACCCATGGAGGGAAATTAGTTTTAACAGTGGAGTGAGCACACATAGAGGTCTGGGAGACATCTCCCTTTTGAAGACAGTAGAATCTACATTAAAAATAAATGGTTTCTTACAAGGAAAAATGTGTTGTGTATGTACGTATATGTGCATGTCCCCGATATAGATATTGGTATGGATATAGATATGGATATAGATATGAACAAGAATGCCTAGACACTGAAGTCCTAAACCACTTCTTTAAAAGTACGGGTATGGGCACACACATGTGTAGTTATTAAGGGATAGATATATATAGGTTATTATAATCAAAAGTTAACTAAATATGGCATTCTTCAAAACTCTCCAGTTTGCCAATATTGAAATGTTAATTTATTATTCTCTGTCACATTAGCATCACTCTCTCACCTCTTACCCAGCTCCTCGAATAAGCCATCTGGATGCAAGTCACTCTCAGCCCATCTGTGTTCTCACATTCACAAATCTTAAACATTCTTTCCTTGCCATACAAGGAATATATATTTCTACTGCTCTCTTTAAAATAAAGGAACATGACATACAGCTATCCTGGCTTTTTAAGAATATTACACCTTGTTTAAAAAAACCAAAAACTATGTCAGGTAATTACTAGCCTACTAAGCAGGAAAAAAAAAAAAAACCCTTCAACTTCACATATCATATCATTCAATGAGATCCATTCATTTACTCTTCAAAAGAACATAGTGATAAAACCAAACATTTGAACCAGGAGCAAAATAAACTCAGGGAATTTCAGGTGCCAACAAAATGTCTCATATGATGTCCCAGGTTTCTGAGCGGATGAACCTGCCCTACTCTGAGGAATGCTGTCATATGTTAGCTGAACTACCTTAGACAAGATACCTAATTTGACTCAGATTCCCCAATCAGTAACCCAAAGCTTAAAAAGTAATTCCCCAAATGGCATAAAGATAGACCCAATGCCTGAACAGAAAGAATCCAAAAATACAATCACACAAATAATCATTTCTGGCAGAGGTACAAGGTCAGCTGAAAGGAGAAAGAACAGTTTTATAGGACAGTTTTTCTAAAATACTGACAATTCATATGCAAAAAAGAACCCCTTCAATCTATATCTACTTTGTATGTTAAAATTAACAAGAAATGACTCATATAACTAATACCAAAAACCTTATAAAGCTTCTAGAGAAAAACAGAAGAAACCAACCAAGAAGTTCTTAATTACCACATGGAAAACAGAATTCATAAAATACAAAACTGATAAAAGTAGACTTCATAAATATTGAAAAACTTTTTGCCCAGTAAAGGACACCAGACTTGAGCAAAAAAAAAAAATAAGGGAGAGTGTCCTGGCCCTGAGTTCAAGCCCCCGCACTCACATAAAAACAAAGAACAAAAACACAAAGAACCCTACCTCCCTCAAAAAGTGAATCTTAATCTATGGACACTTTAAAATGACTTCTTAAAAAATATCAACTAGAGAAAATGTTCACCAGAAAACAAGTGCATTCTCCTATTTGTATTTAATAAGATGATGAACATAGCTTGCTTAGAGTTAGTATTCAGTAAAGTGTTAACAATTGAGTGTTCTCTCCATTGCTAACATCTTCACAGCCTATAACTTACTGTGCTCCAACCAAGGCATAAAAATAAGGCAATCTCTACAACACGGTTATACAAAAAACCACTGTCCTTTGACCAGACAGCAGTAAAGCTCACAGTAAGCAATTGGCTACAAAAGCCACACACAGTAGAGCGCCTCTATTGGAAGGGTGTAGAAACTTCATCATTAAAGGTCCGGCACTGTGACACTGTTAAAAGTAAATGACTTTCACATAAAAGTCGTTATGTGAAAACGAACTTTACAACTTTGGTGGGGGCGGGAAGGGGGGGGGAATGGGGAGGGGGAAGGATGGGATGGGAAGGGGAAACAAAGGAGGAGGCTACAATGCTCGATAAGAAATGTACACATTATCTTGCCCATGTAATTGTAACCCCTCTGTACAGTATTTTCACAATTTACAAAAAAAAAGTAAACAGAAGCCGGGAGCTGGTGGCTCACGCCTGTAATCCTAGCTACTGAGGAGGCTGAGATCTGAGGATCACGGTTCAAATCCAGCCCAGGCAGAAAAGTCTGTGAGACTTGTATCTCCAATTAACCACTAGAAAACTGGAAGTGGTGCTGTAGCTCAAGCGGTAGAGTACTCACTTTGAGCTGAAGAGCACAGGGATAGTGGCTCAAGCCCAGAGTTCAAGTCCCATGATTGACCAAAAAAAAAAAAAAAAGTAAACAGAAGCTCTATGAACCTGTGATTCTTAACTCCTCTTCCATGGCCCAATACTAGAAAGTGCTCAGAGTTTCCAAAACAGATCTGTACTTCCAGATGTTGTTATTAGGGCTTTGCAAGAGAGGCAAATGAGGCCTAGCCGGTTGGTCTTTTTGGAGGCACCAACCTATGTACTATCCATGCCAGCCTGTAAAATTATGCCAGAAAGACCTCAGCTGGCATAGATTATGTGTGCTTAAAAACCCACTGTGATGGGGTTTCTTTGCCCACCAAGAAAATTCCTCATTTTCCTGATACTGGTAATTGTGAAAGTTGTTTTTCCCCGATGGGGTGAAAAAGGTAGACAAGTATAATTACAGGTGGAAAAATCGAGGACAGAAATCAAGTATTGGTAGGTTTTCCACTTTTATTTTTGTGTGAATTTGTATGTGCACATGTGTGCTAATACCAAGGTTTGAACTCAGGGCCAAGGTGTTTTCCCTTAGCTTTTTCACTCAAGGCTGACATTTTACATTAAATTACAGCTCCAATTCCAGCTTTTTGCTTGTTAATTGGAGATAAGGGTTTCATGGACTTTTATGCCCAGACTGGATTTCAAATCCCTATTCTCAGATGTCAACCTCCTGAGTAGCTAAGATTATTGACATGAACCTGAGAAGCTTGTCTTCTGTTTGAAGTTCTATACAAATGTAGGAACATAAAGCATTCATACAAGCCAAGTGTTTCAGTGAACAAGTTTCAGCAGTTCAACTTTGTAAGTTAACCTGCTAAATTGTTTTGACGATGCAAACAGTTTTATGAGGAAGTAAATTTCCTATTAATAGCAATTAAATGGGGTTTGTACCACTGTTACCAAACAGTAGATTCTAGCCATGACCTATATGTCTCTGAGCTCCATATATGAAAGTATATTTTCAAAACTGTCATCTGTTGCTTCTGTAAGTGCACTACTAAAATGTACAATGAAAAAAACAAATTTCAATTAATATGGTATTACCATAGATAGGCTCAATATTTAGTATGCAATTCACAAATCAAGCCAATACATTTATCAGGAACCAGTTATAGTCCAGAGCTGGCTTTAACAGGAAGCATAAGACCTAAGTATATTTCAAAAGTCACAAAAATATAGTTTAGGTTCTGGTTATGGAATCTAAAAACTAAAGTCAAATTTTGGTTACACAAGAGTTTAGGAACAAAGTGCACAGCAATTTATCAAATCTAAAAGATGACCAAAGCCAATAATCCAATATTTCCATGTGTTTTGTTTGCGTTTTGTTTTATCCTCAAAGGCAGCTTGACCTCACTTTAGAGACCAGGTCCGCTCTCACATCACTAAGATGGTACCAGAGGGAGCCAGGAGCCTGCTGGGGTGGCTGAATAAAGTGAACCTCAAATTCAACATTCTGTAGTGCATAATCCACACAGAAAATGTAAACTTCATTAGCATTACTGGATACTCAAGCAAGCTGTTCCACATTTATGTGATAAAAGAAAGTGCTAAAAGCTGCCTATTTAAAAAACTGTCCTTAAAAGAAAAATGACTTCAAAATCAACAACTGCATACACCTCATAATAATGTACAGCTTAAAGTCCTAACAACCTACCGTGCCATGGAACAAGCCATGGGACACATAATATAACTGAAAGTTGACAATACATCACAAAAAATAACAGACAATACCCAAGACCTTTGAAAATTCTACTTACAATCTATCAGCTATCAATCAAATTCTACTTACAATCTACTTATAATCTATCATCTTTTGTACCAAAGACTTTTAAGTGGTGGGTCTTGAAATGAATTTAGTAGCTCCCACTAAACATTTTTTAATAAGGTCACTAAAAATGGGTAGGACAGAGCAGAGTAGGGGTAGGGTAGAGTCTGACAGCACAGGGTAGGTGGGGCAGGATAGAACAGGATGATGGTTGATAGGATACAACAGACAGGTTTGAACTTATAGGAAATGGAATGAAAGAAACTCAGGGTACATTGGAAATAGTAAAGAATACACACATCATATAAATGTATTGTGCTTACAACTACATAGGTCATGTAAAAGAAATACCTAAAAATTACTTCTGAAATCTTATAAGGTATACCCAAAACCTCTTTAAAAGCATGTTTCCCAAGAACTCTTTAGAATTCAATAGCTATTTCTAAAGTATTAGTGTTGTTCAAAAGAAATGTACTCTTAATTTTTTTTTGGTCAGTCATAGGGCTTGAACTCTGGGTCCGGGCACTGTCCCTGAGCTCTTCAACTCAAGACTAGCGCTCTACCCTTGAGCCATGGTGTCAGTTCTGGTTTTCTGTTGGTTTATTAGAGATAAGAGTTTCACGGGCTTTCCTGCCCGGGCTGGCTTTGAACCATGATCCTCAGATCTCAGCCTCCTGAGTAACTAGGGTTACAAACGTAAGCCACCAATGGCAGGCAAGAAATGCACTCTGTACCTGACTTATATAACTTTAACCTGTCTATACATCACCCACCTTTATAACAACAATAAAAAAAATTTTAAGTTATTTCTAAGAAAAAGGATTACCTATTCAGCTTCATATAACCAAAGCAGAAAGATATGGTTTGCATTATATCACAGATACGTAAACTATATCCACAATGTCAACACAGTAACCCAAGGTCTACCTCAGGATGCATCTTTATCCTAACAGATATCATCATGGCTACTGCAACAATAAACCTCACAGCGAGGGTCCGGAAAGAGTGATTTCCGTTCTACTCTGTGTGCTAACAAACTAAACTTAGACATTGAAAATGGCAATAAGCACTGGACAGTGTTCATTTTCTTCCTAATCCAATTTGCATTGATGGTTCAACCACAAAAAGACAAACAATGTACTAAAGAACCTATCTCCTGGGGTTGGGAAGGTGGCTCAGTGATAAAGCGCTTGCCTTGCATGCCAGAGACCCTGGGTTCGATTCCTCAGCACCACATAAGCAAAAAGAAAGAAGCCGGAAGTGGCACTGTGGCTCAAGTGGTAGAGCGCTAGCCTTGAGCTGAAGAGCTGAGGGACAGTGCCCAGGCCCAGAGTTCAGGCCCCACGACCGGACCAAAAAAAAAAAAAAAGAACCTATCTCCTCTGGCTTGATACTATAGCTGGGGTACACACAAAACACGCACGCACGCACGCACGCACGCACGCATGCATGCATGCACACACACACAGACACACAATCACAAAAAGAATGTCTTTCCTCTATCCTGCTGCTATGGTTGGGTTCCACAGACACACACAATCACAAGAAGAAAAATCTGTGTTCAACACAATACAGTCAGGACCTAGAAAATTATATTCAGATGAAATTGTGACCACAAATCCCATTCCTAAATCTCCTAGCATACAAGGGTTGTAATATTTTAAAATAAAAGAAATCCAGTAGGCAGGGACATCAATAATGCTTTAAGTAAAAAGCAAAGCTTACCAGAGCATATTGGGGATAAACTAAATAATATAAATAAAATAAGTTACTTTGCAAAGAGACAATCTAAGGAAAAAGATATGCTTGGAAAACAACTGAAATGTGAAAAAATAAAACAGATAGTAGATATCTAAGGAGTTAAACATTGGAATAATGGTTTAAGAAACACAAATATAAACTCCTCTTCCAAGTCTCAGGCAACTAGACAAACCAACACTAAACAGGGTTCTACAAGCTGAATGTATTTATATGTAACACCCATTTCAACTGATTTTTTTAGACCCTTTAAATAGCTTTGTGCCTTTCTAATTATAAAAGTAGTCTCTCATATTCATTACAGACATTTCAAACTATATGCAAATATAACTTTGAAAGGAGAAGTCCTTCATAATCCACTCTCTAGAGAGAATCATTAAGAGCTCTGTGTTTATTCTTCCAATTTTAAATTTCTATGCCAATTAGATTGTAGGTATTACAGATTAATTACAATAAAAAATACTTAAGATCATCTCTATATATGGTATTCTACAACGTGCTTTCTTTCGCTTACTGATACAGCCTGGAAATCTTTTTCATGTCAATAGATCTAGATACACATCACTCTTTCTGATGGCTAGAAAGTATTTCATTATATGGACAGAACATAATTTAAACAAGTATCCTACTGATGGACATTTGGATTGGTTCCAATTCTTACTACGAAAAATAGTAGAGTACACATTTTTAAGTTTATATCAGTGTATTTGTAAAACTAATTCTATAGGATGAACCCAGTTTTGTTTGGAGTCATAGACTATACTAAACTTCTTTTTTAAATCATTCCCATAATTTTTTTTTTTTTTTGTCGGTCGTGGGGCTTGAACTCTGGGCCTGGGCGCTGTCCCTCAGCTCTTCAGCTCAAGGCGAGCGCTCTACCACTTGAGCTACAGCGCCACTTCCGGTTTTCTGGTGGTTTATTGGAGATAGGAGTCTCACGGTCTCTCCTGCCCGGGCTGGCTTTGAACCGCGATCCTCAGATCTCAGCCTCCTGAGTAGCTAGGATTACAGGCGTGAGCCACCAGCACCCGGCTCATTCCCATAATTTTAATTCATACTACTATAAACCTGCGGGAAGGTGGCAATTGCTCTAATTGCTTAATCATTTTGATTTTCATTTTAATGCTTTTTTGAGAATAACCTGTTACTCAAAACTAATTGCATAGAAATTAAAAGGTAAGCATCAACTCATTTCTGACTAGTTATTAGAAAGCATCCTTTATCTATAAATCCTACATAACCATATTCCAGTCTTAATAAACTTCTTGTATCACAAAAATCGTTCAAATACAGCTATGTTATGTCCTCAGAAATGTGTTTGTAGACAGTTTCATCATTGCATGAACCTCATAGAATTCTTCAAAAACCTTGAGTATGCCCTACTATCCATGTGGGCTACACGGTAATGTGTGCCTATGTGTGCAAGTATAGAATGTAACCTGTCGCTCCTAGGGATATTAACATGAAATGGCAATGAACAGGAGAGGCATGAAGCCACTGCCAGCTTTAGAGAATGCTTTTCTTATAAAGAGCAAAAAGTATGGTATAGTAAATACAAAAGTCAGTAACACTGGCTCATTATCACTCAGTATGGCAGTCAATACTCTGGATGTTCTATACTTCTATGTCACTGGCAGCACAGTAGGTGCGTTTACACCACAACATGGGTAACGTGTGCAGGCTGACATTAAAACTTCCACATCACTTGAGCAGTAGGGATTTCTCAGTTCCCATGCAATCTTAGATGCCCTCCATCACATATGCCTTCGGCTGCTGAGCATGTTGGTAGGTAATGTAGGTATTCTTAAATCCCACTTCAGAGGGAATATTCTTCTTAAACTCAAATACAGTCTCACTTTCCTGTTTGGTCTTCCCCCAAAAGACAGAAATGAAAGGATCCTTGTCATACATCCAGCTTCAGAAACCCAAGTCCAAAAAAACAACAACAACAAAATTGTCTTTTGAATGAATGCATAAGAAATTTAAATACAAAAAGTCATGACATTCAGAGTTTGCTATCCAGTAAATCACCCCAGACACATTTCAAAGCAAACAAAATACTTGCTGAGAAATACAGTTACCAGGGCAACCATAACTGACCTTTTATGTTTTATTTATCCATCACATTGCTGAATTATTCTCATTCTTAGAGACAAAGGAGAAAAATGTATTGTAAACAATGATAATTAATTACGGGTCCCTTGCTCCTCCACATTAAATCACTCCTGCTTTTATCTATTTCGTAGCTCTTCTCCAGGCTGAGAGCACAGACTGCAGTTCCCAGGGAGGCCACGTTCAAGTTACTTATATCAAACCTGATACTCTGGATGGTCCAAGTATTAATTCTCAACAGACATAGGACAGATACGATGGGAGTTTTTTGCTGCTGCATCCTCTTAACCCCTGCTACATCCTGGTACTCTCGAAATACAGAAGACATTGAAATACAGAATAAATGAAAGTTAAATGCATGAATGAATAAATCCATTTACCTTTTCAAATGAGAAATTTTACAAGAAGAGAAGTTCCAAAGACTTTGGTATTGAAATTCGCCCTTTTTACAAGTCCCACATAATATTCTAAACTAATCAAGTATCATCTCCATTTAGGAAAAAGCATGTTAATTTTACTTGGTTTTATCTTCCTAGACTATGGCTGTGCCTGCTCCAACCAGGCAGAGACGTGGCATCAAAATCTGGGAGACGGGGCTGGGAAGGTGGCTCAGTGGTAGAGTGCTTGCTTTGACTGCATGAGGCCCTGGGCTCGATTCCTCAGCACCATATAAGCAGAAAAAGCTGGAAGTGGCGTGGTGGCTTAAGTGGCAAAGTGCTAGCCTTGAGCTGAAGAGCTGAGGGACAGTGCCCAGGCCCAGAGTTCAGGACCCACGGCCAGCAAAAAAAAAAAAATCTGGAAGGGGGGGGGTGGGGGGAAAGTGAGGCATCCCCAGTGTCCAAAGTGGAAAATTAGGACCATTGGTAAGAGACAGGATGTCACAATCATTATCAGAGGTAGCAAGGGGACAAAGAGCCAGCCGAGGGCTACAAGTCAGAGGGCACAACTAGGGCTTCGTATTTCCTTGAGTAACTGCCCCTCACTTAACGCTGAGGAGGTTAGAGGTTAAGTCTCCATGGTCTCTCCCCAGTCCTTTTCTACTCCACATTCCCGCTAAATGATCGGCCTTCCCTCTGAAAGAACGCTTCAGAACCCCAGTACCTGCCTGGCAGAGTGAGGCCAAATGGCAACCAGAAGGCCAGGAGAGCTCTAACCTGAGGTTTCCAACCACTGCTGGGTAGTTCGCTCTACAATCTCCTGTGTTCCCTCTGAGGATGTATCAAAACCTTCCCACGTCCAGACTTCTCACCAGCAGCAGGCCCAAGCTGGGCTCCTGCATTCCCAAGGTAGTTGTCCCTCTTCCCAGAGGTCCTTTACTCATCTGCCTTGTGTAGGCCTTTCCCATATGTCCTCCCTCACCCTTCTAAGGAAAATTCCTCTCTTGGGCCTCATCAGGGCTCAGCAAGTCAGAGCAACTTGCACTTCTTGGGCCTCCATTTCCCTCCACAGTTTTCTTTTTTCTTTTGTGACATACAAAAACCTTCTCATTCTCATTTTAAAATACATTATGATTTTTCCTAGCCTTACACCTCCTTATTTCCACTTCTTTCTCCCCCACCTCACTTTCCCAGGCCAAGCCACCTATCCTAAAACCAACTTCCTCCCAAACTACACAACAAGCACCTCATGCTCTCAGCATCTTTCACAGCATCTCCCTAACTGTTCTCCTACCTTTTGTCTCCATTCCTCTGATGGACCTCATACTCTTGCCACAGAATAAAACCTTATTATCAGGTTGGTCTTTAGTGATTTGATGTTCTCTTCAGCTTCACATTTTGCTGCTCCTGGTAGGCCTTTCCCTCCCCCACCCATACCAACTATTTGTAGTTCCCAGAATTCTCCATGCTAGCATGTTTTTATCTACCTAGAAAATCTCCACTCTATCTGCCTCCATCCTATCTTTTAAGACCCATCTCCAGAGTCTCTTGACTGTCTTTTCAGACCCTTAACTGAGTTAGATACCTCTCTTCTTTAAAAATAATTTATTTCAAAACAGTTACATAATACTATTGATGTTTCTGTCTCCTGAACAAGAGTCTAAAATATTATTCTCATGGGGGAAGAGATCCTATCCATTACTCTTTGCAAATCTAATACTTACCACAGTGAACAGCACACAGTAGGTAATGTATTCATGTGCATGTGTGCAACATTTACTCCAAAGGAATTAACAACAAAGGGCACAATTCATAGCCACATTTGCTTTAACTCTTGGGAAAACAACATACTCTAAAGCCTCTCCACATTTACCGAAGCTCAGATCCTTCAGGAATAAAGTCACAAAGTGATGCTGTCATAGGGAATAGAAGCGGAAGATCTTAAGATGTTATTTCTCTTATACAACATTGGATTCCACTCAGAACTAGTTGCTGTGCGGAGATAACCACAATATTTTAAAAGGGTCTTACTGAGGTCTTGATACAGGCACATTTCTGCATATAAATATTTTGGTAATAAAAGGCTTCAGGAAAATTTGGGTTTTGAGTAGAATTGTCATTCCTAGGGTTAAGATTTGAAAGTTAACTCAAATGTCTTTCTGTGACTCACAGTCTTCTTGGCTATTGGCTGCAAATCCCTGTCAGTGGGCAAGCAGTAAGCAGCAGTAATTATTTCACATTTTTCTCTCTCGTTCTCTATCATCTTTAAATCCACAATATCTCAATCCAGTTGATGTCAGGAAATCCTGTCTGTCTCAACTTTTCTCTGAAACTCTTAAAACTATTTGAATGAAGTGTTGAGCAGCTGTCAGTTATGGATTTGAAAATAAAAAAGAGCCTGAAAATTGTACGTTCAGTATAAAAAGATTAGGTGAGGCAATTCAGAATGTTTAAGAACTTTAAATCAAGTTAAAAGCAGTTACTATGGCCAGACCTCATGAAGCTCCGCTTAAGAGTCACATTAACCTGGCAGTCAAAACTATTTAAAATGAATAATGTTTTTTTCACATTTCACTCACTTTCAGTACCATAAAAAAAAAAAGTTAAAAAAATTCTTTTTAAATTGTGAGTTGGCATATACAGTATAGTCTTGTAACAGTAACCTTCAAGATTTACCCTCTTAAGGACAAAGCTAGTGCTATTAATCTATGCACTAGATGAGTTACCCCCTCACAAGGCCAAAAGGGATCATTTTTCAAATGAAGCCAATTAAGATATTCCAGAGGCTTTTAGACATGAAAACCAAGAGAAAAAGTAGAGAAAATTTCACAGTTCTGAGGCTCACAATATCTGAATCTGACATTCAAAATAAACCTACTGAATTCAGGGCAAATTTCTTCCAACCCCTTTCTTACCAGTTCATATGCTATTGATAAAACAGTTGGGCTTAATTTTTTATTGGATATTTTGTCTACTATCATAGCCAATAGCCATGAATCTGGCTCTTTAAATCTATATTAAAATTAAATAAAAGTTCAACTCCTCAGTCACACTAGGCCCATTACAAATACTCATTGGTCCCTTGTGACCATGATACAGATATGGAATATTTCCATCATCACAGGACATTCAATTGCACAGAGACCTGGCTGAAATAAAGGAAGCCAAATGCTGTAAAATTAAGCTACTTTCTGATCATCCTATACCTAGAAGACCAGTCATCTCCTAAAGACGCAGCTTTAACAGCAAGAGCTACCAATGCGCAGAATACAACTTACCATGTTGCTTCTCTCTACACACTGTTGATCAAAATGCTAACATATATCAATCTCACCCCTCAACTTTACTGACTAGACTTTGCTGAGAAAACTACTACAGTTTGCCTGTGGGTATCCTCATCAAAATGTATTTCCAGTTTGCTTTCCAGTGTATTGGTGAGGGCCTTGGACAGAGAGGAATGTCTTCCCCAACGAGCCGGATGAGTCCTCTTGGGAATGCACTCCTTTCTCAAGAGAGTTGGCTGTCAGAAAGCAAAGTTGCTTCACGTTTTCCTGCCTCCTTGTGTGCCCACTTGCCCTTCCACCAGGAGGTGTGCCCCAGAGGCCGAGCAGAAGCCATCACCAGCTTTTGGTCCTCCAGAGCCAGGACAGAAAATACACCTATTTTCTTTATCAATTACCCAGTCGCTGGTACACTGGAAAAAGACCAAGACAGAAACCACGCAATGTTTCGACCCTTTGCACAGCACGTTGAAAACCAGGGTGGCAGATATTAATCTACCTAAAGAACAGGAGTTGCCGTTAAGCTGACCTAGATTCCTCCTGCCATCCTAAAAGTGTTCCCTCAGCTACACTAGGATTTGTTTTTGTTCTCTGATGGTGGTTGTTAAAGCAGCACATTTCGGAGGGGGAGGGGGACTGACTGCTTCTGTCTATCCTTCCTCCATGCTTAAGCCTGCCAAAGCTATTATTCATCACATGAAATGCAAGGACAGTGGTTAAGGTTCACTAATTTGCTCTTTATTCAACATCACAGCCTCAAGAATCTTAATTCAAAACATTTTAAACGATACAGACAGGCTGAACAGACTCTCCACAGTTCTTTAGATCATATAAAGACATAATTTATTGTACTAGTGTACATCAATGAGAAATGGATTTTAAGTCAAAAATCTGGAATCTGATCCTGGCATTGCCATACCCTAGTTGTATGAATAAATAAATAGCTTAAGTCTCAGTCGTTTGCTTACTAAACTTCCTCCTCTGTAGTTCACTGCTTCCAAGACAATGCTCTCTCCTTCAGTGACTTCAAGAGCAATACATTTCAGTGACTTCTTAACACTCAGTAAGAGGTCCATCCCATGTCAACCTTGCCCGTCTCCCACCTACTACTCCCTCCTCCTTCCATATGAACCTGACAGTACTCTGACTAGTATCTGTGGGTGATTCACCAAGACTTCTTTATCCTGCCCCTATCACACCTGCTTAAAGTTCTATCTCTACATATCCTTACAGAATCTCTAATACAATCCCAATCTTTCCCGGCCTCTAGCACCTAACATTAACATGGCAGTCAAAACACACTGAGTGGTCAGATGAATGTACATCAAGTGACAGGATAAAAGCATAAGTCAAACTTTAACTACTGGTTCTTTCCAGATGGCTTTCCAATCCACTCTAGTTCTACCCTCACCTCCTAAATATTTCAAGCTGCCTTCTAAATACTTCACCTGTAGGTTCCAATCATAACGTCAGTAACAGATCCAAAACTAAGCTTGCCATCTTCCCTTACTGAACTTAGCACAGAAAATTTTCATTTATGTTAAATGGAATAGCTAATCTTCCAGTTACTCAAATCCAAATCAAAGTAAACCTTCATTTCTATCCTTTGTTTTCCCTCAATTTCCATTTTTGTCATCACCAAATACAGTTGATTCTACTTCATTTCTTCTTTACTGCCCTAGAGCAGATTTTCATCATTATATTAACTATTATACTTTAATCTCTCCACTTCTAATCTCAATTTTTTTTTCTTTTTTTTGGTCGGTCGTGGGGCTTGAACTCTGGGCTTGGGCGCTGTCCCTGAACAATTCAGCTCAAGGCGAGCGCTCTACTGCTTCAGCCACAATGCAACTTCCAGTTTTCTAGTGGTTTATTAAAGATGAGTCTCACAGGCTTTCCTGCCCGGGCTGGTTTTGAACCGAGATCCTCAGCTCTCAGCCTCCTGAATAGCTAGGATTACAGGCGTGAGCCACCAGCGCCCGGTATCAATTTCTAATCATTGTCAGATCCACATTCCTAAAGCATGGAACTCATTTTTCTTCACTGTTCACAACCCTCCAATAGGTCCCAATGCCTTCTTGAATTGGTAATCCATATTCCATCCTCACACTGACCATTTTAATTTTTCTACCCATAACTGTTTATTACAGGGTTCTCCTCAACCCTGGAATTCGTTTCTTCTCACCAGTTTCTCAGAGGAAATCTTCCCCTTGTTTTCAGGACCTCATTTATATGGAAGGCCTTTAAGACTCCCCCATCACCCTCCCCTCCACCTCTAAGCTGGTTCCCTTCCTTGCATGGAAAATGGGAAGACAGAGATTTCAATGATCAGGCACCTGCATCACCTCCTCTGCTGTGACCAAAACCACACCATCAAGTGAATATGGAGAGAGGAAAGGTCAAGCAAACAAGCATGACTTTGGCCTTGGCCTACATGTGCTCTACCAGTACCCTAGTACCCTAAGATTCATTCTCTCTAGTCTAGTTTTGAGCCTGAAGGAAATTGTTTAAGCCAGTGGTGCAAACCTAAAGAAAAAAAGGAGGGAGAGAGGGAGGGAGGGAGGGAGGGAGGAAGGGAGGGAGGGAAGGAAGGAAGGAAGGAAGGGAGGGAGGGAGGGAGGGAGGGAGAGAGTTGAGGGAAGGAGGGTGGGAGGATGGGAGGAAGGGAAACAAAGAGGGAGACAGGAAGAAAAAAAACACCTTTTTCAAAGAGACTCTTACAGGGAGATCCAAGATATAAAAATAGAATTTCTGAAATGGTAAAGAGCTTTGGTTGGGAACCAGCAACAGATAATGTTACAAAATGAATTCAACTTTGATTGGCTATTCCATTATGAATACATTATATACTCATCTTTTTTTATCTGTCCTTTTCTTGCTCCTTTATGGTTCAGGAAAAGTTCAGGTCAAATCTAGAAGGTGATGACCTCATTTTTAATAATCCTAAAACCTTAGAAAATATTCTATTAAAATATAACTCTGTATGCACTCACCTTATGAAATGAAGATAAAAAAATGTAATCACAGGTAAATTAATATGAAAATGGGAAATCATTTTTTAGTTAAATAGGTGAAGAAAAACTCTGCAACTACCTTAGTCTAAAATTGTATCTTCTGTGACTGGATTCATGCTATCACATGAATGGAATATAATGCTTGAGGAATAACAATTCAGTATGAAAAGATAACTGAACAGGCAGGATACTTAAAGAATCATCAACTGTTTTCATGCAAATGATCAAAATAATGAAATAAGCAATCCTGTAGAAAGGATCTAGATGCAATTGTTTCTAAATAGAATCTATGAAGCATAAGCGACCTAAGTCTAGAAGAAATTAATTAACTTATTGTTAACACATCATTCTTGTATATTACCAATCATATACTACACGTTAACACACTGAATTTTCGTATTTGAGTATGTCATTTTCTTGAATATTGCCATCAACCATCAAATCATTATTTACTTGACAACAGGCTATATTGCTTAAGCATATATATATATATATATTATTTAATTATTTGGAATTATTTGTAAACAAATTTAATACCTGTATCTTAAAGCATTTAAGTCCCTGAGAAAAATGTCTACCAAGAGGAAATATGGTAAAAAAAAAAAAATCAAGACATGTCATTCCTCCCCTAACCTTAGCTAGTTGTGATAATGTACTCATAATGCCTAAGAAATGCAAGCCATGTGACCTTAGACAAGCCAGAGCGACAAAGCTATAAAGGAAGCATGGATAAAATACTATGATTCTCCATAATTCAAAGCATTTAAAACACCAAACACTAGGCTGGACGCATGCCTTAGGCAGGGAGATGGATATGACCAGGAAAGGAGTGCTTTAGAAAGACATTTAAAAAAAAGTTACCATAGGCACCACCCCTCCTGAGACTGTCAGCGGACAAAATTATTGAGTAGGCATAGCTTATGACAGTGAGAAAAAGGACTATCCCCTCCTTCTCTCAAAATCACTTTCACAAGGTCACGGATTTATCAGAGTTACAAATGCATTTAAAAAATATTACAGCAATAAACTCTGGTTAGAGTGGTTCCACCTCTACATTCACAGGAAAGAACAAACCCCAAAACTTCTCCTAAATTAAAAGGTGGTGTTACAAACACATTGTCCTCTCTGCCTGTACAGTCTCATCTCCCACAGCAAACCGAAAGGAAATCTTCCTGTTTAAAATTACAGCAGTTACAAGCTTAATTTTGCCAGGCTTACACTGAACTACCTATATAGTCACACAAATAACAGAAGCATCTCCACAGACCAGCCTGCCAGGCCCATCTCATTTTTTTTAGCACAGCAACAAGCCATTTCTCATGTTTGATCCGATTACTGTGATCTATTTTTTGATTTCTGTAGCCACTGACTCCACATACATCTTTATTACTGTACAAGAAAAACTGTTACCCTGAGGTTTAAATTTCCCTATGTTCACCACCTCTTCCAAGAATATAGCTCAGTTTTAAAATAAGACTCATGAAAGCAGAGGTGGTGAAGAGCAAATGGCATCAGAGATAAAGCTCTTGGTTTGCTGCCTCAACTGTAAAGTGCCAGTATGGATTCAGCAGTGACTCAAAGTCCAGCTTTTCCAGGATTGTGGAGTGATTAAATAAATGAGAACAGAATCCCTTATCTGTATGAACAAACACCAGAACTCAGTCCTTCAAGCTACAAGAGGCAGCTCTTCATTCATTATGAGTGAATGAGCATGTACTACAAATTACAACCCTAAGATGATCACTAAGGTAAATACATAAACAGTAAAGTATATAGAAAATACCAGTATTCACAATAAATGAAAAAGGAGAAGATACATAGATACTTGAAACCAAATTGTGCATCAGGAAAATGGTGGCTGAATTAACCACCTTAGGGATGAATCATTTTTAAACTGATCTTCAGGTATGAATTTGGATCATTGTGTTCCATGTTCACGTTTTTGCAGGAAGTATTAGAAATGAGTTAATAGCCATCTAATTTAATAGCCATCTAATTTCCAATTCATTCACTGGTTCAACAAATGTTAATTGAGCATGTACTGTGGACAGGACCATGGGCTCTACACTGCTAAGGTTATAAAGAAAAATAAGAAATTATGCCCCACAACAAGAAAGAAAGAAAGAAAGAAAGAAAGAAAGAAAGAGAGAGAGAGAGAGAGAGAGGGAGGGAGGGAGGGAGGGAGGGAGGGAGGGAGGGAGGGAGGGAGGGAGGGAGGGAGGGAGAGAGAAAAAGAGAGAGAGAAAAAGCAAGCAAGCAAAAAAGAAAGGAAAGAAAGAAAGAAAGGAAGGAAGGAAGGAAGGAAGGAAGGAATCCTTCCTAGAGCTAAAGGGATAGCTTAGCAGTAGAGCATCTGTCTAGCAAGCCTGAGTCTACAAATTCAAAATCCAGTACTGAAAAAAGAGAACCCAAAATTTGTTAAATATTGAGAAAGGACATGGGGAAATGTTAACAAAGGTTTGTATAAAAACAAAGGAACAGAACAATACCACTTTTTTTTTTTTTTTTTTTGGTCATGGGTCCTGAACTCTTCAGCTCAAGGCGGGCACTCTACCACTTGAGCCACAGCACCACTCCCAGCTTTTTCTGTTTATATAGTGCTGAGGAATCGAACCCAGAGCCTCATGCATGCAAGGCAAGCACTCTACTACTGAGCCACTTTCCCAGCCCATTATTTTTTAACAGGAAAAACAAGCTGAATATTAAATTTTAAAAATGAGAGAAATTCTACTACAGAAAAGTTGGTGAGAATGGAGCAGGACGAACATTTCTGAGCCACATTAATTATTTATGTATTCAAGAAATAAACCCACACATGCACAATTGAATATAGACAGAAACAATGAACCCAACTAAGTAATCACACACAAACACATACACAAGGGAGGAAGGAAAAGGAGGAGGGAGGGAGGGAGGGAGAGAAGGAGGGAAGGAGGCAGGCGAAAGACAAAGAAAAAAGGTAGCGAATAAGGATTAAGAGAACAGAAAGGTGAAAAACAAATCCTTGGATTGGCCTCTGATGGGTTCTGGATCCAGAAAGAGGTAGAATATTAATGAACAACTGGAGAAAGTTGAATATAAACTAGGTATTAGATGATGATTATTATAGATGTTAATTTTATGTAAAAATGGTTACTGAGGTAGTACAGGAAAATGTCCTTATTCTTGGGTGTTACACACAGAAGTACTCAAAGGTGCCATGATGCCTGCTTGCTACTTGGCTTTCCTGTGGGTCAGAGAAAAAAAAAATGTGAAAATGTTAGATTATTTAGATACAGCGAGCGGACAAAAAAGTTAAAATTTGATGAAAGAAAGTAAGGTAAATATAAGTATTCATTGTCATTGTAATCTTCAACTTTATTGAAATTTTTCAAAATAAAATTTAAATAAAAAATAGATAATCTTCTAGAAGACAGATACATTTAACATAATGCCTGGCAGAAAAGTATATAATTTTTAAGACTTTTTTTAAGATTTTAAGCCTTATGAGGCAACTATAGAAAAACCACTTCTTTATTAATTATAGTGTGTAAATATGAAGCTGATTAAAATAAAGTCTTCTCACTGTTAAAAAGGCCCAATAATTCGAGATTATAATCACTGTCCATTACTCTATAAACTTACTACGTGATTCCCTTCACTTTCAAAAATATTAAAGTCTAGGGGGAATCTCAGTGCCACTTTGTTCTTCCATTTCACCTTAGAGCAGACGAAGTACATCCAGAATTAATTCTTTCAACAGTTTTTCATTTCCTAATGTAAGAGATTTACATATATGATTATGTATTAATAAACACACACACCATGAAGTAGCAGCTAGCTATTTTTTAATAAAGGCAGAGACAGACAGCAAGCAGATACTTCCTACTTAAGTAGACGATTAGGCCTAAATTTATTCTTTTTTTTTTTTGGGGGGGGGGTCATGGGACTTGAACTCTGGGCCTGAATGCTGTCCCTCAGCTCTTAAACTCAAGGCTAGAGCTCTCCCACTGTACTACTTCTGGTTTTCTGAGTGGTTTATTGGAGATAAAGAGTTTCATGGGCTTTCCTGCCCGAGCTGGCTTTGAACAGCGATCCTCAGATCTCAGCCTCCTGAGTAGCTAGGATTGCAGGCATGAGCCACCAACACTCATCCTAAATGTATTCTTATACATATGATTTTTACTTTATTTTTGCCATTTTGTAAGATAGATCTTTTTGTGGTTAACTCGTAAGCAAAACACTAGGTTTCCTATAATTTCAGTTCCTACACAGAAAATAAAGACAGAAGGATCGTAGTCTGAGACCAGCACAGGCAAAAATTACAATACCCAAGCCCAAGTGGTGGAGCACTAGCCTAACAAGCAAGGTTGAGGCACTGTGTTCAAACCACAGCATGAGGGAGACAAAAGCTAGGCATGATGCCTGTAATTCCAGCTACTCAGTAGTCAAAGATAGGAGGATTATAGACTGAGGCCAGTCTGGGCAAATGCTTAAGATCCTACCTGAAAATCAAAAAGAAGGTCTATAGGTGTGGTTCAGTAGGAGTAACAAGTAAAAGTCCCAGACTATACCACTTAAAAAGAAAAAAGAATGAAAGTACTAGACTTTAGTGTTTAGTAACCTAAACTAGGTATTCCGCTTGTCAACTTGGCCTAGTGATGGAGAGATTTGCTTCAGGAAAGGGAAATGATACAATCCACATTCACTTGATTACTAACAAAATTAGAAGAAAAGGGCAGAGAAGCCACTTCAAAAGACTGTGCTCACATACAAGATAGGCACAAGAAAAAGTGAAATTCAGTGTCATTTAAGCTAATCTCTACTTGAACCTCTTAAGAGATAAAACCATTTGCGCAGTAATTTAGTGCTAAATTAACTTGTTTTTTTTCCTCCCTATCTTTGAAGTTTTCATTGTTTAAATAAAGGTTTCTGGGAGAGAGAAATGAGGCAGGCAATGTTCATGTTCTATTCAGAAAAGACTATCAAGCTGATACATCAAGTCTGGGTGGTTTGGCTCATCATAGGTACATTCAGCAAAGAGCCAAATACACAACCACATCCTGACCAGTAACCTACTCTCCAGCAATTCAAAATACTCTCAGTCACATTTTTGTTTCACTATATTATAATACCACTGACATTTTTCAAGTCACAAGGACTGAAAAGTAAAGGGAAAAGATGACAGACAAGGCAAAAAGGAACAGGAGGAGCTATGGCAGATAGCTAAAGCTGCAAAAAAATCCTGAAGGTGATCAAGTTCAGCAATCAGCCTGAGAAACAAAGATTTCAGGGTTTTTGTGGGTTAAGTCAATAATAATTCACCCTCTGTGGTAGTTATCAAAATGCAACCAAATTTTTTGACCTGCCGCCATGTGAAGATGTTGGTGCTGACTGGGTTTGTTTACCCAGCACTGTTCCCAAAGTCAAGTATGCTTCAAACACTACCTAGTAAAGACCTAAGCCCAAAAGCACATCCCTGCCATTTCTACAGGTAGGTTTTTCTCGGTACCAATATGCACCAGACTCAAGTGCCTTATACTGACTGTAAGGTGGCATCGCTTGGATAATCTTCAGAGGGGCTGATCTCAGTCAAGACCTTTCAACTTTGATTTTTATCCCTTACCAAACATTCCTACTTGTAAAGGAAGTCCCTTTTATGTCTGCAAGTTTTACTTCACCAATCTATCATTTGCTCAATCAGAAACCCCACTTTCAAGCTGTAATAAATCTCCATATTTAATCAAGCTTTATTAAGCAGTGAGAGTATATTTCCAATGTTCTTTTCTTTCTTTTTGTATTCACCTGTGGTATTAATCTTTGAACCCAGAGTTTTGTACTTGCTAGGCAAAGCATTCTACCACCCGAACCAAATTTTTGCTTTAGATGATTTTTCAGATAAGAGTCTCCTACTTTATTTTGCCTGAGCCTGCCTTTGCTTTGATTTTTCTACCTATGACTTCCACATAGATGGGGTTACAGACATGCTCCACCACATCCAACCTGTTTGCTAATGAGGTCTGGTTAACTTTTTGCCTACATCATGGCCCCAAATCATGTTCCTTCTGAGAAGGTGGATTACCGATGTTAGCCACTGCACCTGGCCCCCTATTTTCAACTGAAGTTGAACATGTGCATTAATATCACAGTAATACCAACACTCTTTCTTATGGCATTTAAAAGTGCACACGTATATACCTGTAAAGCAGGAGGGAAAAAAATGCCTAAAGAGCAAAGAGACAAGTGGTTTTTTTGTGTGTTGTTTTTTTGTTTTTTTTCCCTCTAGATAGGCAAGGAGAATCAGCCATCCTTCACCTATGGACCAAGACAAGACAGTTAAAGGAAAAGCAGAGGAGCCTTATGCCACAGCAGCCAGCTGAAGGCTGATCAGCAGAAGCACTTTCTTCCTCAGTTTCACTGGAGAAGGAATCAGTCTTCCAGTCCCACCAGGATTGGGCTGAAAAGTAATAAGAAACGGATGTAATTAGAGGGGAACAGTGAAGAGTAAGTGCCGAAGGACCTACCTAAAGACAAAACGGTGTGGAGATTGAATTTCACGCAAGAGGTAAAGAATTTTGAGATTAGGTTTCTGAAAAGGAAGTGCCAGTGATCCTGTCCTGCAGACAGAGGACTGTAGTAGGTAGGTGTGAGTTCTCTCTGGCTGACAGAGAGAAGTTGGGGGGGAGGCACTGACTGGGAAATGTCTCCCCGTAAAACATGGTCTGCAGTAGACACTGAGCTTTCCAGAGAATGTTGTGGGGAAAAAAAAAAAATAAGCCCCCATTTAATTTCAGTCCAAGAATGAAAGCTAAAAAAGGGGGAAGAAAGACTTCAGATTTAGGGGCCTTGGAGACTAGGTTGATGGTGGTGTCATTCACAATAACGGAGACTTTGAGACAAGCTGATATCTGCGGCAGAAAGATGAAAAGGTTTCAGCGTTAACTTTCCGGTAAAATCCTAGACCAATGGAGATACAGTGCAGACAATGGGAGAGATGGGGTGGTGAACCTTTGTTTGGAGACATATTCTCCCCTACCCCATCCCCTCCAGGGACGCCATAACTTAATTCCAACTTGACAATGTCTTCCAGTGCTGGACAGCTGAAGAGGGAACTTAGCCTACCTTCCCAAGGAAGTCTGCCAAAAGCAAGATTCTTCTCGGCATTTCTAAAAGCCCTTGTCACTGGAGTATCAGCTTCAAGCACAGAGTAGCATTTAGATATATGTCACAGCACTTTCACTTCAAGTCTATTAACCATTCTGAAATACCTAGATCAAATGTGGGGTCAAATCACTATATTCCAGTAAAATAGACACTAAAAGATACAACCAACCTTAAGATAGTCACTTTGTCCAAGACACCTGTCAACCCTAACAGGCTTCCTTGGTGCTGGCTTTCCTTCAGCCTTAAACATTCATTTGTGTCTTTTCCCTAACAATAAAGGCCATGGATCATTTTGGCCATCCATGTATATAAATACCTACATCTCCGTTTTCTCTAACCCAAGTTCATGGCCAACAGCACCAAAGCTTCTGAGGACCAGTTCTGGAAGATCTTCAAAGGCAAGCTGCCCATTAACCACAACAGCAGCTGCTGGCTACAGCCTGTAATTTCAAATCTCTGAAAAAGAAATTGTGGCTTCTGAAATTTAAACAAGGAGGTGCCACTTGTAATTAGAAACATTCCAGCGGGTTCTTCCGTTCATTGATGGTTTCCAAACAAAGGGGTTTTATTCCATTTTGGTAGTGCTCCCCCAAACCCTGAATGTACAAATTCCTTTGTACATTTCTTGTGCAGTAGCCAACTCAGGAGGCGGGTTTTCACCCGGCCGGGGTCATTCGGACCCCTCAAAATCATCTGTGCAATTACCTATTTGGCTAGAAACCAAAAAACCAAATATTTCAGGTTTATAGGCTGCACTAAATAAAACATTTGAAAGCCTCTTTTTTTTTTTAATCTTCACATTTCACAAACCTTGGAAAATAGAACCAATCCATTTTCGGAAAAAACCAAAGAAGTTCAGACATTGACACCGGAGCAGCCCAACGTTTTTAGATGGAATTTGTATAGGGTATCACAGAACCATGGGGTAAATACTTAGATAAGACAGTAACCTATTCTCTCGTTATCATCCCTCACCCTCAACCCCCCCAAAATAAAGCCCAAATACTTACAGCTGTTGTATGGTTTGCCATGGAGAGAAGACATTTTGCTCATTTCAGTTACTGAACACAGGCTGAAATTAGCACTTGGCCAGTTAGAAATGGGAAAAGGCATGTTTCTTTTAAGCAATATATTCACAAAATGCAAAGGCATTTATACCATGGAGGTCTAGAAAGATAAATATACGAATGGGGGATTGGGTAGCCATCAACCTAAAATAAGCTTTCCCTACGAAAGTCCCGAGACGGAAGGTACTCATTATGGAAAGAACTAGGAATGGCCAATCTGGACAAAGGCACAGAGGCCACAGTTGAGGGATTAGCTACAATTACTGAGTGCTTACACAACCATATTTATACACCATTATAAAACTCATCCCATCCAAACAAAACCTTGCTCAAAATAAACCAACCCCTAGGAAAGGTCTCCCATTGTAAGCAGGCATCCAATTCTGGCTTCTGCTTTGCTATTAACCACTTCAACCAGCCTTTCACTCTGCTTTCCTCCCCAGAAAAATAAGCAAGGGTAGGGCAAAAATTCCATCTGTCCAGCTGAGAATATGTATATCTATGCAGATAACACTGTAACTCTCAATGGAGAAAGAAGAACTCTATCTTAGTGACTCATTCTAAGTAACTGTATAAGAAATTATAGGATGGCCAGGATATTTTACAATAATCTAGGAAGAAGAGAAGAAATGGAGGAGATCGCTGGACAAGATGTGGGTAACTATTGAACTGGATGGTGTATAGACAAGGTCAAGCACAGCATTCTTTACACTTTCATGAAAATGTCGTATACAACACAATAGGGAGAAGAGAGGTAGACAAGAAAATATGACCAATGTAAAAAGGTCATCTTGCACAAGTTTTTCTTTAAAAAGAGAGAGAAAAAGACAAATTTTTCTTCAGCTTTGTCTCCATTCATGACAAACCACTAAGACAGTTCACCTATGTTCTTTTTCTTGACTGAAGAATGTTTCTTTTTCTCTTTCCTTAGTTATGGACTCCAAACCTACTGTTAATTCTGGGAAAGACAAAAGTAAAAATCGGAGCCTTTTGAGGCCAAATTTTCACTGATTTGCCTTATAAGAGGGGCACAAACCTGCCACTCTCCCCTAAGAAGGGACTTTGGAAAACACACATTCTGTGGCAGCCAAAGAAAGTCCAGAGGTTGCAGAATGATTTGTCACCACCAAAGACAATGTGACCAAAAACAGGTCTTTGATTCCCACAGGTCCTTCCTGGTCCATAGGTTTATTACCTAGGGCAACAATTAATCTTGTTGCTTTCAGAATACAAAATATGTTTAGCCAAGGTAGCTTCCACTTGTACATCATATCTCTACTGGGCATCACTCCCAGGAGGTGGAATAGAAAAGGTCCCACTTGCTGGGCATCAAGGAGCCTGTCCCCTCCCAGGATCTGTAGCGAACTCAGCTTCTGTTCAGCTGTGAGCAAGGCCCTTCCCTCTCTGGGCTTTGATGGTCTCACTTCAAAATCAGAGAATTTCTTAAGCTGATTTCTATTATCTGTCCTCCTTTCAAAAAGTCCACGATCATAAAACTCTCTAATATTTTTTAAAAGAGCTTTTGTGGTGAAACTTTATATTTTCTACAACACATATTTTCAAGAGAATATGGATATTGTACAGAGTGAGTTTTTGTATAATGTGCATATGCACGCACATGTAAGTATGTGTGTATTCATATCTGTATCAGGACACACACACACACACAAACACACACATTGATATCATTAGGTGTTTACTCAGAACTAATTGCTTCCAACTCAAAGCAGCAAATTTTCAATTCTGCAACAGATGTCGCTGTGTGATTTCTCCTTTCTGTGCTGGATTTTCAGTGTGATGGTCAGTACTGTTCCTCCCAAGAAAGGTATACACATTCTAATCCTTTGGATTTAATTCTTATAAATTTCCTTTGTATTCTGGCGAATTTCCATTCAAACCAGGCTATGGATTAGTTTTCTCCTATCAAGAAATTTACTCACATTAAACCGGATCTTTTGTTTAACACACATATGCAAACATACTAAAAAGATTTCTTTTAATCTGAATTCTAAGTGGCCAATTAGACATTAAAATTTCACATGCAAAGCCCAAAGAGAATGAGACCTTTTATATTCAGAGTACTATTCATCAATTTTTAAAGCCAAAAGAAAAAAAAATTAACAATATAGCCCGGGGAACAATAAAAATGCACTTAACTACAAAGGTAAAATGTTACCAGGTGTGGGGAAAAGTGGAAAAAAATCTGAATAATATTTCTGAAGCACTATTAATGCTAACAGAAATTTTGGATTGAATTTTCACCAGATTTCTTTAAAAATAAATATAGCAAGGCTAATGTAATTGTGCAAGGCATCTTACCAATCTGACACACTATCAGCCTTGACACACATCATGGAAAAGTGACATCTCTTTTCCCTTCAACCAATATATCTTCCAAGGATTATCAATCTCAACAGGTAGCTAGCACTTTTCTTCTGATGGAATTCAGGGCTGCCAGAAAGGATATCAAAAATCTCCCTTTGAAACCCTGGAGCTGGTTACCTTCTGGGATTTCAGAGGGAGGAGAAGGAGAGGAAGGAGCAGGCAGTGAGTCCAGGACCAGCTCTGATAAGAATGTGAAGTCAGGAAGTGTGAGAGGAAGAGAAAGTGTCCAGCCTGTTGGCGTCTTCCCGGTCCTACACCCCTGAACCAGGAGAGCCATTGGGGAAAACTGGATAAAGCATGTACAACATCCATATGAATAAAACTCTTTGTTTCACAGAACTGCCTGCTCCTTTATTCCCCCCTTTTTCGTATTTGTTCATTTCAAAAGATTGCTCAATGGGTCTCTTGTTCCTTCAAAATGTCCCAGGCAAATAATGCAAGCTTGTCTCGTCACACGAGTCGCTAAATGAAGCCTTGTGCGTCTCCAGTGACACACAGTAAATATAAAGTGGCATTAATGAGGGATATTTTATCAAAGCTATCACAGGCAAGTGCAAGTCCCTCCTGCGGCTATTCAATTTGATGCAGGGAAAGGCAACAATAGCAGGGCGGCACTTTTTGCGAAGTCCCTGTCCCTGGTAAGCAAGCCCCAACAGGCTGCGGCAAGCGAAACTCAGCCTGGGGCTCCTCCATCACCACCACCAATCTTCAAGCCATCAACCATCTTCTCTCATCCTAAAAAAGGTAAGGGAGGGGTGGATATCAAAGACGGTGGGTTCATTCAGGATCCAAGACAACAATACGCTTGTACCTTAAAGGTACCAGGAGTGAGTAACACTGTTCAGGAAATAGCATTCTGGCTGCATTTCATTAACATCCATTTCATCCAAACACCACAGGGGAGATAGATGGGAGATTTCCTGGGGGGGGGGGGGGGGGGGAGGGGATAGGACTTGCTTCATTTACCACGGAAAACAGAACCAACACCAATATGCACAATGGCCTAAGCTTGATTTCCTAGCAAGGACATAAATGAAACAAACATAATGAAGTCAGAAGGTCACACCAACAGGTTTCTCAAACCCGAGGAATGGCAAGTGGAGGCCTCGGAGACAGCTTCAACCAAGAGGACTGAGAAAGCCAAGTCCCTAGTTGTCCATCTGAAATGGACTTCTATATTATGGGGGGGGGGGGGGGGGGGGCGGAAGCCAAGACCTCTCCCCACACACACACCTCACACTCATCACCAAAAAAAAAATTCTTTTTTAAGGAATTCAAAGGTAAAATATGACCGAAAGTCACCTCATCCCCTCACTACACATCAAACCCCATTACTTTCTAATTTGAACACAATCTGATAACCGGCGTACAAACAAGGATGTACACAGGAGCAAGAAGCTGCTTCCATGGTAACTGGCGACAGAATTTTCCTGTGGCTTTGCTGTGCACGCTGGAGTTCCAGACCGCTCCTTTCCAAGTCAGCATCCAGCCCCTGGCGGGGAAGGCAACTTCTCACCACCGGGAAGATACTTACAACGGAGTAGCGCCGTTACTACCCGGGGCCATCACTGGAGCGGGCGTGACGCGGGGGGCGCCGCCGAACCCCGCTCGGCTGGCCAGGCTGCGTCGCCCTGCGCTCATTTTCGGTGCAGAGGCAGAGCAACCTCCCCCCCCCCCCGACCCCGCGCTCCCGCCGCCCCGGCACAAGGCTCCGGTGGCCTCGCTATGCACCAGCTGCCCGGCCTGGACCCACACTCGCGTTTAACTCACGCTGGCGCTGTTTTGCGTACAATGCAGCAGCAGCACGAGGGATCTCTTTCGGGAGCCTGTTACCGAAGCCCCTCTCCGAGCCGGCTAGGCACCACCTACAGGGAAGTTGTAACCACACCGGCATCGCCTGAACCCAATTACCTCCTAACTCGTAAAGAATTCGGGGGAGACACACACACACACACACACACACACACACACAACATCCGGAGGCAGACAGGCGCTGGCATGGAAGGAAAAGAAAGAAAAGAACAAAAAAAAATCTCAACGCTGGAATGGAAGCTGCTGCTACACTCCTACACCCCCCCCAAAGCCAATCGGTCCCCACGGCAGTGCACACGCACACGCACACGCACACACACACACACACACACAGCACGCTCCCCAGGCCAGCCAGCTGGGGGGGGGGGGGGGACAATCGATCAGGCATCTCCCAAAATTCCGAACCCAGCTCCCCCCACACACACATCCCCATTTCCTACGGCGTCTCCTGCGGTGTTTACATAACTGTGTGTCCTCTAGCGTGTCAACAAAAGGCACAAGCCGAGCGGAGAGGCGCCCGGGGGTGGGCACGCCGGCCGGCCCGGCCGCCGGGCTCGGCCCGCGGCGCCACGCACGCCGGGCCGGGGGGCTCCGCAGGCGGGGGGGGGGGGGGCTGAGCTCGCGGCGTCCTCCGCCACTTGTTGCTCCCCGGGTCTTGGCAGCTCGGGAGCCGCAAGGAGGGGCGTTCACAGGCGCAGAGCCCTGCAGCACCCCCCGCCCGCACCCCGCCGCCGCCGCCGCCCCCACCCCACCCCGCGCGGCCCGGGTCCCGGCGACTCGGACGGAGCGCGGCTGCCGAGAGAGCGTGGCGCGGTGGCGGGAAGGGAGGCCGGGCGCAGCGCGGCGCGGCGCGGCCGGTCCCTCTGCGGGGGAAAGAGCTCCGGATCCCTTTTGTTAGCAAAAGCAAACACTGCCCTCTTCTTTCCCGACCGCGCCAGCGCGCCCGGCACACGGGCGAGCCAACACCGGGAGCTCCGGCCGGGCGCTCGGCGCCCACCTCCAGCAGGCGCCGGGCGTGCGGAGAGACGCCCGCCCCTGGGCAAGATTCCCGAGACGGGCCCGGCACGCCGGGGGCGGGGGCGGGGGGCCGCCCGCAGGCCCCGCCGGGGGCCCGCCTGGCCGCAGAGGCCGCGAACGCCCCCTCCGGCTCCGGCAGCGGGGAGATCCGGAGTCCGCACCCCGCGCTCGCCGCGGAGCGGGCGGGCTGCGGGCTCCCCGCGCTTTCCCGCAGAGGCGGCGACGGCACCCCTCCCCCGCGCAGCCTCCGGCGGGGCCGGGCCGGGGAACTTTCCCTGCCTGGAGCCGGGCCAGGGAGACCCGCAGCCAGGCCGAGCCGAGCCCGAGGGGGGCCGAGGGGCTACGATCCGCCGCCGTGGGGAGGAAACACGGGAGGCGTGCAGTTCGGGGAGAAGGGAAGCCAGGAGGAGCGCGGGGAGCCGGGCAGCCGAGCCGAGCCCGGGCTGTGCGGGGGGCGGGGGGCACCCGCGAGGGTCGTCCGCCAGCGGGAGGCTTGGCGGGATGGAGAAGCGCTGGGGGCGGACGGGCAGCGCGGCGAGACCCGAGGAGCTAAGTTGCGGGGGCCACGCGAGTTTCGGAGGGTCCGGAAGGCACTGGGGGCGCCCCGGGCCCCCAGACTCCAGACCCCGGCCCCCGTCCTCACTCCACTCCGCACCCCGCGCCGAGCCGGGGAGAAAAGGTGTGGGTGCAGCCATCCCTGGGGGCGCTCATGCCCGGCCTGCGGGCCGGGGCGAGGGGCGCAACGACCCCGGGGCCCCCCGAGTTTCCCCTCCACGCTCCCTGGGCTTCGGATTTAGGAAGTGGGGGGGAGGTTGTCATGGAAACGTCCCCCCCTCTTCCACCGCCACGGCTTACTGGGGTGTCTGGGGGAAGATTTCGGGGCCAACCGGCCGGTGCCAACACCTACCTGTGGGGATCAGTGCCGCGGCCGAAAGGAGCAACAGCAGAAGCCGGAGCCGGAGCCCGGGAGGCGCCGCCGCCGCCGCCACAGCCGCTGCCGCCACACACTGGGATCCGCTCGGCAGCACAGCACTCGCCATGTCGGGCACCTGCCTCAGACTGGCGGCGGTGGCTGCCTCGGGAGCCCGAGCGGACAGCTAATGAGATGCTAATGACATGCGCTGGAGGCGGAGTCCGGACCGGCCAATCCCAATACTGTGAGCCCAACTCGGCTCTCGGAGGACTCGCCCCCTCCCCCACGCCGCCCCCCCAGCCCCAGGCGCGGCAGCGCGCCCGCGCCACCTAGGGGCGGGGCCGAGGGGCGGGGCGTATGCAAATGTGTTTACGTTGGAATTTGTCTTGCTTCTCCCGGATCAAGGAAAGAGTGTTCTCCTGGGTGCCTGGCGAGTGCGGGGCTCCGGCTCCTCCGCGGGGCGGGCCTAGCTTCCCGTACACCTCTACACCTTCCTTAGGAAATGTTTTGCAGCTGTCTCTGCATCAGATCGGGAGGGAGGACAGGAGAATGTCCTTCCCGAGGCGCCTCGGTTCCCCACATCGCTGGCCAAAACGAAAAAAAACCTTGCACATGTCCGTCCCTCACCTCGCAGGAAGGAATAGAGCTTTGGGCACCCGGGGTTGCGCTGTAGTAGAGAGGGAGGCAGCAGGTCCCCGGATTGACAAAACAATCTGGGAGCAGTGCATGCGTGCTCTGCACGCCCGCCCGGCGGAACCAGCGAGCCGGCAGCGGGAGCGCGGGAGAGCCGGCTCGGCAGCCTAGTGGCTGACTTGAGCATCGTTGGGAGACCGGAGTCGGGGTCTTTGCTGTCGATCCTGGGGACAGGGAGATGGGGGAAGCGTGCACGCTCAGGCTCCCCGGTTTGTTGAGGATTTCCTTCTTGGTTTTAACGTGCATATCTGTGTGTGATAGGTGCAATACATACTTAAGATTGCGTGCACACACAACAACAACAAATCTACTTGAGGGAGTGGGCAGGCGTAACGGGAATTGGACGGGGGTCGGGGGGAAGCTGCTGGGAATCTAGGGATCGATCAGGATCCTTCGGGTCACAAACCCACTCCTCTGAGCCCCCAGTCCTCTCCCCTCCCCCCCACCTCAAGGCAGCTGGGGACCAACAGGTGCTTTAGCTTACCAATGTGTCTGGGAGAAGTGCTCCTGTTGAAGTGACTTGAGACTCTGAACTCTTGTCTCCCCGAAATTACCTTTGCTTTCTTTTCAACCAGGCAGCTGGCTCTCTTGTCTGCTTTTTAATTACGTGTTTTCTTTCCCTCTAGAAGATCGTATGAGCTCTGCCCCTCTGTTGCTCAAGCATCAAATTGAAGGACGAGCCATATTAAGTGTAAAGGTTTATAATAATTTAGGTATTCATAAACTGCCAAACAATAAGATGTAGGAAATACAATTTGCATAATAAATATCAATATCGCAACAGCTAAAACAAACCATGACAAATTATCTGTGGCTAAATGACCAAGAGATGACTGAATGTAAAATACTGAATCTGAGTTATAGTCTAGAAAAATCATACGGAGTTATTTCCCTAGCCCTCACCTCATCAAAATAAAAAGAATAAATAAATAAGTAAAGAATACATATCAATAAAGGAAGTTGAGATCAGCCAATACACCAAATGAGTTACATTTTAAATTGGCCTCATATTATCCATCATGCATAAACTAATTTCAAGACTGCCTTGTCTTTGCAGGCCTGGATATTCTTCTCTGTAATCCGAAGCCTGGATGCAGGAGCTACATACAGGCAATCCTCCAGAAGTGAGTAAAGATCCAACAGTACTTGAAAACAGGAAACCAACACCACGTGGTCACCCCAATAGGGCTCAATCATCAAAATTCCACCTATTCTTATCACCTCTGGATATGAAGCAATCAAGATTTCGGTTCCACCAAAAGTAGTACCTAAAACACAAAGGCCATCTCTATGTTGAAAGGGATACTTGAGCTGCCAAGTTGGTCCCACATGTCAGGAACACTACATGTCAGAAACACAGAACTGGGCACATAGTAATGTCAATATTTACTATTATGATTACTACTCTTGTGGGCTGGAGTTTGTGTTATGAATTTAGCATGCATAATCTCATTCAATCCTTGGCATAATCTTCAAGGTATAAACAAATACTATCTCTCATTTTAATATTTTTAATCACTGTCAGAAAGATTAAGTGCTAGCCCTAAAATCTAAGCATCTACTTTGCAAGCAGAACCATGCAACTAACCACTATGCTGTACTGTGGCTCAATAAATATCTGTTAAGTGAATGAATAAATTTCACATTATAAGACATGAATAATAAGCAAAGGATAGCTATATTTTTAACATAAGGTAAAATATGCCAGCCGCCCAGAAAAGTTTTTTTTTTTTAATTAAATAACAGAATTGCTGTATACTCCCAAGGAAAAGCATTCCTCATAAGGCTGATGCTGTAAGAGAATGTAGCCAGGCCCCAATCCTCCCACACTGAGAACGCAGTATGGGGACATTGGAAGATGTGGAGTGTTTTCATCTCCCTTCATTCTCTTGGCACATCAAATGAACACCTACTCAAATTTCCAGTTGGCAAAGAACAGCACGGGACATTTCTATAAGAAATGCTAATGCTGTATGACTTTACCTCACTGGAGGAATGCAAATAGCTTTAGAAATTTCTGCTGAAATACCACCTGTGCCATAGATTAGGGAACTTGCCCCATTTCCCAGGTAGAGGAGCTACATTCTAGATACCTTTCACATTGGGAGTTATGTGGGAGTCAGAGGTGAAGGGTTAGGGTTAAGCTATTCCTCCATCCACTAGCAGTGCTCCTCTCCCACCCCCAGCTCTTTCACACTCAGGATGTCGCCAAGTGATTTAACATATGGAACATGTGAAGAACGTATCAGATTCTCACAGCCGCTAAGTACAAGTTATGACTACTCTGGCTTTCTCATAGTAAAGCTCGTCATTTTCTGCTCTGTGGACTAGAACTCCTCGCCAAGTACAAGTTCCAACATTTTCCCCCCTGCTACATGGATTGAACCAGTTTTAAAACCCAGATGGTGTTTTTGCCATTTATAACTGATAATCAATTGTTTTGTGAATTTAATTTTTCAAGAAAGAACCGAAATACTTATCAGAATTACAATCTGAGTGCTACTTATGTTAGAATGAAATTCACACACACACGCACACACACAAAGCACTAAGAGCCCAGTCCTTTTCCTTCTTTTCTTTTTTGAGAAACTTAAAAGAGAGAAAGAGAGGCTTTATATTGTTGCCTTCACTAAAACAGTTGAGAAATGTGGGTAAACATGTGAAAAATAAGCATTGAGGGAGGATTCATGCTTGGGGGAAATATATCAGTGATAATGACAACTAGTAACATCTTGCTTGTTAAAATTTTGTAAAACAAAAGCAAAGAAAAAACAAAGAAAAATAATTAGGAGGAGGAACAAAATTCATGTGGTGAAGCTCTCAGCTCAATGCGATAGAATTTAGACTTGGAGCCTTCAAGAGGTGATTGGATCTTAGATACGATCAGGAGAGTAAGAACTCCATTCTGGTATCACAATGGTCTTATGAAAAGAGGAGGGGTGGCCCACTCCTGTACTCCTTAGTTACTCAGGAGGCAGAGATCTGAGGATCATGGTTCAAAGCTAGCCTGGGCAGGGGAGTCCATGAAACTCTTTTCTCCACTTAACCAGCAAAAATGGGAAATAGAGTTGTGGGTCAAGTGATAGAGTTCCAGCAATGAGTGGAAAAGCTAAAGGACAGTGTTCAGGACTGGAGATCAAGTCCCAGCACTGGCACTAAATAAACAAATAAGTATGAAACACCAGAGTTTTTCCTCTCCCTTAGCCTACACAAAAGGAAGGCCATCTGAGCACATGGCATCTGGTGCCCTCAGCAAGCCTGGACGAGGATGCTTAACTGAATCTAGTTATTTTGGCACTTAGATCTTAGACTTCTCATCTGGAGAAATGATAGGAAATAAATTTCAGTCGTTCAAGCCACTTAGACTACAATACTTAGGCTGTTACAGCAGACTGAGTAGACAAAACAATCCTATGTTTCAATTTCCATTATCAAAATCTGGATTAAAATTATTATAGATAGCAATACTCACATAAAAAATTCTATAAGTTAAAGTAATTGAGCATCCTATTAGATTATTGGACTGCACACACTCTTATTAGAATGTACATTCTTATATTCTTAGAGTAACACTATAATAGTTTTTCTTTGCAAGAGAGAGGGGAATCTTTAAGAAATACAAAGCCGGCCTTAAATCCATATTCCTAAATGAATAACAATTTATCCAAAGGTTTATTCTTCTAAAGTCACAGTGTTGACAATAAACTCTTGGATATGGGTTTGAAAGAACGTAATGAAGTAGGTTGTAGAAAACTATACATCAAGTGGGTCAGGGTGCAGTGCCTATTCCCATGAAGGAAATTTTACCAAAGGGACCCGAGTCATAGTTTCTTCCAATCACATATTTAGGAATATATTCAAATATAAGTGGTTGATCCAAATACACACTCACCAAAGAAAAAGGAATTTACACAGGGTCCCTAGGGAACAGGCCCTATTAAATTCCATGAATATAGAGCTATATGAAAAGCTGCATCTACCATCCAGGAACTCAAGTATGATAGGGGAGAGAGAAACATGCCACAATGCTTATATACCACACATGTTTTATAATATGTGCACGGAGCTCTATGTAAACAGAAATGGAAGGCAACTAAATATTCTCAGAAGAGAAGTATGAATACATATCATGGGAGAATATTCTTCAGCTGAGTCTTGGAAATTAAATAAAACTCCTTGCAATAGACTGGGATACTGTTGGGATAAACGAAAGATTGGTCTAGAGACACATCATTCATAAGGCTCAGTAGCTTAGGAAAGCTATTGGGGAATTACAAGTAGAATGGCTGGTTTACAGGTTGCCAGAGGACAAGTGGCCAGAGAAGAAGCTAGAAAAAGAAAATACATAGGGACTAGGCCATGCTTTGCTAAGAAGTTTCTATAGTTTACTAAAGGTAATGGAAATCCACTAAGCTAGTAGAATCTCATGACCATTTTATTCTGGTGGATAGGACGACTAATGAATGCTACCCTTGTATTACAGTATTAGTACTAGTCACCAATGACAGGAACGGAGGTATCCAATAGGTCTGTTGGAAGCCTGCTGTTTGCTTGAGGGATGAGCACTGTGGAAAAGATGATCATTTCACTGTGGGACACCATTGGCTTTGAAATGTCGATGTAATATTCAGCCAGGCAATAAATCATCTAGATTTATTGGTCTAGAATTTAGAAGACCACCCCCCCAAGCTGGAATCAAGAGCATATAGGTAGAAGTTAAAATTATGGACACAGAATGTACAGGGGGTGGAGATGTCTCCCGGAGGGGGTATAGTAGAGGAATAGCTGAGCATTAGTAGCTCATACCTGTAATCTTAAATACTCAGGAAGCTAAGATCTGAGGATTGTGGTTCAAAGCCAGCCAGGGAAGGAAAGGCTGTAAGACTCTTGTCTCCAACAAACTGCTCAGAAAAAGCCAGAAGTAGTGCTGTGGCTCAAGTGCTAAAGAGCTAGCCTTGAGCAAAAGAAGCTCAGCAGTAGTGCCCAGGCCCCAAGTTCAAGCCCCAAGATAGGCACCAAAAAACAACAACAACAAAAAGCCACTGATATATACACCAGTTCTTTCTGGGGTGAATGCAGCTCCAAACAGAGAGCCCAAATACAGAGAGACCAAAACAAGCAAAGAAGCAAAGGAAGAAAGGAGCAGTAAATAACCATGCCAATTGCTAAAATGAGGTCAAAGACTATTGGACATTGGCATTAGAGATAAAATCCCATTATGCTGAGGTCCAGTGTGTGACCAGCTTCACATCTGTGTAAACAGTTTGATTAAAGTTTGACCAAACAAAGCAAGGGCTGTGTGCTAATTTTACTTATCTTGCCAACAGGGCAGGAAGCTGTGATTTGCTAGTGATTTTCTCATATGGAAAAATAGCTTTCGAGTTTTTCAATCTGACATCCAATTTCATTGACACTGACAGACAGCCTTGGGTGGGATAGAGGGACTGTCACCATTGGGGTAACTCAACTAATTATCACATACAGACCTTGGTTTGTTTTTTTTTATTTCTAAGCTAAAATATGATTGGTCATAATACTGCAAAAGTTTTCCTTCATACTTTAAAAGTCATATTTTCCTGAGATGATATCATAATTGTCAGATGAGGTTCTATGATAATTCCATAACAGTACAACACAACTTCCCGGGCAGCAGGATTTCAGAAAGATCCATTAAACACAGACATTGATATCTATAGATTTTCATAAAGCTGCAATATAAAATAGCCATATTATGAATATGAGATTGTATCGCTCATGCTGCTAAGAGATGACAATGGTAATAAAACTCTTTGTAATATGGGTTGTAAACAGGACAAGTTCTGAATAGAAATTGTCTTGATCATTTATCTTGCAGTCCCAAACAAGAAAAGTTTTTAGGAGAATGTTCTCAAAATCGCATCCTTGGGGTCTTGTGATGGTCCTGTGTAAGCTTTTGTGTTTTTTCCTTATGGTCTCAAGGAACACTCAAATTTCTCAAATGCATTTTCAATTGGATATTTGGCTTTTGTATCTTCTTTATTCTCGTTATCCCCTGCCTGAGTAATGCGCTTCTGAAGGATTGGTATTTTTGTGTTCATCTTTCAAACTCTGTCACCTTAAATCAAACTCTTGTCTGACTTTCAGCATATACCAATCTTTACATTTCCAAAGATGTAGTTTAGCGATGCATTTCACATTGAAGTCAATGTCTGGCTAAATCCTATGTAACTGAAAATGTAGGGTTGTTATTTTTTTCAAAAGAGTTCCAGAAGAGGAATAATCATCTTACTCTTTGGCAGATTAAAATAGTTCTTTTTTTCTTCTGAAAGTTATTTTGACTCTCCGGGGATGCCTTTTTCTCAGCCAGCAGGAACCCCACGTGGTACTTTGAATATCTCCTTTCACCTGTCTCCAGGTTATGAAGAACTGAAGTTCAGCTTGTTTAAAGATCATGTTTTGAAGAAAAGCAAGGCTTAATTTCAGTCTTTCATGTTCTTTGACAGCATTGTCACTTGCTAAACTATTTCTCTAAGAGTTTTGGTTACAGTACTAATAACTCTCTATATATTTTATTTATGCAGTGTGGTCTGTAATGAATAACACATTTATGCAAACATCCCAATGTATCTATGAGATGCCAATATGCAGAAAGGCAATCTCTCCTACAGGGCAGTTAATAAAATATAGTAAATGGCATATAGTTCCAGAGGCAATTAGTACAGTTCGCGACTTCAATTACAAAAAAAAAAACCTTATGATATCTATTAATTGTTATTTATCTTTCATTTGAAGTGTTCCTCTTGTCTGTATCAGTTTTGGCCTAGAAATAGCATTATAAATGGGGAAAGTATACAGCTTCCATTCACGGCTCTAGGGTGAGAAAGAAAAATTGAAGATCAGGACCCTAAAGCTAACAATTCTTCTTAGGGAGCTACTCCATGGGACTTCGGATTGATCTGCTATGCCAGCCACTTATGTCCTCCCACCAGAGCCAATTACCTGGCTTTTCAGTTCATATAGTCAACAGGACTGGTACATTTTGCTTGCTAATGTGAAGGAAGAGAAAAATCTCATCATGTCAATTCTGACTTGAAAAGGTTACTAATTCTGAGTTGGGAAGGTCTCTGGCATATTAGTCTCCTCAAAGAGGTACTTTGAAGGTCTCCTCAAAGAGGTACTTTGTAAAGCGTAATCATCTTACCAGCAGATGCCACCAACTCATTTTTTCCTTCCCTATCTCTTTGATCACAGAACAAGCTCCCGGGTCATTGGTCCAGGCTTCTATCTCCAGACAGTGACAATACATCAGTGTCCTAATAGCAAGGGCTCTCCCAAAGATGCTAACCAGGGATAGTACTACCATGGCACTAGATATTTAAATGACTCTGTCCCTTCCTTGAAAACTTACAAGGCATCTATCACACTTATATTCAGGGAAACAATGTTATGCTGCTAAATTACATGTGTTCAGCATCTATTGCAAATAGAATTTCTGATTTACAATTTACAAAATTATCTCTTCCACCCTCTGGGTTTGCATTGTAGCTCATCCAGGGGCTTTTATTCAATATGTGTTTTGTTATAAAGATGTAAAAGAAAAGGCCTCTCTTCTGTCTTTCCCCCTCCTCTCTAGAATGCTCTAATAAAAACAGCATCTTTTGATTGAGAGGAAATCCTATTGAGGACCTAAAGGCCTGTCATCATAGGGACATCACTTCTTCATTATCTGATTCTTCTCCCAATTGGCAGTGCTTTTCAGAGAGCCACATCCTTTCTAAAGCAATGATGAAGAGGTGTTGGGAATAAACAGAGGAGCCCCTAGTCAGTGAACTCCTTGGATTGCCATGGTTGTGACTTTTAAAGCCAGTTCCAAGGAACTCAGCCTTTTTATCTTCAAATGTTCAAAATTAATTTGCCGAGCCACACAGATGGGCTTTCTTCCTTCACTAAAATTGACTCTAAAATCACTCAAGTTTAGACTATGCTTTCCATACAAAACCAGAGGGGTAGTTATTTCTAGGCGCCCTCCCCCTTCTCCTTTATGATATCATTAGTTTATTTATTTTGAATAATTGAGAAACGAGGTATGCTCTCCAGAGGGCAAGAGGGCTCCGGATAATGCACAACCATTGAGCACACAGACCAGCTCAACTCAATTATCTGGGGTCTGGGGAGACTCCGACCTGCTCATTTCTGTTTCTCAGAGGCAGGCTAAAAATCACCCAAATGGAACTGGTCTGCTGAATCAGGTTACAATGGCCAATTCCATATTCTCATCATTTCAAAAGATTGCTCCTCTACTGTGAAAGGCATTGCAAATAAACACACACTCAAATAAATAAATAAATAGTCCACTTTCTCCCTGGAAAGACACAAACTTAAGGATAGCTTGGCACCTTCTTACCCAAGTATTTCTTGTAAAACCCTATAAGTCCGAATCACCAAACAGGCACTCAGAGGACACCCCAGAAATTAGAAGAGCAGGAAAATTACCATGGCTCTCTACTCGTAATAAAGTCTTTTTATTTCAGGATTTGTATAGGCTGTCTTTTCATATCTCTAAACCCCCATATGATACATTATTTACAAACATTTTGCATTTCTGTTAATCCTTCTGCTCTTGAAGAAGTTGCCATGTTCTAGAGACTAGTTGCTCATTCTGTTGATTATGAAGCTTATTTATTAAGTGAGGGAGAAAGCAAAAAAAACAGTAGGAAATTAATATTTGGAGAATACTATGTGCCAGGAGATGTGCTGAGTTCTTTAAATGCATAATCTATCTTTTTGAGTAGCACTTTCCTTTATTTCCCCACTAATAGGCATGTTATCCTAAAGGCCATTTCTGACAGAAATTTTAAAATCGGCTTATTTTGATCCTAAAAATAAGGTTAAGGGAATGCTATTTGAATTTTTACGGAAGGGATCTAGATTGTCATACTACTTTACCAGATAAAAGAAATAAAATAGATAGGATCTGTATTCAAATACTGTATTACTATTTTTCCTTGGTCAGTTGGAAATGCATTTTGACAAAGGTATATACATTTTAATCAGAGCTGAGAAGTGTGGAATAAGAAAAAGAAGCATGAATATTTCTCCCAAGCTTTAAGATTATTTCCCTTAATATGTATCTCTCTGACACTCAAATGTTGAATGGACTTGCCTTCATCTTCCTTCACAATTGCTTTCTTGGGTATTTTAAAATTAATCAGTCAAACAAATATTTCTTGACCAATATATGATAGTAGGCACTTGGAAGGATGAAAGCTATAAGACATATCTCTCAGCTCGAGAAATATATAATGGAGTTCAAGAGGCAAGATCTGTAACAAGTTAACAGCTGAAGCCTATATATGAAAAGCATCGAGTTTGTAGAGGAATAAGGGTAGGCTAGTATATTTAAATCTGTTAAATGATTCCTCGTTGTGCAGACATAAGTAAGCAGAGAGCCAGCTTCGTTCCCCCATCGTAATGAAATCATAAGACCTTATATAACAATTCACTATAAATGCAACCAATTTTTTTAAAAGCATGGCATCTATATATCCAAACAGTATCCCTATTAATGTTTCTGTCTCATTATTCTGACTTGTCAAGTTGAAAAAGATTAAAAAAAAAAACAAGACTAAAACTAGATGTTAAATTTGCATATGAGTTCAGTTCCTAAGAAAAAGTACATTCTTACTGTTCTCTCCTTTCTTTCCTTTCAAAAACCTAGGCTACAGTGATTGAATGATCCTGTCCCCAACACCAAGGACCTAATCCCTAATCCCTGAAAACTATATGTGCTGCTTTAGAAGGAAAGGAAGCGTGTGCAGATGTGACTAAGGTAAGGCTCTTTTAATGGGGATGGGGAAATTAGCCATGGGGATCCTAAGTGCAATCACCATTATCTGTGTGAGAGGAAGGTAGAGGAAGATCTGACATATACACAGAAGAGAAGGTGCCTGTAAAGACACAAATGATTTGAAGATGCTGGCCTTGAACTCTTGATTGACAAGACCACAAACCAAGAAATGCCAGCAGCTCCTTGAAGCTGGAAGAGACAAGGAATCACTTCTCCTTGGAGCTTCCAGAGGCAATGCAGCCTTGCCCACACCATGATTGGTGAAACAGATTTTGGACTTTTGGCTTCCAGAAGCATAAGAGATTGCATTTCTTTCATCTCAAGACACCGAGCATCCTGGTGATTTGATACAGCAGCTTGGGAAGCAAACAAAGACACTAATGTTTATTGACCGCTCTCTCTGAACCAGTTATTCTATAGAAGACATCACATTTAATTCTTGTAATAACTATCATCATCATTATTATTCGGATGGGGAACTCACAGCTCAGAGTAACTTGGAAAGGTCTAGCTGATTTTAAAGCCCATCTGCTTTACATGATGCCATATTTTCTCCATGCCTTCCTTTTCCCGTGGTTGATATAAAGTATTACCAGCTTCAACATGTATCTGTACAATTTATTTCATTATTCTGTGCTCAACAGGTCCTTTCCTAATCCACCATAGATGCTCAGATACTGACAATAAAACTTCAGGGGGAAAATAGTATATCAAGTCAAGTAAGTCAGGCTTAGAGAGACAAAGAACATGTATTTTCTCTCATATGTGGACATTAGATTGAAATTAAAAATATATGTAAACATATATAAGGTTATATGCATATATACATGAATGTATTAAGTAAAGTATGGACTATTCCGGGGAGGATTCTAATGGTATAACTCCTTTGAACAATGAACTTGCAGTATAATAAAATGCATTCCAGGAAGCTGGAGCTTGTGGTGTGTGTGGGGGGGGGGGCGGGGCAAGGGGAGACATTGGGATCAACAGGTGAGGGTAGAGGAATAGAGAGAGGAAGGGTAGGTGAATGCAGTCATAATGTTCAACTGCAGATAGGTAAATTGAGAGGATGTATGCAGTGGGGAGAAATGGGGGAGAACAAGGGAAGGGGTGATATGGGTCAAGATGCACTGTACTCACAAACAGACACATTGAAATGCAATCCCTTTATGCAGCTACTAAGGATAATCAAAATAATTAATCTTAAAAATAAAAACAAGGGGCTGAGAAGGTGGCTCAGTGGTAGAGTGCTTGCCTTGCACGCATGAGGCCCTGGGTTCGATTCCTCAGCACCACATAAACAGAAAAAGCCGGAAGTGGTGCTGTGGCTCAAGTGGTAGAGCACTAGCCTTGAGCTGAAGAGCTGAGGGACAGTGCCCAGGTCCAGAGTTCAGGCACCATGACTGGCAAATAATAAAAATAAAAAAAAAAAAACAAAATACAAAAAAAAAGTAGCAAGGAGAAAACAGCAACAACCATCTCAACCCCATTGCGTTCTTGGTGTGGAAGCTGGCAGTGGGAAGCATCCCATGGCACAGGCCCATATAGTTGGCTCCTACCTTCTTAGGCAAGTCATGTCTAAGCACCAGAGTGAAAATTTCCTCCCAGCTACTGTTGCAAACACGTGGATCTGCAAACAGTGTGCACTGCTAGTTAACATATTGGCAAAGGAGGCTTTCTGATGGAGAGAAGGGGATGAGGTGGGGGGGGGGGGGGGTTAAGCTTGTCTCCTTTTCCACTTCTTCTCTTTGATGGCTACCCTGGCTTTGAAGTTGGGCAAATACACAGCATGGTAGGAGGAGATGCCAGCTGCCCAGACACTACTGGCAGAAGACTGAAGAGCTGTTACCTTTCCTGCCCAGCCTGGGAGGTGTGCCCTATTGCAATGCATCTTCCCTGGGGGTATTCCACACTGAGAGATGCCAAATATCAAATCTCAACTGGTATCCTTGGTGCTGAGGTCTTAAGCAGGACCATCTGGGGACAAAGGTTTTCAGACTCCAGCCTCAGTCTTCTCAACTACTCTTCCCCATTTGAGGTCATCGTCTGTGACACCAGAAAACCCAGTGGGAAAGACTTTGGTCTCCTTTTTGCTTATTTACTCCCTTTTCCTTGCACCGTTTCCTTTGAAAATGAATTGGAATTGTGCTTCCAATTTCAGGGAGTGACCCCTCTACCTCTTCTTTCTTTTCTATTAAAATGTAAACTTCTACTTGACTTTCAATGTGCTGGGCTCATTTCAGGTGCTAAAGAAGTGAGTCTCAGATGAGGCATGGGAGGGACAATAGGCAGGTAGCAAAGCATTGGTTTTCAAGCTTGAACGAGCACTGGCATCATCTAGAAGGTGATAACTGGATCCACCCCCAGAGTTTCTGATTCAGTTCTCTGGGATGAGGCTCCAGAATTCTCACTTCTACATCAAGCACATTTCCTAGCCACGTTGCTGCTGTGATCCTGGGTGCTAGTATCAACAAGTGGATTTATAATTCATATTTTAGAAATAGTGTTTGTTCATTTTAAACATAAATAAGCAATTGAGGCTACATGGGGCAATGTAAAATGGAGGATACATACATATGTATGTGGATCTACGTATACATATATGAAATGTATATATCATAGATACATATATATCTGAACATATGTATATATAACATATTATATATAACATGTGTATACATATATACATACTTATATATCACAGGTTATGTGAATATGAGTAATTTCTGTGTGAAGCATGTTCAACTATATCATTTCTTTTCATCCTTCTTTTAAATTCCCCATGAAACACCATCATAACACAGTGTTTCTACAACCATAAAGTCTAGGATCTGTCCGTTGGGGCTTAGTTGAAATAACCAATCTTCCCATTTGGTTAGTTCACTTTAAGCACTCCAAGACTCATTGCTTCATCCTTAACACTGAACTGCTAGAGGGGTACTTGATGCTAGGGTGGTGGGGATGAATGGAGATCATGCAGGAAAAGTGCTTTGCACAATGACATGTGTGTGGTAAATATCCCCATGAACACAGGTGCTATTGTATTAGGTCTACAGGCCATGCAAGGAAAGAACAAGGGACCTGAACCTGCCAAGGACCCCCAACCTGCTGGGGGCAGGGCTGAGCCTCTAGTGCTTCAGCTTCTTGATTTCCAGGCATGGATTCCCATTTGGATAATTTCAGCACATTGCAGATTCTATAGGCAAGCTTTGGGGATGGTGGTACCTCAGCTAATGAAGCCTCAGGGAATGGAGCTCTTTTATTCCACATTTTGAAAGCAAACAACAAAAAAACCTCCATAAATCATTTGAAGAAAAGCTGCATGTATTCACAGCTGCCCATGACAAAAATACCTCTGAGCACAGCTTCTATTTGTCCCTTCCCAGTTGAATGTAAATAGGGCTCATCCTAAGCAAATCTGTAAAGATGAGGAAGGTTCCTTTTTTTCCACCTCAGTGGCAAGTGTCAGGTGGCCTCTTTCCTCCGTTTCCTTTGCAAAATAAGAGGGTGCCTACTCTCAGTCATGCATTCTTCCTGGTAGATTGAATGTAGAGTGAGTGCATGTTAATATACAACCACATCTGTACCTCAAACCTTTTTTTATTGAATTATGGGACCTAAAACTTGGTCTTCATTTACATGAATTTTAGGCATTAGCTGTCGGGCAGGGTTCTCTTAGAACCTAAAGGCTGGTGACTTGGTGGGGAGGCATAGGATGGTAGTGGCTGTTCCCAGAATCTCTAAGACAAACCCCAAAGCTCTTGGAGTAAACATATAGAGAAAATAATGTGTTTACCTTGCAAACCAAATTTGGGAACAAATAATCAAAGCCCATCCAACGCTGTTGCTATTCCTAAAGCCTCCTGTATTGAAATCTGGAATTGTGCCACTTTTCTCCCTAGTTACTCTACAAATATATATGTGTGTGTGTGTGTGTGTGTGTGTGTGTGCGTGTGTGTGTGTGTGTGTGTGTGTGTGTGTGTGTGTGTGTGTGTGTGTATTCAATATATATATATTCATCTTACTAGAAATTATGGTCCTTCCTCCAGCCTAGCATATTAACTTAGACAAATGACAGCCTTCTTCAGTCTCAGACCCCTTAGTTTTGCAATAGAAATATCATCCCCTTCATTGGGAACCATCAGAAGCTAAGGCTCTGAGGACAAAGCCTGTACCAGCACCTTGTGGGTACTCAACAAATTCTCACTCATTCCATTTGTCACTTTACCATTTGGTCAGTCATTAAAACAAACATTTCTGTTTGTTTTAGGTGTCGCAGGCTCCACACTGGCCACCAGAAAATACCATGCTGAGCAAGGCTGGGTTCTTCTTATGATGTATATAGTCTAGCTCAGTGGTTTGCAGCCTTGACTAAGCAGCACAACCTCTGGCAGAAACAACATCTGCTTGACCCCACCCTAAGCCTCTGATGTGGCTTCTGTGGGAAGGAGATTATTTCATTTGCTAACAGTCCCAGGGATGCTTCTGAAGCACTGTCCAAATTGAGAACCACACCAGGGCTTCAAACTCTTCTCATCCCTTCTGCCAGTGTTCTGGCAACATCAATCTGCTTTTTACTCCCCTGTCCTCTACCCCAAGGAAACATCACTGTTTTAACTTTTCAGGTACATTCTTTGTTATTGTAGTTACTTCTTTATATTTTGCTTTGTGTTTAATACTGTTTTGGTCATGTCCCGGGGCTTGAACTCAGGGCCTGGGCACTGTTCCTGAGTTTCTTTGCTCAAGGCTAGCACTCTACCACTTGAGCCACAGCTTTTTCTGTTTATGTGGTACTGATGAATTGAACCTGGGGCTTCATGCATAGTAGGCAAGCACTCTACCACTAAGCCACATTCCCAGCCCTCATGAACTCTTCCATTTTCCTTCTCTAGTATCTCTAGTGTAGTGTCTCAAGTATGGTGTCCAGTTCCCCTTCTGTCTGAATATTTCTCCAATTCAAGGACAAACCAGGCCTGACCCTGATTAGCTTCTGACGTAAGATGAGACTGGACATGGTCAGGATGATAAGACAGGAGATCTCTCTATAGATTTCTAGGTCTGATAGTGATGATGATGACTTAGAAGTTTGTCATTGAGATATCCATTTTCTTCATTAGTAATGCTTATGCATATAGACTTAACTATGTTTTCTGGGTGATAGCTACTATTCTAGAATAATCATATCATTTCTGAATCCTTTGCTCTTCATATCAATTAAGGTTCATATCAATTGGGCTCATATCAATGAAGGTAATCAATTTGTCATTGTTTGGAGCTCCAGTTTCCCATTCTTACCAAGAGACTTACTAATTGTCAAAAAGATACCTTTCAGTGCCAAAGGCCTTATGATTACTAAGTTCATACCAAGTGCTGTAATTATGAGGATGATTTATCATTCAAGTAGTCCTTATAATACAACCAAGTCCTTCAAAGATCCATTCAATTTAGCTCTGAATCAATACCAAATGTTATCCAAAAGTCAAGTTCTGTTATAAGATACTAGACCCATGACTGATCAATAGACAGACAGATAGATATGTGGGCTATGGGCTGGTCAGTTATAATTCTAAGCTGCCAGTTTAAAAAGAAAAAAAAAGTAAGAAGATGAAAAAGAAGAAAAGAAAGGAAGAAAAGGTTAAAATCCCTAGATTGGATGGAATGAGCTGAAGTGTTTTCAAATGGATTTGAGAAACTGAACGGTTCCCAGGCGGAAAGATAAAATGTGAAGCTGCAGTCAGTCTGGCTTTCTGGCTCGCCTAACCTTTTTACTGCTGGATAATGAGGAATCAGCTATAATTTAGACACAGCATTTTTCCCCTTCAGATTATATTGAGGTTGGGGGAGACAGGAAAGGCAGAACATGTCACTTTACAGTCTTGCATTGTCTCTCTCCTCCAGCCAAGGAGAGAGGTATGCTCTCCCCTGGGGGTTCACTGGGGAGGCATGGGCTTCTGTAGGCCATGCCGTTGTGACAAATTCCAAGTCATGAAGGTGCTTGAGTTGAATTTATTACAATTGGAAGAAAAATAATTGTAATCTTTATGAGCCAACAGCATGGAGCCTTAGAATAAGAGAAAGAAGGATCATTTCAAATTCAAAGTAAATTAGATTATAGGGGTCAAATAGTCAGCAGACACAGGATGCCTTCAGAAACATGAGTATTTGACAGCCTTGGCCCCATCCCTCCAGTTTTGTATTAACATCTAAGTTAAAAAAAATACATTTAATATTCTTGTGGAGCGACAGGATCCTAAAATGCCAAATGGAAAATGTTTGGGAAAAGAATGATCTACCAAGAGAATTCACTGATCTGTGCTAAGCCAGGACTTGTCTTGATTGACTGTATCTATAAGGAACCTCACTCTGTCATCTGGTTGAATGCCAGTTTTTAATTAAGAACACACCCAAACCCTACAGGAGAGGGTGACTCATTTTCAAGTTTCTTTGTAGAAGGAGATTTTTTAGCTCCTTCAGTTGTTCACGCTGGTATTCAATCTCTGAGCAAGACCAATAAACTTTGCCTTGTGTGTTATACAATTTTGGCCTTGCAGTTTAAGAGTTGGTCTCTAGATTGTCCTTTCCTTTGCTGTCTATCTTTCAAAACGAAATGCCACCAACACTGCTTTTACCTCGGATATTATCTATTGTTAAGTTTTACTCACTACCAGACATCTTTCCCATAATATAATTTGCTCTTTAAGGACATGTATGCATTGACATCTGTAGGTAATTCATACAATACATAAATAGGAGACATATCCCTCCTCATTTTCAACCCCAAGCAATGCTCTGTGTAATTATCCCCAATATCCTTGAATCTCTTCTTTTCCATCTCCCATTCTCCTGTTGCTTATGAACTCAGCAAAGGAATGGGAAGAAGCTTCTAGCTCAAATTCAGCTATGAACTGTAATTCATTGGAAACTGAAATAAGGAATTTGAACCTAACTTTAGGGATGAAATGAATAGGTTTGGAACTCCAAAGACTAAATAAATAGACAATATTTTCTGTTCTTCTGCAGGCTCAGCATTGGAACAATGGGTGGCCAGAACTTCAAAGCATTTTCTGTTTTAGCTTTGTCAAATTTGTGAATATAAACAATACTTGCCTTTTCTCCAATGGTCTCAACACACCTTGTTAACACATCACAACAATTACCCCCACTGCAGAGGCAGAAAGTGGAATTAGCATTAGGAATTGGGCCAAGTTATTCTCAGCAGTAATGGCCAGAATTTGAGTCAAAGCTCTCTACCTCCCCAAACTGTTTATTTTTCAGCCAATTTGTCCCAAAGGGACCTCTCCTGCCCCTTTCACCAGCATCTCCCTTGAAACACAAATGGGCCATGAAGACCCATAGCTCTGGAATAATAATTTCTCTCCTCTCCAGAAAGGTCTCTGTGGAGATTCTCTGTGCCAAGTGGAGGTTTAGATGATCCAAATATTTAAGTGCATATTGATTGCAGTCAGATACTGTACCCTGACCTGCATCACAAGCCCCAGACTGTATTTCTCTGGAATACTAGCTTTTTATGTATTAACCTTCCACCACCTCCCCGTGGAACAGAGCACAGGCCGAAATCAAAGGCCCAGATAGGGGGTCAAAGTTTTACCTATTAAGCTGTGCAGGAGCTTGACCTTGAGAACAGAGTTTTGCATTAACTTAATATTTTTTTGCTATGGATTCTCTAAAGAATCTAAATAAGCTGGACAATCATCTGCATAATTATTTTTAAAGATAAAGATTTATTTTTTTTTTAAAAAGGAAAACACCAGAAGTGCAAAGCTCTCTCTTTACCCCAAGTTGTGAGGTCATGCTATGATTGACTCATGTCCAGCTCTCATTGTAGGAAGTGGACAGATGCCAAGGAATGCAAGCTCTATAGAAGGAGGGAGAAAGAAGCTTTCAGGGTGGAGGGAGTCAAAGATGGTGTCAAGGCCATATAAGATGATGCTAAGTGAAATGAACCCCAAGATATGGACACAAGAGGTCTGTCTTTATTGTTATTGGTTTTAAAGTACAATGTGATTTTATGTATTTATTTATTTATTTTTGTTGTTGTTGTATGTTCTTTCCCCTATGGCATATCCCCCATTGTCACTGTACTTGATTTTGGTACTCTGCATCTTGTATATACATTTGTCTAATCTGGGGAGGGGAAGGAGAATAACAAAACACTGAAACAAGGACACAGGATGAGGGGCTGGGAAGGTGGCTCAGTGGCAGAGCGCTTGCCTTGCATGCCTGAGGCCCTGGGTTCGATTCCTCAGCACCACATAAGAAAAAAGAAAAAAGCCGGAAGTGGTGCTGTGGCTCAAGTGGTAGAGCGCCAGCCTTGAGGTGAAGAGCTGAGGGACAGTGCCCAGGCCCAGAGTTCAGGCCCCACAACAGGACCCAAAAAGGACACAGGATGACCCATTACAACAAGGATACCCACAGGACAGTATACTGGAAACAAACTTTACAACTTCAGGTGGTGGGTGGGGTGGGGAGGAGTGGGGAGGTGAGGGAGGGATAGGGGGACAACAATAAAGAAGGGAAGGGGTAACAATGATCGACAAGTAATGTACTCATTGCCTTACTCGTGTAACTGTAACCCCTCTTTATAATAAAAAAAAGATGATGTCAAGGGCTCACAGAATCATAAATCATAGATTGGTAAGTAAATAAAATTATCTGGTTCAAGCTGCTTGTATTCAAAGAAACACTTTAGAATTTCTGATGTCTGGGGAAACTGAGACTCAGATGAAGTTATTGGTTACATGATCTACCCAAGCTCACACAAGTAGTGTCAGGCATCTTGCTTCCAAGTACTGAGCTAGCAAAGGAAAGCTCAGCTCATCCACAGAAGAGCTGAAAATACACATTCTGTTACCAGCAGCAAACTACTTTCAGGCAAGATGACTCTAGTTATAAAATTAATGTTATTCTCTTTCCCAGAAAGGTCTTTTACAATGGAGGATAGAGCAATACAATCAAAATCTCTGTCCAAGAAACATGAGGTACACAGAGGATGCGATGTCATCAAGGACAGGCTGGCAAGGAGCCTTCCGGAAGCTTCATGGACTTCAAACTAAATTATTATTGTGACTTCAATCAGCAGATGGGAGTCTGCAAACAATAATGTTTACGAGGTAATCTCCATTCTAAGTAATTGAAATTTCCCAAGAGCCAATTGGTGGGAAAGGGTATAAGCCACTGAGGGAAAGATGCACCTGTTTCTAAGTATCTTTCTTACCTTCAATCAGCTTATGCTTTTACATATGCATTCAAGAGTCTTGGATTTATCTGCACATATAAGTTTGTGCTTTTGTAAATACATAGGGTTCCTCAAAAGGTTGCAATCGAGCTCATCTCTAAGATCTTAGTCATTATATGTATTAAGTTAGAGACTTGCTCTGCCAATAGTCAAAAGCAAAACAGTGCTGGGCATGGGTGTTCTCGTATCAAAGAACAAAGTTGAAACTCCCATACAATTACGTTTGATCACAGTAGAAGGTGAAATCATTAGATATTAGCGAGGTGCAGTGGAATAAAAATGATGTGTTAGCGGGGGTTCATTACACTGTATTTTCAGAGCCAAGAAGATCAATGCGTTCATGCATCATGAATTAGGCTCCGGCTTTAGCCTTCCCTGCTCTCCGGAAACCCAACATGATCTATCACCAGCCATACATCACCGTTTCAGGATTGCACATTAACGAGAAAGCTGCAGTTTCCGCCTGTCAAGCTGACCAGCTGCCTCTTTCTCTGCGGAAGGGGAAATATTTCTGATCCAAGATTTTACTTTTTTTTTTTTTTTTTTAAATGAAAGGGGGCAGAAGAGGTCAGTGTCAGCTGGACAGCCACACGGTCTGATCTTTGTGTTGTCTCTACACTTTGATGAATGGGCCTGTCCTTCCAGGCTCTCTGACCATCCTGCTTGCAGGCCTGTGATGGCTTTGGTGTTACCGCAGGACACAGCCTACAGGACACATCTAGGGTCTCTCTTAGGGCTTTTCCCCCACTTAAGGATTTTCCCAACCTGACTGGGTGTATATTTACGAGTCTTAGAGGGAGGAATAGCCTCCTCTTCTATGGCCACGTCCCCGCTACCTTCTCTCCCCCTCCTGCTCCTTCTCTCCCCTTCACAGAGCTCTTTCTCCACCCAGCAGTTTGCCACGGACGGTTTTTCTTCCTTCGTGTGCTCGCAGTGCACCTCACGGCCCCTTGCCTGACCCCACAGCTGCTCTGCAGCCCCCCTGGCCTGCCTGGACTCTGCAGACACCTGCAGACAGGTCCGATCGGTGCTTAACCGGCGTTTAGCCAGCCTGTCCATATTTAGTCCTTTTAATCTCTCCTCATCGTTCAATCCCTCCAGCCTCTTCATCATCTTTTTTTTTTTTTTTTTGGGTGTGTTGCTCTTTCCTGAATTTTATCCAATTTGTCCACGTCATCTTCCAGGGCTGTGCTGTGCCCACCGGTGCTGCAGGAGAATGGCCTCGGGGTCGCGGTGCACCCCTCCCGCCGCCTCATTAGGGTGAACGGTCTCCAGCCTGCCGCTCTAGCTACTCGGGAGGCTGAAACCCGAGAATCAGAGTTTGAAGCCAGCAGTGACTACCGGTCACATGACCCCACGCCGGGTCACGCGATCCCCCGTCACGTGATCCAACCCCCAAGTCACGTGATCCGACCCCGCCTTGAAGTGACCCTCTCCCCTCCCCAATCACATAACTCCCAGTAGTGTGACCCTCCCTGTCACGTGACCCTTCGTCACCTGGCGACGCCATGTCACGTGCCTCCCGGTGGTGGCGTGATGGTCCCGTGATGATCACGAGTGACCCCCCCCCAAGGTCCGAAAGCCTGTGAGACTCTCACCGCCCAACACCGGAAAGCTGGAAGTGGTTCTGCGACTCCAACGGTGGAGAGCGGGCCTGGCGCCGAGGAGCTCGGCCGCGCCTGATGCAAGCCACAGGGCCTTGGCTGACTAGGTAAGATGGCAGTGGACCCAGTGCTGTGCCCTCAAGAGACCGAGGTCAAGTCGTGGAGGAACTTCCCTGGAGAGCAGGAGAGATCGTGACCTTACCCATCAGCCTCTGGGAAAAGGCAGCTGTTTCAAGATGCCTCTTTGTTCTCCCAGATCCAGACAATAAGACTTTCAGGGAACATCAGGGCTGCTGACTTGAAAAGCAGCCTTGGCCCAGGGGTAACACCTGACAGAGGATACAACTGAACCCCCGGGGAAGAAGTTTCCAGTTCTTTCTATGAATTTGAGTTAAGAACTGGCTTAGGCCTGGAAGGGTTGCAGCTTTATGAGGAAGCTTAAACCAGCAAAAGGCTGGTTACACAGGACAGTTATTAAAGAAGACATTGATTGTGTTGAAATGTGAATGCAACAAGATCCCAAATCCAAGTGGCTTATAACCTAGAACTACTGGATGAACATTTCTTAGGGAGAGAATGTATTGGAGTTGGTTGAAGGGGGACAGATATATATATATATATATATTTGAGTGGCTGGTGGAGTCATGTCTTGGTAATAGATTTCCTATTTGTTAGGAGTTTGGAACCGTTCTTTTAGTTCATTCAATTCTTGAGTGTCATTTCTTTAAAAAGAACTTCCCTGAAAATGCAGAATGTAACAACAGTACCCTTCTTGGGGTTCTGTTCCCTTCCCTGCAAATATACTATGCATTGTTTGTATACAGACCAATATGGACCAATTCCACCAAGAGAATTGTAAGCCACCTGAGGGGCAAAGATTTTCTCAAAGCATTGAAAGCCCTATGCTTGATTTAGAATATCCCCCCCCCCCCATTTTATTTTTTTCTACCAGAATAGGAAGTATTCAGATTTCAGGATAGTGCATGAGCTCTGCTGCACACAGGGGCTTGAGGAAGTCTGTTTCTCCTGGGATCTCTAATCAAAGTCCTGCTGAGTTCAAGGCAGGGAGAATGAGTTGGGGAAACGCATATTAGTTTCCTCCTTAACAGCTTGAAATGAGAGAAAGGAGAATGTCAATTGTAGAAAGAAGGAAGCAAAAGTTTCCATGCCCCCTCTGCTTTTCACAACTGCCATCAATCCTGTTTATCCTGTTTCCTTTTAAAAGCCCTGTTCTGAGGATCTCTTTCCCCTGTGGGAACACAGCTGCTGAGTCTTCCAGCCACCCCCCCACACCAGTTCCACAAATGGCTTCAAGTTCACTAAGAGATGGAGAGCTGGGTGCTGGTAGGTCATGCCTGTAATTCTAACTACTCAGGAAGCTGAGATCTGAGGATCACAGTTCAAAGCCAGCCTGGGCAGGAAAGTCCACGAGACTCTTATCTCCAATTAACCACCAGAATGTTGTGGCTCAAGTGGTGAGCTGAAGAGCTCAGAGACAGCACCCAAGCCCAGACCCCACGACTGACAGAGAGAGAGAGAGACAGAGACAGAGACACAGAGAGAAACAGAGAGAGACACAGAGACAGAGAGAGATTTGCTCTAAAGTTTTTCTATTCCCTGCCTGACATTGCACACCATGGTCTTCACTCCATGGTCCAAACTGGCCCTCATTCCACAACTGCCAGGAATCTGTGTTCCAAAACCTTAAATCTGTGGCTCCTGACACAAGTACATATTAAGAACAATGATCTTTGCACATTGCGCACACACATGCTTGTGCACACGCACATGCATGCAAACACACACACACACACACACACACACACACACACACACACACGAGCCACAGATTTTCCTGCCTAGTCTGGCTTCAAACTGCAATCCTCAAATCTCAGCCTCCTGGGCAGCTAGAATTGTAGGCATGAGCCACCAATGCCTGGCTGAATTTCATGTATTTTATAGTTGCTCTTTCTCTAGCTACATGGTTATTTGCTTATTTTTCCCCCTACTCTGTACCAACTACAAGACAATTCTCTAGTGATCTTAGACCAACCAGGATCTCTGCCTTTCTTTGCTTGTGGTTCTCAAGAATAACTGGGAATGTAAACTCCCAGTAATGTGTTGGGAATGTAACATCCTGAAGTGGGGAGGGAAGGGGAGAGGAGGCGCCTGACCAGAACAACTTGGGCTCAATTCCAGCCCCCTCCCTGCCCCCTAACCACACACCAAGAAACAGAATGTCCTTCTGTGCTTTAGCCCAGTATGTCATATAGCCCCTGGGGTATGCAGTCCTGGGTGGGCTGCTTTCCAGGGAGTGTCACACACAGATGGCACTTTATCCAACTCAGGCAGCCTTTTGTGAGCCTTGTGCAACCAGCTAGTAATGAATCCTAGGCTTCTATTATTCTGTGCTGCCTATGTGTAAATAATAAACCCACTTCACAGAACTCATTGCCCGTGAGTGTGTTCTGTCTCACAGGACTCAGACAAGTTAGCAGCTAGCGCACAGTGAACCAGCTTCAAATCAGACCCTGGAAACTCCAGGAAAACAGCAAACTATTGATTGGTTCATTGCATCTTAGACTCAATAGCTGATTCGTAGTAAGTACTCAATAAATAGCTGTGGAGTAAACAAATAAGTCTATTCCTACACTAATATAGAATTTCACATCCCATGCAATTCATCCCTTTAAAGGATACATACAATCCAGTGGCGTTTAGTACAATACATCGTTATTAATTTTTAAAGTCATGGTAAAATATAGATAACACAAAGATTTGCTATTTTTACCATTGATACATACATTTTAGAGGCATCAATTGCATCCATAATGTTGTACAACCATCACCACTATCTATTTCTAGAACATTTTAATCCCCTTAGGGCTTATCTCTTACCCTCAGGTTCACTTTAAAACACTTATAAAAATACTTCTACACCTGGACACTATCACAGTCCACGTAAGCCAGAATCTTCAGAGTATGGTCTAAGAAATCAGATCTTAAGAAAACAAAACTCTTTCTTTTTTTTTGGGTCCGGTCGTGGGGCCTGAACTCTGGGCCTGGGCGCTGTCCCTCAGCTCTTCAGCTCAAGGCTAGCGCTCTACCACTTGAGCCACAGCACCACTTCCGGCTTTTTTCTTTTTGCTTATGTGGTGCTGAGGAATCGAACCCAGGGCCTCGAGCATGCAAGGCAAGCGCTCTACCACTGAGCCACCTTCCCAGCCCCAAACAAAACTCTTTCTATCCCAACTAATTCACCATGTATGGAAGCTTGAAAGCTGCCACTCTATCCTCCTAAAGCAAGCAGGAAGGACAATGTCTGTGTTTCCAAAACAGCAGTGACTGTATTGGGCGTGTCTTGAGATACTGTGGGCACAGTTAGTTATCCAGTCGTAGTGTGAGAGAGATGAGGGGGCACCAGGGACTCCCTATTTGGAACATGTGAGGAGGAAGGGGACACATTTTCAAGAATGGCTGAAGGGAGTGTTTAGAAGTTCAGGAAGAGGAAAAGTGAGCATCGGTGTAGTCTCCCTGCAAGGTGTCATAGTCCCAGACAGTAGGATGGAATTTTGGTCAGAGCCATTGTCCTGTGTGGCTAGGAAGAGACCTGCTAGCAAGATGTATAGGCTCCCTCCGCAAAAAAAAGTAAAAAAAAATAAAAATAAAAATGGGAGATTGGCCAAACTGATCTTGGGGTAGAGATGAAAGTCAGGGCCTCCATAACAGAATAAGAAAATACCAGTGAGCTGAGCCTTAAAAATAAAGCCACAACCGTATAGTTCTGTGATCTTAGGAAAGTAAATCTGAGTGATGACATAATGGGGTACTCAACACTACAACCAGCAGATGGGCGAAGCAGAGAGATTTAAATTATCTATGGCTAAGTTCCTGCCATGTCTCAATGCCAGGCAAATAAAAGTTTCTCCATAAATAAGGAAGAAGATGGATCAGGCTTGAAACTATCTATAGATGAAAAGTATGAGTAGATCTTTCCTTCCTTCTTTTCTTTTTCTTCTTTCTTTCTTTCCTTCCTTTCTTTTCCTTTCCTTTCCTATCTTCTTTTCTTTCTTTCCATATCTTACTGTGTGTCCAGGCTGGATTCAAATTTCTAGGACCAAGTAGTCTTCTTACCTCGGCCTCCCAAATGGCTGGGAGTGCAGGGACACCCAGGGGGTCAAGTATCTTTTTTTAAATCTAGTTTTATTGATATGTAATTCATATAATACATAATCCACTTAAAGGGCATGAGCCAATGATTTTGATGTAATATAGGATAGTCAATTTTTAAAAATTTCAGTAAGGTATAAGTAGCATAAAGATTGCCATGACACTGGGATCTGGTGGCTCACACCTGTAATCCTAGCTACTCAGGAGGTTGAGATCTGAAGATGGCAGTTCAAACCCAGCCTAAGCAGGAAAGTTCATGGGACTCTCCAATTAGCCACAGAAAAGATGGAAGTGGACCTGTGGTTCAAGTGGTAGAGTGCTAACTTTGAGCACAAAAGCTTAGGGACAGTGCCCAAGCCCAGAGTTCAAGTTCCAGGACAGGAAAAAGTATACATAAATAAAATAAACCCATGTTAATTATTTATTCAGTTACATGGATTACATTCACAATATTGTTAGTCATGGCCACATCCATTTCCGAAACACATTCCTCAAATCAAAACTCAGTAACAATTCCTTCCTCGAAACTTCTGGTAACCTCTATCATCTACTTTCTGTCTCAACGTACTTGTCTGTTTTAACTTTATTTTATGTCAGTGAAGTCATACAATATTTGCCCTTTAGTGTCTGGCTTGTTTTACTTAGCAGACTTGATTGTGAGGTGCTGGAAAGGTGGGGGTAGGACAGGGGGTTGGGGAAGAAAAGATGACAAGAACAATCTTTCATATTAGTAGTAATGGTCTGATCATGGCTTCTACTCAGAAGAAAGAGAGGACCTTGATCTCTGCTTTGCTAATGCTTCAAGAGCCAGGAAGAGCCCTAGCTACCCTTCCTATCCCCTCCCCAATCACCTTGGAAGCAATTGGATTTTCTCTTCAGAATTGCTTTTCAAGTTGGTAATAGAGCAAGTATTAAGAGGTTATTGCAGCCTCCCAATTAATACACATTTCTATGATAATTAGCTAAAGGGATGCTTTGAAGTCCTGGGATAGTGTTGAAAACCAGTTCTTCAGTTGATTGCGAAGAAAAAGCTTCCTCTGTATCCCTAAGCTAGAAAGGGGTTGGGTCTTAGCTGAAAGGCTATTGCTTCTCCAAAGGACAAGGGACTCCTTCCCTCAGTCCTCTCCCTCCCTACCTCCACCTCTCCCATCCCCTCAGCTTTTGATCAGGGTTGAGGGTCAAACTGAGATGCTGGTCTTCATGCTGGTGTGAATACCCTCTGATGTGAAGTGTTCTCATTGAAACGGCTAAGGCCTAATCAGGGAAGAGAGCCATTGTGGGTATTGTCTTTTTGTTTTTCTTACTGTTTCAATACTGGGGATTGAATGTAGGGTCTCATGCTTCCTAGGCAATCCCTCTACCACTAAGCCAGCCCTCCAGCCCTTCCTTTCACTTTTTAGTTTTTTTTTTCCCACATAAGGTCTTATACCTTTTGCTGGCCTCAGACTTTGATCTTCCTCCCTCCACTTCTGGAGTGGCTGGGATTATAAGTATTTACTGCATCACTTGGCTGTGGAGCGTTGTCTTTTGCTGCAGAAAGTCATGGTCCTTCCTGGCACAAAGGTGATCCCACTCAGTCAGGACAAGGAGGTGAAAGACCTATTCAATGTGTTATGGACTGGTTGTCCAGGCTTCTAACTGGAGTCTCTGAAGGAAAAAACTGTAACCTAGGCAGAAAGTAACCCCAAAGTAACCCAAAAAATCACATGGGACAGAAGTCAAGTAGAAGATTTATTGCCAGCAGAGCTGACAAGGACAAGCTCTCATGAGGAAAGGCGGGAAATGGCGCCATCAGGCTCCCTGGAGGCCCCTTTTATAGCGTTGGGGGCCGGAAGTGGGCGGTGCCTCACCTACTGCGCAGGCGCTGCCATTAAGGTCAGAGATTAGGCCTGCAAGGTGGGCATTTCCTTACAGTCTCTAGACAAGAAGAAGGAAGAACTTGGTAAGAAGATGGATGGGGAAGGCAGAAAGGGGATCTGGGTTGGTTGGGGAAAGAAAGAAGACAGAGATACTTGGAGTTAATTGTAGATATACATCAAGAGCTCCACCATCTTTAATGTGATTCTAATTCTACTCCCCCCCCACCCCTCGCCCCAGCATGGAATTTAAAAATTCCAGCCGAGCAAGTCTTGTTTCTGTTTGAATTCTTCCTTCATCTTCCTGGTTCTGTATCTTTTACTCTACTCCCTACCGCTATAGACAGAACACTTACATTTGAATGGTTGCCTCCACTTAGACTAATTGTAAAAAATTCTCTCTCTGGCAGCAATTTCTTAAAGTTTTCCCTCTAAGTGCAGATTCTCCATTAGCTGTATTTTGGTAGCTCTAGCTACTGCTGTTTATAATAGCTACTATGCAAGCCCATGTAATACTGAACCATTTGTGTAGTCCTTCGATGAATTTTCTAGAAATTACCTATAGTTCCAAGAACATTATATTTTTATACACCATAGCTGTTTTTTTTTTTTTGATCTCACTGTGCTCTCTGAGCCATGAGGCACTGGGAGGAGTTTTATAGACCATGAATTTTTTTTTCAACAAGAAAATAACCCCTCATTTTAGTAGTAACTGGCAAAGTTTTCCCACACAACAAAGAACTTACAGAATATGGATTCTGTCTGTGTTATTTTCTCTCTAGCAGATTTTTATAACTTCGTGTTTACTTCAACATAAATGTGTCAACATGTAGATATAGCAGGAATAAAATTAACTGATTGTGACCGTTGTTTATTTTAGTTTGAGAGGGTTTTATTGGGGGAGGGTGATCAGTACTGGGATTTGAACTCAGGGCCTCTTACTTAAGCATTCTACTACTTGAACCATATACCTTTTTTTTTTAAAAAAAATGTTAGGTAGGGTGATTCTCTCAACTCCGCCTCTGAGTAGCTAGGATTATAGACCAATTCCATTATACTCAGTTTTTTATTTTCTTTTTCTTTAGATAGTGTTATGCTAACATTCTGCCCAGTTTGGCCATGAACTTGCTCCTCCTATCTATGCATCCAAATAGCTGGAATTACAGGTGTGTAACATCATACCTAGTGAGATTTTAATTCCATAAATGAGGCACCAGAATAATTACTCTAAAATGTTCTAAAAGAGCTCAGAGCCTGTACTCCAGTAGGAGAACTTAGTACATAAAGAGGGATGGGTATTTCTTCTGCCTTGTTACATTGATCCAAGACTCAGCTTGGTGTCAAGAAGCTTCTGTTCTAAAGCTTTTGGAATGGATTTAGTGAAGGTTAGAGCTAAGCAAGCTAAGTAGTCATGATAAACAAGACCCTCAAATCCCTGGGGCCTAACATAAGCTAGGTCCTTACACACTAGATACATGGGCCTAATCGGGGAACTAAAGCTTCTTCCTTCCCCTTGGGACCTGCCCTCCTCTAGTCCTCCAGGCTGTTCTATATTCCCAGGAAAGAAGGAAAAGGAAATAATAGCATTCTAGATTAGATGGGCAGGGCCTGGAAGTGGAGAACCTCGCCTGGGCTTCAGTCTTGGTTTGGAAGTGAGCCACAGGCTCTTCACTGTTGGAGAGGTTGGAGAAATCCACTGTCTGCCTAGGAGGAAAAGAAACAGGCTTCTTGAGGGTAGACAGTCTATGCCAAAGGCTAGGAAGCCCTTTGGCTTTCATTGCCCTTGAGTCTCCTATGAGCAGGATCTCTCTGAGGTAAGGAGAGGGCCCCAGGGAACATGTCCTTTCTGCCATCTAAATCCTACTGCATTCCTGCCAAAAGGGCTAACATCTGGGTGTTGGATATCTATTATGTGCCAGGCGCTGTGCCAGGGAATGCAGACGCTGGCAAACAGAAAGATTTACGGACACCTTGGTGAAAGTGGAAAGACAGCTTCTCCCCACACATCACCAGGATGGTTCTCTAAGGAGATTCCCCAGGCAAAGATACTATTCTAGGAAACATTCCCCTTCTTAAAACCCTTCAACTGGTCCTAGCTGTCTTTTCCTATTTCCACACCGTTGTTGTTATTCCTAAGTGATTGATATAGATTTATCAAGCTGATTTTCAAGGTCCTTTATAATCTGGTACCTGGTTCCCTCTCATTTCTCATGTTTTCCTCCATCTCCCAATCAGGCTGTGGTCATGCAGTGTCCTTTTCTTTGAGATAAGTTCTTTATGTAGTCTACAATCCCCCTGTTTCAGCCTCCTGAATGACACTGGGATCACAGGCATGCACTACTGTGCTGGTTGGCATTACGCCTTCTTTTAGCTCTAGGTGTGGAGAACTCTGTTGTTTTTCTCTGTGGAATTTGCTCTGTTCTTTGCTTGGGGAATCTTTTTGTTATTCAGTTCTCACCCTTGGTTTCATTTCTCCTAGGAAGTCTTTCTTGCCCATGCTCCATCTCCCAATTTGGTGTCTGGGTTTCCATAGGACTTTTTAATCTTAACACTTGAATTCTTAGGGCCCAACTGTCCCCAAGTTTTGGTCTTCTGGGTATGTTATTATACTTTAGTAGCTGGTATAGACCTGAGACTAGAACAGGTGCTTATGAATGTGGGGAAGCACAACTAGGGCCGTGTTCTTAAAGTAAAAGCATCTGCTATCATTACGCACTGTTTTTCCCATCCCATTCGTCATTTATGCCACAAGAGAAAACAATGAATTGCCATCACTACCTCTGATTTTCTGATTTGTTGTTGTAAAGACTTTTTGTCCTGGTGATGCTTTTCTCTAAACATTTCACTGAGAAAGTGGTAACTTCCCCCAGCCCAGAGTTGTCTGGCATGATCATTGCTCCTGGATCCATCTTGTAAGAATCTAAGTGCTAGAACCTGGCTACAAGGACCCATGAGAAGCCAGTCCTTCCCCTAGGCGCTGCTCCACAGTCTCACAAACACACCTGGACAGTCCAAAGAGAAACCAGAGAGCAAGGCGCAGTCTGAGGACACAAAGATGCAGGATCCTGACCCAACAGGGGCTTTGTGTCCTTGCTCAATGAGTGGGGCGACGGATGGTCACACAGATCAGCACTAGATGATCTGTTAGGCTGCTTGGTGTCCAGCTGCCTCTTAGAAACTGTGGAGAAAGGTCATCTTTTGTGAATCCTGAGGAGCAGTCTGAGTGGTAACTGAAGAGCTATAGGCTCCCTCCCTCCCATCCTCCCCATCCCTCCTCCCCCTCTCCTTCTCCTTCCTTCCTTCCTTCCTTCCTGCATTCATTCATTCATTCATTCATTCATTCAACAAATACTTTTCAGGTCCTGTTATGGACCTAAGAACAAGGAGGTGACCAAAACAGGAAGAACCCCTTCCCTTTTCTAACAAGGAAGAGAGAAGCTAAACAAATACACAGGAGAAAACCAGACTGTATACCAAACAGTCTCATACAGTGAGAAATGCTTTCTCAGTCTTCTTGATGAGGCCATATTCTTACTGCAAATGGAAGACGTAAGACCCTCCCTCTTCTTAGCTGGAATCAAGGGTGTCTTCTCAGTTGGTAGGTTCCCCTCCCTTACCCTTTTAGGACACTGAATGTGCCCTGTACATCTACAGTCACACATCCCTTCCCACCTCTTTCTAGCAAGAAGCAGCTGCTCTGCCCATTCCTCATCCTTCCTGAACCTCTGAGTAAGGAGTCAGGCCATCAAAAACAGCTGGAGCAGAACCGGGCATCATTTGTGTTCCATCTGTCAGACTTTACCTGGTTCCCAGGCTTTGCACCCTCTCCTCCCTGAGCTGAATCTACTTGGCTGCCTGATCTGCAGGCTCAGCTCTGCCCCTGGCTGTAGGATCAGTCCTGACTTCAAGCAGGAAGAATTTAAGCTACTGCAGTCCAACCGTGTTGATTGGGTCTTCTCACCCTAACTGCTTGCTTGCCGTCCCTCATCTTGTGACTAGTTCTGACAAGTGGATAGTCTGGCATATACTTCTGTTCCTAAGTCCTTCCCTCCATTATTTTCCTTGTTTTTAGGCCCTCAGAATTTGAGGACAGTCCTTCCTTAAACATGTGATCTGGCCAGCCTTAAGTTTCCTTGGGGATTCTATCTTGATCTCTCACCTTGCTACTTAAAAAGTAGACATCTTCAAGAGTAGTTTCCAGCCTGCTGGGCATTCTGAGTTTCACTTTTATTTATTTGACTCACTTCTTATGCATGTCACTGTGGCCGTCCACATTGCAGACAGTCCCTAACATCTCCTAAAAGGAACTCCTTGCCCTCACTCCTTGTCTCTCTGTCGAGTTTTGATTCCTTCCCCTGGATCTATCACTCCCTTCTTTCCTTGGTACTAGTTCCCTCTGAGTAGATGCATCTAATTCCAGATCTCAGAACCACAGCTCTTTCCAGCTGCATGTAGTTAAGCTTCCCCTGCCCAGCCACATTCTAAGATGGTATGCTGTCTTCCCCTAGGACTCACTATCCTTCTTCCATCTTCTAAGTCCCTTCTGGAAGTCTCTGAGCATCAAGAAGACTCAGAGCATCTGATAGCCAGAGGGAGTTGATGAAGACCCTGTTAGCTGGAGAAATAACTCAAACAACCTTTCCCAGAAGCCCAGGGTAGCTATAAGTGATACCTGGCAGCCTGGCTAAGTAGGGATCTCAAATCCTTGTAGTCTGAGGACAGAACTTGTCCCATAAGCCCATGCATGCAACTTAATTCATATTGGACAGTTACTTCTGCCATGAGAAGGTTATCTTGCTTGTACTGGAAGCAAAAGTTTGCTGTGGGAGACCGACTCCATTAAGGGCAGGGAGCACCATGCCCAGAAAGGGAAACGCCAATCTTTTCCTCAAAGAAATATTACTTAAGTCCAAGCCTTGTCCTAACAGCCCTGACCAGTAATAGCTCTTGGTTCTCTTTACTTGTTCTATCACTAGGATTTGCCTTTCCGATTTGGTTTTCCTATTTGTTCCTGGTAAGCCTCTAGCTCTGGTGCCTCAGTTTACCTGCTGGAGAGAAGATCATGATACAAACAGTTTGCAGTTGGGGGCAAATGTTACACAAGGCAGCTTGAAGATGCTATGGAAAGTCGACTCACTTCCTCTGGGGAATCTGGGAATGCTTTCTGGAGGAAGTGATCCTTTGGGAACAAGGTAAGGGATGGTGGGGGTTGGGAAGGGGAGTCAGGGAGTTTCAGGCCCAGGGAAACAGCAGGAGCAGAGATTCCTGAGGCATGCAAGCACTCCTCTATATTTTTCTTCTGGATTCAATACCCTGGCCACCTAGCAAACAACAGCAGGCACCCGTGGCCTGAGCATCTTTCATTGGTACCATGTCATGGAAACCATGTGGAAATATACTAAGATCTCCAGGACATTCCCCTGTCTTGGTTTATGGACTTGGGTTTGGGAGGAGTGTACCTGAGGGTTCTACATCTTGACACTCCATTATTGAGTCTAAGTGAATGGAAATCAGGGCCATTGGTGGGCTTGGGAAGATGACTTCTGGTCTGAGCATCATTCCTTATCCTCCTCCGCCCCGACTCCATGGCTCCATGGGCTCAGCCTCCTCTTTGGCACAGGTTTCCAAGGGATGGGTCTGCATCTAGCTCAGTGGCTGGCTCACAGTGAGCACTCCACAAATGCTAGCTGATTTGATTAGATTTGATCTGGGTCAATGTAAATAGGTGCAGGAGGAGAAACAGGAGAGAGAAATCAAAGGATGTGATAACTCCAAGGAGAGGAGTGATGTAATTTTAACCTGAAAATTACCTGTAAATAGACTGCATAGTTTGTTCAAACCGCAGTCTTTCACAATCGAATTATATGCAAATGTTCTTGTGATCATCCTTATCATCGCATATACCTAGACATGACATTTTGATGAAAGTGAGCACACCTCTTTCAGGTAAGGAAGGTGAGAAGAGGGGAGAAAAGAATGGATTTAGACTCTGAGTTGAAGGGCAGCAACAATCATTTCAGTGGATACTCAGTGGTCTCTCCTGTCATGAAGATAACCTTCCTCCACGTTCCTTTCTTCCAGTTAGGTGACAAGCTCTGCCTGGCAACATTACTGGCGCCAGTGGTAGAAATGACTACTACTGGGGCAATGTTGAGTCTTGCCTTTCAAACCTTCTTTGATTCTTTTCCGTATGATTTATACCAGCCTGCTTGACAGTGCCCATCGGGCCTTCCCCATGAGCCAGTACTCTATGTTCCAAGGCTGTGGAGCCCTATTCTGCCTGCTCATCTGGCTTGGTTCAGGCTCTGAAACCCCGAGAAAGTGGACAGAGGCCCCCTGAGTGGTGGTCAAACACAGCCAGCCCTGCATCTTTCTCACAGCCCCACGGCCCCATCTCGAGCCACTCCTGTTCGTGATGACCGAGTTAGTCCAGTTCCTTTTCTGGGACCATACTTATGGTCAAATATCTCACTTTTTTCCCCTGCACTCCCTGGCTTGGGATCCAGAATCTTGAACTGAGGCCTTGTCTACCTCACATAGCCTCCTCAGAGCAGAGCCAGACCTGTGTTCTGATAGATGAGTTCCCGGTATTTGATGCCAAGTACTTCTGCCTGCCTTCTCCTTGGCCCTTTGCCTGTTGTCAGACTCTACTGATCTCCCTCTCTGGCCCTGCCTAGGATTCACTGCTGCATGACCTTAGATTCCCCCGTTTCCCAGCCTGCAGATTGAATGGAGTTCAGTGCCTTGGTGGACCATCTTGGAATAACTTGGGGAAAACCTTGCACAAGGCCTACACAGAAGCCTGGGCCAGCGTGAGTAATGAAAAGTATCTGGCATGCTCTGGGTCAGTTGACATCCCACTGAGGGGCCAGCTTGCACTTGGAGGATCTTGAGAATGACTTATCTTCTTGCATTGAATTTTGTGCCCTAGATACCAGGCTTGCTTTGTCCTAGTCCTAGCCCTGCTAGGGGTCATACTGCCAACAATTCTGATGGTTTTGATCCAGAAAGGAACTCAGAGGCTGGAATTTCTTTACAAGTATGCAAGGAGTTCATATGTGCAAGCAGGGTCGGAAGTCCTCTGGACAGATGATCTCTCAGGGAATTTTTATCCCTGTGGGTGCTCTAGGACTTCAGAGCTCTGAAGTGATCATTCTCTACCTGTGCTTGGCCTTGGCACTTTGCCCATTCTTTGTAGTATCTTATTCTTTCCTGGTGAGCCTGCTTCATTTCTAGATTCCAGCCAGTCACAGTCTAACCCAAGGCCCTGATGACCAGGGCTTTGTTCTGATCAACTCTTCTTTTTCCAGGCAAAGCATGCTTTTTACCAAGATTCCAAATTTACTATTTTCTTAGCTCCTTTTTGTAAATGTGTAAATTGGGTGATGTGATTGGGGCTGCTTACAATATTATAGTATTTTGGAACTTTTCATTCATTCATTCATTCATTCGACATGTACTAAATACCTGTTCTGTACTATGCTTTGTACTATTTGCTGAGGTATTCTTTATAGCTAGGGTACTTACGGTAGATCAGCATTTTCCCAAGTGCATTCTGTTAACAGATGTAATACAAAAGCAAAACAAAACAAAAACTCCAAATCATGTCTTAGTCAAATAACTTAGGAAGACTTGGGTTAAAATACATAGGTTTTGTTAGCCAGGGTCTTTGGAGAATTCTTTAATATGCTAGTATGTGCCATGTATCTCCACAAGAAGAACACAGAATAATTTAAAGCTCCAGTGTATTTGTCTGTCAACCTCACATTTAACCTAAAATATTCCCAAAGATGCTTTGAGAAATGCTGTCATAGCTCCTAGTATTCAGAATCTGGAACCAACCTGAATTCTGGATATGAGAACGCTTTTAATGTGACCCAAAGTTATATGAACTAGCTCAATAGCCAGCTAAATTGCTTGGATCTTTTTTCCATACAACTATCTATAAGCAGATCTTTTCCTTTTGGAACTTGGACTGTTGACATTTTTGGAACCTGAATATAAGACCTATCAAGTTTAATGTTATTGATTTTGGACCCTCATTAAAGGCTGCTGAGATCTTTTTGATCTGAATCCTGCCTGCCAACGTATTAGCCAGGTTTCCCAGCTGTGTGTTATACTTATTCAAGCTACAGCTTAAGTCAATAGGCCTTCATTGTCTTCTTCACCCATGCCTCTGAAGAATTGCTGAATGAGACAGATCTCTGTGTCACAGCACTAGTCACTTCCCTTGGCATTGGTATTGATCCTTTAATCAGTACTATTCGGGTTGAGTACCGATTAAAATCCACTGAGCTGAGCTCATAACCCCTCATCCCAATCAAAGGGTAACACAAAAGGTTTTGGAAAACACTTCATGGAAGTGTTTCCCTGGCCTACCAGTGTAGTTATACTTCCAAAGAAAAGAAGATGGGGGGAGGAGTGCAGCCAAAAATTCAGTTCATAGCCTACAAAATTAAGAGGAATTGGGTTGTAGGGAAGGGGTGTGAGTGTTGAAGATGCATGTGAGCATAAACTGTTCTGTTGAATGGCAACTCATTTGTACAGCTATTTCAGGAAAATAGAAAAAAATACTTTCTTACAAAAGGAAATTAACTTGCCTTGCTATGCTTACTATCGATAATGTGGGAGATACAAGGGGAGGGGGGAAAATCCCTGATTAAGAAGAAAATTAATGCTGGGAACTGGTGGCTTATGTCTAGGATCCTAGCTACTCGGGAGAAGCATGGTTCAAGGACAACAAGGGTAGAAAAGTTTGCTAGGTTCTATCTCCAAAATAGCTAACAAAAGGTAGAGCTGGTGATATGGCTCAAGTAGTAGAATGGTAACCTATCAAGGATAAGGCCCTAAATTCAATCTCCAATATCACCAAAAAAGCAGGAGAAAATTAAAGCCACCCAACAGTCAACCACCCAGAGGTCTCAATTAATATTTACCATGTCTCCTTCCAGTCTTTTATTGTAGACACACATATATTGATTTATTTTTAAAAACAATTTATTCAGTTTTTAATGCTTCTAAGGGTTGAATGTTCTGGTATAGCAGTAAAGAATGCCTCCTTTCCCCAAATTTCTGCCTTTATAATATAAGCTTAAATTCTAGTCGAGGTAATGAAATAAATAAAATCTTTATTAAAAGGCGCTTTCAAAATGTTTTGCATTTCTCTCTGAATATAACATTATATCAGTGCTGTCCTTGGAATGAAGTTGTGCCAAGTGAATCCAGGCCAGCTTCTGATGATTTCTATTTTCCTTACAAATTCTCCTAATTTTCTTTTTGACAGTTACTGGGTTTGAACTCAGGGCTTCAAGCTAGCTAGGCAAGGCCTATACAACTGAGCCATTGGTCCCAATCCTTTTGGCTTTAGTTTGTTTTCAGGTAGGGTCTCGTGCTTGTGCCCAGGGAACTTGGACTTTGAATGTCCTGCTTTCATCTCCCATGTAACTGGGATTACAGGGATTTGTCAGCTTGTTGGTTGAGATAGGGTTTTGACAGCTTTTCTTACTGGACTGGCCTTGAACCACAATCTTCCCATGCCAGTTTTCCTCTTAGAAGCACAATTTAGAGTTTTGTGGGTGTCATATGAAACCCTCCAGTTAATAGTTTCCAGAATTAGCTTTTTTACTTATCTCTAAAATGTGGGACAAACATGCTTATCTTAAGTCATGTGGCATCTCTTCGTTCTCAGGGTTTTTTTTTCCTCCCAGATTGCAGACTGTGGGTTCCCAGTCCATCGCGTCTGGGAGGTAATTTGTCCGGGGTTGATGTGAGCTCATTTGCAGTCCTGTCTCTATCTCTCTCCTTCCTGTCTGGGTCCTTCCTAGATGGAAAACCCGGCTTCAGGACTCAAGGGGCTGGGAGGCTCTGTATTCTCTTCTGTTCACCTAAAATTATATCATCAGGTCCACATAGGAACTCATAGTCCCTTCTTACATTGCAGTGGAAGAGAGAAGATTATGGAGGAATCTGAAGGAAAATCTTTTTCATTAGCTTCAGTAGCTCCCCTGTTAAAAATCCTGAGAGTAGTTAGCCCAGCGGGACTCAGAATTATGCTACTTTGTGTGCCTGTGTGATTGTCTGCTCACTCATTTTACAAGGAAGGAAACTGAGGCTCATGTTCAGTGAAGGGTACTGCATAAATCGAATCCCAATGTAGAATTACAGTATTCATTTTACATCAACCTTGCAGAGTCTGAGGGGGAATAAAAATCTTGCAAGGAAAAGATCACTAGGGGAGAAAAAGACCTCAGGAGAAATTTAATTGCTAGCCCCTCTCATAGGGAGAGGACAATGGGTTTCACGGAACTAGCCCCTGATTGTAGCAAGTTTTCCCTGGTTGTGGATATCCCACTGGGATCATTCTGGCCTGTTCTGCTTGGGGGAATGGTAACATCCCTGCCCCCTTCGCCTCCAGCTTTGGGTTCACCAACATAGGACACCAAACAGCTGGTTCTCTCTGTATGCAGCCACCCCTCAGCCCTGTGCTCTTCATTAACTGAAGCCTTTCCTGGGGGAGTAGCTGACAGTTCCTTTTGATTGGCTATTGACAATCATGCTGGGGCTTCTAAGTAGCTCCTTGTTAACCTTGAAAGATGACTATTTTAGTTTTTTGGAGTCTCTGTCACCACCTGCAGATAGAAGCAGATGATTTAAGAGGTGAGCAAGTAGGAATTCTGTGACCTTCAAACAGAGATATCCCCAGAATCAGTGGACACAGATGAATCACTACACGACTTGTCTGTCTTTATGTCCTGGCTCTATCCCCAGTCTATTGTGTCAGATTAGAGGCTTCCTGTTACCTCTGAAAGGCTGGGGTTACCAGGCAAGCTCAGAAGGCATCGGCAATACTCCTTCCCTGTAAACAGCCTTTACAAACACTGTGTTATCAACCAGGGCCAATGCCATTTTGGTACTGAAAGTTCCAGGGCAAAGGCTGTGGGGGTAAGCACATAAAACACAAAAATCAAGTTAATTTAGTCTATTTAAATGCATAAATAAATAAAGTCATTTCACTTCGCATTTTCTAAACCAAGACCAGGAAACATAAAATTCTCTGTAATAAATAATAAAACATAAACTGTTTTCTGTTTTATAGCTTGGTGAGTCAGAAGAAGGCAAAGAAAAAGACAAAAAGATAGAGGGAGAAAGGAGGCTGGAGTTGAGAAGAAAAGGAAAGGGACAAGTCCCATAACCACCATCGATCTCTAGGATGCCACATCCTTGATTACTCTGTGAAATGATAGTCACCTGCTGGCTAATACCTGGGTTCCTGACTAAACTCTACAAGGACCATAACAAAAGAACATCTGTTCAAGACTTTTTTAACTTACAGTTAACTTCTATATCTGGTATGCAAGTAGAACTGTGGTTTAGTCCTATCCAAGGTGGCCCTAGACAGTTGGTCCTGATGCTATCTGCACCTCTTTTATTTATCCTGTTGGGGTCAGCACTGGCCACATGAGCCTTTCCACAGCTCCTGCCAGTGTGACTTGGACCTATGACTTGTGTGCAATGGAACTGTTGGGCCACATACAGAACTGTAGCCCAGCTGTTCACTCTAGAGTACACAGATGTCTCCCTGTGTTCCTTCTACTTTAGCTATTTCTACTCCTCTTGCCACCACACATATTCATGCAAATGCAGGAATTTCAGGAGGTTGGATTTCTCTTCCAATGTAAACCTGCTCTATGAATGCCTCTGTAATAAAATGCCTCTAAAAAAACTATCTTTCTCAGCTGCTGTAAAAGGAGTTTTATCATCTTGCATGCTTTAGGCAGGAAAAGAGTCACTTGGGTGGTGAACTGCCTGGACCACTTCCCCTTCCCACTAGCAGTTATTTTCTAGGACTGCATCCTGTGTCCAACCACCAAATGGCCCTCAGCCACAGCAGCCGTGGCTGAAGTGTTTTACTTTAACTGTTTCTTTCCTATTTATATGTAACCTATTCTGTTATCTTTTCTTCTAATTGCTGCTCTTGTCTCTACCTTCCTTCCTTTGTTGGTTCTAGCATCCCATGCACCCCAACAATCTCCACCTTCATTGCTAACCTAACCTTCCTTTGCCTTTGAGTTTTAGTTGAACTGTTCTCCTCTTACATTTCTATCCAGGTTCCATTAACATGTAGAAGACTGGATCATCTTACAGTTACAGACTTCAGGACTTTATCAAGGATGACCTGCAACCTTATTAACCAAGTGTGTTATAACACCGCCTTTTACATGACCAACTTGCTACCAGATGAACTTGTAGTAGTCTTAATGTCTTCATCATCTAGAGTTTGGGTTGGATTAGCTGTATAGACTGAACCATCCCCTTTTCCTTCTGCCCACTTTTCAACAAAACCAACTGCTGGATAGTTTCTGACACTGTAGCTGAGTTACTTTTGAGTGTTTGAGAATGAGGCCTCATCTACTCATTAGAGATACGCATGTATTCAATCATATTTATGCTTCTTAATTTCTGTGGGGTTATCTGAGCAGGGTCCAAGCCAGAAAAGACGTACATTTTCCCAAACGTTGAGGGATTACAGAACAAGTGAAATCTAGGATTCTATGAGATATGACTAAATAATGTGGATTCCATGGTCATTGTAGATACAGACTGATATTTACCACTTCTAATGTGCCAGAGGCAGATCATCTTAGTAGACATAGCCAACAGAGGACCTGAGACCAAACTTCCAGGTAAAGAGTATACATACTTTGGGTTCTGCCAGTCTATGGAACATGCTTTGAGTCATGAGGACTTAGAATTCCTTTCTCACTAGACTGTGGCCTTGTTTGCATCATAGTGTCCTTTTTATCTACCTACAATGCTCCATTTATAAAAAGACAGTAGGGAACAGCCTGGTTTCTTAACCCTTCATAGTGCTGACATGTAACATTCTATGTAATGTGCTATGCCCAGCTCAGCTCCGGTGTTATCTCTTCTTGAAAACATTTCCCAGTTCTCCAATGAGCATTCTTATCCTGAGCGCCTTTCACGCTTCAATTCAATCCAACTTAGAACAGTTCAATGCAATTCCAAAACCTTCAGTGAGTATTTTTGCCGTTCTAGGCAGTTAAGTTTCTCATTGGGATGAGTATATGATGATACCATTAACAGAAGCTGAGTCGCACAAATAGGAGAGGAACAGACGTGAGGACAAGCTACCCAAGTTCGTGTTCTGTGCGTATACTATGTAGGGGGTGAAGGGATTGCACGGCATGGTGCCCTCTAGAGCCAAGCCACACATGTTTGGAACTTAGCTCCAGTATCACACGTAGTATTATCTTGGACAAGTCCTTAGCCTCTCTATGCCTGGGTTACCCATTTTTAAGACAGGGAAAACAATAACACCAACTCATAGGGCTGTTATGATGTCAGGAGGATGGAATGAATGAATATTTTTTAATGCTCTTAGAGTACTACTTGTACATCATATTTTAAAGGACTCCAATTTCAACAAATGTATGTTCTGGGAGGTGTCCTTCAAGAAAAGCCTGGGTAGAGAGATGGATTTTGGAGCTATCAATCTTTAGATGAGGTCTAGACTTAGGCACAAGTGATGTTTTCCAAGGAGAATGCAAGATTCAGATTGAGTGGCAAAAAGGATTGAAATAAATTCTTTAGGGAATTCCAATGTTAAGGGAGTAGGCAGAGGAAGAAGATGTAAGGAAGGAGACTGAAGGAAAAGCTGACCTCTGAGAAAATGAAATCAGAAGCCAAGTAAGTAGCGACTTTCAAGAAAGGGCTAATGAGCAACAAAGGCAAAGGCCAGGGCGACATTTCCTAAAAAGGGGAATAAAACAAAGCCATTTGTTCTGATGGCTAAGAAAGCATGCTGCCTGCTACATATAATTCCTATTTATGTGTGCCTTCACCCACTAGGCTATAAGCATCCATGAAAGGGGCCAAGTTTATTATGCAGCCTCATATACCCATGAGCTAGAACATGCCTGCAGCCTAGCAGGACTTTCTCCGTGCTGCTGAAATATTGTTTGTGTTGCTAGACTCTCTAATGACTCCTGTTCCTTAGTGGTCCACTTCACCCTGCTTGTCTATTGAATAATGAGACAGTAAACAAAGTTGAGAAAAATCTCATTTCCTGCCGCGTGTCCTTTCTTCTTGGGAGAACCCAAGGAGAGGTGAGGGCAGTATTTCTTGGCAGGGAGCATCCTTTCATGATGAGACCAAGTCTTAACTTGCAGAAATTAAGAGGGGGTCGTAATAAGCCTGGGATGGGCGGGGGCTGGTAAAAAAAGAAAAAAACATCAGAGGAGATCACCTCCATTTTTATAGAGCTCTTTGGTTATCTTTGGCTATCGTCACTCTCAGACCACTTGACCCTAGATTGGTGGTAGTGAGGGAACAATGCCCTATTGGATAGCAGGGGGAGTCCTCTAACCTTTCAACTTTCAGATTGTAGGATCTCAAGCTACCCTCCCCCCCCCTCCAGAGGTGGCTATAATGACAGCAAGGCCTGAATCAAATGGTGACAATGAGGAAGTTCTTTGCTGGGTATGTAGTTGTATGGAGAATAAGTGGACAATGGTAGGGAGAAGGGAGGGTGAGTGGAGAGGAACAGAGAGGGGGCAGTGTGTGGACTGTAGGACTGCAGAGCCCCCTGCTGAGAAACTGGAATTCTTCAGGTCCCTGTGGGGCCAGGTAAGAGGGAGGAAGGCAGAGGAGCAGTGGGCTGGGAAATGGGAGGGAGAAGGGGGGATGGGCAATGGGGATGATGGCTCTGACTCATGCTCATGTTGACAAATAGGCTGGATTCCTTTCACTCGGCTGGACCTTGCCCTTTCAGGATGTACAGCCAGCGTCAGCACACTGCTAATGGGGCTTTGAGTGTCTCCTTTTGATGAGCACGTCCCAGAAAGCAGGTATTAGCCATTTCTGCTGGGGAGGCAATGAAGGCATTTGCAGCTGAAATCGGCTTTCCTGGCTGCCCTAATAAAGCAGAGACTTTCAAAGCCCCATTAGCAGTGTGCTGACTGCAGCTTTACATCTGTACTAGCCCAGTTTAGGGGAGGAGAGCGCTAGGCACCAACAAACTAACTGCCTCTGACCAAAGCAGGCTCCATTTCCAAGAGGAGACTGAGGGCTCCCAAGGAGAGAATCCTGTCCTCTTATCCCAGGGCCTAGCTAGACTCTCAACTAATGTTTATGGAGCGGATAAGCAAACTGGAGGAGTTTGTCTGCTAAAAGGAGCACCTCACTTTGGACAGCTCCGAGGCCTTGGTGAGCCCATAACTAGTTTGTGAGATGGAGGGAAAACAAGGAGGGCAAAGAAAGGATTGGAAAGGGATGGGGTGAGCTAAAAGAAAAAGCAAGTTTCTTTCTTTGTCCCTTATTTGTGGAACACTTTGCGTAGGAATCTCTCATTTCCTGCATCTCCGCAGGGATGACCTGAGGACTTTCCCGTGGTCAGGTCCCCAAGAGGGGACAGACATGGGAGGAAGGAGGGCCCTGGTTGTCTGTCACCAGGCAATTTTGTAAGTTATCTTTTCTGAGACAATGTATATAGATAGGAATGATTTCCGCTTTGGGCAAGGAAATGGGATCTCTGGAAAGTTCACACGCCTTGCCAGAGATTTAAACTTTCTAGAAGATGTAAACGATGGAGGCAGAATTCAAGTCCAAGTCAGCGGGCCTTCCAAGCTCACAGTTCTCCCAACCACCTCCTGTTTTCCCTCTGACCACAGAGTCCAGGCAGGATGTCACTCTGGATGTGTAACCATTTCTTGACAGGTGATCTCCACCCACCCTACACTGCTGTGTCCATTGTCAGGTAGTGGTTGCAAGGTGAATCACTCTGACTTGCAATCAACTTCTTCTTCCATGGGTCACAGCAAATTTCTAGAGGATTGGTGTTGGTGGATGGACCTGTACGGAAGCCCTGTTAGCTTTTAGCTTCCATCAGATCAGATATGGCTGCTATAGGTGTTTCTCTATCTCTTATCATTCCTTCCTGAATGCAAGTACATTCAGACAAGACCTTCTTTCTAGGAAGATCTCTAAAGGGAAACAAATAGCAAACATAGGGAAAGAAATGGATACTTGCAAATACATCTAAGCTGCCAGAGCTGCCTGTCCCGTGTATTTACTCCACGAATGTGTTTGACTCATACCAATCCTGGTTTAGCCGACGTCCTCTTGTGAGCACTGATGTATGTCTGGGGTTCTTCGCCTGGCCACTAGGCCCTTTAAATAATTCTAGTCAAGATTTGGTCACTGCACCTCTTCAAGAGTCCTCTAATCGGAGAAATTAACTCTCGTCAGGCACAGAAATTAATCTTTGTTAGTGTTGTTGTCAGTCTAACTTTGCCTTCCTCTGTGCCAGACGCGGAGAGGGATGTCCTAAGGGAGCAGCCACCATTGCCAAAGACCTCAACAGGAGAATGGATGCCAGCTTTCCTTCTTCTCTGACTCAAGGGGGCTGAGCTGTGCTACACCCAGATCTCGAAAGATATTGAATGGCTTGAACATAGGAGTACAGTTATGGCAGGAAAAGAGCAGAAGTCTTTTGGAAAGGACATCAAAGCCAAATGTCAATGGTCTAGGAGTCAGATGACAGTACCCAATGGGGTGGACTTGTTATTGATTTACAGGCTCACCTTTTGAAGTCATCCTTCAGTGGATGTGTGTGTGTGTGTGTGTGTGTGTGTGTGTGTGTGTTGTGCGTGCGCGTGCACGTGCACGTGTGTGCATGTGTCTAGTTGGGGGATAGCAAAGGTAATGACAGTCCCTCAATTACATTTATAAAAAGTGTGGAGCCAACCTCAAGCTTCAAAGCATTCACCAACTCAGTCATATAGAGTACCTTTAATGTTAAAAGGACTCAGATGACTGCAGAATCAACAAGTGTGATGTGAATACCATCTTCCACAATATCTGTTTCAAATCCTCTCATTTTCTCATGAAAAAAAATTACGTAAACATGTGTGTTATCATCACATCCATCTGTTTACCACATTTGATTTTGTTAGTGTCTGGCTAGCTGTACGTTCAAGCCAGCGGCAACTGGCTATGTCTATAGCACACCAGAGCAGATTTTTTTCACTTCAAACTACAACACCTTCTTGCATAGGTATTTCTTTAGGAGGATTAGAGAATCTGGAGACTTTTGCTTCTGAGCAAAGGGTGGGAAAACGAGCAGCTCAGGAATCAGTAGAAAGGACCTCCATCCTGTTTTCTCATGGACTGCTTTGCAATCTTGGGGATTCACTTCATTTCTTTGTTTTTCTCTGATGTCCAGTTGTCCCATGTGTAAAAGGTGGGTATTAGACAGGATAATCTCTAAGGTCTCTTTGAGCTCTAATCTTTAGCTTGTCTATGAGGAGTTGTTGAGAAACTAGAGCAGGAAAATTACTGTAAATATCTATAGCCAAGAAGAAGGAGATGAGAGTTTCTTGAAACTTTGAGCCACAGTGATCAGAATGTAAGCCACTTCTGTAGGCTCTCTGCTTCACCTTCTCCATTTCTTGGATGATTGCTTTCTTGCTACTGGGAAAAGGAAGAAAAGAGGAATGAAAGGAAGGAAGGAAGGGAGGAAGGAAGGAAGGAAAGGAGGGAGGGAGGAAGGAAGAAAGGGAGGGAGGAAGAAAGGGAAAGAGGAAGAAAGGGAAGGAGGGAGGGAAGGAGGGAAGGAAGGAAAAAAGGAAAGAAGGAAGTAAGAAAGAGAAAGAAAAAAGAAAGGAAGGAGGAAGGAAGGAAAGAAGGGAAGGCAGGCAGGCAGGAAGGAAGGAAGGAAGAAAGGAAGGAAGGAAGGAAGGAAGGGGAAGGAAGGAAGGAAGACAAGTGACTTTCTCATTGGCCTATGACATGCAACATGAACTGTCTCTATTATGGATGCAGCCATGGGTACCACTAATGTTGATTCATACCTTGGTGACCTCATGGATCACTGACAGCTGTACCACCTGGCAGGCTGCCTAGAACTCACCGGGACCAGTTAGAAGCTCCAGCTGTACCTCCATTTTGCAGGCTACCACCAGCCCAGCAGTTACCCTTGGGTTTCAAGCTTCCTATTGCCAGTATAGGAAATAATCACATCCTCAAATCAAAAAGTCAGGAATTCTAAGAGGACCAGCACCTCTCAGAGAACTGAGTGATGGCTTGCAGAAGTACAATGAGATAACAAAGTCACTTTCAGACATCTTTTCATAATCCAAAACCCTAGGTAGTTGATAAACAATGCAGTGCCAGCAAGGCCAAGTTCTTGCTATCATGTTGACCAAAGCATTCATTGTGAGGCTTCCTGGGCATTCTATCAAGGGGGAAGGAGAACCCTGACCACTTCTGCATAATGTAGATGCATCTGCAGGCTGCACAACCCCTGTATTTCATGAAGTTTGTCTCATTGGGTGTTGCCAGAGAGAGAGTGAGTTACTCTCTCTGGTTTTGGACCCTTAATTTTTAATCTTGATGATGATGATGATATTATTGTTATTGTTGCTACATTTGATTTTCACTTTTGTCTCCAGGAAAGGCAGCTTGTCAGGAGGAGTCCATCCCTGAATATTCACCAGTAGGTTCATAGCCAAGGTGAACAGCTCTTCTTTCTTGACCTTTAGGCTTGGATGATCTAAGGTGCTCCAGCTACAAAAACATACCTTCCCAAACACAATAGTTTCTACCATCCACCTCCACATTCTTGAACCTTCTCCTGCAAGTCCAATTGCAAGAGATTGAGGAAGGATGAAAGAAATGGGGTTGAACAATGCAGGTCAATGTCAATTTCTGAGAACACTAGCACTTAGAGAAGAGTTGGCACTCACACTTGCTGTTTCCCAGACTTGCATATTGATTCCTTCCTAGAGAAGGCCTGGGTCTTAAAGGGAATAATACCACCCACTCAATGGGACTGGCTCCCTCCTGTTATTTTGAGACAGGGTCTTGCTCTGTGTAGTTCATGCTGGCCTGGACTCATTATGTAGCCCAGCCTGGCTTCTGACTCTTGATCTTCCTGCCGTATTCTTCTGAGTGTTGGGATTATAGCCATGCCATAGCATGCTTGGCTTCAGGGAGACTAAAAGAAATTAAAAATATACTTTCTTGTTTTGTTTCTCTTTGATGACTTTTACGAGACTTAGCCAGCCAGGCTGGAGAGGAAATAGCAATGGTTTTGAAATCAGATTTGAAATGTGTTCCCGGCACCCACCAATCTGTAAAGTGAGGTCCTTCTGTGTGATGGTTATGAAGTCTGGGGTGTGTGTAAAGAGCAGAGCATGAGGTAAGTAGGTGCTCAGGAAATGGAAACGTGACTTATTTGGAAATATAACATCTTCAGAGTGAATCTGAGGCCTACGCTGTTTGTTTTTGTTGCTGTTTCTGGCCCAAAGTTCCAAGAATCAAACCATCAGTTTCAGTAACAGATTAGGTCTCTACATAGCAAAATAGAGTGGTTTGGCTGCCTGGGGGTGGGTGGGGGAACCCATGTGATTTGTCAGGGAGACGGCTGTCTGCCTCACAGCTAGGAAAGAAATGAGCACTTTTTATATTTGTCAGGTAAGAAGGAAAGAAGGTGGCCTGGGCCCTACATGGCCAGGCCCGTGTGGTGTGAAGAATACTGACTGACCATGATCCCTTAGCCAACTCCCTGACACCAGATGGCTTTGAGAATTCACAATTTTTCAGGTTTTAGAAAAGTAATGAGGGGCAGTTCTTGGACATCATCTACCATCCCCTAACCTGAGCAGCAGAATTTGAGGCCTCAACTTGGCAAACAAACAAAAATAAATAAATAAACTGAGATTTCTGCAGTGAATATTCATCTGAAATGGGATAAATGAAGTCTACAAAGAAATTCAGGTCAGGTCAGGTTTTACTGCCAAATGAATCAAGAAAAAAAAATCTTGGTATTCTGAGCTTTTCAGATTTCAAAATTACACCTTGTTGATTTATAATAATAATAGAGATGATGATAAATAATAACAGTTGCATTTAATAATCGTTTTCCTTGTGTCAGGGTCACTAAGTGTTTTACATATATTTTCATATTTAGTCTCTGACGGTCCTGGGAGGTTAATATTATCATTTTCCTTTTAGTGATGAGAAAAATAAGACTAAGAATGTTAAGAAAGGTGTCACAACTAGTACACCGCCACCCTAGGATCTGAACCTAGATCATTCTGATTGCAAAATCCATCGTGGTAAAAATAGACTCATGTTTTTCCTTGTAGTAATTATTGCTTCACCTTGGAATCCAGAAGTTAGACTTTTGGGCCATGTGACTTGATCCAGGCTAGAAGTGTTTTATATGGGCTAACAGATGAGAGATACGAAGAGACAAGCCAACCAGAGTTGGTTATGGTTGGCTTGGTTATGGATGACATAAAACTGACCACTGCCATCTTGGTAAACCAGCTGCTTTGACTGAAGCCCAGCCCAGCCAGCCTTTGACCTTGGTCTGATCCCCCATTGTTCAAGACAAGGTTCATTCATGTTGAGAAAGGGTGACTGGGCTGTGCAGGCCTGTATCAGGCCATCTCTCTGTGTGACCTCTATTGTTTGGGTAGAGTACTACACAGGGACAAAGATCCTAATGAGCCTTAATGTGGGAGGAAATGGCCATCCTAAAAATAACGCCAGGCCCTGTGGAGTAATGACATCATTAGCCAACTCCAGCCTAGAGGGAGTCTAAGCACTTTTGACTAGACGTTTTATTTTAGCACAAGATGTATCAAGTAGATCTATTATGCTTGTCAGCCCAAGCCAGGGTTGCAAGGCAAGAATTAAGTGAAGGGGCACAAGAAGGGCCACGACACTTGCTTCAATCACATTTTGCATAATTGGAATGGTTGCTGTTTCCAAATCTTCAACCAGGCAGTCTTCATGACCACAACCAAACAGCTCTGGAAAGAGAAGAAATTCTATTGTCTGGAGAGGACCTGACATTTTAACTTCATTTTAAGTCTAGGGGAGGAGAAACAGCCTGGGGATCTGGATTAGCCAAGAGCTGCTGAGAAAGCTGGAAGTACATGTTGCGGAGAATTCCTCGGCACCAGGATTATCCTCCTCTTTATAGCTGACAAGTGGGCAGCAGGTTTCTTCCTTCCCATGGTCCTTCCCCTAACAGAGTTCTTGAAATCATGCATGAAGTAACTGGCCTATTCAACCTCTGTTCGCCTCCTCTACTTGACCATGCACTTCTTAAAGATCAGGATTAGCCATTAGCTCCTAAGGAATGGATTAGCCATCCATTCTTCATAGTAGCATAGGGCCTGGTATTGAAATCCTTGATAAATAGATGTTAAATTAAATCAAGTGCTGGTGGATCTGTTTCATATATCTGTTCGTTTACGTGTAAGAGATCATTACTCATTGACTTTATAACCCAAAGAATGGAAGTAGAAACCGGTCTTTCTCCAAGCAGACAGTGAGGTAACCACTGGACAAAGAGCCCTATATGCTATGACTTAAGTGGTTCCAAAAGCGTAAGCTCTCCTTCATACAAAGCAATGACAAACCCCTCCAAGGAGCTCTTGGACTTCAGGAAGAAAAGAAACAACAGTAAACCTGGTAATAGTGCAGAGACAAATCAGCCTGTCTTGATACTCAGACCCAGAGGGTCTTTTCCTTTTCCGTTATCCTGACCCTACTGTGAGCATGGCTGTGGAATTCTGGTAGGTTCAGCTGTCTGAGGAAGCGGAGAAACAGAGGTGGGACCATTTTTTATGTGGCCTGCCGCTTGTCTAGCCACGTACTTGTTTCTCCCCAGAACAAATTGTTTCAGCTGCCTCCCTGCTTCCTTCTCTCCCTCCCTTCTCTGCCCTCCTTTCCCACTCACAGTCCTCACTCAGCCTTCTTCTCTTCGCCTGGGCCCCCTGAGGTCTGTCATAATTAGAATAAGAGGAAGGAGGGGAGTCATCCTAGCCCACCAGGGCTTTATGGGAAGCTGGGACTGCTTGCTGGGAACCTGGAGCTACACACATTTCAGTGTCTTTTGTCTTTTCCCATCAAGATACCTTCCAACACACAGGGCCCTGGACTAAAGCCAGGGAGGGGCCTAGGCCAGGAAACCCATGGCTTTGCTGTAAAAACATAGATGACAAAATATGAGTGCACTTGTGTGTAAAGATATTTATAAGCGTGGGTGTGGATTTATTATTTGTCTGCGCTCCCAATGAGGAGGTAATAGAAAACAGTTAATTCCCCCCCCCCAAACCTACAGAATGTAGCCCATGTCAAATTTGGGGTAGAAGTTCTCTAGGAGGTTCCGACATATTCATCTGTGGTCCCTCTAAGCCTTATGGGAAGGAAAGGAGTAGATGGAGTAGATCATTGGAATTATCCCAAATCTTCGTTGGCACAGCTGAGCAGGCATGGCATGCCCAGCAGGGTCGCATGCGAGCGATGGATGCAGGCTTTCCCAGCTTCTGCTACACCACAGTCTTGCCCTGTGCTGGCATTTTCCTGAGCAATGCTGAGGGCATCATTAATCTGTCTCCTAGCTATTTTTCTGCCCAGCCCAGGAGACGACTCTGGCCTATAAATCAGCTCCGTACAGAGCAGGAAAATCAAGAAAGGGATATAATAAGGAGGAAAATCGCCACTCGAGAAGGATACGGATCTGAGTTTGAGACTAAGAAAGTGAAGAAACATGAACGAGTAAATTCTTTTATTTTTTAGAAAATCAGGTGAAAAGACAACATTATATGAACCTGGCAGGGCTAGATCTGGGACAAAGGAGATTTTGAATCTGGTCTCCAAGATGTTATTCTAAGCTTCTTGTTCTGGCTAATCTCTCTGGGCTACAACTAGGCCATCTGTTAAGGTGAGATCCCACATGCCCTCACTCAGCTTTGTGTGTACTTGGTAACTAAAGCAAGTGCAGAGAAATTAAACAAACACATACATGCAACGATTCAAACACTGGGCACCGACTCATGCCAATTAATAAAAAGTACTCCTGGTGAAAATGTATGTGTAGTGCCATAGGAGATGGGAGTTTGTATGGTCATGAAAGAGCTGAAAGCCAACTGGGTACTGATTCTTGGTCTTAAGGTACCAGTCCATCAACCCTGGGCCAGAATCCCCATTCTTCGGGATGGATTTGAACATCTAAGTTTCTGTGAACATGCCATTTGTCTCCACACTGATACAGGCACTCATGTTCTTGCAGTGACTCTTCTACTTCATTTTCAGGCTCCATGGCTTTTGGGGAGATGTGGCTGCCTGCTTAGGTGCATCCCTGTAAGTTTCTGCTTGAACCCATTGCTTTCCAGACTACCTCTCTAGATAACTTTGCCTTTGTTTGTGCTTCTTTTTTCTGTGGGATATCCTCCTCTCTTTCCATTTAAATTCCAATTAGTTCATCAGGACTCAACTGGTAACATCTCCTCTTTAAAGCCATCCCTGAGGTCTTTGGGAATTGCTGATTATTCTCTTCTGTTTTCTTTTGCCTTTACTTGAACTAGGGAAACAACAAGTGGAGGGACTAACAGGCTGGCTCAATGTGTCATGGGTTTGAATCTTGCCTCTTCAGCTTGTAGCTGAAGTGACCTTTGGAATGTGACTTTTGGAAACCTCACTTCCTTGCTGGTAATATGGAAATAATGGTGTATTGTTCTGTTGTGTGTGTGTGTGTGTGTGTGTGTGTGTGTGTGTGTGTGTGTGTGTGTGTGTGTGTGTGTGTGACTGGTGATTTGAACTCAGGGCTTTGTACTTGCTAAACTGGCATGGTACTTCAATCACATCTCCTGTACTAGTTATTTTCAGGGCAAGATCTTGTCTCCTGTCTGGGCATGCACCTGAACTTTGATCTGTCTAGTCTAGACTTCTTGTCATTGTTGAGATCACAGACAGGCACCACTGTGTCCAGCTTCCTTTCATGGATATGGAGTCTCATAAATTTTCTGCCTTGTCTTGCTGTGAACCATTGTCTTCCTGTTCTTAGCCTTCCAAGCAGTTAGACATACAAGCACAAGGCACATGGCACCTGGTACGTAGTCAGTGCTCAGTCTATGACCCATGACATTATTGCTCTTTGTATCAGCAACATGCTGTTGTAATTTTGGAGTGGTTCATTCCATTTCCTCAAATCTGTAAACTCCCCAAGCAGGCACATTTCCTCTACTGCCTACCCAGTAACTTGACATTCTAGTAAACATAATGACTTATTTCTCTCTTCTTTTCCCTATTTATCTTCTGTCCTGTCTTAACTTCTTTAGACTCTCCTTCATGTTGCTACTGGAAGGAAAATTTAGAAGCTAGAGCACAGCCTCATTCCTACACAAAAGACATCCTCAGTCAATACATAAAGACCTACACTGTATCTATACTTAGCTGGAATTTGGCTTACATTTATTACATCATCAAGGCTATTTTTTTTTGCCTTCAGTGATCATCAATGGACTCAATTGAAACAGTAGAAAGTTCCTACTGTTGGCTGCTTCCTAGAAAGTGCCCTCGGCCATCCTGGTCTGCTCATTTCCCAAATATGCAACACCAAACTGGGCCCACAGAAAGAAAAGGCCAGCTTACCACAGAGAATTGATCATCAGACGCCATAGGTCAAGATACATACAGATAAGCTATTGTGTAGGATAAGGCTTTTAGCCTCCCTGACTCATGATCCTACTTTTGTTCTCTCCCATTCTTCCTTATTTTTTGTTCTCTCCCATTCTTCCTTGTTCCACAGGTGTCAGCAGATGAGCCTTGATTTGGAAACTTGGACCATTCTTGTTTCTAAGGGTATTTCATCCAGGTAGGGATTTTGGCCTATGGTTTTGCAAAGGATCAGAACTAGTTGCATGCTCTGGAATCCAGGATTTGGAATGTTTGGATGAGCCCTTGCCATCTTGGAGACGTGCAAGTCAGAGCATTTCCTGTGCTTCTACTACTTGTCTACTGGCCAAGACTTCTGCCTTGATGTGCCACTGTGTAATTCTCTCCTACTCTCTCATCTTTGGGGCTCCATGTTTGATATAACCAAACCCCTTGCAGCTAGGGCTACTGCCTTAAGCTCATCAGTGGTAGTGTCTGATTATTTGTCCTCTTTCCTAGGGTTGATCCCATCTATGCATTCCTCTGCTGATTGCAAGGATCTCCATGTACATGAATGCAGCATCAATGCTTCTTCCCTTTGGCCTCACCTGATCTCTGATCTTTAGAACCACTTAGACTGGTGTTTGTCTCTGTTCAATTTTGTGTGGATAGGCAGACATATACTGGAGTCTTTGGGTTCACGCCATGGTCTAAGCCAGCAAGACTTAGACAATTGCTGCCAGAGCAGCAGGAACTAGCTGTGTGGCATTCTCTACTATCTCTTACAAGGGCGGGCAATCTTCTTGAGAAGTAGGTTTGGCTAAGAGTGCATGTGTACCGATGCATGTGTGTGTGAAAGTTGAATAAAGGGAAATTCAGTTTGGGGTATATTCAAAGTGGGGCAAGTAGAGAATCCATCCAGAGAAATTTCCAGTAGATGATACTTGCAGAACAGTAAAATTCAAGGGAGATTAAGTGATGGACACACAGAGGTGGGAATCACAAAGACATGTAAAGTAGGTGAATCCATGAATTTGCCTAGGAAGATCCTGTAGAATGGGATGTGAAAGCCGAGACTTGAGCCTGAAAAACTCCCAACTTATGTGCCATAGGCAGTGGGAACAGAGCTTCAGTGGGTATCTTTTCCAGTCAGTTTCATATCACTGTGACAAATTACCCCAGAGAACAACTTAAAATGAGAGATGGAATTTGGTTCATGATAGGTTTCAGTCTATGGTCAGTTGGTGCTGCTGTTTCTGGGGCTCTGGTAAGGTAGCACATTATGGCAGAACGGTGTGGTGGAGCAAAATTGCTCCCTTCATGCTGTTTAGGGGATAGAGAGAGGGAGGAAGAAGAAAGAGAAGGAAGGAAAAAGGAGGACCAGGATGCAAGGTAACTTTCCAGGACACATTGCCATTGGCCTAGTTTTTCCAAATAATCCCCATTTTCCAATAATGCTATCAGGAGTAATTCATCAAGACATTGATCCATTGATTAGGTCAGAGCCCTCAGGATCCAAATGCCTTTCAATGATTAGATCTACTGACTGAGGGCCAAGCCTTCAACACGTGAGTCTATTGGGGATGTGTCATACCCAAATCATAACACTGTCTGAGAAGAAATAGCTGGAGAAATAGAAAGAGCACCTGAAGAGATTAGCTTCTTTGGAAGAGCAGACTGAAGAGATATACACAGGAGGTAACTAAAGAAGGCTATAGCTCTAGGGAGTGCTGGTGTATTAGTCAGGGTTTTCCAGACAAGCATGGATGCATGTGTATGTGTACACAGGCATGTGTGTATACACCCATGGCGATCAGATTTATTGTGATAATCATCTTATGTGAGCATGGAGGCTGAGAAGTTCCAGGATATGCGTTCTGCAAACTAGAGACACAAGAGAGCCAGTCTGAGTCTGAAAGTCTGGGAACCAGAGCAACTGATATGGTGTAACTCCCAGTTCAAGGCCAAAGGCCCGAGGTCTAGAGAACTGTTGGTATGTGTTCCATCATGAGAAGGACAGGGACCCAGGAGCTCCATTGTGAAAGCTCTGAAAAGAAAGACATTCCAGCCGAAGAAGAGCGTACATTTGGTTTTCTTTATCCCTCTTTCCCCCCTATTGGACAGTGGACTGTATGGCATCACCCATATTGCTGAGGGAACATCTTCTTTACCAGTTCCAATGTCGATCTACAGAAAAGCTCCCAGAGATACATCTGAGCTACACAAGCATCCCCTAGCCAAGTCCAAAACAACACTGAATTAACCATCACCTCCAATTTGATTGTTTTGCTTCAATGGAAGGGACTTGAGTCTATACAGGTTCTTAGGGGGAAATGAACAGGGAGACCCACATATAGAGGAGATCAGTAATGGAGGATATTCCCATGAGACATCAGGGCATGGGAGGCTGGACACAGTGGCACAATCAGTCTTTGACAAGAGAAGCCCCCTGTTGGCCTTCAGCCAGGATCCAGCAACCTTCTATTAGACAAGGAGAATGACCAGAACCATGTTGGTCGGAGGACATGCCATGCACGTAGCCTCCAGCCTAACGTTTGGCAGAGACAATCCACACAGACAAATTAGACTTGCCTGAACTTGAACTGCCTACAATAATGAAACTCTCAAAAGTGGCATATCTGGGGCTCTGACACGCATCTGCCATGACCCGTGCAGGGACAAGAGGGATTGCCAGTGACCCTGAAATGCTACCACACGGTTCCTGCCGAAGACTAATGGGAGATGGAAATCATGCCAGGAGACCGTGAGGCTACCTGGGAGTTGCTGCCCTCCCAAGGGGGGGGGGTGCGTTGCCAGGCAGGAGCTCCCCTTTGGGAATGGGTTATGAGGCTCCCTTGATGGGGCCTCTCCTTGCCCACTACCATTTTTCTTCATTATTTCTGCTATGTCACCCGTCATGTTGTCAGTTTCCTCTCAGAACTGCGATAAATGGCGTCTCTCATGTGGTGTCCTTAGGGGACACCTGTTATTTATTTCGATGATGGGCAAGATGCCATGGCTAATTAAGAAAAATTGTGGGCTGCCCACAGCCAAACCATAGTACCTTGTCAGCTCAGCTTCAGAGTCCTTCACCCCACATCACAGCCATTTCCTCCCACTCAGAGCTGGTTGGGGGCCTCCACTGCCTTCACTTAGCCCCTAAAAAATATTCCACACAACTGAACTACACTGAGAGACAGGGGCCTGGTTTCAGGCCTAGGATGCGGTGTCAATGAAGTCCTCCCTTTTGTCCACCATAAGAAACTTGGACAGACAGACAGCAGAATGTTTTCTCTTTCATGTCTTGGCAGGGAAAGAAAGGCTACTTCTCTGGCCAAGGCTGCCTTGAACACCATGACCTAGATAACCGAAATGAACCTTGCTGTGGCTGGACTGCCCATGGAGCCCAGTTCCTCCAAGCAACACAGCTTGTAGGCTCAGCGCGTTTGTGGCTGGTTTCTTCTAAACGCCTCAGATTTCTATGCCCCATGGACTGTGGTTAAAAGAAAAGGTTTTTGCACGGGAGTAGAGAAGATATTCTTCAGGAGATACAGCTCTTGGTCCCGAGTAGGAGAGAGAGCCGAGTATGAGAAGGTGCTGGTGTCAGTTGGGATGATTATCTAGGGGTCAGTGCACATTAGAATAGGGGTGCTGAGATGCTGGTGAAGTTTTCTCCAAAGGTGCTCGTAACTAGTGGGTGTTGGGGGAGATGTGAGTGGTTGCTAACCTGGGGCAGAACTGCTGATAACTCCTGTGCTTTTAGCATCCTTGGAATTCTGGAATTTTCCACCGAAATTCTCTTTTCACTTCAGACATCCATGTGGTTGCCTGGGTGCCTAGTACATTCCTCACATGCCCGAGAAAGGAGGCAGAGGGTGGTGGGGATTCCAGAGCAGGGAGAAGAGAAGGGATGCATACACATACACATATACTCATATCTATACGTATATCTATCTATCTATCTATCTATCTATCTATCTATCTATCTATCTATCTATCTATCTATCTCTATATATATCTGGGTTGCAATAGGTTTGGTTGGAAATTGTGCTGAGCCCAGCATGTAAGTTCCAGAGTGGTTTGTGCTACAAATGAGGGCAGGAAACCCAAACACATGCCTGACACTGTGATGTCGAGGTTATCTTGCTTTCTTGACACCTCTGCTTAGCATGCCTACCTTCCAGTCTTTCCTGCTGGCCAGACTGTCAGAGCAGGGACTGAGAAGAAATCACATTGTATTCAGAGACCTGATAACTTCAGAGCAGATTGTTTTCTTCACACTGGGACACAGCACAGCCTCCTCCTTCTATCTCCTCTTTGGTTTCGTGTTGTATCGGTTTTAACACACAGGCTGGAACAAAAGTCCACTGTGCGTGGCTCCCTCCTTCCATTTACTGTCTGGTGCCCTTTGCTTCCCCCACCCAGCCCTGATATCCTCTGAGCAGAGACCATCAGACCTCAGAGATTTGATCTGGGGTTGTCATTCCAAGGAGCTGAAGATTTCGGGAATTGTAAATATCTCCGATCAAAACTGGAGCGACTAATCTGAGCACAAGTTGCTACATTGCTGAAGGAAAAAGCCGTTGTCTGGATTTCTCTCATTCCCCAGTCCAGGAAAGCAAATATTCACAGGGAGAAAAGAAATGAAGAAGAAAGAGAAGAAAGATCATTTCCCCATCTCCCCCTAAGTGTGGATGTGTAGGTTTGTACCAGCAAGCTGGCATGACATCAAAACCTGTATCCACTCTTGGATCCTTTCAGCTGCCTGGACAGATGCAATTTCTATAAATCACTGGAGAAACCTAGGAAGATCTTGGCATTTGAGACCCATTTGTGAGATCAGGGTCACTCCCACAGATCAGACTGTGTGTGAACCTTTGGGTCAGGAGTTCCGCAGGCTGCAGAAGCATGCCCAAGAGGAATAAGCAGCCACACACTATTCCCTACAGTGTTTTTTTTTTTTTTTTTTTTTTGCATCAACTAGTTGTACAAGGGATTCCCATTTTGACATGTCCTTATACACACATACAACATGCCTTGATCAGACCCACTTCATTCTCTCTCGTCTTCCTCCCTCTCCCCAAGCCAATCTCAACAAGCTTCCATGTTTCATTTTCTTTAAAAAAATTGTACTAGTAGTTGGGCTTTGTTGGCTCATGGCTGTAATCCTATCTACTCAGGAGGCTGAGATCTGTAGATCTCAGTTCAAAGTCAGTCTGGGCTGGAAAGTTTGTGAGACTCTTATCATCAAGTAAGCACCAAAAAAGTCAGAAGTGGAGTTGTGGCTCAAGTAGTAGAGCACTATGCTTGATTACAAAAGTGTAGGGACAACACCTGAGTTCAAGCCCCAGGTCTAGCACACACACACACACACACACACACACACGCACACACACACACACACACACAATTGTACTACCTCTAGTGTATTTAATTGTTCAAAAAAGTTTCACTGTGAAACATTTTATTACATGTATATAATGTACTGTGATAAAATTCATTCCCTGTATGACTCTTATCCCTCTCCCTTTTAAACATTTTAACTGGTTTCATTATTCTGTTTTCATACACGTGTATGAATGTTTGTCATAGTCACCTCACTTAACTCTCTCTTGTCACCCTCCTTTTCTTGCGTCGTCTATATTTCACATGTGAGAGAAAATATACAACATTTACTTTTCTTAGATTGGCTTCTTTTGTTTAACATGATGACCTTTGGTTCCATCCATTTCCCTGTAAACAGCATAAGTTTATTCTTCTTTATGCTTGAATAATGCTCCATTTTGTATATACATATTACATTTCTCTTACTCATGCATCTGCCAGTGGGTATCTGGGCTGATTCCATAACTTAGTTATTGTAAATATCCTATGCGGTATCCTAAATATCCTATATTGTAAATGTTCTATGTGGTGATACACTTAGAATCCTTTGGATACATGCTCAGGAGTGCTATAGCAAGATCATATTGTGATTCTATTTGCAGTTTTTTGAGGAACCTCCATGCTGATTTCCATAGTGGATACACTAATTTACATCCCCACCAGCAGTGTAGGCAGTTTCCTTTCTCCTGCATCCTTTCCATTATTGGTTGTTGTTTTCTTGATAATGGCCATTATCAAGGATGGGGTAAGAAAGAATCTCAATGTAGATGTGATTGTTGCCATTGCTTCAAGCATTGCCTCTGAGGTCAACTGTTGGGAGAAAACAAAGGGGGAATATACTGAAGAACAGATGAAGACACAGGTACCACACCAACTCCAGGATCAGGTGCTCATCTGGGGTATTTGTGATTATGATGAATTTGTGGACTAGCTAATACTGAGTACTGGGGGAGGGGAAGAAGGCAACTAGTAGAGTCATATTATAGGACCTGACCCATTCCAGAGGGAATCCTCAAGCTCTCCCAGCTACAGAGGCAGCCTCCTGGCCTCTCACTGCCTTTGAATCTCAGGTAGCCAGCTCCTCATTAGAACTATGCCCAACCATAGGAAGTTCTCGGGGTAGCTCCTGGACAGGGCCAGCATCCTTAAGAGGTCCGGATGGTAGAATTCAGACATGAACACTCTAGACACGAGGACTGGTGTGAGCAGCACAACACATAGGTCCCTAATCTAGATGCAGATGGAGAGTCCACTTTGACAATTTTTCTGCTTCTGTATAATTCTGGAAATCTCTCTCTAGGAATAGCATATCCTATCGAAGGCCCTCATTACTCCTCTCTTAAAGAAAGATGTATTCTTTTCCCAATTGAGCTCATGTCAGAGAAAGTGATATTTGAACTGGTCTTCATATGTGTCTAAGGGTTCACTAGTAGATTGTGTTTTTCTCACCTTCATTCTTGGCTGATTCTGAATGCCAAGTACCGTGCAGGCATGAGTTTTTACAAAGATGAGGTCACTGGCTTCAAGGAAGATACAATTTAATGCAGGAGACAGACAGAAATAATTAACTATGATAGAAGATTGAATGGAATAAGGGCTAAATAGCAGCATTTGAAATGACTTCTGCCTTGAGATTCAATCTGAGGCTGGCTAAGTCTAGGCTGCTACCTGAGAAGGACAGCTTTTGTCCTCTAGTTCTTCTGAACTAACTCAATAGAACACAACCTTTAATCCTTCCTCAGAATTTCTGCCTTAATTCCTCCTGCCAAGAAATGCCTTGATGTAGTCTTCTTTTTTCTTCAACCAAATGACAATAATGATCGTTTCTGAATGCCCAACACTTCACAAATAACTTTAGACCTTGGAGAAATAATTGTATTGGTAAGTGAGAGAACTCTGATTTACACCTCACTGTGTCTAATCTTACGTGCTCCTATTGCTACATCGTCTTGCTTCTATATTAGTTTTGAATTTACTCAAAACCACTTTGGAATGAGATGGGGTATATGTGATTATTTTAAAAGTCTCTTCTAATCTGTATAGAAATCTTATATAAGTTAGAGAATGACAAATACTTTCTTGGAAGAGTTGAGATTTATCTTGTTTAAAATTAAAAGAGTGATAATAATGCCACAAGGCTTTAAATTTCCAGAGCTTGCACACACATTATACCATTTCATCCACTTAGCCACTTACATATACATTTAAATGGCACCCACATTAGTTACCCCAAATATATCATCTATTTAAATAACTTATACATGGCAAGCATTCTTCTAAGTGCTTTACATATATTAATTCACGGCAACTTATAAGGAGTCATAATCATGATTACCATTTTAAAGATAAGAAACCAAGACAGACATAGAAGGGTTAAGTAACTTTTCCTAAGTTACAAACCCAGTAAATGCAAAGCTGAGATTTGAACCCAAGCAGTCTATCTCATAGATATTGTGCTTTACCGAAGAGGACTCCTCAGCTGCTTTTTTGAATTATGATTCCTACCTGTATAGCTAAATGACCCATTATGGGGTTCACTTTACTTCTTACTTTCCAGCTAGCTGATTGGAAGCTCTAAGCCTGACTTTCTCCTTAGGCATTTGTGGGGGCCAGATGTACTGTACATCTGGAATGTTGATCAGCAAGTTCCAGGTCAAAAGAAAAAAAAAAAAGTTAGTCTAAAACTACAGAAACATGACATTTTGGTGTAGGTTACAATAGTATGGATGAATATGAAAGGTAACATGAAATGAGATTGGACAGTTGCTAATACAATGTAAGGATCACCACATTGCACTACAAGCAATTAGGATCCACCAAAAGATTATAAGGAGGGGATTGGTGTTACCAGATGTCTTTCTTTAGAAAAATGATTGCTGTATTGGTAGAGGGTGAAACCGAAGCAGAGAAAGCTGGCTACTGCTTGGAGCCTTTCTGCAGTAGTTCAAATGGGAGACAATGAGATCAAGGCATGAATTTGAACAGATGAGACAGATTTGTGGGCTACTTGAGAGTCGTTGTGACTGGATTACCACAAAGGATGATGGGATCATGGAGCGTGAGTGTGAGCAGAAGAAAGAGGCGAGGTGCATTCCTCATTCCTGGCTGCCTTGTTTGGTTATAGCATTAAATGGTCATATTCCAACCAGCCTACCATTGAGCAAGCTTACTTCAGTGATAGGCCACAGGCTTCACTGTGTCTTCAACCAGATCATGCTTCTAGGGCTTTAGAAAAAGAAGACGGGTGTTATCAGAAACTCAATGAACCCTATCACACTCTTGCTACTTGAGTTCTTGTCCGTATCAGTCAATCACGTTGAAAATGACAACACACCAGGACAAGGAAAAGGGGGTGATACAAGAGTCCTCTCCCTTTCAGTCCTTCCTTATTCACCACCAAGCTGAAGGCGAAGTGTTGATAGAGTAGGCACACACCAAACAGTGAAACTAAGAGTTCTGTGCAATATTTCACCATTCCAGTAAGAGCCAATTCAAGTACATGTAAGCTAGGAAATGACTGTGTGTATGCTTACATTTGCATTTTAAACCAGCATTGAACAATATAGAGATGAAAGGTGACACGCTCATAATTTAAAGCTTGACTTAGAATGACGATTGTCCCTATTTCATCTTATAAGTAATGGGATACTCTTAAAGACAGAGCTTTGGATAAGGGGCTGTGAATTTTCACTTAGCACTGAGTTCTGCGAATGATGTCTGGCTGAGACCTGGAACAAATACTGTACACTCATGAAAAAGAATACACCAATGCTTCATGCATCAAGTTAATAGCTATCAAAGGCTTTCCACAGGGCCAAACACACACGATGATAGCTGTTAGAGCAATGGCCGCATGGGTGCCTCTGGGGGGAAAGGAGAGAAAAGGGCAGAGTCTGTGAGACTGGTAGTCTGAAAGAGAGAGAGTCAGGTAAAATGATTTTTTTTTAAAAGAAAGGACTTTCAGAGTGGACCTTGTGGCTCGGGTGTGTTGCCACAGCAAAAGGTCACCTCATGCATTGGAGGTCAGATTGGCTGTAGCAAAGGAACTCACAATCCTGGATGCTTCTGTGATTCCATGAGTCACCCACTTGAAGACTGAAGCCATTTGGGATGACGACAGAGATGTGGTGGGAAGAATTATGAGCCAGGCAGAAGGTCTGGAGGAATCTGTGAGGGTGACTGATCAGTCAGTGGAAGCGGTGGAAATGGGAATAGTGTTATACAGTTGGACGTCGGACTGGAAAAGGCTCAAAAGAGGAAGAGCCATTGATCAGAGCTGTTTCTTTCAACTTGAGCTCGGCTCCAAAGGGGTGAAGATAAGAGTAGCTAAAAATCTAATAGAGGAAGGAGTTTAAAAAAGAAAAGAAGCATAAATTCATTCCTGAAGGCCAAGGAGGGCAAAGCCAAGAATGAACAGGAAGAACCTCCCAAGGCCTAATGGGGAGATAATAGGATCATAGACACCAATGTGGGCGAAAGGTCAAAGGACAGTGAAACAGACCAGCATAGCAGTTAGGAGGACATATATGGAGAAGGTCAATATACTAGGCAAAGGCCCATCAGACTAACAGGGATTCATTGAATGCCGGCTGCCCCTATGAGCTGTTGAAAGCCCATTGACCCCTGCCTCCACAAGGCCGCACCTGGCTGCCAAGTTCTCTGCAGGCCCGCACACCCCTGTTCCTCCCCCATGAGGCAGTGAGCATATAATAAAAACATACCAAAACATTTTTTTTTCCATCTAAAGCAAATTAAAACTGGTTTGAAGGCTGGGAGTTTGGCTCTGCAATAGAGTGCTTGCCGAGCATGCACAAGGCCCAGCCTGGCAAGCAAACAAAGAAAACGAAGCTAGCATGAGATTCCCCAAGGTTGCCAAGGTCCACATGTTTGGGGGCATCTTTATATTTAGTCACTTGGGCCAGACATGATGATGTGTGACTGCGATCTCAACACTCAGGAAGCTGAGGCAGGAGGATCATGAGTTCAAGGCTAGCCTTAGCTACATAGTCAGACCTGTCTCAGTTAAAAAACCAGAAACGAAAACAAGCAACACACACACACACACACACACACACACAAACACACACACACACACACACACACACACACAAAGGCTGTAGACTCAGCGTGACGGTAGAGTGCTTGCTTAGCATGCACAGGGCCCTGGCTTCAATCCTTAGTAGTTTAAGGACAAAGCAAGAATGCACTTGGATTTCCAGGTCCCAGAATAAGGCCTCTGCAGTCTGGCCCTCCATCTGTGGTGATTACTTGGAGATGCTCTGTGCCTAGGCCCACAGGGCAAGCTGGCACTGTCTCTCAGCTGGAGAGGCTTTGGAGAATATAAAAGTCCTGCCCTGGGGACAGCTCTCTATGCTGGGACCCTACCTCCTCAGAGGCACTGCTTTCTGTAAGCAAGGGCCCTTCTTTCTCCCCATTCCCCTTTCCCCTTTCTAAGGACCCAGTCCTGTTCCTCAGCCAGCCCTTCCCTTGTTAAACCCTGTACTGTAAAGCTACCAAACTCCTCCCCTACATGACAAATCCTATTTAATCGCTGGATTGTCCCCGAGTTTTAGCAAAAAAATAATGGCACCTGGCAACTTCTCCTTTATGCTATGAAACAGAGGTAAATGTTATTAACCCAGGGAGGAAACCTAGACCTCAAGGACACAAAAGCCTGGGGAAGGGACAGAGGGAGGGCTGAGGAGGAGGGAAGGAAAAGCCTTTGTGTGGAACCTGCTGCACAGAAAAACAAGACATAGGTAATTTCTGAGTCCGTTATTCTGCTCCATTAACGTCTCAATAAATTGCCCGGCTGTATGCAAATTCTCTGGAATGGAGTAGTCTTGGAAGTCACCCTCGGAGGGGAGTATTATGAAACCCTAGAACTGCCCAAGTGTCCCACAGGCCTGCCGTAGTGGCTGGGATAAGGTTGCTGAGCCTGGTATAGAAAGTGACCAGATTTCGGCACTGGGTCCCCATGGAGCAACATTCTTGTACCCCGGTGACCTTCCTGAAGCTCCCTGGAAGATGACATCAGGCCCCGTGGCTTCAGTGTGAGGGCCTGCAAACACAGACTAGAGAGCAGTTGCCTGAGACTGGGGGAAGAATGAGGATGTGTTTTGGCGCCAGATACAACAAGCAAAGTGCACAAGCCTTACTCACCAAGGGAAAAGGGTCTTAGGGACCCTTTTCTGCAGCCACAGATTCGGAATGAGTCCCTCAGTCTGTTCTCATTTGAGATGGAGAGAGACACGGAGAAGTTAGAACACTCTTCTGTTTTCTTTTGTTTATGAAGAAACCAGTCCTGGCCAGTCTCTTCTTCTCCATGTACACTCAAGGGCCAAGGTCAAAGACTGAAAATAACAGCCACTGCCTTGGTTCACCCCAAAGCCTCATCTTCTTCTTTGTCTTTATATTTTCCTAATTTTTGATTCATTTCTAGGAGTCATATAGCAGGTGCATGCCGTGTGTGTGTGTGTGTGTGTGTGTGTGTGTGTGTGCGCGCGCGCACGCGCATGCACGCATACGCGCATGCATGTGTGAGACAACCTTAGAAAGGGGCTTTAGTCAGAGAATCAATACTTGCTTCAAATGTGAAATTTACAGGAAGGACCTGGGGGAGGAGAAAGAAGTGGAGGCAGATGACTGGAAGGCTGTGGGAAGAGTTGACTTTCTTGGAGAATGGCCAGCCTAGGCCTGGGAAAGGCCACCCCCAGAGGGAGGCCTGCTCCCCTAGCTGCTCTTCCCCCAAGCTGGGGCCTGGCCAGCAGGGAGTGGCTCCCCGGAGGACCCTGTTGAGACTGTACTGGGGGGCTGCTGGGTAGGGGCACACTCAGGAGAGGCTGGCAGGTGGACCCTAGAGGCTTTCCTTGGAGAAATGTCCTTGGAAGACAGGTTCCTAAGTAGACGTTCCAAGCGATGACAACAGATTGGTGTGATGTCCAGAGTTAGGGCCTTGAGATGGTGGCACTCTTGACAGCATTCAGGAGGCAAAGTTTCCTTTCACAGACTCTCCTGGGGTGGTCAGGGGAGGGACAGGTCTGGCCTTAGAGGGAGAGGTTAAGAAAGCCAGCCTGATCTCCGTTAAGAGGATAGACAAAAACGTCTGGCCAGCTGAACAAAGGTTCAGAGTCATTCTTACATCCTAGACTCCTGCAAGAAACCAAAGCAAGTGTCTCTCTTGGGTATGGTGTAGGCCATCATGGGTGGAACCAGCAGGGGCTTAGCAAGCACAAAGGAACCCAGATGCAGCACATCCTGGCACCCTGCATATGCTGACTGCGCATCCTGGCACGAATGGCGTGCCCACTTGCTGTGCTGGGGTCCGCTTCCAGCCAGGGCCTAAAAGGGTGTTGAGCCTGCAGACTGCCGGGCCTCCACCTTCAAGAGGCCTCCAAGACTGCAAGGTGCAGAGGCAGACAGAGCCAGAGATAGGACTAGACCCAGTGGATCTCACCATGAAGGAATGACTTGGACCCAAGTTGTCCCTGCAGATTAGGAGACTGGAATGAAGCAGCAACAATCCAGGGCCCTCAGAAAAGAGTTCACTTTGGTGTTCTTTAGTCTTCTTATCTTAGAGAAGTCATATTACTGGGACATAAGAAATACTCTTGGGCTGGGAATATGGCTTAGTGGTAGAGTGCTTGCCTTGCATACATGAAGCCCTGGGTTCAATTTCTTAGCACCACATAAACAGAAAAAGCCAGAAGTGGCGCTGTGGCTCAAGTGGTAGAATGCTAGCCTTGAGCAAAAAGAAGCTCAGGGACAGTGCCCAGGCCCGGAGTTCAAGCCCCAGGACTGGCAAAAAGAAAAAAAAAAAAAGAAAAAAAAGAAATACTCTTAAAAAACTTCCTTTCCTTTACTCTGTTTCCTCTGTTTCCTCCATTTCCTCCCTCCCTCCCTCCCTTCCTTCCTCCCTCCCTCCCTCCCTCCCTTCCTTCCTCCCTCCCTCCCTCCCTCCCTTCCTTCCTTCCTCTCTCCCTCCCTCCCTCCTTCCCTCCCTCCCTCCCTCCCTCCCTTCCTTCCTCCCTCCCTCCCTCCCTCCCTTCCTTCCTTCCTCTCTCCCTCCCTCCCTCCCTCCCTCCCTCCCTCCCTCCCTCCCTCCCTCCCTTCCTTCCTTTCTTCCTTCCTTCCTTCCTTCCTTCCTTCCTTCCTTCCTTCCTTCCTTCCTTCCTTCCTTTCCTTCTTCCTTCTTTTCTTCTTCCTTCTGCTGTACTAGAGTTTGAACTCAAGGCCTTCTGCCTGCTGCCTCTTGAGCCACATCCCTACTCTTTATCCTTTAGCTTATTTCTTTTTTAGCTAGAGTTTTTGTGTTTCTACTTGTTGTTTCTCATGTCTGGAATTACTGGTGCATGCCACACTACTCCTGGTGCTAAAAATTTCTTTAAGTCAACTAAAATCCAGTCTTAAGCTCCCATACTTCTGAACAACTTGAAAATTTTAATTTTAGTCAATGAGACTCCTTAGTCAGGATTGTGCAAAGATCCTGGAGTATTATGCAGTGCAGGCGAGGCATTTAGAAGTGTTTTACTCAATCAATGAATATCTTTCTTTGATACCTACTTGATCCAAACACAGAATATATGAACAAAAGAGACAGAGTTTCTGCTGTCAAGGAGTTTGCATTGTGTAGGGGATGGGGGGAAGGGGAGGTGCATGTTGATAGCGGCAGGTAATAAATGTATGAACAAATGAATCAACCAATAAATACAGGCTAATGATTTCAGGAAGAAGTAAGTTTGCCCAATAAAGGACATACCTGTTCCAAGCTTGTGTTCTAAATGGCTGATGAGACAGAGTATGAGTCAGATAGAGGGGCCCCAAATGCCAGCATATGGCTCATCAAAGCCAGGCTGGAGGATGTGACTCAGGAGTGCAAGCAACAATGGCTTCACCAGGCTGAACCCTGGAATTAGATCAATTTGCATATCCAATCTTGGGAAGTGATGATCAACCTCAGGCCTCCCCCACAAGGGGCAGGTCTGTCACTGTTAAATCTCCTTCCTGGTCTACAGGGGACCAGCCAGCATCATCTCAGCCTAGAGCATCCCAGGAAGAGAGGGAGGGGCTAAGCCAAGTGTCCTTAGCAAGTTCTCCAATCACAGAAGACATCCTGACTTTGCACTGCAGTGACGAAAGGCAATGGAAAGATACTGGTTGTACTGTCTAATTTAGGGTCCTTCATCTGGAAGAAACCCTTGGCAGGGTCCTTTTCCAACCATGGGGTGAGCACAGTGGATGGTGAGCTAGACAGTGAGGAATGTGTGTGTGTGTGTGTGTGTGTGTGTGTGTGTGTGTGTGGTAAATGGTGAATGCTTTAGCCAGAGTGAGCAGCTGACAGTTGAGCAGACATAGAATAATGGGAAGGAAAAAGGTGCTCTGTGAACAATCATCCCCTCCTGCCTACCACGGATTGGTCCCAAATCTGCAGGTGCTCACATGCCTTATATAAAATGCCACCGTATTTTTCTTACAAACCTACACAATCCTCCCATCTATGTAAACCACTGCTAGGCTATTGATAACACTCAATATAATAGATGTGCTATGCAAATTCATTGTTCTACTATAGTGTTTACAAAATAATGACAAGGAAAAGTGCGTGTATGTTCAGAACAGATGAAGGTGGTTGTTGTGGTTTTAAACAGTCTCAATCCATAGTTGGTTGCATCTGTGCAAACTGTAGTTAAGGAGGGCTGATGTATTGTTGGCTGAGGGTGGGAAGGAGTCTTAAGGCAGGGATGGAGGTGGCGATAGGCAAGGGCCAAAGTGCTAAAGTGGAAGCAATTTGGTTGCGTTCAGAGAACAAAAGGCAAACCAATGCCTCAGCAGTTGTACAGGATGTGGTTTAGGCAGAATAGGAGGCAGGGCTGTGTGGTGGAGAGGAGAAGAGGAGAGGGGAGAGGAGGGAGGTGGTGGTGGGTCTAGGTGTGGAATTATGGGTGCTGTTCAAATTGCAAACTGCAGCCTCTGGAGTGAGTATTAGTGGAGGGTGGAAGCAAGCCACCTTATAAGAAGTTACCATCTCTTGATTTCTGGTCAAAGGTCCTTGCTTTTGTCGAGAGTGGCTTAATCCAGAAACAATGGGCTTTGGCATGCCTTTCCTGTCTTCATCAGTCATTTGAGATGAGGATGAAGAGGCAGAGGCAATAATGGCGCTTTGTGTAGTTACCAGTGCTGCCTATAGATTTCTGGATAAGTTAACAACTCTCCAGTTTTTGCCTAGCTGCTACATGAGCTAGGTGTTGAACTTGGGGCTGAGCAGCCTAGGGAGTTGAAAAGAGAGTTGATCTGGGACTCAAGAATTGGAAGAAGCCTCTGCAGATATAGAATCCAATTTCCTCACTTTTTAGCAGACAGTCCAGTAAGGTGAGACCAAACGGAATGGAAGAGGTGAGAGACACCCAAACTTTAGATTCCTTCTCTGGAGCCCTTTCTATTACTCCATATTAATATCGTGGCCTTATTATCCTAAAGTAGATTCCATCTTCTTAGAGACAAATAATGAATGGATAAACAAGCATTCATGGAACATCTGTTATGTTTGGGACTCTCACTTCATCCTGGCTCTATATTCCCTATATCATTCATTGCCTTTTTCTCATCCTTCTTGGCTTTCCTCCTTTTCCTTCCTCCCTCTTTTCATCCACTAAAGGTTGAACTTAGTCATGAGGTCATGAGTATCTTTGATATTGTTTCTCTTTCTATATAACATGTCAATCACCATTGCCCTCTTTCTCTGTCCTGGTTGTAAGTATTACCTGTACTTTGCAAATTCTTGGTCCTACTCAACTAGCAGAATTTTTTTTAAATCAGTAGTTGATAGAAGGGAATAAATAACTCTGTAGGCTGGGTCAGCCATTCCTGAGTGTCCCAAGCCTGCACCTCTTCTGCCCTTGTTTTCCTGAACCCTTTCCCCTAGTTCCAGCTCTGAAGTTTATCTCCCTGTCTCTGTCTCTGTCTCTCTGTCTCTCTCTCTGCCCTCACGACCTGGAGAAAGACAGGGCAGCTGGTGGTCAGCCTTGTGCCTGCATTTTGGACTTAATTATCTCAGTGGGATTGCCTGGGGCACAGAGGTCAGGGCCTAGAGCAAAAGGTCACCCCAACAAACTTGCAAGTCCCGTGGGAGTAGGCAGCTCTCTGGCAGCCTCCCAGTACTCTGGCTGGCCCAACCCTCTGTAAAACTTCAAATCTGTGCAGCCCAACAGGAACAAATAAAAATAGAGAAAAGAGGTTTACAGCAGGATTTCTCCAGCAACTCTAATTTGGGTTGGATCATTCTTTGTTCTGGGCACTGTCGGATATTTAGCAAGATGCCCAGCCACTAGATGCCAATAACATTCCCCATATTTGTGGCAAGCCAGATTTTCTAGAGACATTGCCAAATGTTCCCTAGGGCTGGGGTCAGTACCTCCAGTAAAGATCCACTCATTTAGAATGCTGCGGTTGGAAATGTAAGAAACTGAAGACACATTCAACTAGCTTGTCACTAGCTAGGTGGGTCTAGTTATAAGTCTTGTTTTTTATGTGTACAGTGTGTGTGTAATAGTAAATGATAGAAAGCCCTCTCCCTGATTAAGTGCTGATTGGTTCTAGGGCAATTGATACTTTAGTGAACAATTCAAGCTAGTGCTTGAATTCTTTGTCTTCTAGAAAACACCAAGTGAGCATAGAAAACAGAACCCAGAAAAAACTGAGCTCCATAGAATAGATACCCAAGGGCTGGGAATGAGTCTTAGTGGTAGAATGCTTGCCTAGCATGCCTAAAGCCATGGGTTCGATTCCTTAGTACCACATACACAGAAAAAGCCAGAAGTGGTGCTGTGGCTCAAGTGGTAGAGAGCTAGTCTTGAGCAAAAGAAGCTGAGAGACAGTGCCCATGCCCTGAATTCAAGCCCCAGGACTGGCCAAGAAAAAAAAAAAAAAAAAAGAACAAACATCCAAGCCCTGAGGGCATCAAAAGACCACATCCTTTTTATTCAGCCTCCTTCCATTTCCCTTCTTTGCCCAATAGGTGAGAACAGAGAGACCAGAGCTGGTCTGGAGGCAAGGAGGCTAGGTGGAGTTGAGTTTGATGATCAAGAATTATTAGAGAACCTGGATGAAGCGATAATGGAGAGAGTTATAGGCAGTTTAAAATAGTGACTTGAAGCATCAAGGAAATGTAAATCAAAACTCCATTGAGACTCCACTAACCCCAGCCAGAATGGTAATTACCAAGAAAACAAACAACAATAAATGCTGGCTGGTAATGCAGCAGTGGTGGAGGAACTCTTACATTAAATGTGGGGATGAAAATACTGACTTCCCCATCAGTATGGAGTTTCCTCAAGAAACCAAGAATAGAATTATTACATCCTCAGCTATACCACTCAAGTCAGCATACACTACTGCACACCCAAGTTTACTGCAGCACTACTCAATCATGTAATCAGCCTCGGTGCCCATCAGCTGATGAATGGATAAAGAAAATGTGGCATATATTCATGATGGTGTATTATTTAGCCCAAAAGGAGAATACACTTTTGCTGTTTGCAGGAAAATGGATATTATGTTAAGCAACATAAGCCAGGCCTAGAAAGACAAATATTGCATGTTTTCTCTCCTAGGTGGAAGATTGATTTTTTTTTTTAAAAGACATGAAATCAGAAAGGTGACTGTTTGGGAAGAAGAATGGGGCAAGCAGGAGTGGGAGATGGGGGAACAAGAAATAATAATGAGGGGAGTGCATATTATCAAAGTACATTATATACATGTGTGAAAATGATATCACAACCCAATTTTTTGGGTATAATTAGTCCAGGCTAATAATTTTGTATTATTATTAATAAGTTTTTTATTGTGAAAATAGTGTACAGAGGGGTTACAATTACATGAGCAAGGTAATGAGTACAGTTCTTATCAAGTATTGTTGCCTCCTCCTTTGTTTCCCCTTCCCATCCCTGCCCTTCCATTTCCCCTTCCCCTCCTGCCAAAGTTGTAAAGTTTGTTTTTCAACAACGTCTTGTACAAATGGGTCCACCTGTATCCCTGTTTAAACAGTTTGTTTTTGCCCTTCTCCTCCACAAATTATACCAACATCAAATACAATGAAAACAGGGGTTAGACCATGGGGAAGGAACATATAAAGCAACAAAGAAATCATCTTATAACTATGTTAGAAACAATAACAAGAAAGAAAAACCACTTGAGTCCTTATCTTGGGGTTCATTTCGCCTAACATCAACTTACTGCAAATAAGGGACCTATGTTTCTTTGGGCCTGGCTTACTTCACTTAATATAATTTTTTCCAAGTCTTTCCATTTCCTAACAAATGGAGCAATGTCATTCTTTCTGATGGAGGCATAGAATTCCATTGTGTATATATACCACATTATCCAGGCTAATAATTTCTTGTAATGAACCTAGGTAGAAATGGTCAGAAGAGAGTCCTCAACTTGAAATGGCCCCGATAGTTAGGGAAAAAATGGATGGTGTATGTTTCCCGGGTTTTTGATGAACTGGAGAAATGAGAGTGCGATGGAGGGGGAGTTCACAATGGGCAGGAATTCTGACCCCAGTGCCCATGGGTATCAGCCTTCTAGACATGCTGAACACGGAATGACAAGGCAGTATCCAATAGAATTGTCCGGAAAACACCGGGAGTCAGCCAACTGGAGCCTAGGAAAGAACTCAGAGCTGGGGTTTGAGATAGTAGAGGCTTCACACTTCATGCAAAAGGCTGTACATGGGGAAAGATGTAGGGGTTACATCTGAGCCTTAGGCCATAGAGAGGAGATAGAGAGGGAGAGGGAGAGGGAGAGGAAAGAGGGGTGTGTTGGGAGGAAGTAGCCCTTCCCCAGGGAAGGAAGGAGGCTGCAGAAGGTGAGAAGCTCTGAAAGTGGTCGTTGAGCTGATACCGAGGTTGGGTTGTGCATGGTCGAATATGTCATTCTAAAAGAGGGTGGAGTTTGTGTTGTAGGATGTCACCAGATTGGTGGGGTGTGAGGAGATGGAAGCAGGGGTTGATTGACAATTTTGTCTGTGGACCTAAGGTGAAATTTGGAAGTATGTGGTTAAAATAAGTGATTCCGAACAAAAGGCCACATGAATATAGAGAAAAGAGTTGTTTCAGAAATTGTCTTAAGGTGGACTGAACGTAAGTCAGGCTCTGGCAAGCAAGTGAGACCTGACTGGTGGAGAACCGAACAGTAGATCCAAGGTAACCTTTGTGCATCTGCTTCATAGTCACTTCTGGAGAGTCTCCAGGTAAGCAAACTGGGTTTGAAACGCAGAACATTTTGTGTTGAATATAGTATAAGTAGAGGGAAAAGAAAAATGTTCTGGAAAGAGTTTCTGCTGTTTGCTTCTAGGGTCCCCTGTAGGTGGGGAGAAAGTTAAATAATAAGCAGTGACTTTTTGTTTATGGCATGCTAATGTTAATTGTGTTTGTGGGGGGGTGGAGTGAGAACTCAGACTTTGAGTTAGAGAAGTGAACCTCAATTCACCATCCCTTCCTGTTCTTGGGTGTGGCCTAGGAGAATCCTCCCTGGGAAGCATGCATAGTAATAATCCTGCTTTCTATGGATGCTGGTAGGAACCAGTGAGATAACCCATGCAAATGACCATCAGATCACTCATTGATCCATTGCTTTTGGAAAGGGAGAAAACTTAGAGTAAATTGTAACGGAGGTGCCTCCAGGGTTGGAGTGGAGAGGACGCCAGCCAGGTTGCCGCTGCCAAAGCCTGTGCTCTCTGCTCTTCACTGGCTTTCCTTTCTCTTCTTCACATATGTTAACTGCTTTTTATGGACTGGACAACATGCAGTGCCTGTAGGCCTTTCTCCGTCTCCCTCTGTTTCTCTCTCGCACGCGTAGGAGTGAAATGGCAGGTGTGGGGACTGGGGTGGAGGGAAGGGCAGAAAGATAAATAAGGCAGAATCCGTCCTTGAAGTGCCTATGGTCCAGGCTGGTGGGAAAGGCATTATGTAGACAGGTAATTAAAATAAAATGTGATAAGCACCCGAATGGACTACAGAAACGACGTGTGGCAGCCTGAAGGAAGAGAGAGTGTGCACGGGAGGGAGGCTTGGGAAGGGCTGCAGAGCAGCGCAGGGCTTGTTCCTGGTCCGTGACTTGGTAGGTAGAGATCGGGGTGAGCGTTTTCCACGTGTTACAAAGGCCAGAAGCCCATTGTAGGCACGGGATGTTCTAGAAGAGAAAACGCTCGAAAGCTCAGCATTTAGGGTACTTGTCAAGAGGAGCAGATGATGCTATAAATAGGGTGGGACTAGGAGCTTTATCTTTGAAGTATGGGGAGCCAGTCTTTGGGTGGGGGAATGAGTACAAGTGGCCACTTTCCTTTTCCATGTATTCCCAATCAACCCATTAAGTGTGCAATTCACTGGCTTGTAATACACTTGCTCAATTGTTCAAGCACAGCCATGATGAACTGTATAAGATTTCCACTGCCTCCCAAAGAAACCTCATAGCATTAGCAATGAGACAGGGCCCTCCCCCTACTCTCTCCATCTCTGGGTAGCCACTCTCTGCTTCCTGTCTCCATAGCTTTACTTGTTCTGGATACTCATATAAATAGTCATGTACCATGTGGCCTTGTTTGATGGTCTTCTTGCACATAAGAGAATACATTTGGTGTTTCTGTATGTAATGGAATCAGAGAGGGAAGGAAGGCAATTATAGTCATCATAATCTATTCAATTCCTGATAATGGGACAAAGAAACTCAAGGAAACTGGTTTTGCAGGGGGGAGGGGAGAGGAGGGAGAATGATGGAGTGGGAGGGGGATTGACCAATGCACTGGATACATAAATGGACGTATCAAAACGAACCTCCCCCATACGATGAATTGACACTAATAAACTTAAAGACACCATTCATTTTCACAGTTGGATAATATCCCATCAGCAGGGCTGGGCCACATTTCAATTGTCCATTTGTCAGCCTGTTTCCACCTCTTGTTTGTTTTGAGTCATGCCACTGTGAACATTCGCATACAAGCTTTCCCGTGGACACCTGCTTCCATTTCTTCTGCTTGTCTACCGTAGGGTGGAATGGCTGGGCCACCTACTAACTCTTTCATCTTTTGAGAAACTTTTCTAAACAGCTGCATCTGTCCTCCGCCTGCCCCCCAGCAACATCGAAGGGTTCTAATTTCTGCACATCCTTGCAGATGCTTACCGTACCTGTCCTATTTATTGGGCAGGAGGTTGCTGGGGTAACCACTGAAAAGCAAACAGAAGTAGGGAGGGACCCAAGAGGGAGCAAAAGTGGCTTCCCACCTGGCTGCATTGTTGCCGACTGCCTGAACAGTGACCCACTGTGTGTCCCCTGCTTTCTTTCTCTGGGTGGCAGCAGGCGCCTTTTGGGGACCCTTTGAAGCCAGCAGATAAGAGATTTCAGCCCAGGAAGAAATGTTTATCTGGTAATTGGCATGGCAGTGGTCTCTAGGCGTTGGTGGCAGTTGTGAGCTCTTCTCTGGGAGCAGACAATGGGATGGGGTGAGGACCAAGAATGGAGAACAGGACTAAGTATCTCCCCATAGGACCAAATCCAGTTCAGAACACCCCCTAGGCCAGCCTGGTGGAGACTTCAAACCACCCTCAGCTTCAACTCTTCCAGGCTCAGCAAACCAGACCCTGGCTGGTGTGTATTGGAAGAACTGTTGTCTACTGACGCCCCTACTATCCCGCTAGTGTCCTCCGAGATTCTAGGTTCATACTACCCTCTCCTCTGTTGGTGGTAGGAGTGGTAGTATCTGTTCCTGGAGACAGGGTGGTGGGTGCTTACTTACCTCCTACCTCTGCATAGAAAGTGGCCAGGGATGGAGCCACCTTCCCCCTCTCAGCTGGGCATTCATTCCTTCAGTAGGAAACAAGAGAACAAATCCTCTGCCTTTCTTCCCAGAACTTTCTTTCCTGGAAGAACCTCAGGAAAGGCAGAGGGATGAGGTGTGTGTGTGTGTGTGTGTGTGTGTGTGTGTGTGTGTGTTGGGGGGGTGAGGAGCAGGGTGGAAGTGGGAAGGGAAGAGGGTGAGGGAGGGAGGGGAGACATTGAGGGAGGGAGGGAAGAAGAGTCACCCTTTGTTTAAAATGCAGCCGCTTGCCCTTGAATTAGAGTTCTTTAATACAACACCTCTTCTACCAGCATCAAAGGGCTAGGGGGCTGGAGGGCAGACGTTCTTGAAACAAAATGGAAGGACCTGAGTGCAAACGTGCATGCACATGCGCTGGCAGATGGAGGTTGGGCAGGGGGGCGGGGGGGGGGGGGAGAGTGGCTTTCCCTCTCCGGAAAACCCTGAGGTTCCTAAAACCTCTCTTCTCTCTCCATCCTTCTTCCCCCTGCCCTCCCACCAAAAATATCTAGCCCATTACAGGACAAAGGGAGAGGAAATTGTGGGTCAGAAAAAAAAGTAAGAAAATTAAGAATCCAAGTTTATAAAAATAACACACACACCAATGCAATGAAGTGTGCAAGACAAAGACTTCCCTTTTAGGAGTGAGTGCGAGGAAGTGCCGCAAGGGGACGGGGCGGCCAGACCTCTCACCCAAAGATTGGGCTTCTCCTGTGTTTTGTTGACTTCACTGATTTCAATCAGCTTTCAGCACATCCAACCTTCACCTGGGAGGACTCAGAACCTGGAGGGCTCTCTGTTCTCAGTGCTCAGGGAGACACACACACACACACACACACACACACACACACACACACACACACACACACACACACACACACACACACACACACACACACACACACACACACACACACACACACACACCCACACACCATGAACCTTTGATAAGGTTGTTATGGATGCGAGGCAGAGCAGGTTAGGCTGGTTGCTTTCCTTAGGCTGGCATTATACATTTATGATGCAAAGCAATGAAGAAGCCAGAGCTCCATCAGGGGCGCTAGTGAGGTGGGCAGGGTTTGACTTGGGTGGTGGCTGCCCGACCAGGGCAGGTGCTGGCAGGATGTGATTATACTCCTCTGAGGAGCTCAGGACATGAAGATGAGTGGAGGATTCCCCTCCTTCCCCTTGAACCTCGATCCTCAGATCTCAGCCTCCTGAGTAGCTAGAATTAGAGGCATGAGTTATTGGCGCGGGGCGGAGCATGCTTTTTAAAGAGCTGCCCTGCGTAGAGTGGCTTCTCCTTGGTTTCGGTGAATGTAGGAACCATTCTGAACTCCAGGGCTGCTGTTGTGACTGGCAGTTGCAGTGGGTGGGACAATGACATGGAGTCTGGGAGACAGATGGCAAAGGAGAATCAGGTGGCTCAATTAGCTTGTACTGAAAAACAGATGCACCTCTCCATAGCTTGCACCCTGTAGTCCTCTACTTTTACTAAGGGAGAGAACTCGGGGCCCTCCCTCATTGTCTTCAGTGATAAAACTCCTCAGCATGAGCTGCTGTTTAACTTATTTTCTTCTTCAAAGATGCTTATAACATGCTTTGTTTTGTTTTCTGTTTGGATGCTGACTGTTTGTGTGACCTTGGCTTTCACATTTGGAAAATGGGGTTGTGGATCAGGTGGTTAAGAAGACACAAGTCACTGTAAATCAAGTGACCTGCACACAGATGCGCTGTGCACGGTAGGACCACCACTGGGACAGCCGTGGTGACTAGAGCTGATTGTTTGCTCCTGGACACCTGTGTGACTCTAGGGTCAGGGCAGCTGTAGTAACTGTGCTATATCGAATTCTCACAGATTTCAATACTGAGGACCTCATTGATTCCCAAGGTGACACGTGTACTCTGGCTGAGAGTGAGGCCAAAGATAAAGAAGCCCCACCCCCTGGCCTAACGGGTCAGGGAGGGGAGTCATTTATCCTTCATTCTTGCTTATAGACCTGAGGCTCTTTGTAGGGAAGACATCTTAGTAACCAACCACACACACACACACACACACACACACATTCTCTCTCTCTGAAGGAAATTGTCAGGAAAACAGTGTAACTAGAGATCGTCATGTTAAGTGAAATAAGCCAGATTCAGAAAGAGAAATAGCAAATGCATGCTTACACTCATATGCAGAATGTAGGTCTTCAAACAAACAAACAAACATGACCAGCGGGACCAGAGGGAAGGGAGAGAGGGGTTGCAGTACACTGTGTGACGTACGAACAATGCCATAATGAAGACCATTAAAATTATAAGAATGAAAAAACAAAAAGGGGAAGGGGAGGAGGTGATAAGACAGGGTCCGCATCAGCCAAGTTGGAAGTAGCAAATGAAACCTCTTCCTTTGTACACTTCAGATTTGGTAGTAAAGATGCATGCTAAAAATGGACTCCTTCCCCATTGTGAGGAAAATTGTGGGCCATATCTGACCAAGGCTCAATTCCAGGTTTATGACTTAGGGAAAAGGTTGAATCAACGATTGCCCTCCATTTCCTCTGAGGGAAAATGGAGCAACAATGTGTGGTCTTGAGTCGTATGAGGGTTAAATGGTGGAGGCACTTGTAAGAGGAGGCACACCTAGCATAGATTTCTTCAATGTCCTCTTCTCTTGTGCTCCCACAGCACTGCTCTCCCTGTGGATCCCTGACATTCTCTGGAGTTGATCATTGCTATTTCTCTCCAGAACATCCAGAGTTGTTATGGAGTGTGTGTGTGTGTGTGTGTGTATGTGTGTGTGTGTGTGTGTGTGTGTGTGGCTCCTTCTCTGATCTGTCCTGTGGGAAGAACCCCACATAGCTCCCATAATCCCATAAGTAAAACACAAACAAAGCAGAGGTTGTTCTGCTTGTCAGCCTCCTGGACTGTACGGAGCGGAGACATGATTGCATTACCGCCGCTATCGGGCCATTTGAGCTACACAGAAAAGCCATAATCAACGATTCTGGGGAGGTCCCTGAGCTCAATGCACAGAACACACATGGATAGACAAAAGGGTGATGATGTTTTCCTTTTATTTGATGGAAGGAACAACAGGAGGAAACAAGGGAAGAAGAAGAAAAAGGAGAGAGGGAGAAAGTAGGAGAGAGAGAGTCCCAGGGCTGGACCACTTGAGTGGAATTGCTGCAGTGAGACTTTGCCCCTGGGAAGAACTGTATCCGAGGAGACTTCCTGGCTACACCTCAGTAGATGATGAAATCTGGTTGCAAGCTTGGCCGTACCACAGACACATGTGACAGCGACCCACAGGTTTCTTCCTCGACAGGGTTGGGTCAAGTGCTCAGGGTACATGTGTCTATTGGATAGAACATGGGGATGTTCGTGGAGAAGTTACACGGCTCCTATGGCTGAGTGGCCTGCTAGCTGCCCACTGGGAATTTTACCAGAGAAAACTAGAAAAACTTAATGAAAGGAAGAAAGACAAAAAGCACAATCAAAATAAAACAACAACAAATTACCACCTCTCCACGTCACTTCTGAACAGAACAGTATAGGAGGAAAGGGATTCAGAAGTAACAACATGGAAACCTGTGTGAGGTGAAAGCAGTTTTGCTGTTTAAATGTTGCTTATTCTGGATGGGAAGGACAAATGCCCACCTGTGGAGAATTGCTGTCCATTTTGAAAGTGTGCAAGGGTAGAGTTCAAATGCCACATGACCCTCTGTGGCTACTTGTTCCACATCCCAGTTACTTCTTGTTCATATTTCACAGCCACTTTTTAGAATGCTCCATTTATAGAAGCCATGTAACATGCAGTTAAGGGTGGAAGTTTTTGATGTAGTTAAACTCAGGTTCAAATTTCAGTACTGCTACTTAACAACCACACAGTCTCGGGTCATTTAGTGAGGGAAGACAGCAAAAACAAAGCCTGGAGCAACAGCCTGCTTCTAGTCTCAAGTTAACTACATTGAAATGGGAAGGTGGGGGGATCCTGGAGGAAGAAGGCACTGATGAATAATTTGATAAAAATATTTTGAAAGCTATCATTAGGTGATCAATCAGTTGGAGTATTTGGTGGTTGTGGCAGTGGTAGAAAGAAATTGGTTCTTATAAAATCAGCAAATGGAGAAGAAAAGATAGGCAATTATAAACTCCAGGAAAGATTATATACAAGAAATGAAACAAACCTTGGTAAACTGTCTCAGCAGTGAATATTTTCCTAGTCATAATTGTATAAATACAGACTCTTGACTAAACCACAAATTGTGCTATAATCATACTAAAAGGATAAGAGAAAGAGATCAGGAAGATGGTGGTGATATACGAAGCAGATTCACTCTTAGTGGCAATGAAAGAATTTTGTAGCAATTGGCTAAAATGGATAATGCAATAAATAGCAGTATAAATGTAATTTAAAGTACTGGTAGTGGATATTGGTAGAAATCACTAAGAGTTGAGTGATTACCTCTATGGGATTGAGATGGTAAGGAGGAAAAGTTATATTATTATTATTATTATTATCTGAGACTGGGACTAAAACTTGCTACCAGACTCTTAAGGCTCATTAGTAGGCCCCCTACCACCTGAGTCATGCCTTCACCCGCATAGAGAGCTATTGTTTGATGGGAACCTTTTAGTATGATTTAATTTTTAAAAATTATATACACAGATTACTTTGATAGAAAGGAAAAAAACGATAGAACATACAAAGTTCTTAGCATGGTGCTTTGCACATATAGTAGCTATTATTATAGAACTAGGTTTGGTATGAAGAGTTTATTTTGCCCCTTCTCTTGTTCTTAGTCAGAACAACAATTACATTTCCCCACAGGGCTTGCTGAATCACAGGGCAAATATAACAGGCCTTCCATTATCAACCAGCTGCATGACTTTGCCATGACACCTTCTTGTAGTGTATGATGACCTGGGCAATATAGGATGTCAGTGCCAGTCCCTGATATAATTGTCAAATAGGGAAATTTACTATAATGGTCTTTCCAAATATGGCTGTATCTTAATTCCTAGAACTTGTGAACTTACCTTAGTTGTCACAAAAGGATTCTGAAGATAGGATTAAATTAAGATGAGGAAAGGCAGGTGTAGAAATCATTTTGGATTTTCCTATTGATCCTGATGTAATTAAAACAGGAAACATCAGAATTAGAGACAGGAGGAGACCTGAAAACTGAAAGAAGGGGCCAGGAGGCTGAGCTTTAGAAGAAGGAGGAAGGACCGCAAGCCAAGGAATAGAGGCTGCCACTGGGATCTGAGAATGTTGAGGAGAGTCTATCATGAGGACCTTCTATGGGAACCAATCTTACCAGGACATTGACATTGCCTAGCTAAACTGACTGTAGCCTTCCCATCTCCAGAGCCATAAGAGAGAAGATAGGCATTATCTTAAGCCTTTGTGACCACTTGTTACAGCAGAAAATAGAAAAACAAAAAAAGTTCTAGTCTCCACAACCCCCAATTGATTTTCCTTTTTTCTTCTGCTTCTATTTCAACCAGCAGACACCAAAATCTAGAAAGCAGAGCCTCCCTGGAAATGGAAAACATTCATATGTGTTAATCTATTATGCAAAGACATCTGACTTCTTGAAAAAAAAAAAGAATCCAAAAAAGTAGCCTTCAGTCCAGATGATTCTTTTTGCTCCTATTTAGTACCTTCTACAGTGTAGGGTCAATAAATGATTGCTGAAAGATTGAATAAATGACTAAATACACAAAGGAATAAATAACTGAATAGGGCCTCTAGACCCTGAGAAAGACTCCATCACTGCTCCTTAGTCAAAGATATTTAATACTCTTGACTGTTAAGAGAATCTTCTTGCTGCTTAATTGAAATCCCTGAAGCTGAATTTTAAGTGCTGTCATTTTTATCCTCAGTGGACTCAGTGAACATATGGTCATCAACTACCATCTACTAAGTCACTCTTATTTTTTTCCAAGCTAAATAATCCTATTTGATGTCGTATTCCTATAGATTTCTCTTTGTTGTGGTCTGAGCAGGCCAATTTCCATGATGGGGTTTGCCCTGGGCCTTCTATGCCCAAATGAAGGACTATGGGAGGAGGAACTTCCACTGTATTCTAGGTCTCTAGCCTTTGCACTCATTTGTTAAACTTCAATGCTATCATCTTTAACACAGAGTCTCCAACATGAGAACCTTCTAATGTTGTATGTGTTAATTCAGATGACATAAATAGCACTCTTAATTGTGCCCGGCCCTTAAAAAGTTGCGTGTTCAATATCATCTATAGATGCCCTTGACTTCCAATGAGGCTAGGTGCTGATTACCCATTACCAGTTGAAATCATCCTCATTGAATACATAACCTATCAAACACAGATGAACAATAGTGTCTGCTGTAGGGAATTGGTGGCCTTCCTCTTGTGAATGGTGGCTGATTGGAAGCCCCCTGCCCACCACCGCTGTCCAGCATTTTGCAAGAGTATCGTATAACACATTTGCTAGCCAAGGAAAACAACTGAAATTCAATGTATAGTTTCTAATGAATGCATTTTGCTCTCACACTGACAAATTGTGTTGTCATTCACACTTGTAAAATTAAACTGAGGATTCTCTGTATTGTGGCCAAGACTTAGAGAAAGGGAATGGAAAAAATTGTTTTTTTCATCTCTTTTTTCCTTTTATGATAGTCACAACCATTCAAGGGTGGAATGGGGTGAGGGATTCAGGACAGACTATCTTGTTCAAGAAGTATTAGGATTCATTCATTGGTCTCATGAGCATGAATTGTTCCCTGAAGGAGTCCTTAGTGTAGCAAGGAAACAGGCAGACAAACTCAACCTTGCCCATGATAAGGAGTTCTGGAGTGGTTTCGAGAGCAGGAGGCATTTGAATGAATCTTAGAAGATGAATAGGTAACTTTCTAGGGAGGAATAATAGCATTCCAAATAGAAGAAACAGGACACACAAAGCCACAAGACGTGAAACAGTACAAGTCCAGGGAAATGGAAGAAGTCATAAGAGGTTTATTTTCATCCTGTTTCTACTTCTCTATACCTATGATGGGCCTGCACTTCTTGATCTCCTCAGGGTTGGGTTTCATTCTATGACAACGAGTTGTGGGCAAAAGTCACAGATGCTGGAGTATTTTATTATTGATATAGGATCTGCCTGAACTCTTTTCTTTTATTACAGTGGATGGTAGTGTTGGACGTGGTGGCTGCTCTATTGGCCGCATCTTGGAGTGAGAGTTCCTGTGCTGCTCTAATTGCTAGTGTATTATTCACAGAATAATAAATAGCTTTACTCGTAACAAGTCATGATGAGGTTGAGGTGGTTTTGTTCCTGCAGCAAACCCTGACCTATCAAGTCAATATAGACTGGAACAATAGTGACCTGTGGGTTTTCTTTTCCCCTCCTCTCACAAGAACCTGAAAGGCCAGGTAGAGATAGAGTTAAATACATATCAAAAGCAGCTTTGAATGAGAATGTTAAAATGAGGCCTAGCTACCCTTGGGTGTAAAGTTGGAATTTCTCTCCAACAATTGGCCTTTGGAGAAGAACGTGTTAATCATGGATTGTCTGTGATTATGGTTTCCTTGGCTTCCACTGGTACCACATACTTCTTGGCACTTTGCCCAGCACCAGTAGTGCGTATTTCTAAAACTAGGGTCCACGGTGATCTTTTATAATAACGACGGCTCCTCTCTTTGCATAGTTCTCTGCCTGGGGTGATGTGCTTCCACATATTTTATTTCTTTGACATATCATAATAACCAATGGGGTCAATGTTACGATTACTCCTGTTTTACAAATGAGGAAATGAGAGTTCAGAAAGGTCACATGGCTTGTGCAAGATCATGCAATCAGAAAATTTTAGAGACAGGTTTGAGTTCGGGGCGTGCTGATAATAATTTCTGCTCTACTGCTCTCCCCTTCCTCTCTCCTTCCCTCTGTCCCCCCCCTTTATCTCTCTCTGTGTCTCTTTCTCCTTCCTTCGTGTGTGTACCTGTTGGAGCTTGAACTCAGGATGTGGGTGCTGTCGCTGAACATTTTTGCTCAAAACTTTTTGGAAGTTTATTGGACAGAAGAGTCTCAAGGACTTTACTGCCCAGGCTGGCTTTGAACTGTGATCCTCAGATCTTAGCTTCCTGAGTAGCTAGGATTATAGGCATGCGCCAATTGTGCCCAGCTCCCCTTCTCTTACTCTGAAGATGGTTCAGACTGCCTTTCTCAGTACACTCAGAAAAATAAGAGTTTCAAATCTACAATGGTGATTTCCTCAATAACACTGTATTAAAAAAATGCCAAGCTTTTGAAAGTCTCTTTCTGGCTAGTCATTCTTTTCCCATCTGAAGGAATTCAAGGAATTCTCGGATGACCATCAAAATACTTTCACAAATGTGCAGTATTTAATGGGTCATCTTGGTACATCCATCCTTTAGCTTTAAAGGCCCTGGTCTTCTATCCCACAGCTGTTCTCATTCTGGAATACCATGGAGAAGAGCATCCTTTCTCTGCATCTCTTTAGTTCAGTTCAAGTGCCTCCTTCTCCAAAGAGACTTCCTTGATAAATTAAAATCTACTTCTGGGTGTGTTTTTTTTAACATGTAAGTTTTGATAATATGGTTTGTTGTGAACATGTCTGATTTTCTCACTCAAATATAAGCTCTTGGGCTGAGCTGAGCTAGACTCTTGTTTTAAAAGGGCCAGTGTAAGAAAGTAGAAGGCTATGAGTTCTAGCTTTGTCATTAGGTAAATTCTGTAGCCTTTGAGCAATCCTATCATTTTCTTGGGCTCATTTTTCTCTTCTGTAAAACGTGGTCAGGATAAAGTCTTCAAGGTCAATGGTTTTCTCCAAATTATATTGCAAACATTTATATCTCTGTGTAATTTCTTTAGAGATGATCTAAAGCATTTATCAGATTCTTAAAGGGGGCTGTGATCTCAGGAAGTTTACAAACTCAGAGATTAAAGAATATCTAAGGTTTTTTTTTTTTGTCAAGCTCTAACATTACAAGAATTTGGTTTTTTTTTAAGTCATAAATCAATGGGGCAGAACAGAGGGCTCAAAAAGAGACCTCCTCTTACACTGTCATTTGATTTTTGACAAAAGTGCAAAAGTCATCAAGAGGAAAAGAAAAGCGTTTCAAGGGGTTTTATTGAAACAACTGGATTTTTTAAACAATTGGATATTTATATAGAAAAAAATTATCTTGGCCTCTTAACTCCTTTACAAAAATTATTTTTTGAGCGGGATCATAGGTCTAAATGCCAAAGCTGAAGTTACAAACTTTCCTGGAGGAAAATTAGGAAACTTTCATGAGTTGAATGCAGACAGAACCCTATGACAGTGAAAGTAGTAAGTATAAGATAAAATAATTACAAATTATATTTTACTGAAATGGAAAATTTGTCCTTCTTTTGGTGGAACTGGGGTTTGAACTCAGAGCCTTATGCTTGCTAGGTAGGCAACTCTACCACTCAAACCACATCTCTAGCACTCAAAAAGTTTTGCCCAATGAATGCCACTATTCAGCAAAAATAAATAAATAAAATAAAAAATAAGAAAGCCACAAAGGGAAAGAGAATATTTTCAAAAATCTATCTGACCAAGAACTGGTATCCATGATATATAAAGAAGTGAAAAAACTTAATGCAAAGAAGCGTCGAGATCTGGCATCACTCAATGGGATAGTTGGACTGGCAGCTTTGCGTGGACTTTGAAGAGAAGAGAAAACATGCACAGCAAACACCCAATCCAAGCCCTGGAGGGAGGGGTGTCTTTGCCCACCCTTCACCTTCTACCTATTACACTCCTCTCAATTGTCAATTAAAATAAACCGCCTTGCATTCCACAGCCTGGCTTCAATCTATCTTGGCCAGGAAGATACACACAGATTTGTGTCCTTGCTCAACCTTTTTAATATCTGAACAAAGCAATCAAACCCGATAAGATCTAGTGAAGGCAAGATCACTCTTCTGTCCCTGGGATGGAAGCTTATTAGTCTGTGGCCCACATCATCAGAGTTATTGTGCCATGTTAAATTTATTGGTACTATCTTACCTCATTAAATACTTAAATAGACCTGACAGGACAGAAAAACGGTGCTTTTTAATTTTTTTCTCCCCCTATCCAAAGGGAGCTGGTGTTTTCCATGTCCCACGTCACCTCTGTTACAGCTGCTGGCAAAGAAACAAGAGAGCAGGGAACTACACAGAAGGTTCCTGCTGGCTGGGTAGACTCTGGGGATCCTCCTGCCCTGCCTGACTTGGTTGTGAATAGGTGTGAAAATCAGGTGAAGAATAGGCAGAGGACACCCATGGTACTCTGTCCTTTTACTGAAATCCCCAAATCTGTCTGTATGTATCTCCTAAGAGTTACCTTGTTAGCCATTTAGCCAGGACAAATGCCAGAAATAAAGGTCAAGGTGACTGCCAAAGAAGAAATAATGTGTGTGTGTGTGTGTGTGTGTGTGTGTGTGTGTGTTTGTGTTTCTGTGTTGTTTGGGGTTGTGGTTGTAGGAATCAGCAAACAGTGATTTCCCATTCCACCCTCCAGCTCTGGGGCTTTTGATCTTTATTTAGCCTTGGTATTGGCCATGATTGGATCCTTTCCAAGGTCAGGATTTCCCCAGATTTGGAGCTAGAAAACTTGGCAGTCTGGTGACGCCTTGCAGAGAGTGACTAGCCTAAAGGTCTCAAGTAAATTACAAATGATGAGAGATGGGTGTCAAAGAATGCTAATGTCTATCGGTCCTATTCCCTGTCCCCCTCATAGCTGTCCTCCAAGTGTGTGTGTGTGTGTGTGTGTGTGTGTGTGTTGGCATGCTGTGGGAGTCAGAGTGAGAACCGGTAGACTCGAGAAACCTTGCAACATCCCCCTCCCCCCCACCAAGAAATGTTCCTTAAAGGAGTTCATGAGCAGCCCGATGACTTTCCCTCATTTATCAGGCCAATTTTCTTCTCAGCCAAGGTGATTTGGGAACACAGCCTCCTGTGTCCCCTTCCTCTCCTCCTATTTCCACCTGCAGAGAAGGTCTTTTTTCTCCAGCTGTTTTCCTCTCCCAATCCAGGCCCTCGTTTGCACCTTGTTAATAAGGTAGGCAAAGGTCCAGAAAGCAACTCCCGGATGCCTTCCGTTCCTAATGTCCTAAATGGCCATGACACAGTGCTTAATTTCCGTTTTAGTGCAACTGCTGGCAGGACGTCAGCCGGCTGAGGCCTGGGTCCGGTGACAGTATCTTCAACAGCGGCCATCAGCCTCCCTGTAATTAGATGCCACTTGGAGCCCGCTGTCCTGCAGTGCCTGTCCTGCAGTGCCGGAGCTCGGCGGACTTATGTAACCATCCCTGAGTTCAGAGCACAGGGCTCTTTACAAGTGCAGAGTCTCCCAGCGTTAAAACAGCTCTAATCCCTCGCCCACCCTGAGAGGGAAGGCTGGCCGTGGCCAGCTGGGTTATCTGTGTGATCAGCTTAGAAGAGTGTGGGAGCACATAAAACCCTGTTCTTGGTGCAGAGAACCTAGATGGTTGACATTTACCAACGGGGGGAGCCTTTTCTCTTTATCTCTTCTGGAACATTCCATAGTGGATTTGGGGAAGTGATATGTCAGAAGCCATTGACAGGGACTTCTGTTGCCTTCAGAGCACATCAAAACATGTTCAGCAAGGAGCCTTGTGGTTGGGCTGTGGAGTGATGAAGGATTGACAATTGTGACAAGGTTTGGAGAGGACCCGGAAGCTGGCCTGGTCATGTTAAAATAAAAGCTCAGTTTAGTCCAAGCCAAATGCTGGTTTGGGTGGTAAGGAGAAGGCAAGAGGTCATTAATTACTGCCTGGGTGGCAAACTGCTTTTATTTAGAAGCTGTGGCCTCCAGTTCCATGAATTACTTCCTCCAGTGATCTTAAATCCAGGGCTTGTCCAGAATGGGAACGAGGGGCTGAGATGTATGCCTTGGTGAGTCTGGTGAACAAAGGACCCTGGGGTGGAAAGTCACATTGGGGCCTGCACAGATGCAGCTGCTTCAAGTCAGCTTTCCTTCCAGAACTCCACGATAGAATGGGTCATCAAAACCTGCTTCATCGTGGCCCGGATGGATTCAGCATCTTCAGACAATCCCCATGTCTGGTCTCTGGATTCTGTTTCCCTTTACTGATATACTAGGGAGACAGAGGAAGTTGGGAGAGTAGAATCTCTCGCTTTCAGTTGATAGACAAAAGGAAACCCATCCCCAGGCATCTATGTGTCAAGTCAAATGTCACTTTCCTATTTTTCTTGAGTGTTCTCTGGAGGATGGTGTCCAATCCTTTGGAAGGACTCACCAAAGGGGGTTAGTAAAAATAGAGATCCTAATGCCGGGCATTGGTGGTTCACGCCAGTAATCCTAGCTACTCAGGAGGCTGAGATCTGAGGATCACGGTTCAAAACCAACCTGGACAGGAAAGTCTGTGAGACTCTTATCTCCACTAAACCATTCAGAAGACCAGAAGTGGTGCTGTGGCCCAAGTGGTAGAGCGCTAGCCTTGAGCTGAAGAGTTGAGGGATCGTGCCCGGGCCCAGAGTTCAAGCCCCACCACTGACAAAAAAAAAAATAATAGAGATTCCCACATTGTAGGTACTGGGGAAGGTTTTCTTTCTCTGTGTGTCCATGTGTCCGTGTCCGTGTGTGTGTGTGTGTGTGTGTGTGTGTGTGTGTGTGTGTGTGTGTGTGTGTGTGTGTGTGTTAAGCAGGATTTCCAGGTATCTTTTAAGAGTATTGAAATTTGGGAATCCCTCCACCAAACCTTTTGTCTTTCTTGCTTTCCAAGTAAGACAAACTAACTTACCTTGCACAGGCTGCCCAATGACCTCCCGTCATTTAAAAACATTGTTTTTGAATCAGTAATCTCACTATATATCCTGAGCTGGCCTTGAACTCATGGTCTTTCCATCTCAACCTCCCAACTAGCTTGGATCGCCGGCATGACCCATTGTGCCTGCATAGGACTTGTCACAGCTGGAGATGATATTTTCAAAATCCCAGGCCTTACTGGCAAAGCCATAGACAGAAAGAAAAACAAAAGGACAGAAAGAAATAGACAGGAAAGAAAAGTGATCTGAAGTGAGACAGGTGTTTCTTTCCCATCAGCTTGTTTCTCTGGTGATGATGGACGCGCGAGGGGGAATGCTCAGAACACTGGAGAAGGGAAAGTGGCCGCGGATACAGCCATCCTCAGGTGTAGGACACAGGCCTTGGGCAGGGCTGCCCTGTCAGGTCCCTTGTTTCTCTGGTGTTCTGGAAGTCCCTTGTCTTCAGGACCAACTTTTTATCTTCACATAGCTTCATGTCAGGGGTGCGCATCTGCTTTTAGGGAAGGAAAAGAAGTTGGCATTTGTTAAATACCACTTTCCGCAGGAGTGCCTTCTGCCCCCCCTCCCCCCCATCTCTCTCCCTATCCCTATGAGACAGAGCTGGCATCTGTGAGCTCATCCTCTGAGCCTTTTCCTTGATGAAGCCTGTGGAACTTGTCTACTCAGTGCTGTTCAGGACTTCTGAATATTTTTTCATTTTTCACATGGCTTTTTTTTTTTCCTCTTCCCAGCCTGGGGAATGTATTTTGACTTCCTTCTCCATTCTAGTGTGTCAGAAGATCTGCAGGTGGCCCTTCTCAATTTATGGAATATAAATTGTGTGCTCAGAGACAGACATTTCTTCTCTTCTTGCTCCTTCTGATCTCATTGCCCTAAGCTCCAAATGCAAGACACTTTCTTGCAGGAATCTTTTGTGCCCAAGTTTCTCCCTACTACTTTAAGGAATCAGGAAGGGGTCCTTGGGGTAAAAAAAGAAATCACTGTAGTGTGTCTTAGACTGGTTTACCAATCCAAGCCTTGGTAGAATTTAACGGTCAAGTCCCAGCAGAAGTCAAGAATGACTTGGGTCATTCTTGGGTCATTAAATCATAGAGTGGCTATTGACAGTGGGCTGTGAATTGCTATCTGCTGTAGCTTCACAATGCATGGTATTTGGAAGAAATTCTTCCACTCCTCACATAACCATTCTGACTTCAATCGAATGGGCTTCTAGTTTGTTTCAATAACCTTAAAAGGTCCTCTTCATGGTGCTGTGCTCTGGAGATGCAGAGAGACACAAACTCTCCTAAAAGGCTGGCAGGAGAACATGGCCCAGCAGGAAGGTTGGAAGTCATTTGTGCCTGAAATACACTAACGTGTCCAAAACATCATGGAAAGGACCGTAGAAAGTTGTAGCATTCAAAAACATAACCTTGTGGCTGGGATAGGCTACAAACCTCAATACATTTCCCCTTCCTTCCTTCCTTCCTTCCTTCCTTCCTTCCTTCCTTCCTTCCTTCCTTCCTTCCTTCCTTCCTTCCTTCCTTCCTTCCTTCCTCCCTTCTTTCCAAGAAATTGCATCTGTTACCCAGTCCTGATGCATAAAGCATGCAGTGACCTGTGGATCTCTGTAGTATTCTTTTTTTTTTTTTTTTTGTCGGTCATGGGGCTTGAACTCTGGGCCTGAACGCTATCCCTCAGCTCTTTAGCTCAAGGCTAGCGCTCTACCACTTGAGCTACAGTGCCACTTCCGGTTTTCTGGTGGTTAATTGGAGATAAGTGTTTCACAGACTTTCTTGCCTGGGCTGGCTTTGAACTGCAATCCTCAGATCTCAGCCTCCTGAGTAGCTAGGATTATAGGTGTGAGCCACCGGCGCCCGGCTCTCTGTAGTATTCTTGTGAGAACAAAGCTGAATGCAGGTTTATGAATGACAGGGGAAGTCCACTATTTGCTCTTTTGAGATTCCTGACCCTGTCAGTGTACAAAGATGTCAAAAATCTGTGTTCTAGAGTGGAAGGTTAAAAAAAATCTGCAAATTTATGCCCAATTTATGGCTCTCTTAATTTATTCTCTAATTCATGTATCGATTCTTTGATAGAGTGTCTGATAGATTAATGATTCATTCATTTACTTATTCAATACACATGTTGGGATTTCCTTTATCCAAGTTCTTATCCAAGAAAATCAAGCTGAATGTGTTTCTTCCTTCTAGCATCTCTTTTCTTGATTTCTTTCCAAAGCAATTAAGAGGATGTAGAAAGCAATAGGGGAATGAGGTGGCTTCTGACTCCTCTAGGATGTGTACCTTTCCAGGGCCTGTCCCCAGAGAAAGAGAGGGCCTTGAACATGGGGAAAAGAGAGAAGCACCTTTTTGAAATCTTAAAATCCTCTCAGTTCTTTTGTCTGCTTTTTCCACAGCCTCCCCCTGACTCCTTCCTTTGTTCCCTGAGCTTTTCAGCCTTGGGGTGGAGAGTCTGGTGGGATCAGAGGCTGGGTTTGCCCTGTGGGTGCCCAGTGCTGCTTTCCCTCCTCCTTCCGTAGCACTCTGGGGAGTTGGAGGCATCTGGTGCATTGGCCTCCTGAGAGCCTTTTTAATATTATTTCATTTCTTTTAACCTTTATTAAGACAAACATTGAGCAGAGTACAGTCTATACTCCCAGTAGAGATGCTCTCCATTTCGATATTAAAAAACAAAACAAAACTTAAACCCACCCAACCTGAGGCCCAGAGGAGAGAGGAGAGAAAAAAAAATAACAGAAGAAAAGAAAAAGAAATATCCTAGAGATATTTTTACCTTCACAGATCCATCACTCATTACTGCATATCGCAGACACGTCTACAATCTCATCTTCTTACAATTCTCCGTGAAATAAGTGTAAATGGAAAATAATACCCCATTTTGAAAGTTCAACAAAATGTCTTTATCCACCAAATGTAGCCCCAGCTGTCTCATTCTCAGAAACAAAGCCTGATTTTAAATAGCAGCTCACCATCCAAATAAACACCGCAGATTTGTGCAGCCCCCTCCCCCACACAGCTCCCCAGCAAAGGCAGCCTTGGTACCCCACGCAATTATTCTTTTCCCAGTCAACACAGAATAACCTTCTGCAATGGTCATTGCTCCAGCTCCAGCAGGTCTTGAGGTCCTTCCCTTTGAGGTGGGAGAATAGAACTGGGAAAACATTTAAAGCTGCCTTTCCCTCACCATGTGGGGACATTGTTGCCTAGGTTACCAGCTCCCTTCACTGCCCCTCCCAATGTAGACCCCTGCACACACACACACACACACACACACACACACACACACACACACACACACGAGTCACTTGAGATTGTGAAGAAGAGAGAAGATTCTTCACCCTGGGGCCAGTGCCTGATTTTCACTTTGATAGACTAATGATGTAGAGAAGCAAGCTCGGTTCCCCTTATAGAGAATGGATGGATCGGTGCTTACAGACACAAAGAGGAGGGGCATTTCCAATGTGAAGAGCTGGACCGTCTATTGTTTCCCTAACCAGCTCTCTGATGTTAACCTGCAACTCTCAGCCCCATGGTCTCTTCCAAGCTCTTATCTTCTGCCATGTAAATATCCTATGGGAATTTCCAGCAATTCATTCCAAACCCACCCTTGCTTTGCTCCTTCCTGTGGTCTTCTCTATCCCAGCTTATAAAAAGAACTCCATCTGCCCAGTTGCTCAGGTTAAAAAGGGAAACAACTGGACTTCTTTCCCTCTTCCATCCCACATTCAGTCTGACTGCAAAGCTGGTTGGTTCTACCTGCAAATAAAGACAGGCTCTGACCCAAGCTTTCCATCACCACCACGTTTATGCGCCCATTCCTGGCCACTGTCATTGCTCCGGACTGCTTAGACCCTTTCCCTCATAGAGTAGCATGTAGGGCACCAAACTGGCTTCATTCAAAACCTGACTCTGTTGTTTACTCTCTGTATGATGTTGGTGAGTCACTTAGAACATCCCTGTGCTTTCCTTTCCTCCTAGGGAAAGTGAGATTCTAAGGATGGTGTGAAGATGAAATGTATTGAAATGCACAAAGCACTTAACATGTTCCCTGACACACAGTAAGGACTATGTTACATTATAAATCAGGCCATGTTACTCTTGGATTCAAGACTGTCCAGGACTTCATTCAGAATAAAGTCAAAGGGACCCAGTGTGGTTGATCTCTGGTACTTTCCCCTTCTTGGGTCCCAGCCTTTCAGGCCTTGATATTTTTCCAGACACACACCTGACAATTCCTACCTCAAAGTCTTTTTCACTCTTTTCCTGTGCTCCCTTAGAGAGTGCCATGGCTTTCTACCTTCACACCTGCAGGTCTCTGTTCAAATACTCCCTTCTCAGTGACAGACTGGCCTACTTGAAATTAAATCAGAATAATTTCCTCTCTAGTTATTCTCATGTATTTTTCTCCCACGTACCCATCACCATCTCGCACAATATATACTTACTCATTTGTGCAGTTTGCTTCCTGTCTCTTCCTATTAGATTGGAAGCCCCAGGGATGAAGAACTTTTTGTTTGCTGAAAAATTCCCCAAACTAGAATAGTTCTTGGCACACAATAGACACTCAATATGTATTTGTTGAATGAGCGAAATAAAGATAGTGAAACGTAATGATCTAAAGAATCTCTCCTTTGAGGTTCACATATGGATTGTCTAATGTTTCTTTATAATGGTGAGCAAAGATGCCAAAGTGACTTTTTTTTAGAGGGAAAAAAACACAACAAAACTGGTATTTGGGGGCAGTTCCAGAATCCAGCCATTCTGCAGTCTCTGAAAACACTGGATTTGATCCAGACATGTTTGTGTGCTAAATGGATGCATGGATGGATGGATGGACAGATGGATGGATGGATGGATGGATGGACAGACTAACACATCCCCCTCCTCCTTGAGAAGTGGGAAGGAAGTAACAATCTAGGCTAGTCTGAGGGGAAGCAATGAGGTAGAAAGGGTCCATATTACCCTGGGCCATGAATCACCCTTGATAATGCAGGAGCTGGGCAGCCTGTCAGGTGGAATTGATGTATCCAGAGCTCTCTCTCTCTCTCTCTCTCTCTCTCTCTCTCTCTCTGAGTTGTTTATCGGAAGTGACACTGAAGGAGATTGACAGGCAGTCGCTGGACAAATAGGCAGATCAGACTCACAGAGACGCCCCGTGGCACCTGTTAAATGAGAGACTGGCTGGGAGCCTCTGGTGAGGGCCCTGCAAGCTTGGCTAGCAGCCCTTTGCAATAGGTGACCACAGGGAATGATGAGGTGAAACAGAGTGACTATCTTGGGACCTCGTGGCCACTGGGAATAAACGCTATTACCTGTTTTAATTTCCTAGAGTCTCTTTTCCTTTTGTTGTTTTGTTTTCTCAGAAAGCCAGCTGCACAACACTCCATATCAACCCTTGGGGATTCTATGAAGGATACAGTGTGCGCTGGCCACAAACCAACCTACCATTGGGCCAAGGGTGTGGACCTTGACATCTCCTGAGGCTTGCTCTAGCTTCTACCTCCTGTCAACATGGTAGTGAGGGCTAGTGGTTGTTGAACCATGTTATGAGAACTTCATGTAAGCCCTTATATGTCTCTGGCTTCGAGAGGGATTAGAGTCCCCAAGTTGTAGCTCAGGAAGTAAGCCTCCAATTAGCTGTGGATGCAGGGTGGCTGGAGCAGAGTTGTAATGCAGGTGTCTAGGACAGAGGGCTCTCTTCTTTATCTGTAAGCTTCATTCCACGGGAGATGAGAACCACATCTACTGCTCAGCCAGGGCTAAAAAGCCTACCCCTGGTCAACAACTCTCTATGCTTTTCCATTACTTCCAACCTAACCCAAACCCACATTCCCTCTACTCCCCATTCTTGTCTTCATTAATCTCTATTAGTACTAACAAATGCTTCCATAGCATTTATGGTATTAGCAAGTACCATCTTGAATGTGAATTCCCATGAATATTGGCTCAATTCCTACAACAGGGCTCAGAGATGGGCTCTACAGTCACTTTATTTATTTTTGTACAGATGTGGAAAGCAGGGAAGTTGTAGGAGACATGCTTGGGTCATGCTGCGTAGCTGCGTAGGGTGCCTATCAGGGGTAGGAATAAAGAAATGCTGTGTGTAGACTTCACCTCTATGCCTTACACCTGCTTCCCCCACCCCAAACTTGCCTCCCTGCTTGTTTTCCATTCCATGACTTTCCTTTCTTTCCAAACCGAATTTACAGCTCTGCATTCTTCAGTTGGTTTTCCGTGCAACTTGATGCAAACTTTGGGGGAGGACTTGACAGAACATACTAAAATGCCTTAGACATGTTTGCTTTTCGACTCAGTTTTTGTATGATTCATTTTTATTCATTCATTGTTTATTATTTTTATTTTTATTTTGGAGACAAAGACTCACTACGTAGTCCAGATTGACCTCAAACTCAGGATCATCCTGCTTCAGCATTCTGAGTGCTGGGATTATAGCTGTGAACCACCACACTTGGTTTAACTCAGCATTTTAATTTTTAGGAATTTATCTTACAAAAATAATCATACATGTGTGAAAGGTAAGTAGCACAATGTTCTCTGCGGTATTGTTTAAGGTAGTATAAAACTACAAATCTTTAAATAGAGGATAAATGCATATTCCATTTATATGTTAATATATGTATGTCATATTATATTTTTTGAGAGAACACCTTAACTATATAGGCCAAGCTGACCTTTAACTTGGTCCTCCTACCTTTGCCTCCTAATTGCTAGATGTGTACCACCATGCTTGGCTCACATTCCTTTTTATATTCACAGAACAGAAAACGTTGCAGTCATTAAAAATAATGAAGATATAGATCTATTGACACAAGAAATTAGGTGAGATAAGTAGGTTATAAACTAGTACACCCAGAATAATTTGATTTTTATTAAAATTGTATGAATATAAATACATGCATCGAAAAATGTCTGGAAGGGCATACATCAAAATGTAGAGAGCAGTTATCTTTAGGTAGGGATTTGTGGCTGATTTTTATTTTTTCCTTTTTATGTATTCATATCCTAATTTTCAACAAAAACACTTGTTTAAAATGAAAGATGAATGGATGCTCTTGGAAGATTCGCCGACTTCCTCCTGCCCTTCTCAGTCCTTCCTACGTTGCATGGTACCACTACCACTGCCATCTTGGCCTGTGTGCCATGGAATTCCTGTAAGAGTCTCACATTATTTCCATAGGGGGAACTCCTCTTAGACTGGGTCCCCTCTTCATTATACACACATGTTGTAAATTTAGCATGGGGCAGTGCACATGGAAATGCTCACATCTTGATCTCTTCCTCTCCCTGGTTTTCATCATTTCTTTTTTTCCCTATGAGGGAGCAAATGAAAAGTGTTGAGTTCATCTAACCTTTGGGGAAGTGACGGGGGAAGAGGCGATGAAGCCATTTCCCCAGGGCTGGGCAAAAGGCCCAAATTAGTCCATGAAGCCCAAACAGTAAATTCTCTAGGGACCTCTGAGGTCAGGTTCTGGCCTCCTCTGCAGTCCCCTCTCCCACCCCTTGACCTGCATAATGGGTCCCAGACAGATATGATTCATGCAGATGCTGGTTGGGCTCCTGCCAGCATGATTTGAGGAGGCTCCACAGTTAGATAGGCCTGAAAATATGCCCCCCCCAGAGATGCTTGGGGCCATGCTCTGAGGAGCCTGGCTGGCCAAGGGTCTGAGGTAGATCTTAGAATCTGACTGGAGACACACGGCTGCTTTAGCCTTCTCTTGGCTGTGTGGCTGAACCCTAGGGGGAAATCTACAGCCATTATCCAACCAGACAGAGTAAAAAGAAATGACTTTAAAGTACCAGAAGGAGGACTTAGATAATAATAATGTAGTGAGTGGCCTGGGCAGAAACTGTTGTAATAATATTACTTCCCATTTATATAGGACAAAATACCCTCACATACATTATTCTATTTGACCCTCACAACAACCCCGTGAAACAGTCTTTGCCCAGATTTTTTTTTAAGTGAGAGAATTGGAATTCAGAGATTCATTGATTTACCAAAAAGCTGCACATCTAATAAGAAGACTCATCTTGTGGTTTTGTTATGATGAAAGGAAATACAGCTGGATGAATAGGAGGGCACATAGTTGAGGGAGGAATTACAGAGGCAGAGTTCAAGGATAGAGGATTCGTCATCATATATGGAATGGAGGAAGTTCAGGTAGAGAATCTGGTTGGGATTGAAATGAAATGACCCTAGAGAGCCCTAGGTTAATACCAGGGATAGCTGGGAATGCATAGGCCACGGCCATGAACAGCAGAGCGCATGCTCTTGGCTTCTAACACATAACCAGGGAGAGAGGAGACTCTGCTCCTGTCTTTAGATGCCAGTGGCTAAGACAGTGTGGTTCCTGAGAGAATCCTCTACCCAGGCTTCAGACAAGACCTCCATGATCCAAGAGTGTGTGAGGTCCTGAGCAGATAACAGGGAGACTCAGATAGGTACTTGAATTTAGAAAGAACAAGGAGTTGCTGAATTTGTCCTTGGCACTCTGTAGAGAGATGACAGGAGACTCAGGTGGGAAAAGTTAGCCAAGAAGACCGCTTCACTGCCCATTCTGTGAACAAAGGCGATTCTTCCCAATGGCCTTATCTTGGTTAAAAAGGCTCCAGATGCAAAGACCTATGTGGATTTTCTTCTTGCCTCACCTTGCATGTCCTTCTCAGGATGGTGCAGAGATTTCTGAAGGGCCGACAGCCACCAATGTTTGTCCCTTACTTCTAGTAGAATTCGTCCTGCCCCATGGCTTCTCCTGGGCTTTCTGAATCTCAAGAGTGAAATTTGGCCAAGCCCAAGTCTGGTCCACATTATCTTTTGCCTCAGGAGAATCTCGCCTCCTTGGTCCTAAATGCTTAGAGAAACTGTGTTTGCAAGGAATTTATATTGCTCACTGTTTGGCCAGGAAGACAAAAAGCATTCTAGGCGTTTCAACAGAAATGATTTGGCACAGGGGATTGGTGAAATGGAAGGAAGCAGTTATTGCTTCAGTAGCAACTAGGTCAACAAAGAGGAGTTTGCAGTCATCAGAACCTAGGAGCTTGGCAGAGGTGGGGGCAGAGGGAACAATACAGAAGTGATTCTAGACATTAGAGAGAGGATGCTGCCTAGCTGCTGGGCTACGGGCTCCATTGAGGCAGGCACTGGGAAATGAATGAAGCTGGCTGTGAGAAACAACCCTTGATCAAGATGCATGTGCATAAACTGACACGTTGAATGGAAACTCCTCTGTCCAAATCCTTAAAGATAGTAACTACCAAAGATATGAGAAAGTAAGAAGAGACAACTCTACCAGTGCAGCACAGAGGGGATGTGCTCCCAAGAAGTTAGGAAAGAGCTACGTCCTAGTCCCCATCTCCAGCTTTCCAAACAGGTACCAGGCTGGCAAAGGAGAAACACAGTTTGCCATGGCATGGCATCAGCAGAACCCACAAAGGAGTGCTTTGAGTTCAAGCACCATCACTTATTTCTAGAGGAAATAAGCCTTATTTCCAGAGGATGTGTTAATGGGGTAGGCGTATATTTTTTAGAGAGAAGACTCATCAGAAGGGAGTTTGCACTCAGCTTTCTATACCAGGACAGGACCTACGACTTTCCTACATTGCTTTTTTTTCCTTTTTAAATCTAGGATTGGGGCACATCTTCATCATGATCAGTTTGGGGACCATCTTGATCTTTTACCCTTTGCCCCGAGACTGAACAAAGCTATTTCCAAGTGATAGGGAAAAGAGAGATTCAAGAGTCGAACAATAATAGCAAGATATTATCAATGTAGGCCTGTGATTGTGTCATATAAAAAATAAAATACACACCAGTTAATCAAAGCACTACAGACACTTTTAAGTAATCCCATTTTGGCTTTGCATAACTCCACATACTGCCGGCAGCACTCCCGTCTCCCACCAGAGACCATAATGTACATCAAAAATTCTCCTTTAAATTTATTTTCAGTAAAGATTGGTCTTTTGAACTGCGGCAGTGGAGGCTTAAGGGTACAAAATCTCTTTTGCCTTTTTCTCTTTCTTTTTCTGTCTCCCTTGTCTTTCTCTTTGGTGTGGTGGTAACTGTGGGGCGGGGGATTGAGGATAGCGGTGGGTTCCACACGTCCCTTCCAACCTTCTGTCCTTTGCATGGATCAGTTCCTCTCATCTGCCACTTGATTAAGACATTAAAGCAGGAAGGTGAAGGAAGGTTGAGCGGCAGCAAGAGGGAGCGAGAGACAATTTCTATCCATTCACTTCAGAGAAAGGCTCCGGTTGCTTGGTCCAAGTATGATCTCCAGGCTACCCTGGCTTGAGATGGTGCAAATGTAGTGTTTTCGTAGGATCCCAGATTTTGTGAAATGTCCGATACCATGTGCTGACAACTAAGCCTACACCAAAATTGTCCTTCTTGCTCCTCACTTATTTTTTTTTTTTCTGTCCTCATCAATGGGACAGTAAACAGAACAGTTTTCCCAACTGACAGGGTGACCATGGGCAGGCCAGTTTATTATGTAAGATGGTGCATTTTCTAGCTAAACCTAATCCTAGGCTTTAACTAGAATTACTTAAGAGCTGTGTAACTTCATATCAGTTCTTCTTCCCTTTTTTTTTTTTTTTTACTGTGGTTGAATATATATATGTGTATATATATATATGTATATATAACATAAAATGTATCACTTTACCATTTTAAGTACTCAGTTCTGTGACATTAAATACATGCGTATCATTGCTTGTCCAGCCACCTCCTCCAGAATGTTGTCCATCTTTTCCCCAAATGGAAACACTATGCCCGTTGGGCTCAACTCTCCATCCCTGCAGCCTAGTTTCCAGCAAGCATTTTTCTGGTTTTCAGCTCAATGGATTTTGACTATTCTAGGTACTTCACATATGGTATTTGTGGTATTAAAAACATTTTTTGGGGGGATGCCGGCTTCTTTCATTCAGCATAATATCTTCAAGGCTCATGTGGCAGCATGTATCTTAGATGGTAGGGGTTTTTTTTAAAATTATTCCAAGCATCCTGAGAATTGCCTGCTTGTGTAATTCTGCTTCCTTGCTCTGCCTTCACAAAGAACGGGTTAAGTGAAATGTATATGGGAAAGAAGAGAACATACCCATAGACGCAGAACTGGGAAGGATCTGAAATATCACCTGATCCCACCACCAGCCGCGGAGGACACCCTCCTGCCACCTCTGAGGGCACAGGAACACTTCTCCATATTTGAAAGCGATTCACACATTTCCCTAAGAGGTTTCCATCTACTATTTCACTTGATCCTAGCAATAATTCTAACTTAGGTGCAGGCACATCTTATTTCCTTCCCTTTACCAAAGGTCAACCAAAGCGTAGAGGGCAGAATAAAGTTGCTTCTGAACAATTCAGATACTGGAGTGTCTTGTTTCCAGCCTCTAGTTCTTTCTCCAGTACCTGCTTCTTCCACACTAGCTCGGGTGTGTGAGTTTATTTATATTCCATTCGCCTTCCTCCTTCCCTCCCTCCCTCTTTCCCTCCTTCCTTTCCTCCTTTACTTTCTTTTTTTTCTTTTCTTTCTGTTTTGTTTTTTTTTTTGGTCAGTCGTGGGGCTTGAACTCTGGGCCTAGGCGCTGTCCCTGCACTCTTCAGCTCAAGGCGAGCGCTCTTCCGCTTGAGCCACAGTGCCACTTACTCCTCCTTTTCTTTCTTCCCTTCCCTTTCTTCTTCCGTTCCCTTTCCTTTCTCTCTCTCTCTCTTTCTTTCTTTCTCTTTCTTTCTTTCTTTTTCTTTCTGTCCCCCTCTTTCTCTTTCTCCCTTTCTCCCCCCCTTTCTCTCTTTCTCCTAATTTTGACTTTCATGGAGTACAAAGGATCCATGATTTCAATTTTCATCATCAATTTCTGCTGGCACAAAGACAGTTGTGTGAATGTTCAAGATGCTACCAGGGTCCATTCCAAGAACCTTTTTCCCCAGGGCTCTCTAAGTGCTGGGTGAAACTTAAGTAGACCAAGCTGCCTTCCATCTGCTGGCCCCAGGGGGCATGTGCTCCCAGATGGCGCAGGATGGGTGAGGGCAAAGGGCAGGGGAGAAGTATGTCAACTGGAACATCAGACAAATCTAAATGAGGACTGCTCTATTTGTTGTCCGTGTTTTCCTTTTGATCTTCACAAGGGAACACAACCCTTCAATAAAAGCTCCAGCTTGATGTAAATAAGCAGCCGCCTTCGATGGCTGGTGCCCTGGATTCCTGAGATGGAAAGTGCTGGTATATTCATTTAAAGTGGTCACAGCCAGAAGCACCCACAATGCGGTAAGCCTGGGGTGAGCAGACAAATGGGGTTGGGGTGGGATGGGAAATGGGAGTGAATGGGCCCACATCTGCTTCTCTGGAGAGAACAAGGCCTAGAGGACTGTGGTACAGAGGCAGGACAGGGGACAGGAAGAACTGCAGTCAGCCACTTGGCTCTGGAAGCTTCCAGAGGTTTCCCTTCAGTCACCCCCTCTGCACATTCCTGAAAAGCCAGCACTTACTTGTTCAAGGCATCTCCCAACTCAGACATGAGTCACACACAGCAGCTTATTTTAAGTCCTGACCTTGTCCTGGGAAGGGAATCCGACATGGAAAGCCACGTGCTGTGAAACAACCCTGGATGCAGGCCAAGGGAAATGCCTCCGCCCCCCACACCCACATCCTCCAGCTCGCTGACAGCCTCCCTCCCTGAGCCCTGGTGTGTGCAGAGGCCAGGAATGGCTCCTGCCCTGTCCTTCACGCCCTGTCCCGCTTGGGGTGGAGCAGTGGGACGTGGGGCCCTCTCAGCTTGTGTGCCCATCTTGAGGCCACTGGAGGCCGGGGAAGTTGGCAGTGGATGGGGCTTGTTTTCGTAGTCTATGCTGAATGGTTCTGAGAAGCTGTGCGGACCTTTGGGGACAAATGGATGGAGGGAGTATGGAAACATGGAGGTACTTGGCCAACTATAGTTAAGTCTTTTAATTATTCATCACCTCATTTACATACCCAACCCATTTAAAGAAGGCTCCCAGGGAAATCTCAAACGCTTTCTGTCCACACAGGCTCATCCAGCATCTTCGTAAAAGGTTCTCAGTTGCCCTCTCAGAATCGATGGCTTCGGAGCTTATGAAGAAAAACTAATCGTTCCAGCTGGTAGTCATTGAAAAGTCACTTAATATTTCTCAGTGCAAGGGGCTGTGGTTAATGGGACACCATGTTTTTTCCCTAAGCAGTCAGGGGAAAAAATGTCCCTTGACATCATATTAATAATGTCAAGTTTTATTGGCTCTCTCATTTGACATGATATTAAACTTTTCAGACTCTATCTCGACTGAGGCACAAAGGTTGTTAAAATGTGGACAGATTGGAGCAGTGCACAAAGGTAGCGAGAAAAAAGTACCTGTCTGAGTGAGAGGAGAGAGACGGGAAGGAGTGTGGCATGAGGCTTCACAGACAAGTCCTGCTCGTCAGAAAACCTCAGTGCATACCATCCTGTTTCTAGAGCTAGCTCCTCTTTTAAGTTTCCCTAATGCCAGCAACTCAGGGGTGGGCAAATGGGAGTTCAAAGCCGTGTGACGTGAGGTTGCTTCTTGTCCTCTGCAAGTCGAGAATGAATGAATGGATGGATGGATGGATTGATATACAGATGGATGAAGGAAGGAATAAGTAAATAAACGTGATGACCGATGCCAGGCGCTGATGGCTCACGCCTATAATCCTAGCTACTCAGCAGGCCGAGATCTGAGGATCATGATTCAAAGTCACCCCAGGCAGGAAAGTCTGTGAAACTCTTATCTCCAATTAACTACGAGGAAACCAAAAGTGGTGCTGTGGCTCAAGTGGTAGAGCCACAGCCTTGAGTTGAAGAGCTCAGGGATGGTGTCCAGGCCCAGAGTTCAAGCCCCACAACCGGGAAAAAAAAAAGTGATTACCGATTAGAGTCTGCAGTGAAACATATTGCACAGCTTCCCTCCGTAGCACCTCTGTGGGAGCAAATGATAAAACAGTAATCAGTAGCACTTGCATGGTACACCACTTGGCTGGTATCCTTCAAGTAACCTGGTCACCTCCTCCCAGCAACCCTTTCCTTTTTTTTTCCTTTTTTGAGACAGGGTCTCATGTAGCTCAAGCTAACCTGGGCTTGCAGTCTTTCTGCTTCAGCTTCCCAAGAGCTGGGATTACAGATTTGCAATACCATGATTGGTTCTCCCATTTTAAGACACAAAACTGGGGGGGACAGAGGTGTTGTGCAAGTCACCCAGGTGGGATGGCCAAACAGGGGCTCAGCTTTGAGAGTAAGTAGTTGTCACCTTTGGTAGACAAGGGGTCACCATGGACATGTAAAGGCCAGGGACCCCCAGCTTGGCTTGCAGACTCCCCTCCTCTTCCACCATCTTCACGGTGGAGCCCACATGTGTGTGAGAGGAAGTAGGAGATTTCTAGCAGGCACTCAGCAGCAACAACTTGGCCCATCAGGCACAAAACCATAAATAAGATATTTTAAGCAGAGAACACCTCAGCAAACCAATAATGCATGTCTAAAGCCATTTTGATGTTGGAGAGATCCAGTAATACTTTTTATGCTTTGTTTAAAGAAATTGTTTGCAGCATATTTGTAGTGAAATCACTCCAAAGAGTTTATTTTGGATGATTGATTTATAGGAATCGAGCTCACATACCTAGAGGATGACACTTAAATCATATCTTCCTTTCATTTATAATGAGGAACAAAATGATCCTATTTTGACAAGTCTGATCATTCTGGGTGTTGAGCGGGTTCCCTGGGTGGGCTCAGTCGATAGCTCACAGAACTGATAGAACATTATGACGTCTCATTAAAAACAGCCGCAGCTACCTTGGCTGGCTGCCCCAAAGAAAACAAAGCTGTTGGTGGTTTATCTGGCCGTAGTCCTACTGATTTAAAAGAGGCCCTCCACTGGAGATAGCTTTAGGTGTGACTGTCAGAGCCAGTCTTCTTTGGGTTGGAACTTGGAGCACTCCCCTAAAGACACCCAGCCCCACCAAGTGTGACAGTCACCAATCTCTGTCTTTCCCTCAGCAGCCCAGCTGCAGGAGTCACTGACCTACCGACCCCAACGTGGCCCTCCTTGCTTTCTCAGCCTGGAAGGGCATCTTTATGGCCCGGGCTTAGTGGTGCAGGTGACATCTGTGGGGTTGACCCCCTGCCCTCTCGCTAAACCCAGCAAATGGGTTTTGTAACTCTCTCGGGTTTCCAGATTTACCATGGACACCCCAGAATCTATGTTGCCTTTTCTATATGTGTGCTTGGCTCTCTGGACTGAGATTTGGAGTTGGGGGTGGTTCTGAACATAGGGTTCCAGCCTGCCCTCCACCCCTCCTGGAAGGGTCTGTGTTTCTCTTCTTGCTCCCCTGCAAATCGCCAGGCCTCCTCCCCTGGTCCTCTCTCTCCACAGGGCCTGCCCTAGCACACGCGCACTTCCTGGGGGAAGAACAGAGTTCAGTCTGTGATAAGCACACAGCGAGAAGACCAGGAAATCCCCTGGAACAAAACCTCACCACGTTCTCGGGGGCCGTGGCAGTCTGCGTAAGTGGAGTGCAGTGAAAGACTTTCCTTCTCTCATCTCGCTCTTTCATCTTCCTGAGTCCCCTCCCCTCGACTTATCTTTTTTCCCTCTCTGCCCCCCAACCCCCCCTTCTTTCTATTCACTATCCAGAACAGCCAATTTAGCGGGCAGCCATCCGTTCCCGCTCAAGTCCCTGGCCTCAGTGGCTGGAGGGAATGGGACAGGGGGAAGCAGAAATCAAAGCTGAATTGAGCATTCGGATCTTGCTGAGCTTGAACCTCAGCACCCCCTATGCATTATTCATGGGTGACACCATCACCCTTTCTCTCCACTCTCCACTGAGCTACAACAGAGCCCTGAATGCAAGTGACTTTGAAACACTTCACACTCTGACACCGATCGATCCTCAGCCCTGCAGATGGCCAGACAGGGCCATGTTCTGGCCTTGCTCTGGCCAGGTGAGCATGGATTTGCACCGGATCTCCTTTGGACAGACACTTCAAACAGCCGGTGATTCTCGGTAGGGGCGTGACTCTTGATCCTGGAACTGAACGTTCATAATGCTAAGCGAGCCACTATTTCAAATGACAAATTCCTGACTTTGGGTAAGTTGTTGGTTCATTTGAGCTGCCATGTGGCCTCTCAAAGAGTTGGAGTGCATAACAGATTCCTGATGGAGTGCTATATGGACTGAACTGTGAATATATAGAAACTATAAGATGGGAGGCTATTATGAAAACAATGAAGAAAGGCTTGAACAGTATGGAGCATTGGTCCCTACTGCTGACCATTTGTGTTCTGGATATTTGTTTGTTTCATACGCCTGAAAATCTCTGTGAGGTGAATACTATGACTTAAGAAAGATCCTGAAGGCTGGGAATGTGGCTTGGTGGTAGATTGTTTGCCTACCATACATGAAGCCCTGGGTTCGATTCCTCAGTACCACATACACAGAAAAAGCTGGAAATGACACTGTGGCTCAAGTGGTAGAGTGTTAGCCTTAAGCAAATGAAGCTCAGGGACAGTGCCTAGGCCCCGAGTTCAAGCCCTAGGACTGGCAAGAAAACAAAAACAAAAAAGCAAAAGAAAGATCCTGAAGTTCAGGAAGCTCAGAGAAATTAAGCGGCGTCGAGTGCTGATAGTCCAAGTCAGGTCTGCCTCCTCCTTTCCACTCAGCAGTCCTGCATTCCAATGATTGCTGCTGGCTTTGCATGTGAGCGGACAAGCATTGATTTACCGGTTAGCTCTCACGTTGGGGTGGGGTACCTCCCGCTGAAACTGGTCTTTGTAGACCTCAGGGCCAATCTTTTGTTCTGGTTCATTTTCTTTGGCACTTGTCTAAGGGCATGTTCCCTCGGCAGGAGTGAGCTACTGTCTCCAAGAGCCAGCATGGAACTCCAGGAGGGCTGAATATAGAGAAGAGGCCTACAAACAACCTCTTTTGATAGAGTCAATGAGATCTTCCCAGAAGGTTCTAGTGACACACCACTGGGACTCTCAGCCCTTCTTCTGGACGTGAATTTGGAGAGATTCGCTCAAAGAGGCAGTCAGCCGGCTAAGGCAGTCTGCTGATATTGTTATATGCGTCTCAGGGCTCAAGACCCAGCAGAGTCCCATATTAACTGATTATCTGATTGTGTTGGCAGAGAGATTTCAGAGACCCAGGAGCCAGCTCTGCCTGGAGCTCCTCAGGAGATGCTAAGCTTCAGCACCTGCAGAGGCGCCAGGCTGTCTCTAGAAGGAGTCCTGGGTGCTTTTGTATCTGTGGAGAAGATGATGACAAAGCTCTGAAATGTCCCCCTCCCCACCCCAAGCTTCGTGTTGCTGCTGATGGTGTGAGGTTAGGGGACAGGCGTCTGGGATTTTCCTCTCCACTTCCCCAGAACCTCAGATCCTCTCCTACGAGAACAATGAGTAACAGGTAGGACCGGGGGCGGGGGGGGGGGGGGTGCGTGTGTGAAGAAGAGCCATTTCTTTTTTAGACAGAGCTCAAAGTCCAAGGTAAGAAGATGACATGTCTAGCCATTCTTTCCACCATGACAGGCTCAAATAACAACAGCAAGGAGGTACTCAGTCCTAAAACAAAACTTACTTGGTTTTGAATGTAACCCAGGATGCTTTTAGTAACTGTATTGTAACAACTCAGTTTTATTGTTTACTATATTTTTCTGGTCCAAGAAGTTTCTTAAGCCCTCCCACTGCCCTATGAAAGTAGTATGATCATTAGATTTCCCTTTTCTAGTCCAGAAAGCTGAGGTTCAGATAATCGAAATGGATGATCTACAGTCAGCAGCTAGAGGAGAAGGTGCTGGAATCCATGGCTTGCTAGAACCTGTTTTCACAACTGTTGTTTTTCTAAGCATTAGGAATGCCGAGTGAGATAGCATACACCTGTAATCCCAGTTTGAGGCCAGCCCAAGCTACCTAGGGAGACTTTTTGAGAGGGGGGAGGGAGAGAGGAGGCCAAGGACAGGACAGTGTTATCAGATGGGATGTACAGGTCACTGATGGCTCCTTGCTTTTCCTTCCCAGACAATCTCTTCACCTTGTACCCTCTCCCATAAATTGGGAGCAGGGTGGCTATGAGGATGGAGGCTTCTTGTAGGAGCTAAGTCCAGCCCAGGTGCTCAGCCCCATCTGTTTCGCTCTCTGCAGAAAGTCTGACTCTCCCACCTGTTGTGTTAGTTCACTGACTCCCAAGTCAGGCCGGGGGTCAGTCACTCTTCTTGTCAATCATCTGTCTGGAGCTGAATTATCTTGCACAAGTGGTCCCCACCAGACCCCCCCCTACCCTCAGCTCTCTGGCCCTCTCCAGTCTCCTTCCTAGTTTAGTGAGTTTTAATCTGACACAGGAGGGCTTGTCTGTTTCAAGAGTTCCCCCCTGACCTTTTAATAAACATTTCCTATGTTATCAGAATTATTTCCTAATTCATTCCCTTCTGTCCCTGAATGTCTAAATCCTATTTGAGTTAATGCCCTTCATTTTCATTTATAAAGACAGATACAAAATAATTATTTCCTATCTTCCTGGTTTCCTTATCTCTTGTCCTAATAATGCCTTTGGCAGACAGAACATTTCTCATCAGTTGAAGCAGTTTGAGTGTTTGTTTTGTTTTTTTCCTCCAATCTTTAAAGGAAAAAAAAAATAAGATGCTTCCTTGGGCTTTGTCCCGTCTTCCTCTCCTCTCTCTGCTTTTTCTCAGCCTTCCTTGGCTCTCTTCCTCTCTCGCTATCCGCCTTTTGTGGGAGTTAGAATCTTTTCTAAGTGGTTGCTTGACAAGCGCTGCCATTTTAAGGATAGCTGCCGTCTTACAAGAAGCTATTTTGATTAAGCCATAGTAAGCCACAAAACACAAATATGTTTTTCTAGGGGCTGGAGGTGTGGCTCAATTGGTAGAGCCACAGCTGAGTAAGAATTGTTTTTCCTGACCAGTTTGGGGCAGATGTCCTGATTTGGGCTGATTGCTCAGCTATTTTTTAACCCTTTCGAACTAGCCAATCACACAAAGGGTGAAGCTAAGTTCTGGCCAATCAGGACAAAGGGCAGCAATATATATTAGGGATAAAACCTGGGTGGCAAACACGCTCGCTTACTTGGCTTCCTGTCAGTAGCCTCCTGCGGAAGTGAAATCTTGCCTTGTCCAGTTCTTTTTGGTGTCCTTATCCATTTGTGACACCCAAATATCTTGAGATTTTTCCAGCGTTTTTCTGCCTGCCTATCATTCCGTCTACTACCTTTCTGTCCCTCTCCTCTCCCCTCTTGCTGTCCTAGGTCTATTCTATGCTGCCGTCTCTCTGCAGCTTTACATCTGAGTTTCATCAGTCCCTGAGCCTGCCTTTGAAGACCTCCCCAGCTAGGAGAGTTGTTGGTTCGGCTGCAAAGATGTGGGCTGAGAAAACAAAATGGATGGGGCTGGGAAGTTGGCTCAGTGGTAGAGTGCTTATCTTGCATGCATGAGGCCCTGGGTTCGATTCCTCAGAACCACATAAGCAGAAAAAGCTGGAAGTGGTACTGTGGCTCAAGTGGTAGAGCAATAGCCTTGAGCTGAAGAGCTCAGGGACAGCGCCCAGGCCCAGAGTTCAGGCCCACGACCAAAAAAAAAAAAGAACGAAAACAAAATGGATAACAAAACAGTCCTTGGTTTCCTCTCATAAAAACTAGCGAGCAAAGAATTCACAGTTCTCTTCTCTGGAGATCTCTGGAAGTATTTGAAAGGATGGGATGGAGCTAGGTACCCAGTGGCTCATGCCTGTAATCCTAGCTACTCAACAGGTTGAGATCTGAGGGTCATGGTTTGAAGTCAGCCCAGGCAGGAATGTCAGTGAGACTCTTAACCACCAAAAGCCAGAAGGGGAGCTGTGGTTCAAGTGGTAGAGTGTTAGTCTTGACTAAAAAAGCTCAGGGACAGACCAAGTTCAAGACCCAGGACCAGGACCTGCACCCCCGCCCTCCCCCCCCTCCCCCCCCCCCCCCCACATACAAGAGAAAGCAAAGGAATGGAGGCTAACCATGGGAATTTGGATCCCAGGTTTAGAGCCAGCCACTCTGACACCAGACTCCCAGGTTCCAAGGGATCTTCTCTATTCTTGGCCTTCTGAATCAGGGCAGTACTGATTGGGTTTTGGCTGCTTTGTACCCACTCCAGTCTTACCCATCTCCCTTTTATTTTAGGGGGAAACGAGACCTACAATTTAAATGTGGGGTTTGTCAGGAAGTCATTAACAGAAGCAGGCTGATTTTTCAGAGGACCAGTTAGTTTCACTCTGAGCAAGGACTTGTTCAAATCTAATGGTGTTTGCCGAGAACATTCTATATGCCAACCACATGAGTATCTCATTTACTTCTCTGAGCATCCTGTGATCCAAGTGCTATTGTGTCTTTAGTGGGCCAATAAGGGACAGCTGAGAGGCTTGACATGCGCTACAGAGCACCTTTGCTCCTAGCACTCGACGCACAGTGCTTCAGCAGGCCTTGAACTCAGGTCTTCCTTCATGGCTCGCCTTCTCTAGCACCCAAGGCCTTTCGAAGAGGGGGCATCTGTTCCTTTCCCGGCTTTAAAGCCTCTGTCAAGGCCAAGGAGCAAAGCTGAAGAGCTCCTCTTGTGGAAGCTATTTGACAAAAATATAAACAACCCCAGCTCTTTCACCATTGGTAGAGAATGAAGCCTAGGAAAGAGAAAGAAAAACACAAAAAAGTTTGAAAGCATAGTGCTAGGCAAAGGTGGAGGACTGATGAATGGGAAACTTGGAATGTCGCTCCAATCCCTTCCTTCTGAGGTCAAGGGAAACTGAGGCCTGGGAAGGAAGCAGAGCGGATCTTAAGCTTGCTCAGCAGCTGCGCCCTACTGATCTGCTCTCAGCCCCCAAAGAGCTCTGCTTCATCCCCTGGAGGATGGGAGAGTGGGGTGGGGTAGGGGGTGGGAACTTAAGAAGTCCAGGAATGCCCAGAGTCTTTATTCCTAATGCTAACCTTCACCATATAACCAGAGATTACACCTAATCTGAACCTTAAACGCCCAATTCTAACATGAACCCAGTCAGTGAGCAGGTATGAGTGAATGCTCCCAGACTCCCAACCTCGTAACAGGCAGACGCATTCCTGAGTTTCCACTCCTATAAGAAGTACCCGTTTGGGTCAGTGGCCGATTCTGACCTTTGATATCACTGGGACGTAGTGATAAGCAGGGATATCTTACGACATGGTAGCAACACTCTCATTGTACAGTTCGGGCCAGAGGGCAGGAAGAATGAGATCGGCAAGGAAGGACGCATAGCTGGAGACTTTGGCTAAGGCTTTTTTTTTTGGAAACTGTTTCATGAATTCAGTGGGCAATCCAGGAACCCCAAACCTAGGTCTGTTGATGTTTGAAAGACAATGGGGAACTTCCTGTCTCTCTGCTGTCCTCCCATGCTTTCTATTAGACCCATTGTTTTGATCCTAGGAAATCGCTCTCATGTACAAATCGGCACAGAGAAGTCGATTGAGCCATGATTACAATCTTTTCTTTTTTTGTGTGTGGTACTGGGGATTGAGCACTTGCCACTTGAGTCATATACCCCGCCTCCAGAGCTTTTGCTTTTGTGTTGGAGGTTGGTAGCTGAGATTACAGGTGTGAGTCACCAGTCTCAGCGGCGTAATTGGTTTTATTTGTTTATTTAAAAACATGCTAAATGTAATTTTCTTTTTATTAAAGTGGTTACAAAAGGGTTACCATTTCACAAGGCCGCCAATGAATACATTTCTTTTTTCACTTGGGCAATGTCACCTCTCTCTTCACTTTGCCCCAGTTTCTCCATCCCATTCCTGCCCATGAGTTACATAGCTCATTCTTCACAGAGTATATACTGAAGAGCATGATTGCATTTGTTCACCTTTCCTCTCTCCCTTTCTGTGACTCCCTCATTGCCCTCCCCCAAGGAAAAACAAAACCAAAGCAAAACCATCCCATAACCAACAACAAAAAGCCTCATGTTTCCATTTTCTGGAATTTGTTTGATAAATAGTATTTTAAATGTTCAGGGAAGTTGTATCTTTGGGTTCCTCTCCTAAGAGTATCCTCTTTTAGTTTGTGTGTGTGAATGCCTAGAATCCTGTATAGGTTATCCTGTCCAGTTCTATTTCAGATCCAGCTTCTGCATATAACAGAAAACATGCACCGTTTGTCTCTCTGAGCTTGGCTTACCTCACTTAGCATGATTTGTTCTAGTTCCATCCATTTTCTTGCAAATGACATAATCTTATTCTTTGTAATGGATGAGCAAACTTCTATTGTGTATAAGTACCTCATTTTATCGATCCACTCATCTGTTGTAGGACTATTTCTGTAACTTGGCTATTGTGAATCATGCAGCAATGAACATGGATGTGCAAGTGTCTTTACCTTATTCTGACTTTTAACGATCTGTGTAGATGCCCAAGAATGGTATGGCTGAGTCACAGGGAAGTTCTACCTTTGTTTTTGTTGTTGTTGTTTTTGTCTTGGGGCTTGAACTCTGGGTCTGGGTGCTCTCTCTCAGCTCTTCAGCTCTTTAGCTCCAAGCTAGCACTCTACTATTTGAGCCACAGTGCCACTTTCAGTTTTCTGGTGGTTAACTGGAGATAAGAATCTCACAGAATTTCTTGCTCAGGCTGACTTTGCACTGTGATCCTCAGATCTCAGCCTCCTAAGTAGCTAGGATTTCAGGCATGAGCCACCAGCACCTGGCTATGCTTAGTTTTTTTTTTTGTTGTTGTTGTTTTTTTTTTGAAGAAACTCCTGTAATTGGTTTTATAAAGAGCCATGAATGGATGGGGCTCGTGACACGCTGGTTTGGCAGGTGCATAGGTGTGGTTTACTAGTGAGGGGAAGATGGCAGCTTTTGAAATGAGGTGAGCAGTTTAGTGGCTCTGAAGTAAAGGACTCAGGCTCCCAAGGCCTCTTATTTCTTAGGTGAATCAGGGCAATGCTGACTTCAGGAGCTTGAGTGGGTTGGGGGGAGGGAAGAATTACAGGTGGTTTGGTATGGAGAAATGCAGCCCTACTAGATGTCTTCCTAGACACAAAAGAAACATCCCATGTCACGCTGCTCTCCTGATGGTTCTCTAGGGTGAAGGGAGGATGTGCATAGTGTAAAGGAAAGAGAAAGAGGTCTGGGAAAGACCAGGGCTAGATTCTGGTTGTATATACGAGAGGAGGTATATGAACACCAGTCCTGAATTTGCTTATATAATCTCATAAGTTGGATCTTTATCTTCCCCAACCCCCATCCCCTTTTGTGCTGGTACGGGGGATTGAACGCAAGGCCTTGCACTCCCTCAACTTGCTTGCTCACAGCTGGCACTCACAGCTTTTTGGCTGGCTAATTGACAACAGGACCTCAAGAACTTTTGTGCCTCCGCTGGCTTTCTCCAGGTCTCCACTGAGCCACTGGTGCCCAGCTTCAATGACTTTTAGAAATGTATGCTCAGGGGCTGGGAAGGTGGCTCAGTGGTAGAGTGCTTACCTTGCATGCATGAGGCCCTGGGTTCAATTCCTCTGAACCACATAAGCAGAAAAAGCCAGAAGTGGTGCTGTGGCTCAAGTGGTAGAGTGCTCACCTTGAGCTGAAGAGCTGAGGGACAGTGCCCAGGCCCAGAGTTCAGGCCCCATGACTGAAAAAAAGTATCCTCAAATTTAGCAATAAAACATGAGTTTGGTGGGGAGATCATTCTTCCCCTAACATATATATGTATATATAGTGAATTTTAGTATTAACTTTCATTAAGCCACTTGTATGCTACCTTATCTTTTGTATCGCCCTTCAAGAAAGGCTGGCTGAGCCAGGTGCAGGTGGTTCATGCCTGTCTTCTAAGCTACTCAGGAGACTAAGATCTGAGAATTGCAGTTTAAAGCCAGCCCAGGCAGAAAGTCCCCATGAGACTTTTTTTTTTTTGTCGGTCGTGGGGCTTGAACTCTGGGCCTGGGCGCTGTCCCTCAGCTCTCCAGCTCAAGACTAGTGCTCTACCATTTGAGCTACAGCACCACTTCCTGTTTTCTGGTGGTTAATTGGAGATAAAGAGTTTCAAGGACTTTCCTGCCCAGGCTAGCTTTGAACCTTGATCCTCAGATCTCAGCCTCCTGAGTAGCTAGGATTATAGGCATGAACCACCAGCACCAAGGAACCCATGAGACTCTCATATCCAATAAACCACTTAAAAACTGGAAGTGGCTCTGTGATTCCAGTAGTAGAGTGCTAGCTTCGAGCACAAAGAGGCTCAGGGACAGTGCCTAGGCCCTGAGTTCAAGCCCCAGAACTGATTTTTTACAAAGGCAGGCTGGCTGGTCTGAGCTATCTCCGTGTCTGTGGTGCGGTAGTGTATTGCCTAGGGGGACACCCTCCTCCTTTCTAGGCTGAAGACAAGCCTTGCAGATGTGCAGAAGACCTGGTGGGAAAGAGAGACCTGCGTGTCTCATATACGCTGCAGCCAGACTCTGAGAGGAATGACAAAGTCATCCCTAATTGCAGCCAATTACTCTACCGGCTAGTGCTGGTGAGGAAAATGACTTCTTGAATTGTTGTTGGAAGGAATTACCATAGTGGTAAATAATTTTGACTCGAGTAATTTTTAATGCTAAAATTTGCTACAAGTACTTAGAGAATTAAAAAAAAAAAAAACCCACCCAAACGCCACACACACAATGCCTCCATTAGAACTTAATAGGGCAGATTTGTAGTTAATATCCTTAGAGTCACACCTGTAATTTTGCCTATGAAGAAGAAATGTGAACAATGTACTTTATTATTATTTCCTGTTATTATTATTATTATTATTTCCTGCAGGGTAGAATTATTTTTTCCCCTCAGTCTCTTGGGGCCTGAGAATACTTGTGGAAGGCAAATTCTCACTAGGTGGTTTTGTCCCTTAGTCAAAAATCAAGTGGGAAAGTTCTCTGAGTGTCTGTGGCTGGGATTGCTAATCCCTTCTGCCTCTTGTGGCTGAGTGCTGGATCCATAGATAAATAGGAAGTGGCTGGTGGTGCACGTTCTAGCACTGTGTATTTATGTATTCTGTACCAACCAATACAGATACTAAAGTATCTGAAGCAATTGAACTATTTTATTCTCGTTTACTAACCTCCATCATTCATCTATCTGTCCATGGAGTCTCAGGTTTAATAATTCCCCCAAAGCACTGATACCCTAGATGCTGAAGAAGAGACAAAGAGGTATAAAAAAGCATTCCTGCCTTGTAAGACCTTGTAAATTTTTTTAAATAAAGCATATTCTGTCATAGGATAGTTAACAGACAACATAACTTAGCAGGATACAATTATGCAATGAGTGATGTAGGTAGTAAACCCTCTAAGAAGTAACTGTCTTAAGCCCTCAGTGGTACATGCCTATAATCCTAGCAGTTGGGAAACTGAGGCAGGTATCTTGAGAGATTGAGGCCAGCTAGAGCTACACAGTTAGGCCTTGTCTCAAAATAACCCATCCCCCAAAGAAATAAACACCAATGAGCCAAAGATCCACCAAATCGATAACCCAAAAGATTGAGCAAAGGGTGCCCTCAGTAGGGCACTGAAGGCTGAGTCAGCAGGGAAGAGGGCAGTTGGTAAGAATTGGGCATTTTAGCTAGAGTGGCAGCTTGGCCATTTCCATAAGTGTGAGACTTTATTTTGCAAATCTCATGGCCTCTCTGGTTCTGTGTTTTTTTTTCTGTGTTCAATGGGAGTTGGACTTAGTTCTCAAAATCCGTATGAGTTAAAGAAAATCTCCACTGGGGATTTGGAATGGAGGGAGAGGTGAGATTGACCCTGTCTGGCCATAGCCAATGCACTGTGTAAGGCCGTGTGATCTAGGAGCCGTAGCTCAGGGGTCTGATTCCAAGTCATTAGACTGGAAGAAACACAGTCTATCTGGCTAAAAACTGCCTTTGGCAAATTCATGTACCCTGCTGACTTTTTTTCTTTACCCCATGAAAATGCAAAGTTTTGCTTAATTTTTTTTTGGCCTGTCCTGGGATTTGAACTCAAGGCCTGGATGCTGCCCCTGAGCTTTTTACTCAAGGGTAGTGTCCTACCACTTGAGCCACAGTGTCACTTCCAGCTTTTTCTGAATATTTTCTTAGACATAAGAGTCTAATGGGCTTTCCTGCCCAGGATGACTTCAAACCAGGATCCTCAGACCTCAGCCTCCTGAGTAGGATTACAGGCATGAGCCACAGGCACCCAGCTTTCTAATTGTCCTTTTAATAAAGCATCTTGGTTCCTGAGGAACCAGGACCCCTTTGTCTAAGGCTTCTTGTTCCAGTCTTGGGGTTTTAACTTCGGGCCTGGGCACTATCTGAGCTTTTTCAAGGAGAGTGCTCTACCACTTGAGCCACAGCCTACTTCCTGTCTCTGGCCTCTTATGAAGAACCCAGGGCTGGCCATAATCCCCCACTCAGCCTGAGTTTAGACTTCTGCAGGGAAGGGAGGAGGCAGGTTGATGCTCTGTGGGGGCGGGCCCAGGAGTATGGGTGGGGCTTACACTTAGAGGAAGGGTCATTCTCCCTCCCTGTGAGGAGTCCAATTTTATTCATTCATCTGCGGTCCACTCATCTTACCATCCATTAAACATACATTCATTTCCTATTCTGAGCCCTTTTGTTCTAGGTTCTAAGCCCCTCAGAGGAGGACTACTGTACAACAATTATCAGAGGACAAAGATAATTCAAATTCAGGGCCACAGACTTTCTAGGCAGGTGCCATATTCCTCCAGCTGGGACTGGTCTTGGGACTGGTTTGTGATGCATCTAATTATACCTCCTTGATAGCTGGGATTACAAGGTGTGGCTGGCCTGGCTTTTCTCTTGATATGGAGTCTTGATATTTTTTTCTGATGCTGGCCTCTAGCTATAATCTTGGTATTTTCATTTTAAATATGTAAGGGGTATAAAGACTATGGATTTGAGTATGAGCCGCTGCATTTAGCCTTTGTTTTTTATTTTTGCCAAGGTCTCTGATATGTAACTCAGGATGCCCTTGAACTTACAATCTGCCTGCTTCAGTCTCCTGAATGCTAGGATCACAGGTGTGAGCCAATGAACGTGGCTCTATCACGTGAATGCTTAGAAGTTTTCTAACTGAGGGGGCTTGGTGAAAGTCATATTACCTTGAGATGCCATCAGAACTCAGCTCAGAGGCAGAACTCTGGCTGCACTGCTGACTGCATACATGCTTCAGCAGAGGCCCAATAAGCAGAGAATTTAGATGATGGTTTCTTTACCCAAAGAGCAGCCCACATAGATGACAGAACTGCAGCGTTTAGTGCAGTCACCAGCCTGTGCGCATCCCCTTAGTATTCCAGCCTGCTTCCTTCATCTCCTTGCTGAAGATGCCAGGAACTGCAACATCAAAGGAAAGAAAAAGTGCCTGAAGTTGGATGGGGGCTCATTTCTAGAGGACAGCTCCAGGAGATGGGGAGGGACTTACTCTGCCTGTGATCTTGTCACAGGATCTTTCTGCTATCGCTCATTTTCCTAGAGGAACTGCCTCCCTTCTCCTGAGATGGAGGTGTGGGATGGGAAATGGCGGCTGGAGGGATGGAGATTGCAGCCATCTCTAGCTCTGGACCACAGAAGGCAGTTTAAGCTTAGGTAGCATTTGACTTCCATAGCAAAAGACAACAAAAGGAAAGTCATATTGAAAGTTACAGCCAGGTGTGTTATAACCTGTAATACAATGATGTAATCTTAGCTACTTGGGAGACAGAAGTAGGAGGATTGAGGTTTGAGGTTGGCCCAGGGTAAAAGTTAGTGAAAACTCAATAAACAAGCTGATGCTAGTGGTGCATACCTGTAATCCCAGGAGTGAGGTTGCATCTAGGTAGGACAATTATGGTCTCAGGTGTGCTGTAGGCAAACTCCAGACTTTGGTAGGATATTCTGACTATTAATAAGAGGCTAAAGTGACTGCGTTGACCTGACATTCGGTATCTTCTTAGGTTCAGTTGGAATAGGCTTGCCTCTCTTGAAGGCAGCAGTGATGACGGGTTTAAAAAGATAATGCACAGTAACATGGCTGCTTGAATCTGAATCAAATCCCTAGAACGGAGAAGGCTTTGCAAAGCCTACGGGCCTCTGAGCTGGACCATGTGAGCACCTAAGAAAATCCTGGCCAATAGGATGTTGCCTTTCAATGCTACCTCCAGATACAGTCCATTTGCTGATAGCTGTGCTGATATGAACTTGAAAAACCAAAGGATCACCTCTAGCCCCTGGTGAAAGCATAAAAATAAAGTAACAAAAAGGGCAAAGTGAACATTGCATCTCTGGTTCCATGAGTTTACCATGGGAGGACCATGAAGGTCTTCAGGGTCACTGGCAGTGAGCCCTGGATAGAAGGCTAATCAGATAGGAAATCAAAGCCCAGTATGTTGTCAACTAGTGTCTTAACTCTGTGCCACCAAGCTCATTCTTCCCAGTTTCTTATGCCTTTCCTATATAAACAACTAAAAGAGCAGAGAAGTTAAAAACAGTAGGGAAGCAGCTGGCATTCCAGTGGGGAGGAATTTCATACTGGAGTGTTTAGTGAGGGCCAGCAGAAATTCATCATCAGATGACTTCGAGACTGGCAGAGGCTCTCAGTGCTGTCTACTTGACCCAGGTGCACCCAAGGTTACCTTGTAAGTCTCCTTCCAAACCCAAGATTGGCCACAGACAAGACTGTAAAGTGTTATCATCCTGCAGCTAAGGGACTTTGCATGTGCTGGAATCAAGCCTCTCTTCAAAGCCAGGTTTCCTTTCTGCTGCCAGGTGACACAGAGTAGCCCTAGGCTGGGAGAATTATTTGATAGGTGGAGCTGGCAAAATGGCAATTGTTGATCTCGGGTGGCTGAGATCTCAGCTTCATGGTATAGGTAAACTAGAAATGCAGATAGCTCAAGGGGTGAGTAGCCACCCCACTAAGAGACTCAGTCTGTCCTCTAGACTGTCTGTGTGGGGTGATGGAGTGGGGGGCCTTAGTATGAAGGTGAGGTAGGGGGTGAGGGAACAGAGGCCAAGAGCATAGGACTGAACAGAGGATGGAGGCTCCAGTGGGCGGGAGTAAGGGAGCATCTCTAGCCCGATTTCTGCTGAAGCATGGGTACCGCTAGTTTTGGGCAGGTATGCCTCGTGCTGTGAATGTGCCAAGTGGAGTTGAGTGGTTGGCTAAAAAAACCCTCATTTGCATGTGGTTTTTTGCATCTCATTTGCATTACTATTAACTTAATGTCAGATGCACACAACTCCCCGCTCCTGCTGCTCCCCAAGCTTATTCTTCCTAGTTCCCTCTTCCTTTCCCATATAAACAGTTAGAAGAGCCTTCTTCTCCCTTTCTCAGATACATCTCCCTCCACATGTATGTGATCTTTTCTGTTGCCCTTCCCCTTTATACTCTTTCTCTTCCAGACAAGTACAGATAAGCCCAAGGCCTTGACCCAAGGCAGATCTGTGCTCTCCTCTGGCCTCTTCTACCTACCTGCCTTTGCTTAACAAACCTGTTAACCCTTCTATAGCATGGGAACAGTAAGTCCTAAGTCTCAGATGTTTCAAAGAATAGGTTAAAGCCAGCCTAAGCACCTGGCCCTTCTTTAGCATTGGCAGAAAAGCCAGTGCCTCATGCTCTTCCTTTTACTTGGACGTATGTCCAGGCTGCATGGAGAGAGAAGGAAGCTGCAGGGAGAAGGAAGACAGGGATGGTGATCACAGCAGTGTTCCTTCTGACATTTTCCAGTCCTCTCTCTGCAAGCTTTCCTCATTCATCTTCCTCAGGCTCTGTGGCCTGATGATGCCCTGGTTCTTCATCTCCCTGCCCTCTCCCCCTCCCTCCAGCCTCCTCTGCTGAGTCTCCTCCAGGTCTCACAGCAGCCGGATCTCCAAAGCCTGGGGCACATCACCAAATCTCTAGCTCTACCTGTGTCCCCAATTAGGTGACCTGTGCCAGTCTGCTGGAAATGCCTGAGCCATTTCTGAAAACCACTTGTTTCTGTATCCAAACAGCATCCTGGTTTCTCTCTTACATATTGGCTTTGGAGTTTGTTTTGGGAGTTGCATAGTGAAGGGAAAAACTGCTCAGGGCTCCCCCTGCATCCAGCGACCTCATCTTCCATCTCCTTAGCACTTTCAGTAAGCTGCTATTTTCCGTTTTCCTCGTAAAGAAGCAAGGGGTTGGACTGTATAGAAACGCTATCTAGTGCCCAAGCAGCAGCTACGACCTCCAGGCCCTGCCGTAAGTATAGTATGTGGAAGATTGCATTTAATCATGGACAAACCCCTGGAACAGGTTATTGTCATCCTAGATACTTTTGTACATGAGATCGAGACATGGACACAGGCCTCTCAGCTAGGGAAAGTGGAGCCAGGCTTCTAATCAGGGCAGCCAGCTCCCAAATCCATTTGCTCAACCCCTTGTCATACTGAATCAACATAGAGGAGATACTCCATCAGGAAAAAAAAAGTGACTCTTTTTGATGGTTTCCAAGCCTGAGATGAGCAAAAGCAGAGAAGTGGGATTGGACAAGACATCAGGTAGAACTTTCCGTTAGCGTTTCTATGAAGTGTAGATAGCCTGCACCAAATGATCACTCTCAGAATCTGCAAAAACCACACAGGTCATCTTTGTGGAGGAGAGGTGGTGTCACTGAGTCAGGAATTGGGTTGGGGAGAGGACTTTTGGAAGGCAATCAGCAAATCAAATAATTGCTCAGCAATAAGATTCTTTCCCAAGAACCTGAAATTCCTTTGTATGCCCGGCTATGTGTTAGGCATTAAGGAAGGAAGGCCAGATTTTCCTCCCTGGACCTTTTCCATGCTCTGAGGAGCTTAAATCCTCCTGGTTTGGGCACACAGAGGGTAGACTCCGCTGCTTCTATGTTTCCCTTTTGTTGTTCAAGTTGCCATGCTGTGCTCAAGATCTCAATGCGCAGCTCCTCAGGTCCAAGAGCCGGCCTGGGGTATCCTACAACAGCCTCCCCACCCCCCACCGCCATTCCCTCCAGACTTAGCTCCATGCTTCCTCCTCCTCTGGTGGGCAGACCCATCATCCTCGGTTAGCAGGTCTAGGATGGCTTCTTCCTCAAGAATCTTGTCTACTCATGCCCAGGGGTTTGGTCTCTAATTTCGGACCTGACATTAGGCCATAGGTTTACAGGAGAGTCGATCACTTCCTCAGTCACCAGCTCACTTAATTCTCCAAATAGCTATAGCAGTCTCACATGTGATAAGCTGGGTGCTGGCGCCCAGGGAGATAGAGATCAAAGAGTTCTGTCTATATTTCTTTCTCCAGGGAGCACGAGGAGACGGACAACTTCAGAACGGGTTTCCTCATGTCCCCAGATCTGTCCTGGCTTAGGGAAGACAAACTAGACTATCTGTCCCTTGATCTGGCACCCCCTCCCCCAATCTTGTATTTTTAGAATGGCTACATTTGTCATCCATTGTACCAATTAATTAATTAATCACATTTTATTTTATATTCTGGGGGTTTGAATGTTTTGAAGGCAAGAATGCAAATGTATGCAAATCAGCACACAAATTTATGCAAAGACAACATGGAAATGTGTCCCCAGATTTTTCTGGAGAAAAAAAAAAATCTGGTGGTTTCAGCCAGTCCCTCAGCAGGCTGCCTGTCCTCAGGCCTGTCCCGTCTTGTCTTTTGTTTGCCTTCTTAATCTGTGCTGGGCTCCCTGCCTGACCATTCTGAGGTCAGTAATGCAGGTGGCCAGGCGGCAGGCTGGCCATCCATTATCCTTGAAACCTCTCAGCTTCCCCAGCCACCGGAAAACTCCCTCGCCTCCCATAATCGGCTTTCATTTGCAACAATCGAGGGATTTCCTACCACTTTCCCTATGACTAGGTCTTGTAAAACACCCAGATGCTGAGTTTCAGCTTTGGAGCTTGACTTGACCAAGGGACTTAGTGGAAAAGGTTGACAGTGTCTGCTGTGATCACTGAAAAGTAAATCCAAACCATGTTATTGGCCATCTTCTGTGCACATTGCCTTGGTTCCCTGGAGGGCTGGGAGACACTGGTGATGGCTGGGAGAAGCCAGGGCTGCAGAAGACTCTAGCTTTGCGGGCAGCACAGCCTGGCTGGTATAAGTGATAGACAGCCTGTCTCCCGTGCTGGACAGGAAACCTCCTCAGAAGAGGAGGAGCAGGGGTTGCAAAGGCAGAGACTGCGGGAGCCAACCCAGCCTTGTGCTTCACAGTGTCCTCAGGTGGTGGGAGCTGGACCATGCAAGCTGACGGCTCATCCTGGGGTGGAAAGGACAGTGACAGAAGAGCTGACCCGAGCGATGAGCTGGCTCTCTGCTCACAAAGCCGCTGCTCGCTCACGGGGAGCAACAGGACATGGTCTAGTTTGGGCACGCGGAGGGCAGACTCCATGGCTTCTACGCGTCCCCTTTGTTGTTGTTGCCATGCTGTGGTCAAGATCTCAATGCACATCTTCTCGGGTCCAAGAGCTGGCCTGGGAGGTTGCAGGGCAAGGTTCATGTGTGTTCATGCTTAGGCACAGGCCTCGGTCCCTCCAGCTTGCCGAGCGTGGTCAGGATTTCTGCCTGAGAGGAAGCACTTCCGGAGAGTGGGCGTCCTGAGATACTAGAACAGGTGACTAAGACGGGATGTAAAATATTCTTCCCCTGGAGAGGCTGAAGCCCATGTGTTGTGTGGGTAGAAGAGGCACAGCTCTGTCTGGAGGCAGCAGCGGGGGACGGACTGGATGACTTCGGAGAGTCCAAAGAGATGTTCCCGACTTGATTTACATAGAGTGCTGTCTCGTCTGCCACATCCAAAGACGCAGAGTTTACTTGTTCTCACTTCTCCTCCCTCGTTCCCACGAGAACCTCCATGGATCAGTAGGTCACGCCATTCCTTCCAGCAGGAAGTGGAGCTGTGTGTCACAGAAGCACACGCCTTCGCTCCCTTCCCGGCGTGGATCTGGCCCATGGCCCCCTCCCTCACCCCCACCACCCCTCAGGCAGCTGCCTCACAGGCCAGCAGCGCTGGGTAGGCTGGTTGCCATTTGGGTCGGGTCTGAGCCTGGAGCTCAAGCCCTCTGGAGGGGCACCAGGGCAGCGTGCTGGCGAGCAAGCATGTCAGAGCGGCTCTGGCGTTTCCCTAGAACAATTCAAATTGCTTTTTTTACACCTCACTGCTCTATGCCAACCCTGATTCACATTATTTGTGCACTCGCTAAGTGTACATTATCTGATCCGTCACCCTGTAAAAACGCTGCAAGAGGAACCCGTGGCTCCTGTCTGCGGCTGACTGCGGGTCAGGTGCAGAAGTCTCTGTACAAATATTTTTGCAAAATGGGAATGAAGAGTAAGCCCCGATGCCACTGGCAGCAATGGCCCACCACGGTTGTGGGCTGGGAGAGAAAGTTCTTGCCTCTTGCCCCCAGGAACTCAAGCCTGGTCTGGATAAAGGCTGTTCAAGCAGAAAGCCCGGGCACCTGGCTCTTCCATGGCCTCCTTTCTGTGTCCTGTTATTTAACCAGAACAGACAAGCAGGAGGGAAATAAAGCTTTGAACCTAGCTAGGTAGATTTCCTCTGACTGAAGCTCTGGGTCTAGAGAGAGCCAGAAGTAAGAAGGAGAGTGGTGAAGGAGTTGACAAAGAGCAGGGGACAACTCTGTCTCACGACCATCATAGCTTCTTCAGGGTAAATAGAGCTCCCTGTCCTGCTCGGCCCATCAAAAATTGAAAATTGCTTTAAAAGCTCTGGGATCTTTCCATTCTGTGCCAGCTGGGAGTTTTAGTCACCAACCCTAGAAGTAGTAGGAAGTTCAAGGATGCCATAGTTCCTAGAAATGTCATGGTCCATGCTTTTGACCAGAGACCATTCTATATTTCTGCCTGCGTCTCATATAAATCTCGGTAAGATCTTTCTTTGTTCTTAGAAATCCTACTCTATCCCAAGAGTTGTATCCCTATGGAAGGGAAGGTCTTAATTTTATCAGTGGGGCCAGCTAGGGTTGTCTGTAGGTGGGAGCAGATCCTTTTGTAAAGGAACAAGTTCAGATTCATCTCTGTGTTCAACACAAACAGCCTTCTCCATTGCCATCCAGGTTCCCCTGGCGGCTCAGCTCTGAGTTTAGGCCACTGCGTGCCCATCTCCAGTGGAGCCTGTGGGATGGAGCAGGGAGCAGAAGGAGAAAACGACCAGGTTCCCAGCCTGGGGTTGCTTATGATCTGGTTGGATTGACAAATAGCTATCTTTCCCAGCTGCTCCCGATTTGGCTCCAGCCCCAGGGCTCCTGAAGGGCATTTTATAGCAGTGAAGCCCAGGGGTCGCCCAGCTGAGAACCACATTTTCTTTCTTTTGGCAGGAGCCAGCAGCTCCCACTTGAGAGCTCACATCTCAATGAAAACAAGAAATGTGATGCCTCTCTGACAACTCACTTCCTTAACCTTCGTTCTAGGGAAAGGCAACGTTGTGTTCCAGCTGCCATATTGTGGCCGCAACCCCTGATGCATTATCAATTGAAAACAGCAATCATTATGCATGGGGGGAAAAAAGCCACAGATAATAAGCTTCCATTAGATTCAGTCATTTTATGCATATGAAAAAATAAAAACCTGTACTTGGGCGAATTAAGCCCACTCACCATCTGATTAAGATGTGTTGTGAGACTGTGGAAAAAGTATCAACCACAAATTGTAAGTATCTCAGCACACATGGGAATTAAGTCTATTCCCTGGCTTGGAGAGACTAGATCTCTACAGAGGTTAATCAGAATCATATTAAGCAGCGACAGGTTGGATGATGCTCTGACAGCTGGTGCCAAATGTTGGAAGTCAAGAGTAGGCCATGCTCCTGATAAAAATGGCCTCTCAATTCAGCTCCAGCTACTCTGAAGGTAGAGTTGTTGCTTTTGAGATGCCATCAGATTTGAAGTTCTCTGGAAGGTCTAAACTTGCTAATCTAGGCTCAAGTGAGCTGAAAATGGAATGGGGAGGAAATCAAGGAGATCGCTGCTCGGCTTTGCAAGGATCTCTGCACCAATCCACAGCGCACAGTGGCTCCAGTGGGAGCTAGGGACCAGATCTTGGGAGTCTGAGAGAGGCAGTAAGCCCATTACTGAAAGCTGGTACTCCCTGGAGGGCGTGGCTTGGGTTGCCATGGGAACAACTCCTCTAGCTGTAGTCTGGCCAGTAGCGGAGCCTCCTTGATTGAACACAAGGCTGCTGTTTTAGGAGCTGAGAATCAAAGACAAACTCTGGAAAGGGAGAGGTGGCTGTAGGGAAAAAGATGAGCATATCCAATGTGTACCAAGTGACGGGCACAGTCAGGGGCCCGTGTCAGGCCGAAGGGTTCTCATTGGCGCTCTCCTCTCTCTCTCTCCCTCTCCCCCTCCCCCTCCCCCTCCCTCTCCTCCTCCCTCTCCCCTCTCTCCCTTTCTCTTTCTCTCCTTCTCTCTCTCCCCCTCTCCCCTCCTTCTCCCCTCTCTCTCCCTCCCCCTGTCTCTCCTCCTCTCTCTCCTCCTCTCTCCCCCTCTCCTCCTCTCCCCCTCTCCCCCCTCTCCCCCCTCTCCCCCCTCTCCCCCCTCTCCCCCCTCTCCTCCCTCTCCCCCCTCTCCTCCCTCTCCCCCCTCTCTCCCCCCTCTCTCTCTCCCCCCTCTCTCTCTCCCCTCCTCTCTCCCCTCCTTCTCTCTCCCCCTCCCTCTCTCCCCCCTCTCCCCTCTCCCCCTCTCCCCTCTCCCCCTCTCCCCTCTCCCCCTCTCCCCTCTCCCCCTCTCCCCTCTCCCCCTCTCCCCTCTCCCCCTCTCTCTCTTCCCTCTCTCTCTTCCCTCTCTCTCTTCCCTCTCCCCTCCTTCTCTCTCTCTTCCCTCTCTCTCCCCTCCTTCTCTCTCCCCTCCTTCTCTCTCCCCCTCCCCTTCTCTCTCTTCCTTCTCTCCCTTCCTCTCTCCCTCCCTCGCTCCCTCTCTCTCCCTCCCTCTCTCTCCCTCCCTCCCTTGCTCCCTCTCTCCCTCCTCTCCCCCCTCTTCCCCCTCTCTTCCCCCTCCTCTCTGTCTCCCCCCTTTCCCCCCTCTCCCCTCTTCTCTCTGTCCCCTCTCTCCCCTCCTCTCGCTCCCCTCTCTCTTCTCCCCGCTTCTCTCTCTCCAGCCAGTTCTGTCCTTTGGAACAGCTGTGAGGAGAGTGCCTGGGCCCAGTCTTCTAATTACCACTAATTAGGTAAATGCTGAGATGTCTCTCTCTCCCCTCCCTTTCACTCCTCCCCCCTCAGCCCCACAAAGGCAACCAAGAGACACACAGAGAGGTCAGAAAGAGATTTTTCCGAATGGCGGCAGGGAAAGGCTGTCATGGTGTGAATATCACGGAGCCGCTGCCCTGGGGACAGGGCAGCCAGGTCAGGTGTGGTGGCTTCAGGGAGGCCCTCAGAGGAGACAGGGAGGTGAGGCGGGTGATTGGGCCGAGTCCCCTTCCCAGTCTCTCCGCTGTGGGATCCAGTGGCTGCATAGAAATTTGTGGATTTTTGAAGGCCTTAGGTAATAAATTGGTTTCAAAGTAAGGTTTTTTTGTTTTAATTTTGAGTCAGTATTGCTTATTTTTCTTGCCCACCGCCTTGTAAAGCTAGGAGGCAAAGGGAATGGCTCCCCATTGCACAGATGGGAACATAGAAGCCAAGAGCGAGGACGTAGTATATTTCAGGGCTAAGAAAATACCCAACGTGTCTGCAGTTCCAGGTATTTGTTATGAATACTCCCTTAGCTTTGGAAAAACATTGATTTTAAGTTATAGGAGGATAGTATGTTAAGAGGAAGAGAATGAAGGCCATACGATTTAATGCCTAACCTACAAAATTAAGAAAATGGAGGGGTGGGTGGGGCTGAGGATGATGGAAGGGGTGAGATTGAGCAAAAGGCATAAACTGTTCATAAACTGCTATGTGAAATGGTAACTTAATGTAAAAAATGTAAAAAAATATTTCAATAGAACAGAGGAGTTAGGTTGCAACGTAAAGTTTGATTTACTCGTTCTTCAATCAGCAACCCCAAAGGGACACCCAAGTAAGCACCTCATAATCATAATGATAACACTAATGGTCATAACTCCCATTAGTGAATAGCGCCAGCTGCCATTGGCTGGGGTATTGCTACACTCCAGGTCTGAACTGCGTGTACTTCTTTTTATTTCATCTTCTTTACAATCTTCTTGTGAGGGAGAGGTGGTCACCCTCGTATTGCATAGAACCCAGGGCTCAGAGAAGCCCACTCTTGCTCCCAAGGCTGCAATCGGAAGAGCCAAGATTGGGCCCACGCCTTCATGATCTCGAAGCCTGTTTCTTCCCAGCCTTCATCTTTGTTTCCTAGACTAGCTGGGGGGGGCGGGGGGGGCGGCATTTCTGTCTTCCTTGTGTCCCAACCAAGGCTCCGGATGGCCTGAGCTTGCCTGAGCAAGTCCAGTCTATGGTCAGAGCCTCGTCTGTTTCAGAAGAGTAATGGTTCCTGTCACAGATTCAATCTGCTCCCAATGCTCCTGAAAGAGCAGCCCCCAGGGCTATTTGTACTTATAGGTTGGCTGGCTGGAGAGGGTGCCAGAGTTTTAGCATTTTGCTCCCTGCTTGAACTGTTGGAGCGTTCAGGATTCATCTCTTGACACTTGGGTCTGCCCCGTGTTCCAGGAAGTTGCCAGTTGCCTCTCTAGGCTGTCAGCACAGCGAAAAGTATCAGCCTGTATAGCCAAGAAAGTAAAAAAAATCATAAGGGCTTACAAAATGAACCTCATTGGTTGAATCTTCAGAGTCAGACTTCCCTGGCAGGAGCTGCATGTGTGAAGCATTCTGCATGATCAGCCTGTATGTGTGGGCCCTTCCTACTCATGGCTTGTTCCAGGCAAGAGAGGCAGACTTCATGTCAACCCTCTCTCCTTAGTGCCGTGCAAGAGGCTTGCCAGCTTCCTCTCAGTACTCAGGCTGCCCGCTGAGGGCTCACAGATGATGCATATGAGGCAGTCGTGGGAAGAGGTCAAGTTCAGAGCCAGGAAGTGTCTCTCATGTAGGATGTCCAGCAGGAACAGAGTGCTGTGTGTGTGTGTGTGTGTGTGTGTGTAATGTACAATGCAAGACAACCAGAAATGCAGAGGCTTCATGTTGACAAGCAGCTATAGTTTTATGCAAGTTCAGGGCTGAGCTATGTGAGTGAGTGCATGCATGTCTCTCAAGCACCGTTCTGAGAGACAGCTAGTTGCAACTCCCATTGGGTGTTGTGGAACAGGGGATGAGCGTGGGGGTTTGGAGGGTCTGGAGACTGCCCTGTTCTGCGGTTGTGTGTGTGTGTGTGGTGGGGGAAGAGGGTGGCAGGCTGCTCTATTCTGAAAGCTCTCCTGGTGGTCTCACTTCCTAAAACACATCCCTAAGCCTAATTCAGTACAGTTCCTCACTGCCTCTGCGTAGCCTAGGTACATGGCTGTCCATCTGCAGAATCACAATGTTCTCCCTACTATCCATTTTCCCTGCAAACGGGGGCCTCATCTACTCCTCTTCCTCCTGCAGGTGCTGGCACACAGGTAAACAGCCGTGACTCTATAGATGGATGAGTTTGACCCGATTCCTGTCCAAGCCTTGTCACTCACTGCAAAGCATGACTTTGAGCATCTTGGGGGATCTCTGTGTCTGGGCTGCTAAAGTCAGGGCCGTTCCTACTTTTCAGGTTGCCATGGGGAATCTGTGAGGAAGAATGAGATGAATACCTTTAAAAAGAAGCCAACTGCTTCACACCGGGGCAATGTCAAAGATTCCTTGAAGGATCTTAGGAATGGTCAGACCTCATCCATGACAGGCTCAAGGGTATGAAAGAGTAAACTTTTAAAGACCGTCCCTTGAGAAGAGAGCACCTCTGGGGTGCTCGGATCACACCGGGTCACGCACGAAGTTGTTTCCCCAGGATTCCTTTCACCGTGCTCAGCATCCTAGGTGTACAGAGGCCACTGCAGCCATGGTTGAAGGGGGTCCAGGCCCGGGGGAGGCCAGGTAACCTATGATATGGATGGAGTCCCTGCAATGAACGGTCGATAATGTGACAGTGTGAAGGTGAGGCCTAAGCTGTCACGGAGACCCCAGGACATTGGAGATGTCAGGAACATGAACCTACCTGCTGGGAAAGGCTCTAGGCCATAAGTGGGACTGGCATGGGAGAGAGGCTGGTCCACACTTGGCAAAGGCATACAGGCAGGCTTTCCCAATCAAGCCAGTTGGGTTTTATGTCATGTGTCCTAGATTCTGGACATGGAATCCTGGGATTTACTATTTTTCCCTGCTGGGTTTGGGGCTTGCTTTGGGGCTTCCATCCTTTCCTATGAGCCCATTCTTCCCTTTTGGAATGCTAATGCCTACTTTGTGCCATTGTATCTTGGAAGTATAAAACTAGTGTGTGTGTGTGTGTGTGTGTGTGTGTGTGTGTGTGTGTGTGTGTGTGTGTGTGTGTGTGTAAAACAACGGTTTATAGGTTGAGTTTGCCTCACGTTCCAGTAGAGACCCTGGGCATAGATTTGAAAAAAATGGTGGAATGGTTAAAACTTTGGGGACTCCTGGAGATAAACTAAATGCATTTTATATTATGAGATATCCCTGAGCCTTGGGAGCCCAGAGGTGAAATATTACAGTTCGAATATGGAATGTCTCACGTAGTTTATGTGTTGAATGCAGGTTCCTCAGCTGGTAGTGCTATCTTTGGAGGTGTAAGAAATTTAGGATGTGGAGCCTAGCTGTAGGAAGTAGATCACTGAGGTGTGGCTTTAGAAGGATATACCTAGGCCCCAGCTCCTTCCTTATTCTCTACTTCCTGTCTACCATGAGGTAAAGAAGCTCCTCCCACTTCCCTCTTTGGATGGCTAAGCAGCCATGCGCCGAACCCACTGAAATCTTAAGCCAAAATACATCCATTCTTCTTGACTCTGCTGGATATCTTGTCACCGTGATGAGAAAAGTAACTATCATGAGAACTCTGATGTGAGGTGAAGGAGTTGAATCTTCCCACCTCCATCCCATCCCTTAGGACTCCAGGGCTCAGATATGAGTAAGAAATACCCCGTCTCTTGCTACTAATAAGTAGCAGAAAAGTTCACTCCAAGGCTGCTCCTTAGTGGGCTGGTGGCAGGCGAGCCTGGACCGAGACGCAGGAGGAGTGGCAGCAATGCTGTTGTGGGACTCCGGCTGAGGGCTGGGCCTGGGAGCTGTCTCTCTGGCAGAGGGAGCTGAGAGTCAATGTCATACTGGCCAATGCCAGGAGGAGAGCCCCAAAACTACATCCTAGCTCTCTCCTTATAGTCCACAAAACCTCTCCGCATTGGTCTCCTCATCATGAGTCTACCAGGCTTAAGTGCTAGGGCCTTTTAAAACCACCAAGTGTTGAAGAGCACTCATTTCTTGTCTTGCCCTTCCCCACGCAGGGTGCTCAGCGATGGCGCTGTCTCAACACAGCTGTTCCCACCAACCCTGGGTCTATTGGGCCACCCATCCAACAACCCAAGGCACTCGGCTACTGGCAACCTCAGCAGCCCAGCGTGCCTGTAAAAGCTAAGAATATGTTATAAAACCGCCGTAAGGTTTTATGAGCTCTCTTTCCCAGGGACCTATCTCGGTGCTGTGAATCATACTAGCGTCTGTCTGTGGGACTCGGAGTGTGGGGCCTGGAGTAGGTAAGCAGATGGGGTGAGGAGAGGGAGCTTCAAGGAGAGTGTGTGGAGCAGCAGGACCGTGTGACCTCAAAATGGCTCCAGTTCTGGGTGACCTTGATTGACTCTTGCACCAATTTGGTTGAGCCATTTAATTTGGTCCCAGAGATAAGAATTTAAAAGAAAAGGAGAGAAATAAAGCAAGATATAGAGGTGCGGTATAGGTCTTTTTTTTTTGGGGGGGGGGGGGTCCGGTCGTGGGGCCTGAACTCTGGACTGGGCACTGTCCCTCAGCTCTTCAGCTCAAGGCTAGCGCTCTACCACTTGAGCCACAATGCCACTTCTGGCTTTTTTCATTTTTGCTTATGTGGTGCTGAGGAATCGAACCCAGGGCCTCAGGCATGCAAGGTAAGCGTTCTATCACTGAGCCACCTTCCCAGCCCCTGGTATAGGTCTTAACTAAGGTTTCTTCTTCTCCTTTCTTGACTGTGGAATCAGTCCAATCTCCTGAGCCTTAACTTTGCCATCTGAAAAATGGAGATAAAAGGAACTCCTATCCTTATTTGCTCAAATGAGAGAATGATTATAAAGTGCTTAGCATGATGTCTGGGACATTATATGGTTAACATTATTATGCTAAAACATGATAGCTGACATGGCAGTGTATCCCTGTAATAACAGCACTCAAGAGAATTGAAAGCCAGAGGATTATGAATTTGAGACCAGCCTGGGCTATGTAGTATGAACCTGTCTCACAAAATAAAACCAAATTAACCAAACCAATGAAGCCCACCCCAACAATATTTTTTTTGGGGGGCCTTGAACTCAGGGCCTGGGCACTGTCCCTGAGCTTTTTTGCTCAAGGCTAGTGCTCTACCACTTGAGCCACAGATCCACTTTTGGTTTTCTGGTGTTTAATTGGAAATAAGAGTCTCATGGACTTTCCTGCCTGGGCTGGCTTCAATCTGTGATCCTTAGATCTCAGCCTGAGTAGCTAGGATTACAGGTGTGAGCCACTGGTGCCTGGCTAGTTCTTCTGACGATAATTTGAAATGTAAATATTTATTTTTTTGAACAGTAATTAGCAAGTATCAAATAAATATTTTCCGAATGAATAAGTGTATGAAGGAACAAAGTGTGAATGTGTGGCGAAAGAAGGGAAGGAAGGGGTAGCTTAAATGTTGCTTTCTCCACGAAACCTCCTCTCCCATTTCCTCACCCACGGCTGAAGGTTGAACATTAGTTCATCACAGTCATCCCAGTTCCCATATTTGAAGACATTTGATTCATTACTTACTTTATGCCTTTGCCCAGCATTATTTATCAGCTATGTTCTCCTGTTGCTCTAGCTATCGTGAAAAGAGAAAAAAATAACAACAAAACGCCTCTTATCCTCTTCCCTTACTTCCTGGTGGTAATGAAAGTAACATACACGTGTGTATACACACACACATTCATGCACACAAACACAAAGCCATGATGAACAATGCGTTATACACGTGGATGTCTTTACCAGTGGCCAAGGACTAGGAGTCTGGGCAAGGGGTGGGCCGATGCCAGGATGGGTGTGCCACAGTTAAAGTAGGAGGTCAGAGTAAGTCCTGGCATTACCATCATCTCCTTTGAGCAGGACTTAAAGGTGGTGCCAATACCCGGGAGGTGGTCTAGGAGCTTGGCCAGGTCTAATATTAACCAAGTTTAATAGGTGAGTCTCTCTCTTTTCCCACAAGGCTATAAACTCAGGGAAGAAGTCTGGTTTTGTCTCCGGGTCTTTAGCGTGTGTATCACAGAGTAGTATTTGCTGAACAAATGGAGGGCTGAGTCTGAGAGAGAAGTTTTCCTTTAGCCTGGAGCCTTGTGGCGGAAGCTCTTGTCAGGGGAGAGCCCTGGGCTATTCCTCTGCTTGATTTGGCCTCGCGCATCCTGCTTGGCTGAGCTATGACCCCTTTGCCTCAAGGGACATCCTATCACAGGGTAGTTGATGGGAAAAGTCAGTTTGTTTACTTTTCATTACCGGGTCTCCAGTGGGTTGTGTGTGAGTAGGGGGCAGGATGCTGGGGTCTGGTGAGAGGGTTGGCCTCACTTCCTCTGAGAGACGGTCTTAGGCCACTCCTTTCTGTCTTTACCAAACATCCTCCATTCAGAGCCACGACTCCACAAATAACCTCCAGCCCCCAGTTATGTCCTGTGCTGTCCTGCGTTGGTCTCACCTGGGGCCCAGCTGCTCTAATGAAGGGAACCTTTGTCTCTGCATGCATCTCCACATGCCTCCAGAGTCGGCCCTGCTGGCTGCATGCAAGGCCCAGTAATGGCCCTGCTATTGATCTGTGGATGGTAATTCTGAAGCAGCCATCCTTGCTCTGCAGGAGGTGGAAGACGGGAGACAGGGGCTGTGGAGCAGTGGCTTTGGTTGCCAAGAAGTCCCTGCAGAGGGCCTCGACTCTGCATGACGCTCCTAAGGGACAAGTTACTTGGAATTCTCCTGCTTCCCTAGTTGTAAGAACCAAGGATGGGGAGCAAGGTCAGTAGTCTCGTACCTCATCCCCATTGGCTTCGTTCTGAGGATGGAGAACAGGAAGTCAGCACCCAGGGAACATCAAGAAGCCTGTATGTCTTTGGTGACCCAGCGGTGACATTTCAGGCTGGTGCCGGCACCAACCGAAGTGCCTTCCCATGGGAAAATAACTCTAGATGACTGGCCTACATCCAAGCGGAAAGAAAGCTAACGTTGTGCTATTGACCTACAAAAATAACAAGTGTAAAGAAAAATCGCGCAGCTCAGCTTCAGCACCTCACTTCCTCTGTGGAGAAATCCTTTCACCCCCCCATCCCAGATTCCCCCCACCTCGGCCCGCCCCCTCGGCTCATCAACCCAGGAAAGACTCTGAGGTACAGTACAGAGACATAAGACCAAAAGAGGCCTTAGTCTTGGAATCTTCATGTTTCCCCAAACAGGGGTTCATGTGCAGCAACTAGCATTTCAAATTGAGATGTTGTGAATACACTGAGGTTTTATTTTTTTCTCCCCTTCCTGTTTGTTTATCTTACCAAAAGCTGATCAGAATCTGCCCCCCAAAAGGCACTCATTTGTCTTCCCAGATCCTGAATCTTTGTATGAGGGATCTAGCCTCCATGGATCTCGGTCAAGCCTCTGCTCTGTTTTTGGTTTTGATTGAGCATCTGATGCTAGTTGGACCTCCCTGCCTTTGCCTCAAAGAGTGACTGGGCTTATAGGAATGACCACTATGGCCAGCTATATCCTAGGTGTTTTCATCCACACATCTCTGTTCCTCCTACCCTAGGGTCTCTGTGGCCACACTGTAGAGAAAACCAAACTCTTTTTCCAAGAGGTAATCTGGAGAATTCTTTAAGTGGCTGGGAGGGAGAAATGATCTTACAGTATTTTTGCTACCAGAAATAATCAGATAATTGTGCAATTAGCAGTAATTTTATCCCTCCTGTAATTTCCTTCTAACAAGGGCCCCCTTTAAAAAAAAAAAAAACAGAGTAAGAAAAGAAAAAGGGATTTCTTTCTTTCCCCTTGTTGTTGTTTTGTCTGGAATGTCTGTCATCAGAAATTTGGTTGGACACCCACGCGCTCTGCAGGGGGGGGGGAAGGAGGGAGGGGGAGGGGAAGGAGGCTGGAGACAGAACTCCTGGGGGAGAGAATCTGTCAAGCTGGGCAGCTCTCCTAACCCCCTGCGGAACACAGGAGACTGGGGGCGGGGGAGGGGAGGAGAAGGCTGCTCCAATTTCCAGAGACCACTGCCTGGGTTTACAACAGACCCAGGCTGTAGAGACCCCCCAGACTGTGGGGAAGGGAAGACCTGGGTGAGACACTAGAGGTTGGTTTCAGAGGTCTCACATGCGAGGCTTGGTTTTCCCCTACTCAGGCCCCAGCCCCACATCTCCTGCGTGTCCCCTCCGCCATGTGGAGACTGTAACGCAGAAGGGACAAACACCCTGAAGGACTTGTACCAAGTAATTACCAAGCAGATACCCAGCGATTTCCTCTCTTCCCCCTAGGGTAGCTCCTGCTGTGTGTCCCCTCAGCGGGACCTGCTGAGACCCTTACTTGCTCTGCAGGTGTCTAGGACTTTACAAGATGCGGGCTGGAGCTAGGCTTCTCTGGGCACTGGATGCTAGTGGGCCACAGCATCTGTCCACCTGGCTTCTACCTGGCTGTAGGCAGAGAACTTGATAGCCAGATAGGGCGAGATCCCAGATTCAAAGAAGCCAATGAGAAGCTTTGTGCTCCTACAGCTGGGGTGGGACAAGCTAGTATGGAGAGGAGAGGAGGGACCTTGCTCTGTCCCTAGAACAGGAGGCACTGGGACACATGGGATCCTCCGGTCCCTTCTCTTCAGTACAGAGTCACCGTTGATGAGCCTTGTCATCATCCTTCAAGTATAAATTTTTCTTTTTTAAAAAATAAAATTGCAAAAATCTTACAGAGCTATTAACCTCAAAAGAGTTTAACATATGGCAGACCGAGTCTCCCTCTTACCCTAATTATAAGGCTTGCAGTAATGGGGCTGTCTTTTAAGTTACAGCTGCTGAGCTTTTGGCTTTCGCTAACATTACATCCTATTAAAGAGCTACATTAAATGCATGCAAATTGCCAGAGAGACCGCACTCTCTCGACCAATGAGGAGGATGGATTCCAGCCCAGGCAGCAATATCGGGGTCAGACTCGCCCTGCTGCGAGCGCCATATGATCTATCAATCAAACTCCTCTCATTAATTAACTAATTCATTAAATATCTTTATATATGAAGGCCTGGCCAGGCGGAACATTGTGTTGACAGGGACGTCCCGTCAGCATTTAGCCATGCGCTCTCCTCCCCTCCGGCACAAATCTCCCCATGACTAAGAGAGGTCAACCTCCCGGTGTCTGTGGACACCACAGGCACCCACTGCCCAGCTCCTGGGGACAGCCTCCTCTGGCCTCCCCTTCTGCATGACCCTCATCTGTCCAGCCTTCTCCACCCTGCTGCTCTGCCAGCCCACCAGAGCAGTGTTCTAATGAGCGGTGTGTATACCTTTGCCTCTGCTCTCAGAGGCAGGACTGGCAAGGGTCTTGCTCATCTGGTGTGCAGCACCTAGCACAGGGCACCACCCATGGCAGATGCTTTAAGTATTTGTTGAATTGGAGTGCCTCACACTTTCTCTCTCTCTCTCTTCCTCCCTCCCTCATGCTTCTACCATGATCAAGGCCCTCTGCCCTGTACTGTTCTGGGAGACCTTGCATGTAGGAGAAGGCAGCAACTGTAAGCAGAGGACTGCCCTCTGTAGGGGAGGAGGGTGGCTTATTGGTGGCACTGGATGAAGAATAGGGATGAGTGGAGAAAGAGGAGCTTTTAAACATCCAGAGCTGGTTAACCATGCAGCCCTGATATACACTCTGAGGCCCTTGTTCATGTAAAAACCCTTCAGCTGGGTGCCAGTGGCTCACGCCTATAATCCTAGCTACTCAGGAGGCTGAGATCTGAGGATCCAAGTTCAATGCCAGCCCGGGCAGGGAAGTCTATGAAACTCTTATTTTCAATAAACCACCAGAAAACCAGAAGTGGCGCTGTAGCTTAAGTGGTAGAGCGCTCACCCTGAGCTGAAGGGCTGAGGGACAGCGCTCAGGCCCAGAGTTCAAGCCCCATGACCAACCAAAAAAAAAACCCTTCAATTAATTCATTAAGTATCTTTATATGTGAATACAAAATTGGATGACCAGTTTGGTGACAGTAACTATATATGCATGTATATGGTGCCCAACAAATATATATATACACATATATATATATGTATATATATGTCACCTTCCTATATTATCACATTTAATGTTAATCATGCCAAGTGTTTATTTCTGCTTCCAGGCTGTAGGAAAAGAAATCAAGGTCCACTGACAGTAAGTAATTAGCTTTGTGCTTTTCTGGATCCAAGACCAGTGCCTACTGCAATGCCATCAAAATGGAGATAAATACTTCTTAGTAGATCAAGCGAATGGGTAGCTCTCCTTCCTTTATTACCTCCTGTTCCCCTTGGCTGGGTTGATGGTTTGGGAAGAAGGAGGTCATAACATCCCATGATAATGGCAAAATTGGCTCCCTTATCCTGCTGGACTGGAAAGATAGAGGACCTGGTACACTGGAGACCAGAGGTGGGAATGAGGTGGGCAGCTTCTAAGACCGTATCTAGAACAGAACTCCTCCATCAGTCTCTGGGCCCCACCAGCGAAGTCAGTATGGGTGAGGACTTCAGGTCAAAATGAAAAGGTCTACATACTGATGAGCCTAGGCCTCTGCTATTCAGCTCATGCAAGTTCCCATTCCACCTAAACAAAGTGAGTGGGCAGGCCAACTTAGCAGAGCCTAGGAATCCCCAGAAAACACAGGCCCAATCCTTCTAAGCTGCCTTTCTTTCTCTCTCCCTTTCTAACTTGCTCTCATGCCCTTCAGAGACATGGGGCTAATGGACTTTGTCCGTGAGCCCCTGCGATGTTGGCCACCAACCTCACCATGGGCCTCTGTAGCTTTCTGTAGCCCCCTTGGTTCCCAAGCATGGTTTTGGAATGGGGCGTGCTGTGATAATGGGGGTTAATGGTAACCTCAGAATCAATTTTCCCTCCCAGAAGAAAATTCTCCGGGCTTAGGCTGCACACACTGTAATAGTGAAAATGGCTCTAGATTTGAAAAATTGGCACGTTGTAGTCCAACAAGGCAATTTTTGAATTGTTCCGTGCAGCTGTGTGCCTCTGGGTGCTATGCTGTTTGCATCCTACAGCCATAGATAGAGAACATTTTCCAGCCAAAACCAGCTCAGGGGTGGTTTTCTTCTTCTCCCACCCCAGCCTCAATTTGTTTATTTCTTTGTTCACCTGCCCCAAGCTCTTGGAATTTTGACCTTTACCTGCACAACTGCCAGCGCTATTGGATAAGGCAAAGAGAGCCACATGGCTGTTTGCAGGCTTGAGGATAGAGGGCAGGAGGAAGAGGGATTTCCTGAAGAGTAGAGGCCGTGCACGGAAAGACAAAAAAAAAAAAAGGTTGGAGAAGCTTAGGGACACAGCTCCCAACCAGCTTTTCCTGGCTAGGGTCAGAGCCAGGCCTTGCTTAGACTGAATGACAAAAAAACAAAACCTAGAAGAGAAAGTGTCTTTGATCATCGTACAGGAGACCTGATGTTGATGGGCTGTGTTTGCTCTGTCATTAGACAAGAACAATTTGTCCTTGTTTTATAAACATTAAAGTGTGAAACAAGATATCTTGGGATAAAAATAGAGGATGTAGATTTCAAGTCATGGAAACCCAGATTCAGAGGCTGCTGGTGAAACAGCTTACTGACGACTTAGTGAAGGTCCTCATTGTGCAGAGAAGGAAATGAAGGTACCCAAAGCCAGTGGGTAGGGAAGATCTTCATCTCAGTTTTGGTTCTGCAGGCTCTTTGGGTAATGATCCAAACAAACTCAGAAAGCCATTTTTTGGTTCCCTTGTTTCGATGGCCACAGCTCTCTTTGTCTTAGCTTTTTTCCTCCTTCACGAGTTCTCTTAATGTGGGGCTTCTTTGGTAACTCGAGATGAAAACCAAAGGAGGTCTTGGGTGGGAGTGCGCTGAACTGGGCCTCACAGCTTGGTCTCACTTCTGCCCTGCTCCAAACCCATTCCCAGAGCGAGTCCTGTGGGGACTGCCCTTCACCTCTCAGGACCAGGTCCAGGCCTCTATCCATGGCTCACCCAGGCCATTCTTGAGATGACTTGTACCTGTTTCTCCTGCCCTAATTCTTAATGACCATTCCCAGAGGTGACAGCCCACTCTCTCCTCTATCACACCCAGTCCTGGCATGCATTTTGCCTTCATTGTACATCTTTGCACATTTGATTATGCCCTTTGCTTTGAAAACTCTAGGCACCCACCCATCCCCTCATTTCCATCCCCCTTCACTCCATTAGCCTGGACTCATCTACCCTTCAGTCTGAGCTGAGAAAGCAATTTCTCTTCACTGAGTCCCCAAAGCCTGGATTAGAAGCCCAAACTATGCCCTTCAAAGGTACCTTTTAACTTCCTCTCTGCTATTGCTTCCCACTGGCCCCCACAGTTGCCTAATGGAAACTCCCACCGCCATATAACCTCCGAAGAACACGGCTGTGTCATGTTCCCTAGTCATTGTCTTATGCCAGACACCAGCAGACTGAATTCCTATGGATAGGCACTCCACAAATATCGGAGTGAACTATAGGAAAACGATGCTGCTGGTACGACGGCAAATAACAACAGCTGACATTTATTGAGTGCATTCTTGTGCCAGGAACGATGCTAAGTGCTTTTATGCTCATCTAATTTACATTAGCACTCGTGTGAATCGAGTGAGATGAGGGTTCTAGTCCTGGCTCTGACAGCTACTGACTGACTCTGAATAGTTACTATGGTTTCCTCTCTTGAAGAATGAAGGAGAGACGTGAAGCAGGCTGGACTTCTCCGTTCTCTCTCCCCTCCCCATCCCCCCACTATCCTAGGCAAAGAGGGAATCGGGAACAAATGGAAAATGGGCCTAGGCGGGGATCAACACTTAGGATTCAGAGAACTAGCAGACACAGAGGGTCACCTTTCTAGTCCGGGAGCAAGAGGAGAGGGAGCTGGCATTGGCTGGGAAGGGCAGCGGGTTGTTCTCCCATGCTGGGGCCAGAGCTTCTAAATAGAGATGCCCACTGCTAGCCGAGTCATTAATGCTGGCCACCTCGGGCATTGTCTGATTTAAGTGTAATAGCTTGTTTGGTGGATTTTGCCTTCTATAGAAATCCCCCCAAGAGTGAAGTGCTCCATTCAGTCTGGAGAGCACAGGCCTTTGTGCGCTGATGGCCCGGGCCTCTGCTGAATGTGTTTGGAGTTGGTATCAAAGGGGAGGATAAATTAGAGCATAGGGCTGAAAAGAGAGGAAGAGGGGGCCCTTTCATGAGCTGGGCTCAGCGTTTAGGCAGCTGACTTGGGGCTGGGAAGTCCTCAAGGCTGTCCCTCTCGCCTTTTGGCAAGGGTAGTGCTATAGGCAGGTCTGGCTGCCTGTTTCCAGGGCCCATCCTCAGACATCCAGCCGGGCCCCTAGTGTGTGTGCAGTTGGGGAGGTGGGGGGTGGGCGGGGAATAGAAAGAGGTTCGGTACATGACTAGCAGAATGTCCTCTAGTGCCCGGAAAAGGCTGGCAAATGGACCCTGTTCTCTCCCTGGCCTATCTCCTTTTTCTTTCCGCCAGGTTCAGATATTTGCAGGAGCCTTGGGCCTTAAGCCTGCCCCTCTCCCTTTCCTGGATTTTATAGTAACACTAGAAAGGCCCTTGGGGAAGGCTTTTCAGGGCGTCAGCCGGGTGCCCACCTCCCTCCCTCTGGCCCTAGCACACACACTCGCTATCTGGTGGTCTGTCCAGTGTATGAAGCACACTGATCAGTAGGGAGGATGGAACTCCCAGAATAAGTGGCCCTGGGCAGGAGATCCATGTTCTCTCTGGGCATGGCTTCTCATGGCCAAACACGGCGGGGCCACACAGGGCACAGCTGTCAGCTGACTCGCCCACCGGCAGGGCTGTTTAAATAACAAATTGCCCAGTTTTTTCCTGCAAGAATGACTCACTCTTTTTTTTTTTTTAAGTGGGTCTCTTACTTCCTATCAGCGTGTTCCCTCCTCCCCAACCTTCTCAATGTTTTATTATGTGGATCTATTGTACGGGGACCCAGTCTCCAGAAACAGAAGCCACATTTTGAGAGGTCAAATCAGGAGTCACTATTGGGAAGCCAGTGATTGCAGGTGGACTCTTGTCACAAAGGCCTGCAGCCCCTTGAATACACTTAACACTGTCAGAAAACTGAGCCACATGAGCAGGAGAGGAAAGAAAGAGCAGAAAAACTATACCAACAAACCAGACTAACTCCAATGGTGAGCTGAAGTGGGATGCCATGGTTACCGGAGGAGAGCCAGGAGAGACTAGACCAGAGGCTTGACCTGGATCAGATCAGGGGGGAGTGCATGGTGCAAGTCTGGCAGGTCCAGTAACCTATTGTCCAAGTCCCCACCCCTGCTTCTAGGATTTCAGGCATGCCCATCACTTGGGAGGTGGGACTTCCCTGCCTTCACCATGAAGACAAGATGGTACCAGTTAAACCCAATATCCTATCATCCACCATGTGGCCAAGATGGTGCCAGTTAGACCCAATCTCCTTATTTCAGATCCAGATATCCAAGATATTCTCTCAGGAACCAGGGACCTGCCTTTTGGTTTGCCCATTAATCGCGAACCCTTAATAGCAGTCTTAGAAGCCTATAATTTTCTAGCCAGAAGTAACCTATGACACCAAACTGTAGACCTATTAACTAAAACCTGTTTTAGGTTGCAGAGAATTTTAAAGAATTGCCTGAAAGTTCTGACTCCACACCCCAGCAAAACACCCTCATTCTCATATAACCTCTGGGGAGGGCATGTTGTATATTCAAATCTACATCTCTGTCTTCCCTTCATTGCATAGTTAAACTATCTGAAAGCTTTTTGTTAATATGCTGAAGTCTGGGCTTGATACACCAAGATTTCTAATTTGTCCAGGGTGAGGTCTAGACAGCGTGTTTATCCTAAAATACTCTAGGTGACTGAAACGCAGGCAGTGTTAAGAACGATTGTCCCAGAGGCTCTTGAGATTTGCTCCCTGTGAAGGGCCCCAGCTGAGGACAGTCAGAGCTGCACAGAGCTCATGCCCGGACACTTGCTGCCAGGACTCGATAAGTTAGATCCCACAAACAGTTCATTTTCCTCACTGCATTTAAAAACCTTTCCTTTTCTTGCCCCTCGAAGGGTGCTTCCTTGGTGTTCACTTAAAATAATTTAAGCACCACACAGTGGTAAAGGAGCTTAGTTGCCTTGATGTGCCCCGTCACGTCAAGAAACTCAATAAAAAATGTCGTTTCGCTGTTTGCTCAATGCAACTTCCGCAGAGAAGTCTTACGTGGCAAACCAGATTTCTCTTTTCATCTGGCCACCCCCGGGGGGGAAATTGTATATTTGAAATTCAAACAATATTTGGGCAAAAAGAATTTCTCATTATATGCGGTGGGGAAGGGCAAGGAGAGGAAAACACCGGGAAATGATTGAGTGACATTTCTATTTGCCAGTTTGACTCCTTTACCAGTGGCAGCTGTGGTTTGGGGCTGCCAGAGAATTTCAGCTTCCTGGTGTGGACTAGAAATGCCAGACCCCTGGAAAAAAATTAATAATTGGGAGGAGAAAAATATGAGGGGCTAGAAACAGATGTGAAGAGTCCGTGTGACCTCAAGCTGATATCGTCAGTAACAAAGAGCTGGGCCAGGCAGACGGGCCAGTGTTCTGTGCTATTCTCCGTTCTAGTCATCTTCTTTGGAAGGAACAGTGAGAAGAAAAATATTAAGGCTAGGAGACCATGGCAGAGCAAACAGGAGAGAAGGAAGCAGGTGCAGAATGTAATCAGAGCATATGATAAGGAGTTGGTTGAGATTTCTAATGGGACAGAGGTCGGATCCTCAAGTTTTCGAGGGGAGAGCAAGTATAATACCGTCATTATGATTCTTTATAGACAAGAGGTATCTCAGGCTGGCTTGGAACTTGCTATGTAGCCTAGACAGGCCTCAACTTTAGATCCTCCTGCCTCAAGACTACAAAATACTGAGATGAGAATTTGTTGGCATTTTAGACTTAGAAGCCTAAATTCCAAATGTCTATTCTTCCTCCTAGCATTCCCTAGTGATGTAACCCTGTTACACGGCTCTTTCTCTCCCCACCCCCTGTCTTTCTCCGTGCCTCAGTTTCCCCATCTATAAAATGGGAATGGTAAGTAGTACTTGTTGTAGGGAATTGTAAGAGTCAAATAAATAAGCAAATTAAGTGTGTAGAGAAATGTCGGGCACACAGGAAGCTCTTTTTCAATGTCACAGCCATGACAGTCCCAGAGCCCTAGCAGCTCTGGGAATGGTTGGGGATGAGTTGCAGGATGTGAAGCTAGCTTGAAAACCTTGGTAAACCAGAGCAAAAATCAGCCACAAACCCACAGAGGACCCTGGGAGGGGGACAGTCTAGCCTTGTACTAGACTTGTTCTTCTGCTTCTTTGCCCACTCCTGGGACCCAGGAAGCCCCATCTCCATGTGTCCTGTCCAGAGCCCTCTGTGTACCTTTCCCGCTGCTTCCAAATGGGCAGGGCCTTGAGGTCCCGTCTAAGCAGATAATATTTTCTGTTGTTGGCTTGGGATGGCTGGGAGTAAGAAATGGGTGGGAAAATCTGCCCCACCATGTAGACTACGAGAAAAGGGAGAGGGAATTGGGGGAGCAGTCAGTCTCTGTAGAAAGCAGTTATGTCTCAGAAGGAGAAAATGGACTGTGGCAAGCTTTCTGTGGTGACAGAATCCTTTGTTACCAGGATCCAGAGCTTCCTGGGCTCTCCAGTCCTGCCAGGGTATGGGGAGGGTGTGGTATGGAACAGTTCACTGCTGGTGAAGTTCAGCTTGGTGTATTCCCCACCCTCTGTCCTCTATTCAATGCCTAGATCGCTGCACCACTACTGCTGCTGCTGCTACTATTGGCCAGCATTCAGATGGTTTCCTGAGTTACATCAGGGATTCAGACAAAAGGAGGCTTGCAACCAAAGGGGTGAGTCTTAGCACAAAATTACCAGCCTGCTGTCAGCCCGGCGCTCTGCCTCTGCAGAGCAGATTCCAGACAGGTTGCAGCATGTCAGGCTGGGGCCTGCCTGGGCTTGGCAGGGGTCCTATGGGCAGACAGAGTCAATTACCCAGAAAGAGTTCCACTTAACTTCCCCCACTGCTCACAGGCCCTGCCCCGGCCTCCGCAGCTCTACTGGCCTCTGCCAAGGCACCGTCAGCCTGTCCTAGAGTTGGCCACCTGCCAACCCTGTCTTTGGGCATGTCCAGTGCCACTCGTTCCAGGAGGCCAGCCTCCAGCCCTCATCAGCTCGAGGGCTCCATGCGCTGGCCCTTGGCCAGTGGATTTCCATTTCTTGCCCTGTGAGCTCAGCAGGCTCCTCAGGCAGGAGAGACATCAACAGGCTCTCTGATGTCCATGGGCAAGAGGCCTCCCCCTCGGTGACACCAGCCTCCCACAAGGTCTCAGTCCTCCCCAGTCACCTGTGGGGCACAGTGTGTGGTTACAATCAGCAGATTTGGAATCAGGCAGTCATGGGTTTAAAGCCTGGCCCAGCCACATACATACCCCTGTGTTACCAGGCACAAGACTTTTAACTTCTTTGAACTTGGGTTTTACTATGAGGATAATAATTGTATGTAACTCACAGGATTATTAACAAGATCAAAGGAGAATGTGGACATTCAGTAAGCCATGTGCTTGGCACAGGATCAATGCTCAACAAATACGCTTTCCTTCGTCTCTCTTCTTCCGTCTTCCCATCCCCCTACCTTTCTTTCTTCTCCATCCATCCTCTTACCCAATTCTCTTTCATTCTGAATCTTCATTCATCAGGAAGTTTGTTGTTTTGGTTCCTCTTTTTTGTACGAGGAGATCTGACGTGGAGAAAATCTAGCTTCTAGTCGTGGCATATCAATGAATTCTCCTTGTATGGATTCAATCACTCCAGAACATGTTCTAGAATTAGGGTATGTTTCTTCCATTGATAAATTCACAGCTCAAGGACTATGGTTTGTGTACATTGACAAGGCCACTGGCTCCATTCTGTTTACTGATGTTTTGTATGTCACAGACTCTTCCTTCCTGCACATTCCACAGGTAGCTCAGTCATGTCGATCCAAAAGATACATTTCAGAGCTCTGTATGGATAATGCCATAATGTGACACCAGCTTCAACAATACCCAGTGGATGGAGGGAAGGACTTACAAGCATTTTTAACCATTGACTCATTCAGCAAGTTCTTACCGAGTGTCAGCTGTGTACCTGGAAGCTCTGACTTTAAAGGCAGACAAAACAAAGCCCTACCCCTCAAAAAGTGAGTCACTTGACTGGTGGGGAGAGGAGAGCAAGTAAAGACATCATTACAATAGGATGTTGGATGTGATCTGACAGATGTAGAATAATGCTATTGAAGGAGACGGTGTCAGAGAAACTCCTGGAACTCAGTGGGGGAACCCACGGTCCAGTAGTATTTCTATGAGAAGCTAAACACATGGACACTTGCACACTTTTCCTTACAAGAGGAAAGGTTGATTTTGACTCACAGTTTCTGAGATTTGTGACTGTGGTCACTTGACTCCATTATTTCTGGGCCTGTGCATGGGAGGTGAAACCTCATGGTGGGGGCGGGGGGGAGGGGAGTGACAGAGGAAGCTGCTCGCCTCTTGGCAGCCAGGAAGCAGAGAGAGCTGAGTGAGCCCGTGCTGCAGGGGCTTCCTCCCCCTCCTGATTCTATTCCATCCAGGCCCCAGCCTGTTAGATGGTACTACCCACGTTCGAGGCTTTCTTTCTAATCTAGTTGCTGTCCAACGTGTCATTCATCTCTGGAACTGCCCTCACAGGCACACTTAGAAGGTTGCTTTACTAATCGCTTAGGTGTCCCTCAATCCAATCATGGGGACGATCAGGATTAAACACCACAGCTCACTCTTGGGAAGGTTTTGTGCCTCAGGATGGAACAACGGATGGTTTGTGGCCTTTCTCAATCTGGACTCTTGAAATCTGTATACTACTTTTCTGCAAACATTGCAGAAATGGGGGTAGTGTCCCCATCTTTCTCCCTTACAATGGGGGTGGGACTGGCAAATTCTGTGAGCAGTGACTGCACCCCAGCACGGTACTAATTGTGCTAGACAGAGCTGTTTAAATACCACCAGACAGAATATTACTCAAATTAAAATGAGGTCTTAAATGTCATTATTTGTGTCATTATTAATAGCCCCTAATTGTGTTCTCTAATCATCATGAAATTATGTTAGTATTAATATTCACGTCAAAGCTGCCTAGGGAACTTGGAAGATTTAAAAAAAATTATACCATATGTCAGTTCCTATGAATGTGAGGCAAGTGCTCAAACTCAGCTGGAGATGAGATGGTGGCCTGATGAGCCCTCCTCTCCTGTTCTTGGACCCCTCTACCTAGCAAGACTATTGGCATCAGCGGGAGGTGATTTCCAGGAACATCCTGCCTGTGTCAGGCAGCTGCTGTCATTGGTGAGGGGATGGATGGTGTGTGGTGCCCCGAGACATGGCACTTCCTTCTCTTCCCCGACACTGAGGGCTGCCTTTGTCTAGATGTCATAATACAAGAACCTGCACAGTCTGGCCTGTCCTCAATCTCCATCTGCTCAACCTCCCCCTCCCACCCCAAGCCCAGCCACCTCGCTGTCATTTGGAAGCATCCCAAACTTCCGTCCATTTCAGGGAAAAGTGGCAGGAAAGAAACAGTTGAGTCTCCCAGAGAAATATATTCCAGAGTATCACATCACATCAAGAACTTTCAGGCAAGGTAGAAACTCAATGTCCAGAATGTCTGGGGGGGAAAAAAAAAGTGCCTCTCTGTCTTCAAGTATATCTTCACATTGTAAGGCAATGGATAATACTGTTGTCTTTTATGCATTTTTGTGACCACACATGCTTTGCTTCCTTCATTCTAACCTTGCGAGGGCTTCTTTGGGGATACATGCTGACTCCCAGAATGTGGATGGGACCCCCTTTATATGCTTTCTTCTCTTGATAGAAGCTGAGTGAGAGGAGTTATGTCTACCCTTGTGTCACATAGGACTCTAGCTCCACAGACTGACATGGATTGATGTTAGAGGTGGGATTGGGGGGGAGAAAGTGGGCAGTATTGCCAGTTAGAGTTCCTCTCCCTGTGGGGCTGGGGTGGGGGGTGGAGCCCTGGGACATCCAGAGGCATCAGCTGCCTGCTGACATCACTCAGGGGCTCCTCTTCATCGTTTCTACAACGTTCCTTGAGGCTGCCTGCTCAACGCCTCAGTCATCCACTAATGGAGTCCACGTGACCGCAATGTGTCAGACAAATCTGGGGCAAGCGCTTCACTCTCTTCACTGAGCCCGTGGAATTCTCTGGAACTGAGAATATTCAAATGCTTTCTTTCTTGGTGAAACAGCAGGCTTCCAACCCCCCAAATATTATGACTTGAGTTAAATATAACCCAGAGCACAAAAATAACGGTACAACAGAGAAAGCAGGCAAGCCATAGAGAGAGAGAGGGAGAGAGGGAGACGTGCACACACCCTCACACGTGCTCCTGCACATGTGCTCACACACCTCGCACTGTGGGTTCCCTGGGCGTGGCAGGTTATCCGTGAACTCAGCAGCCACGTAGGCAGAAACCCACCCAAGCTCACAGAAGTCTTGGTGCATTCTGGGCTGGTTTGCTACTTCAGCAACTGATGGGACCTTAAATCTGCTTGTGTCTATATGTATGAATGTTTATATCTCTTTCTCTCCATATATGTGTGTGTGTGTGTGTATATATATTATATACATTATATATATCATATATATAATACCTAATCAGATGTGGTTTAGATTGAAAGGGTGAGTGGAGGAATTACCTTGATTTCAGTGTTGGAAAGGAGACTTTCCTGCTCTCTCCACTACGAAGGAAAGCTGGGGTAGGGACAGGCAGGGTCAGATATGGTCAGGCAGGCTGGTATTTATTTCTCAGCCCAGAGGGCAGACAACATCACCCTTCAAACACTAGATTGCTTTAGAAGATAATCTAGAAGGAGCAGCCTTGGTTAGTGGAAGGGAGGAGAGGCAGGTGTGCATGGAGGACTGAGCCTTTCTCGCTTCCCTTAGAACTGTTTGCATAAGTGTCTGGTGAAAACTCAGTGGGTCATAGATAAGCAAAAGGTCTTCTGAAAGTCAGCCATTCTGAATTCCAACCCAATGATTACAGTAATTGTTGTCCTGGGGGCTGGATTTGAACCACTGAACCTAGAATAGAAGCATTGACTAGGCGCTTGCTTTCCCCTTGTTTCAGCATCCTTCTGCCAGCAACGCAGTATGTGGCTGCTCCTCTCTCCTGAGCGTTGGGGCCGAACAGCAAATAGCTCAGACCATTCTGAAGAGCAGATATGTTGGTATCTTCTTTGTAATAAGTATACCTTAGAGATGTAGGGAGATTTGTAGCGTCGGCCACACGCTTTTACTTAGACGGCTTCCTTTGATCCTCAGTGGAGCAGGTGTCATTATCCTGCCTTGTAGAGGCTGGGCATTGAGTCTCAGGGCAGATATTGGGCCCAAGGCTCCATGGCGTATAAAAGGAACTGAGGTGGATTTGACTCAAGCCTTCTGATTGAGGGGGGTTACATATTGAATAGCCTCCGCTTGGAAGGTACCTTCCTCTCGGGGTCGCTTCTCAGAGGCAGCCTGGGAATGCTGGCAAGAGTCCGGGGCTCACCAGACCATGAATTCTATCAAGGCAGCAGCCATGGTGTTGTTTGCCCTCTGGGTTGTAAATAATAAAAACCAACAGATTTGGGGGGAAGGGGTGGGAACTTAATGCCATGCAGTGATGGCTCTGGCATGCACAGGGTGCTGTCCAGAGGCACACAGGGAAAGTGGGTGAGGATTTCCCCCCTCTGGGGGCATCTGCTTTTGTTCTCTGTGGTTCCTTTCTTCTTGAGTCTGAAAACAAACTCACAGATGCACCTCTCCATGATCTTGTTCTCTAATCGCCAAACCCTGAGGTGCCTTGCTTAAGAGAGGGCTTGAGCTTCATCGGATGGCAAATGTAAGGGTTTGGGGGAAGAGATGAGGGGAAATGCTAAGGACTCAGCTAGAGCTACTTCCCCCGCCCCCTTCCCTGCCTGCTTATGGAAAACAGATCAAAGGACTCACAAAAGCACTTGATTTCCTCTGCCATCTACCCACCCTTTCCAACCTGAGATCCCCTGTCCTGCTTTCCACCTCTGTGCCCCCCAAATCCTCCCCCTACCCCCGTCTTGTGCTCCACAAAGCCGCTGCTAGAAGTTGACAAAGCTGACTGGCTGCCTAATGTGCTACAGGTGTTGTTGCTAGGCAACCACCCCACTCAGCAGCTCAGGCTCTGTCAGCCCAGATCAAACCCCTGGTAGCACTTAACCCCGTAACTGCTTAACACAAACACTAATTACCCAGGCCCACCAAAAAGCACATTTATAAGCCGTAATCAAGGGTCAAGGAGGATAGATTCTTAGTACCTTTAGTCTTCAACTAATAGTTGCTATGTCTGAGGCCTAGGCCAAGCTACTCTAGGCAAGGTTTTGAGACATGCTGTTTTTCAGTGATGCTTCCTCTGTGCTGGCTATACCAAGTGGACACAGAATTGTAGTGTTGGATTTCCTTCCGAACTCAGCAGAAGTCAACCAAGTGTCCCCAGCTGCTGCTTCCTGGTCTCCAGGAAAAGTGTTTGCAGTACTTGCCTCTGCATTCTAAATGACTTTTAAGACCTTTTGGCCTAAAACTTCACAGATGTACCTGAAATCCATTTCTTTGATGTCTGATTCAGTTAGACTGGAGATCACCATCATTTTTTTTTTGATGATTCTTCTGACACTGTGCTTTTATGCACTCCATCCTTAGGTTCGCTTGCTTCCCTGATGAAACAATTCATATTCCAGAGCTAGCAGGGACTACAGGAAGTTCTAGACACAGGTAGATAGTAGATGTTACATCAGACTGTAGACCAAACTCTAATCCAAATGACCTGCCTAGAGTGGCCCCCCCTTTTACTTGGTGAATGAATCACTCAACTCTTAGAAGGCTCTCAGCCACTCTTGGTGAATGCACGAACACAACTTTGTCTTTAATTTCTGTTCCCTAGGTCTGGGGATGTAGCTCAGTGGTAGAGTGCTTATTTAGCATGTGCAAGGCACTGGGTTGAAGCTCCAGTACCACAAACAGAAGGAAACAAAACAAAAAACATTCACCACCACAACCAAACACCTCATTCTCATAAGACTAACCTCTGCTAGCATCCTGCAGCTCCGATTCTTCCTTCTGCTGGTTGTCTGGAGGGAATGGGCAGGTGCAAGCATGTGGGGCTGTGGAAGTGATGAATCCCATCCATTCCCAGGAAGTGCTGCCCCTCCCCACCCCCTGCACTGACTGCCATCTTCCCATCATACCAGACCCTGGATGAGGCTCAAGGAACCACTCCCACAACACTTTCTCAGCTGAGAAAATGAAGCAACCTTTCTATGGGCAATTGCCTGGTGATTCAGGGAAGAAGGAATAGATAGATTTTGGTTTCTTTGAGCATGTAGGCTTATTATTATTTATTCAGCAATAACCTCCAAATCACATCTCAAAGTTAAGTGTCATGCTTCTGGGGTTGGAGAAAAGCATGGTCCAGGCATGAGTACCATGATCATGTGCATGTTCTTATTTCCCTCTTACCACAGTGCTGCCATGTGACTCTCTAGCCTGCATGGGAGAAACTGAGGCTGTGGGGACTGGAATTGGGACCTTTATGACTCAAAAGCACTTTCTCCTCTTGTCTCCTGTGCCACTGGGCAGTATTCTTCCCATTTCTGGGATGGATGGTGTCTCCTGGTGAAATTCCATGTGTCTGGCATGGGAAGAGAATTCTGGGGTGCAACATAGACTATGTCCTAGACAGACTGGTGTCCTGAAGTGGGAAATCACTTGTCCATCTCCTTTCTACTTCTTTTAAAGGAGAGGAGGGAAGGGAGAAGAGTGGGGACTCTCTCTCTTACATACACACATACACACTTGCACACTTCTCTTACTATTCCTACAGCCCACTGGCTCCCTGCTTTTCTCCTGCATCTTGAGTCAGTAATGCCTTGGCTTTGGGCTAAACCACCATTGCCAGCTGGTGGCATTAAGAGTTGGGATTGCCAGCTCGGTCACAGGTGACAGATTTGGGAACCTCATCACAGCCCTGGCTTCTTCTCAATAGACCCAATGGGTCATGGAAAGCCCCAGTTGGGGAGCCAAGTGAAGGCCGAAAGAGACTGCACGTTATGGGGTGTGCATGGGGAGGGGCTTGCCCCGTGAGTTTAACACTTTCATGCAAGTGGTTTCTCCATAAAGTATTAATAATGTTCCTATAATTGATACTTCAGGGCAATAACCTCTGACAAAATGGCCCTGATTAGCAGATAATTGAGTGTGTTGGATTGTGTCCTGAGAGAGCTGAACGCCAGGCAAGGCCCATTAGCCCATCATAATGACCCCTTTTGTCAGGTATTAGTGTCATTAAGAGCCTGCTCTCTGAAATCAGTCCCTTTATTTAACTCTTTTCCCTAATTATATGGATCATTTTACAAATCAAAGCAAATGTTTGCATACAGCCCCCAGGCACGCAATGGAGTGAGGTGTTGGAGGAGCCTGGCTGGGCAGAGCTGCGGGGAGGAGAGTCCTTGGTAAGGGGGACACTTTGTCACTGGGAGCTTTCTGGTGACAGGAGAAGGGTTCTCTAAGGGTTCTCTAAGCCAGTGTTACCTGAGGGCTTGGAGGAGGGTGGGGAACATCTGGATAGGGTGCCTTGCCCAGAGAGCTTGCAGGACACACACAGGTTCATACTTGGATCCACACTGGCAAAGCAGCTAGACCCCTGGACTCAGAGTAAGCTGGATCTATGGCACGGGGAGCGGTAGGCTGGGACAGGCTGGTGCCTGAGCCCAGCCACAGGGCTCCTACAAGAAACAGAAGACCCAAGCTAATCATCTGGGTTTTGCCCAGAGCAGACTCACATCTCTGTCAGGAGGTAAGAGCCTCTGGGAGTGGTTGGGGAGAATCAGTAGGACCTAAATCCTTCCAATCTTCGAATATGTAGCCCATGTGGGCATATGTCCTTGCTGAGAGCCTGCCAGCTAGGTAAGCAGCTAGTGCTCTTGAGACTCTGGGAATTTAGAGCATGATCAGCCCCTAGGCCACACATACAGAAGTTGACACAACAGAAAGCTCCAGGGACAGAAAGCCACTTTCTGGCCTCTTCTTGCTAGCAGACTCTCACTCATTAAAAAGTATGGACAGCTTCTCACTTATTTGAATGCAGTTACTGCCTGACACCCTTTCTACCTCACCTAGCTCTGCGCAGATCCTTCTATCTCAGTGCGGAGTAAATCAGAAAGAAGACTCGGTCTTCTCCAGTAGGAATTGCTCAGAGACCAGGGATGGATAGCATTTTTTTTTTTTTTGGCAGCTAAGAAGGATCTACTTTTACGTATACCAAAGATGAAGGCACATGGATATCATCCATGATAGGAAAGGCCTAAAGTTGCTGAGCTGGGAGTGATTTATTTATCTGTCAAAATGATGGGGTGCATTTCCTGAGCAGAAGAGTTGGACCAGTTGTGGGTCCTGGGGTGTTATTGAAGCCATCTCTTCTCACTCCATTTCTGCACAGCGATTGCTTCTGGAGTTTGCCTCTCCTTGTTTTAATCACAGTGAGCCTTGTGCTCCTATGATTTGCATTGGGCCTGGTGAATTTCCCAGCATCAGCCTTGGCTGGAGAGCTGCCAGCCGTGGAGAGAAACTGCCGGGGTTTTTTGTTGAGGAAGCAGAATTTTGGTGGTAGAGTGTGACATTCTCCTCTCAGAAATAATACCTTTCATTTAAGGTAGGAGAGGAAGTTTGACATCCCGTGAAAATATGATTTCCAGCCCTGTTCTGCTTTGGGTAGAGAGATTTTTTTTTTTCCTGTGGGGTCTCATTCTTGAACCAGAGGTGGTAATCCTCTAAGGCGATGTGCTTGGTGGTCTGTGGACCCCTCAGAGGAATCTTCCAGCTTGGGGCTGAACATCTGGAGAGACTACTTCCTGGCTGCAGCTATGCGAAGATCCCGATTCTGCTTGAACCTCAAAGAAACAGCAACAACAAAAAACCTAGGAAACAAAGAGCATTCACCTCACCATCCTGAATACTGAGTATAGAGGGTGACAGCATATATGTGTGTAGACCAATCAGTGGATAAATATTCAGTTTTACAGCAATTTCTAAGCAGCGATGTGGATTCCTCTCCATCCACATTTCTTTGCATTGCCTAGGTTCTGAGAGGTGCGGGGTGCGGGGAGGGACACTGAAGATGGAAAGAAGAACAAGACAGGAGTCCTGTCCTCAAAGAGCTCCCTCTCCTACACATGTGTTGGTGGTATGCATACAGGATAACTCCAAGGAACCATAGTAACACAGGGATGGAAACAAGGTCTGGAGTTAAAGCAACGCATGTGGGAACGAACCAATGGCCCCTTCCTCAGAAAGAAGGGAAAAGCTTTCCTGAGGGCACAGTGCTTAAGCTGAGATCTGAGAACGTGTCAGATAAAGGCAGGAAGGAACACACCACCAGAAGAGTTGAGATTTACTAGAGATCCTGATACGATGGTCGGAACTCCTAATCTGCTATAGCTACTGCTCTAGTATGCCAAATGCTTTAAGTGACCCTTGTCAGCGTGTATTTGTGACAGCCCCATTTCACAGTTGAGGAAAAAGAGAAGTTGTTGAGGGAATTTATAAAGATTACATAATCTGCTTAGAGTCACATTCTTACACGTTAGGCAATCAGCCTTTGAGGCCAGACGCAAATTCTTTTCCATCAACCATCCTATCTCTGAAAGCCCCATATAACTGTTGGTCCATTTATTCCTCCGGTGACCCTGAGCAGCAGACGCTCTGGGCTTCATTTTCAGGTGAGAAAGCTGGCGGTGTCGCAGGGTGGTCTGGGGCAGGAATAGGTACACTGGGAAGAGCTCATCTGGAAACTTGCAGAAGGAACTTGTGTGGTTTCCGGCAGATCCTTGTGCCTACTGCTCTGACTCTCCAGAATAATGATGCTAAGTCTCAAGTACTTCGTGGTTCAAATGTAGAGTATGGGGTGACGGATGGAAGGGAGTGAAATTGATGGTAGGCCAAGTATGGGTCCCCCAGAGAACCTGTGGCTATGTTGGGTTACTAGGCAAAAGTTCCAGATCCCTTGACCTTGACCTTGCTTATGTTCTTCCATGTGTCTCCATGGGCTTGATGAACTCTCAGGGTCCTTATAAGTGGAAGGACGCTGAGGAGAGAATGTTGCTGGCATTGGCCATGGAAGAAGGGCTTCTACATGCTGGAAACAACAAGGAAATGGATTCTTGACTCCAGCCTGCAGGAGGAAAGGCAGCCTTGTCAACATTCTGACCCAGTCAGTGACATTTGGCCACACCAGCAATAGAGCTGCAGAAAGGACATGTGTGCTTGTGAAAAAAACGTTGCACACTGGATTCACTTACTTAAGACTGATCATCACTCGTCAACCCATCTTTAATAATTAATGAAGAAATCTCTGCTTTGAAGGGTCTGTGATCCACAGTCTCCTCAGGGTGGAGGTTCATTCAGTGCTTTAATGCTGCACATTCTTTTGAGCCTTATTATGCAGCCTGGGCTGGGCTTGAACTTTTGATCTTCTTCAGCCTTTGGGTGCTGGAACTATAGGCCTATGCCCTTATGCCCAGACAGATCCACCCATTTTTGGGAATGTTAGGAAACCAAAGAGCACTGTTTCTTGGCTGTAAGTGCATCTCCAGAAAGTGAGGATCTGGGGAGGTGGGGAGGAAGTTCTGTGCCAGCTGTATTGTCTGGGAATTGAAGGCACATTCTAGGGCCAGAGTTATTCCACTGGCTCACTCATCTAACCATTATTGTCCACTGATCTATTATATGCCAGATATTGTGTACAGAAGAAATAGTGAAGAAACCCATATTCTATAATAGCTGATTTGGAGTTTCTGATGCCATGACAATAAGCTGTTAAGAAATCACAAAAAGAAACAGGGCCGGGTGCTGGTGGCTCACGTCTATAATCTTAGATACGCAGGAGACTGAGATCTGAGGATCGTAGTTCAAAACCAACGTGGGCAGGAAAGTCTGTGAGATTCCTATCTCCAGTTACCCACTAGAAGACCGGAAGTGGAGCTCAAAGTGGTTGAGTGCTAGCCTTGAGTGAAAAAGCTCAGGGACAGCACCCAGGCCCTGAGGTTAAGTCCCACAATTGGGGGGAAAAAAAGTCACAAAAACTGATGTGTACTTCCAAATTGGTTAGTCCTAGTTTTTGCACCACAGTTGCAAAGACCTACAGGTTTCGTGGAAGGTATCTCTGGAGAGGTGACATTCAGGATAGATTAATACAGAAGACTGTGTGGGTTACCCTGTAAAAAAACAAATGAAGGGCCAAGAAATGGAAGCAGCATGTATCCGGAGACAGTGAGGGCCAGTCGAGGCCCTCCTGTGGAGCTGGAGCACTGCAGGGCATTGCTGTGAGGGGCAGACATGGCCACTGCATGGGGGCTTTGCAGCTCTTCTAGAAGAATCTTGGAACTAACCTTCCCATTATGGACAGCCACTGCAGGGGAGGGGGGAAGAGGTAGCTTGATCTGATGTGCACTTCATAAAGATCAGGCTGGCTGTGCTAAGGAGAATGTTCTAGAAGGGTTATGAGTCTGGGCAAAGATGAAGGTGGCTTAGTTAAGAGTGATCGTACTGGTAGATTTAACATTATTTTGAAGACAGACTTCCTAGGAGTTGGCACTAAGTTGAGTATGGGAAGGAAATGGAGGGCGTGGGTATAATCCCCTGATTTCTGGAAGAATGGCTACATGGATATAGGTATGACTTATTGAAGTGTGACGGGTTGGAGGAGAAGAGAAACGGATGGGGAGGGTCCCAAGGGTTTTGTTTTGAGTATATTAAATTTAAGAACCTTTCGGCATCTCCTTTTAAAGATGTCAAGGAGGCAGACAGACAAGATTGGTGCTGTGAAGTGAGCCTGAGGTCTGGGCTAAATATTACATAGATCTGAGGACTCTGACTCTATCGATACTGCAGGGGAAAGGTGAGGGCCCGACAGAGCCTGGAGAACACCGTGGAACGTATAGTGTAGTACTGAATATACAGTCTCAGCAAATATCCCATCTGCTCCCCAATATGTTCCTGCCTCTTTCTTCAGTAGGGAGGCTAGGTGATTAGATCTAGTGAATGAAACGTGGCTTTCAGTTGGGGAAAAAAAAGTAGACATGATTTTTTAATTTCTTTGTCCCTGCTGTCTGCCTCCATCTGTCTGTCTGTCTGTCTTTCTATATTTTCTTTCTGCAAAAGCAAGGCCTTGGGACCTCTAATTGTCAGAATCCCGAGTGGCTGTGTGAAGAAGACTCCCTGCAGATATGTTTTTCACATACTACGTGAGGCAGAAATAAGCCAGTGTTATATTAAGCTACTGAGACTTTGAGGTTGTTTGCTATTGCAACCTATTCTATCCCAATACTGGTAGAGAAAGCACGTAACAGTGTTTAACAGCACACAGACCTGGAACTCAAGCGGTCTTGTTCGAATTTTATCTTTCATAGTTACTAGCTAAGTCAGCAAAGGGGAAGTCTATGTATCTTAGTTTTCTCTTTTGGCAAAATGGAGCTGGGTATAACAACATTTATGTCTTAGGCTTGTCTTGAGGATTAAAGGATTCAAGAATATGAAGTGCTTAAAACTGTACATCTTAGAATATCTCCTGTAAGCCATCTTTGTTCAACTAAATCCAAGTCCTCTTCTCCCCCTGACCCCCGGCCCCAGGCTGCACTCAAGTCCAGTGACTTGGATGATGTCTCTCACCCTTGCTTCCATATTAACTTCTTCCTACTGTTTGCCACAGTCCTTGGCCTATGTCTCCTGCCATTGTTCATGGCATCCCATCAGTGCTGCTGGGTTGGCATTGTCTCAGGAGAGATGTAAACTTTTTCAGGTGAGGTCAGGAATGTAGAGTCTCAGGAGAGGCCTTCTTTGTGGGAGGTGCTCACTGATTGGCTGATACGTGTGTTCTGGTTGGTACCAAGGAAGAAGCTCAAGGAATAGGCTGCCAAGGGGCCCGCTGGATTTGTTCTAGAGCTGGCAGTGTTGTCCTCGAGCTCTAAGCCGTGATAGCAACATCTTCCAATTCAAGAGACAAAGAGCTCTATTCATAACCTACCCTGCCTCCCGCTGCTCATCACAGCGGAGTTCAGTCAACTTGCTGCTCTGTAGGTTTTGGTGGTGGCCTGTGAAGGATGAGGGCTGTGGTCAGGACTCATGGGAATGTAATTGCCGGGAAATGCTGCTGCTGCTGGCCTTGGGCAGTGGCTTGGAGAAGACATGTTTGTGCAGAGGGAGGGGCAAGATGTGGATCCTGTTGGCTGTCAGGCCAAAATCTTCACCTCTCTCTGCTTGTTTCTTTCTTGGTTGCTCCCAAGAGTACTGCATGGGCATGCAATTTAAAGTAACTCGGCGTGTTGAGTGTATTTGGCTTTGAATGTAGTGCGTTGCAGGTGTGTAGTAGGTGTGTCCCCTGGAGTCTGTGTGTGTGTGGGGGGGGGTCTGTCCCCAGCTGACTGAGTAAAGGCCAGTGGGTGGGATGGGGGAAGGGAAGCTGATCTTTTCTTGTTGTTGTTGTTGGTTGTTGGACTTGAACTTGGGGCTTGGGCACTGCCCCTGAGCTCTTTGGCTCAAGGCTAGCATTCTACCACTTTGAGCCACAGAGCCACTTCTGGTTTTCTGATGGTTAGAGATAAGAGTCTCATGGACTGTCCTGCCTGAGCTGGATTTGAACCACGATCCTCAGATCTCAGCCTCCTGAGTAGCTAGGATGATAATCGTGAGCCAACGGTGCCCGGCTAAGCACAGCTCCTCTTCAGAGACTCACGGTTCAGAGGCAGGTAAAACAAAGCCAAGCAAGAGTCCAGTATCCATGAAGAGACATGGGGTGTCCACCACACCACTCCTTTGCTTCCATTCCCTCCCCATATCCCTCCTTTATTATCCGGAGCCGTTGTCCTTCAGAATGGTGTTAAATGGTGTTAAAAGACACGCAGGCAACTCCTTCAGTGAGGGAAGAGAGAGGGCTTCTGCGGTGAGGAGAAAGAAGAGAGTCCAGCAGATACCCAATGACTGCTACAATGCCCTGAAGAAGGCAAGAGATGCCCAGAGCCCAGCTACTTGGTATCTTTAACATCTAGGCCGCTCTCTGGATGAGGCTTCTTAAGAAAGGAGCAAAAAGAATCGTGAAGTTGGAGCTATGAAGTGACCCTGTCAGTCATTCAGAGAAAGAATTTCATCCTCCCACTAAGTCCCCACCTAGAGTGAGAAGGGTCAGCCCAGAGAGGTGACCCATCTTGTCCATCCTTGGCCCTTTCCCTTGCTGATGGCTTCATAGCCTGCCTGGCCCCCTGTGGCCCTCTTCTCACCCCGCATGCTCTCCACTCCCCGCTGCCCCAGTAGGTCAGCAGGCTGTCTCTTACATTTTTTGTCTGTTTCAGCAAACAGGTCTCCGACAGGCAGGCAGTCATGGCTCAGCAGTGTCCTTCCTTCCCAGGAAGATGCCTGCGTCCACAGCGAGGCTGTCTCTGCCCTCCCTGGAGGACCCTGAGTGTCTGAATCGAGTCTGGGGCCAGGGACAGTATGATTGTACCCCAGGATATGGCTGATAAAGAACCTGCTCAGATTTGGGGATGAGGAAGAAGACAGGGCTTTCAGACTCACAGATGGAAATTGCTTAAGTGCCTGTCCTTGATCCCTTACTTACTGGAAAGGAACAGAGAATTCTGAACACATTCTTTCTAAGAAGCCACTCCTGGTGAACTAGTTCCCAGACTCTGTGAATCGGAGTCTATCTGAAGGCCTGGAATTCAATTGTCAAACAGTTAGGGAGCCTTGGGGGCAGGCTAAGGGAGTTCTCTGGGGGATTGTGTAGCCCGTGCTTCATTTGATTCTTCTTCCCTGCCAATCTGGGAGCCTGAAATGTGTTGTGACAAGGAAGAGTCTTTGTGTCCTGACTGCAAACAGTGATTTGTGGGCACCCCGACTTCACCTCATCTACTGACAGCCTGAAGAATGAGGCATACAGCAAAGGAGGAGGGAGGAGTAGCAGGCCAGATGAGATGGGTGTGCCACGATGAGGTTTCAAGCCCCTATTTTCTCCTTGTCTCCCACAGATGACCCCATTCACTAGGGGAAAAGTTGAGCCTCCATTGAGTCACCCCATGCAAGAGGGAGAGAGGGCCAATCGATCCCTCTCCATAGCCCCTGGAGGACGTGGGTTGCCCTGGGTAGGGTGGGAAGGAGGCCCAAGGGGAGGGGAAGAGAGCACACTTCAAAGAGGATCTAGCTCCAGTGGCTCTGGAGCATCTGTACTGACTGTAGGCCCGGAACAAGCCCATCTAATCTCAATTAACTTCTGCCACCATCTCCAATTCAGCGTCTCCGTTCACGCCAGTGTGGAGACCTTGGCCGCAGGCGGCTAGGGAGGGGAGACCTCGCATTATGTAGGCGAAGAAACCAGATGGGATCTCCTTGCCAGGGCACTGGTAGCAGAGAAAATGCTTGGAGTAAACAGCTGGGTAATTTTCCCCAAGCTCATGCTCTCACTTCCAGCTCTGCTGGTCCAAGTCGATCTGGAAAAACTGGAATGGATTGTTGGGGTTTTTTTTGGTCTTTGTCCTTTGGGCCTGTGGAGGGATTCTGTCACATCCTGAAGGGTCGTCTCTCTTTGAGTACTAGAAGACCCTTGTAGGACTGAGTCTTAAGGGGTCTGATCAAGGTGCCAGAGGGTCAGACTGAGTGCTGTGTAAGGACTTTCTTTGTACCTCAGCTTCCTCTGCTGAATAAAGACAGAAGTTTGTTACTATTCTATCACCCAATAGGGTGATTCAAATTAATTAAGTGAAACTCAATTAAAATGGGATGTATCCAACGTTTCGGTTCTCCAGCCATGCTACCACATTTCAGGTGCTGGTGGGCTACTAGGTCAGGTGCAGGAGGTACAGGACATTTGTATCAACATACATGCAGCCAGATGCCAATGGCTCACACCTGTAATCTTAGCTACTCGGGAGACTTAAGATCTGAGGATGGTGGAACCCTGGGTGGCAAAGTTCATGAGACTCTTTTATCCAATTAACCAGCAAAAAGCCAGCAGTGGAGTTGTAGCTCAAGGGATAGATCACCAGCCTTGAGTCAAAAAGGTAAGGGATAGCACCCAGGCCCTGAGTTCAAGTATACAACACACACACACACACACACACACATACACACACACACACACACACACATACACATACACACGTTCCATTGGACAGCACTCATCCATGAAGCCTCTTCCCATTCTGCTTTATTCTATAGCATTACTCAATCATCACCTATTATTGAATTTTATATAGAGTCAGTTCTTTGACCTGTGTGAGTTTCTTCTCCTCATCAACTCCTATCACATCTGTCTCTACACACACAACATAAAACATACATATAGGCAGGACACACACAGCACCCACCCATAGAAGCAGGACACAGGGTATAAATGCTGAGTTCTGAAGGAATTGTGGAATGCTAACTCATGGCCCAGTGCTTGTTGCTTACAATGGTGAATTATAGACTTGAAATACACTTTGCTAAGAGACATCGATCAACGATACAACAGGTGTGCCTTAAATTCATATGACTTTTATTTGTGAGTTATATCTCAAAAAGAAAAAGAGTTGAAGTGGAAAGGGACAACTGGGAGGAAAGAATTAGATCCCACACCTCACTTCTGACTGATCGTCATGGACTTTATCTCTAGGGTGCCTATTTCCTGGGTACCTACTGGGTGTCAGGCATTGCTCCAGTGGGGAGCACAGTGCGGTCTGGGAAGCACCCGCATCTGGGCAGGCGGACCTAGCTTTGCCCAAGCAAACTCTCTGACTCCATAAACCGGAAGCCTGCGGCATGATTACCGAGTGCAGTAAGTGCTTCATTGGAGACCTGCCAGTATTTTGTGGGGAGAGGATGGAAAAAGAGTCGTATCTCCCTCTGGACCTCAGTTTCCCCATGAAGGGGCAGAGTTTGGTGACCTCTGAGGCCGCCTCCTTGCTGGGCATTTCTCCTCCAGCGCCTGGCATCTGAGAGATCTGTAAAGAGAAGGGCTTATGAGGTGTGCAGTGAAAGTTGCCCAGGTTTCTCCTCTATTTCCCAACAGCACTGCCCTTTACCTCTTTTAAATCCTCAGGAAGCCTGGAGGGCTCCTGGCTTTCCCTGGGCCACCCCCTCTTACACTTCCCCTTCCTCTGGTAGCACAGCCCCAGCCGAGTTCTTGTCATATTTCCTACTGGATCGGGTGTTTAATTAAAATCATAATTAAAATTGATCTCCTCATTAGCATGCACCTGCTCTGCCTCTCACATCCTCGCGTTCCATTATCCACTGAAGATGTCAGGATTGACAGGCGAGAGCCAGACCCCAGGCCAGCCCAGTTGGAGGGGGCTGGCAGGTGACAACATCTGCACACAGAGGTTTTCAGTGGAGAAGCTGCGTCCGCAGCTGGGCAGCAGGCAATTAGCACCAGACGGGCTTGTCTGGGGAGACAGCCCTTACTTCCTCCCCACCCCTGTGTGTGTGCATGTGCACTCTCACACACACATACACACTCACTCAAGTGACCTGTGACAAGTCAACCTAGGGGTGTTTGGAGAGGAGAGAGGAAAGGACACGGATTATACCTTAGGAGCCAACCATCACCATTGCCCTCTAGGGGGCACCAGTGAGCAGCAGGCCTCCCACTGGCCTGGCCCCTCCTCTGTGCTTAGGACTTGTGCACAGAAGTGTGCATGGGTGTGAGGCCTGCCAGCACAGAGACATAACCTAGTGGGCCTGGCCCAGTCCAAGATGTAGGTTCCACCGGAAGGGGGGGATGTTAGGAAAGACAGGTCTCTAATTGTGGCAAAAACACATTACATAAGTTCTAACCATCTCATCACTCCTAACTGAACAACTCAGACGTGTTAGATATGTTCATGTCTTGTGTAACCAGTCTTCAGAAGTTTTTCATTCTGCAAAGTGGAAACTTTGCACCTTTAATGATCTCCCACCCCCTAACCTCAGGTAATAACCATTCGCTTCCTGTTTAATTAGACTATTTTGGGTACTTAATCTATGTGGAGTCATACAGTATTTGCTTATATTTTGGGGTTTGGCTTATGTCAGCATAATGTTAGTACTTAAGGGTCATCTATGTTGTAGTGTATGCCAGGACTTCCTTTTTTAAGGCAGCATATTGTTCTGCATATATATATATATATATATATATATATATATATATATATATATATATACACGCGTTTTCTCTAGCCACTCATTTGTTGATGGACATTTGAGTGGTTTCTACCTCTTGTGCATTGTGAATAATGGGACATCAAACATGGATGGACAATATTTCCTCAAGTTCCTGTTTTTATTCCTTTTGTGTATCTACCCAGAAAGAGAAGTACTGGATCATATGGTCATTCTATTCTTTTTTTTTTTTTTGAGGAATTACCTTGTTGTTGTTGTTGTTGGTTGTGGGGCTTGAACTCTGGGCCTGGGCACTGTCCCTCAGCTCTTCAGTTCAAGGCTAGCACTCTACCACTTGAGCCACAGTGCCACTTCCAGTTTTCTGAGTGGTTTATTGGAATAAGAGTCCCACGGACTTTCCTACCCGGGCTGACTTTGAACCGTGATCCTCAAATCTCAGCCTCCTGAATATGTAGAATTACAGGCATGACCCATAGGTGCCCAGCTATGAGGACTACTTTATTGTTTCTCACATGCTGCACTGTTTTGCATTCCTACTAGCAGGTCATATGGGCCACAATTTTTCAGTTTTTCTATAGTTCCTCAACACTTGTTATTAGGTATTGTATGAGATGCCATTGGGGTTTAGGTTTGTATGATTACTGATATTGAGCAAGGCTCCATTTGTTGTTTGTTTATTATAGTACTGAAGTTTGAACTCAGAGCCTTATGATTGCTAGGTTGTTATTTTTATTTTACTTATTTTTCAAATAGGGGCTCTTATTTTTCCTCCAAGATGACCTGGAACTATGATACTCCTACCTATGACTCCAGTAGAACTGAGATTACAGATGTGAGCCACCATGCCTGACTTGTTTTTTTAAGATGGGATTTGAGATTTTTTTTTTTAATCCAGGCTGGCCTTGAACTTTTATATTCCCAAACTCCACTTCTCAAATTGCTGAGATTACAGGTGTGAGCCACTGTGCCAGGCCCTTTTGTGCTAGTTCTCTTTTTAAACTATTACCAACGTGAATCAAACTGGCTTCATAGGGTAGGTATGTGTCTGTGTTTGGCCAAAGTGCACATCTCTTAGAATCAGGCCATTCATATCCCACAGAACTGCCAGGCGCTGGCTCAGTGGCCCTGGCAAAATGATACCCAATATCAAATATGGGGCTCATCTGCTCACCTAATTAGATGGTCTCAAAGAAGAAATGGAGTAAGAGGCCTCTGCCCTTTTGTGTTCTTCCTATTAATCTGAGTTTTTTCTTTTCTTTTTCTTTCTTTTTTTTTTTTTTGTCGGTCATGGGAACTGAACTCTGGTCCTGGGCACTGTCCCTCAGCTCTTCAGCTCAAAGCTAGTGCTCTACCACTAGATCTACAGCGTCACTTGCAGCTTTTTCTGCTTATGTGGTGCTGAGGAATTGAACCCAGGGTCTCATGCATGCAAGGCAAGCACTCTACCACTGAGCCAACTTTCCAGCCCCTTTTTTTGGTGGTTGTTGTTAGTTGTGGGGCTTGAACTCTGGGCCTGGGAGCTGTCCCCGAGCTCTTTGCTCAGTTAGTGCTCTACCACTCTGAACCACAGCACCACTTCCAGTTTGGGGCTGGCTTTGAAACATGATCCTCAGATCTCAGCCTCCTGAGTAGCTAGAATTACAGGCATGAGCCACTGGCACCTGGCTATTCGGAACTCTTTTAACAACCCCCAAATGACAAGAGTACCACAACTTCCTCTACCTACGTATAAGGAAATGTAGGTGTGTGTGTGTGTGTTGGTACTAGGATTTGAACTTGGGTCCTCATGCCTGCTAGGCAGGCACTCTTACCACTGAGCCACTCCTCTCGTGTGATGTAGCTTTGCGTGTCTTCTTCATGTAAGATTCTGTACCAGGAATGTGGAGACTCAGAGACATGGAAGACATGAGCACTACACCCGGGACCGCAGTGACAGGTGACTGCCAGGCCAGAGCGAGGAGGGGGCAGCTAGAGCGGGGTCCCCTGAGCTCCAGGCTCCTCTGGAGTGGGAGGACAAACCTTGTCCTGCGGCACACGGGGTCTGGGTTTCCCACCCAGTGGGGGCCACCTAGAGCTACGGAGCCGGAGAGTGCAAGGACTAACTGGGGGGGGGGGGGGAGGGGGGGCCATGGCAGGAGACCTAGAAACTACCCCAGGAAGTGAAGCCCCCTCGCGAGGAGGAACTTTCTATTCCAGTGCCTTCTCTCTGGACGTGCTAACAAAGGCTTAACCACACTCCCCTGTAGGTCCCGGGCAGCTTAAGCCTATGGTGTTTCCCGGAAGTCCTACCCTTTTCCTGCACCCCTCGCTCTCACCAGTGTCTGGGTAGCAGTCACCCTCTGGGGAGAGATGATTTCCTGGTCCTGTCAGGTGTGCCTGGCCTGTGCTCCTTCCCAGGGCAGGGAGGAGCAGGCAGCCTGAGAGCCCCGGATGCAGGGGCAGGAGCCTAGGGGAGGCCAGCGTCCACAGGGAGGTGATTAGCTCTGCAGCACCTCCAATAATAACCATCCCGGGTAACAAGCAGTGGCGGGCGGGAGGCAGGCGCGGCCTTGGGGGCTGGCTGTCCCTGCCTTCCCCAGGGTGCGCTGAGGGAGACCCGCCGACTGCAGACTTGGCGTGAGGATCACAGCCCCAGCTGGCCCGCCTCAGGAGACAGAGGCAGAGGTCAGGCAGGAGGCTCCAGGGGCTGAGGAATGGTGGGGCCGGGTTTGCACTGGACCTGAGGACTCCACGTGTGAGGAAACTTGGAATTCAAGCACTCAGGTCATCTATCGATCAGTATTGACCGGCGGCAATGTGTTCGCTGCAACAGCCAAAGCCGTCCTGAAGTCTTTTTTTTTTTAAGATGTGAAATGAGCGAACAGAGATGCTACCTACTTATCCCATCACAGGATAAACCTGTCACCACCCCAACAGACAGACAGACAGACAGACAGACACACACACACACACACACACAGACACACACACACACACACACACACACACAGAGCTCTGAACCCTCCCTTGTTCCACTGTGAATATCCATCACACTACACTACAATGGACATTAATGGGCCTGGGCAGAGGTGGCTGTTTTCACCCCGCTGGTCCTGAGAAGGTGGAGGCCGCACAGATGGGCCAGGGAGGTGAGGAGTGGGCATCTTGGGCTACTGTCCATACGGTCCAATGGCAACCAAGCGGCCCTCCGGGGTCACCTCCCTCTGAGTGAGAAAGCATGAGGTGTATCTGTGTAGATTATAAAGATAAGTCCAAGGCAGGAAGACGTATGGGTAGAATATTCTAGAAAGGAAGGGTTTATAATTTTCTCCTTAACAGGTAGAAATCGATCTCCCGGTTAGCAATGGTAATTCTCCAGTCAGCCTAACTCTCCCTCTGGGCAGGGCATGAGGACCACAGTCCTGGCTGACACACCACGGGCCCTACCTAGGCTCTGACCTGCCCCAGCTCCTGCAGATTTTCCCTTGATTCTCTCCCTCCTTAGCCCCCTGCCCTCATTTCTGTAGATCCCCATTGCTACCTTCAGGATCTGGGAGAAGTTGAACAAGGTGGAATCCCAGGGCCTCGGACCTCATCCCTTCCCTGGGCTTTCCAATCAGACACCTCTAAGATCTGATGGTGGGTTCCAGAAAAAAAAATAATGCACAAACACATGACCATTTATTACATTCCTAAATGAGCCAGGGCCCTGAGGTGAGCATTGGATAAAGCAGTGTTCCACACAATCCTTTTTTTACCATCTCATGAACTTAATCAGATGCTTAAGAGCTGATGTGTGAAGAAACGGAGGCTCTGAAAGACAGCCTAACTTGTCCAGGGCCACGGAGATGCAGCATGGCTCATTCTTCTACAGATAGCACGAAGGGGTGGGAGGAAGGCAAGTTTGTGGACTTGTCTTTTCCATGGCGTGTCAAAGGGTCAAGGTCATTACTTGTCAAAGGAAGTGTCCAGTCACAGCCTTCATCTACTATTTCCTCGCCTATTCCCAGCCCTAACTTCAACATGAGATGGTTAGAAGCTGTTTCTTCACCTTTGTGGGAAGTACTCTATCTTCACAATACCTTAGTTCTTTTTTTTTAATTTATTATTTTATTTTATTTTATTTGTGAACATACTGTACAGAGGGGTTACAATTACATGGGCAGGATAATGCATTTCTTATCAAGCATTGCAGCCTCCTCCTTTGTTTACCCTTCACATCCCTTCCCAGCCTCCCCCTCCCCCCCACTCCCCCCCCCCCACTCCCCCCCACTCCCCCCCCCCACTCCCCCCCCCCCACACTGACGTTGTAAAGCTCGTTTTTGACATGACAACTTGTACTTCTCATTATTGCAACAGGTCCACCTGAATCCTTAAACGACTTGTTTTTCCCCATCTCCTCCACAAGTTATACTGACATCAAATATAGTGAAAGCGGGGGTTATACTGTGGGGGAGGGACATACAAAGCAACAAAGAAATAATCTTATAAATGCATTAGAAACACATGCATGAAAGAAAAATACATATCTAGTTTTTATGTGTGGTCTTTCATTCTTCCTTCTTCCCTCCCTCCTTTCCTTTTTTTTTTAAAAAAAAAAAAAGAAATAATTTCCTTATGAAACCAATAAAAGAAGAATGAAGGAAGTCACTTTAATATAAATCACCTTAATATCTATCTTGTTCCCCCCCCTTTTTTTAGATAATCTCAAAAGTACTTTTATATTGATTAATTTTGGTGGTTCTGGGGTTTGAACTCAGGGCCTTGTGCAATCTAGGCAGGTAGTTTACCACGGAGCCACATCTCCAGCCTCAAAGTATTTTCAAGACTGTCAAATAAGGACACCATGCTGTTCAGAGAAATTTCTCAGAGGAGTTCCTTCACCAGGAAGTCTCTTCTCTGAGTTCCATGTCCTTCCCAGTAACTTATGTTGCTTTACTTTCTTCATCTTCTCCCAGCGTCTGTCCAGAGCTCCTAAGTCCTAATGGTGCCAGAGCTGGCAAGGGTGGGAAGGGTCTTCCCGTGCTGTCTGGGGAGTCAGGATGGCAGGGTTGGAAGGCAGTATTCTCTGGTTGGTCCAGGTTGGCTTTTGAATTGAACCACCATCACTGTTTCGACCACACTTGGTGCTATTCGGAGAGCTCTGTTTCAATGACTCATTTAATGCTCGGAACCATCCAGGAGGATATGTATCAGTCATTGCCCTTTTACTGGTGAGAGAATGGAAGTGGGACATGAAGAAGGAACTTGTCCAGAGCAATGAACTGTAAGTGCTTGAAGATGCAACATGGGCCTTAACCTTGAATCCAACACGATCCTCTTGCCTCTTAGTTCTGGATGCTGGGGACATTTAGAAGTGTGTGTGTGTGTGTGTGTGTGTGTGTGTGTGTGTGTGTGTGTGTGTGTGTTCTGTTTGGTTTTTGGCAGACTGGCCTCGGAAACTTTCTACTGTGACTACCATAGTTCTACAAGCCAAGTTCTAAAGAGCTGACATGTTAATGAGCATCGCTGTGGCCTGCTTGTTCTTTTGTGTCCCCCTGAGCACTTGAACAAAAGACACACTCCATAGGGGTTGGGTGGGTGGTGAATTGATTGAATTTTGTTGCCTGCAGGAAGCTCCACTGGCTTCCACAGCTGCTGAGGTTGGAGAAGGGGGTGGGGAGGCCTGGGGGAGCCTGTGCCCCCACCACGGGCAGCTCCATCAGGGGGCATGTGCCAGGCCCTATTTTCTGCATAGATTTTTTTGTTTTGAGACAAAAAAATTGTGGGTGCCTGGGAAGCTGGTGAAGCAGACATGAATTCTTCCCCTGCTGCCTCTGCTGGGTCTTTTCCTCCTCTCTCTGGCCGCAAATCTACAGGAGAAGTGGAACTGGCTGCAGAAATCAGTAGTGCTGGCCTGCTATGGGTTGGATCTCATTGAACCCACCCCCTCCCCCCCCAAAAAAAACCAACCAGAGGAGACCTAACTAACTTCTGTATCTACATAAGGATGGGGGCCAGGCTGAGTTAGCTCAATAGGGAGGGGTGAGCCTTCACACGTATTTGTATAATAGGTGTTTGCTATTAGGCTGATGGGGCCCACATCTGTCCCCAGGTATATTCAACCCATGGGATCCCACTAGAGGAAGGGGAGAGGGAGAAGGGAGGACAGGGCGGAGGGAGACCTGGGAGGAGGGAAGGCTGGGGGAAGGGAGGGGGAAATGCAGTGTACTGAACAGGAGGAGAGAGCACTCAGGGAAATAAAGGATCTATTTTTTTCCCCCATTTGTTCTCAGCAAACATTTGTCATTTAATTTCTTCCTAATTACACAATTACGTAATTATGTAGTATTAGTAAAATAAAGCCTAAAGACGTTTGAGTAAAGAATTACTTAAGTAAATAATGTCTGACTGAAGTAATTATTTCCTGGGTTTCCTATTTTGAAGTAGAATTGGATGAAATTAGCACAGCATTGTTGCAGAGGGGAATGGGGGGGGTGGGGGGCCGCGGGGGCAGGGGCAGGGGGGCAGGGGTTGGGGGTGCAGGCCTGAGCCAGCTGTGGGACTCTGGGGTCTAGCTCCCACCCTCATGGCGGCATGAAGGCCCGGTATCATGGCATCCTCTCGTTCTGGTGGATGAGGAAAATGCCGTCCGCCAGGTGGCTTGGGAGTTATCTTCTGTTTGGAACTAGGGAGGTCAGTTTTCCTTGAGGCCTCTGAAAGGCCGACTCTGGTCTCCAGGGAGTTTGAGGAAGACTCAGGGTGAAGCACATTCCGTCACTGAGTGTTGCATCTTTGCCTGCAAAGCTTCCAGAGGCCACCAGGCCCAAAAAGAGACTCCCCCTCTCCCCCATGGCTGTCCTATTACGTGTGTGAGGGGATGAGGTGACAGGAGAGATAGTAGGTAGACTCTCAGGCTGTGGAGTAAACTGGAAGGACATTTGGTGGTCAGCCACGTGCCCAGGCTACGGTTGGCTCAGGAACCTCCTCCCTAGTCTATGATGCTACAGAGACACTGGCATCCTCCCAAGGTTGGACAAGTCTCAGAGCCCAGGGAGCACAGGAGTGGGAGTTGTGGCCTGACTTCCCTCTCTGGTGGCCTTGGGCCTGGCTGTGACAGAGGGGAAGGAACCAGTCATTCCACAGGGGGCTGGTCAGGCCTAGGATGAAAGGATTAAAGGAGCCTTGGGTTGGACTGATGCTGCACCATGGCCACCATATTGTCTTTTTGATGCTGCCCTTCCCATACGGGAGGCTGCCCTCAAACATGGGAGCCCTTCACCACACTGTACAGCCCAACAACGAGTGAACTCAGCAGTGTCTCCTAGGAGGTGACTCCTAGGGAATCAGCCAGTCCTCTGCCTGCTCCTCCACCCCAAATTGTTCCTCTAGTCCCCTATCCACAGTGCTTGACAGACTTGCTGAGTATCGTGTTTAGAAGGTGTTCACTCTGAGACTCCGCCATGACAATGGGAGAGTCCTGGGCAGGGGGAAAGCTTCGGTCTGGTCAGCTCTCCTCTTGGGAGAGGAAAATGAATCTGTCCTTCCCTGAAGCTGCTCTTGAGCGTCTGGAGATGCCATGTTCCTCGCTTGGTGCTGGGGAGAACCTCCTTGGAGTCACTGGACTCCGGCCATCATGGAGGAAGCTGGTGTGGGGAAGGTTGCAAGTTCCGGGAAGAGGAAGGTGGTGGAGACAAGATTGGAAGATGAAGCAGGTAGTCTTTTGAGTCTTCAGTGAACTGACCTTTGAATCCAGTATCCTTTAGGAACACAAAGGAGGGGCTTGGGAGGCACTGGAACCACGGGACAGTAATGGAAAAGAGGCTGGAACTTCAGGCCAGCACTCTAAGGCGTGCTTTAAAAAAAAAGTTCAGCTTTTCTTCAGGAATCTATCCTTCCTTTCCCCACTAGGCCAAATCAGACAATTATGTACTAACATTGAAGATATAAAAGAGAGAGACAACCTAAACTTCCACCAAATCAATAGAAAAATGGCTAAATAAAATATACCACACTTATTTAATAGAATTCTTTTCAGCAATAAAAAATAAGTGGAGTAGAGTGTTAAAGAGAGGTGCACATATCAACAAGGATAAATCCCACAGACGTAATCCCGAGCTAAAGACCGCAGGTTGCAGAAGGACAGATATTCAGTACACATGGACACTGCTTATAGAGTTGTGAACGACGCATTACCATGCTCCAGACTACTTGTGAATAATGCATGAGAAAAGTCAAGATGGTCAAACTTGAGAGAGTGGCAGTGGTGGGTGGGAGATGGGACTGGGAGAGAGGGATACAGCACATAGACTCTCAAACACTTTATTGGCAGTGTTTCATTTATCCTGCTCTGAAGTGGACACAAGGATGATGAGCATATTCTTTGAATGATTAAAGTATTTCATGAGAAATGAGAATGCTCCACGAGCACTAATGTGTCAGAATTGTGTGTGTGTGAGAAAGAGAAGGAGAGGGAAAGAAAGAGAGAGAGATCTTAGAGGTAGGGATGACAGGGTGAGGGGTGTTGGAACAAACAGACCACAGCTGGCTCCCAGGAAGTTTTCTGGGCTGAATACTTATTCAATAAAGTTACTCTCTGCACATAATATTTGCCTATGTAAGAAGCTAAATATTCATTGAGTAATTAGCCAGTTCAAATTTGTGGTATGAAAAGACAATTCCTTCTAATTATAGGCATGCCAGTTAAAAGATGCTACACCAGGGTGCCATTCACTGCCAAGGGAGTTTTAATAAATTCTCACTGGGATTCACATTCACAAAGGTAAAAATAAAACAAAAAACGCCATTATTTTTGATAATTAAATACTTACCAGAACTCAGAAAAACAAGTCGCACTGATGTTTTGGGCAAATTGTAGGCTCCTTTAAACACACACACACACACACACACACACACACACACACACAATTCCTAGTAAAGATTCTGCTTCTGTCATTGGCTTTGCCAGTTGCAAAGCTTTCTCTAGTCTAATGCCAGCATCATGGCTGACTACCCTGAGTATTATTATCATGGCTTTGACCACTTCTGATCTCAGGGCAAGTTGTCATTTAATTTACACTTTCATTCCGGCTTTTTCATTTTGACTAGTTCTGTTATCTATTTTGTCCCTTCTCCCAATTTAGATCTCAATGCTAACACTGGAGAGATATGCCTGTTTTAGGGGTAGAGATGGGAGGCCACTCTGAGTTATGTCATTTTTTTCTCCAATCTCTCTACCAAAAGAGAAGTTCCATGATGGCTACTCCGTATGTTAGCTGCGAGGGTAGGAATTGCACCTTGGATTGCACTCTAACGTGAGAGACATGTCCAGCTCTACCGTTGAATGGTGAGACTTTGGACAAGTTTTTCACCCTCTCTTCATGGCGGTTTTTCTGTGTAGCTAGCAGGAATCTACCTTGTCTTCCCCTTTCTACAAGGCCCCACTCCCGGGACTCCCATAGCTGCTTGGTCCAGGGATAATAGTTCATGCAAATTGGGTCAATGGAAGCATTTCCACGGGGTTTTAAAAGCCAGAACTGAGAAAGCCAGTCAGAGTCTCTCTGGTTCAATATGCTACAGTAGAAGAAATAGCCAGATTTTGTTGTGTTTCATTACTCCTCTGCCTTTCCTTGTCTTCTGCCACAACCAAACTAAACTGAAAGCAGTGGGTTAAACATAATACAGTGTGTGTTACTCTTCTGTAACACAAGCACGGAGGTAGTGGTGGAGGACCAGGTAGTGTTTACTAACTTTCTGTCTCTCCATCCTCCACGCAGTTCCAAGCTTTTAGTCATCTTGTTCCTATGAGGATGCAGACAGTTCAATGATCTCTTTGCATTCTAGGCAGTTGCAAGCCCACAAAGACAAAAGAGAAAGAAAGAGAAAGGAAGGGCACATCTCTTCTTCTGGTCTTTTAATACAAGTCTTAACACTCTACTTATGCTCCATTGGCCAGATTTGGTCATGTGCCCATGCCTAGCTGCAAAGGGAGCTGGGAAATGTAGTCTGAGTTGGAACCACTACTGTCCTGAATAAAACAGATAACACCAGGACAAGTATCTGTTAGAGTTTGCTACTAGGAATTGCTGCTACATGGAGGAAGCTGGTCTGTTGTATCACCTTTGTGTTTCTCATTTGACTCTCATCCACATGCAGTATATACATGAATGAAAATGTTATAATGAGACCCAATATTTTTGTACAATTAATATATACTGTGAGACTTTGGACAAGTTGTTCACCCTCTCTTCATGGCAGTTTTTCAGTGTGGTTAGCAGGAATCTACCCTGTCTTCCCCTTTCTACAAGGCCCCAGTCCCAGGATTATAGCTGCTTGGTCCAGGGATAATAGTTCATGCAAGCTGGGTCAATGGAAGCATTTCCAAGGGGTTTTAAAAGCCAGAACTGAAAAAGCCAGTCAGAGTCTCTCTGGTTCAATATGCTACAGTAGAAGAAATAGCCAGATTTTGCTGTGTTTCATTAGGTATTCTTTTTAAGGACTCGTCGTACTGCTCCTTGTAACTGTGGGTTTGGGAAATGCAGGGGATGACTGGGCTTCATTGATTTATTAGAAGCGGTTAGGGAGGGATGCGTATCAGACCTGGTGGGCCGGCTTTAAATAGGGAAAGGGTTCCCGTCTAGGCTCATTTGCCAAGACCTCATGGTGCTTCATTTACCCCTTTGCCCTTTGAATTATTCTATTCCTTCTTCAGGCCCTGAAGTCCAGGCTTGGGTCTGGAACACTGCAGAGAGTTTGCAGTTGATTTCAGATCCCTTGTTTCTTCCAGTGTTGTCTGAAAACGCTGTCCTTTCTCTCCTCTACTCTGGAGTGCTGGGATCAGACATCGCTTCAGAGACTCCAGCTAGAAAACTGCTTCTTCACCTCCTGCCAGACAGGACCCCATGGAAGCATTTCCAAGCCAGCAGATTGCCTGCCTGCAGAATGCCAGGGATCTATGTATGTTATTTGTCAGGGATCAGTGTGAGAATGAGGGAGCTTTCCAGAAGAGTTACCAATCCCTCAGTCCCGGTGACACTTCCTAGAGTGTTCTGAGAGAAGGGGAAGATTTCATGACTATTATTACTATTGTTGTTGTTATTTTGAAAATCCAGTTTATTAGTCCATTTAAGTTGCTATAATAAAAATTCCACACAGGGTGCCAGTGGTTCATGCCTGTAATCCTAGCTACTCAAGAAGCTGAGATCCAAGGATCATGGTTCAAAGCCTGGGCAGGAAAGTCTGTGAGACTCTTATCTTCAATAAATCACCAGACAACCAGAAGGGGTGCTGTGGCTCAAGCAATAGAGTGCTAGCCTTGAGCTGAAAAGCTGAGGGACAGCGTCCAGGCCCAGAGTTCAAGTTCCATGATCTTAAAAAAAAAAGAGAGAGACAGAGAGAGAAATCCATAAAGGAAGTAGAGCTGTAGCTCAAGTGGTAGAATGCTAGTCTTGAGCACAAAAGCTCAGAGAGAGCACCTAGGCCCTGAGTTCAAGCTTCAAGATTGGCATACACATATAACCACAAACACACACACACACACACACACACACACACACACACACACACACACACACACACACACACACACTCTCTCTCTCTCTCTCTCTCTCTCTCTCTCTCTCTCTCTCTCTCTCTCTCTCTCTCCATAGACTGGGACTGGGTAGTTATATTATAATCCACATATTCTCTCATAGTTCTGGAAGCTGAGAAGTTCAAGACCAAGCTGTTGCCAGACGGAGTGTCTGGAGAGGATTGCTTCCTACTTCACGGGAAGCTTCCTGGTTCATTGTGTCCTTGTGTGTTAGAAAGAGTAAGGGGGATTCTGGGGCTTCTTTTTATTTTTTTTTTTATTTTTTATTTTTTTTTGGGGGGGGCTTCTTTTTATTAAGGCACTAATCCACTCATGAAGATTCATCCTCCAAAGGCCCACTTTCTAATATATGGTACTATGTGTGAGGACTTAAACACAAGGATTTTGAGGGGGACACAAATTCTATCTATAGCACCCAGTAACTGCATAGGAATAGAGTCAACCCCATATTCTATCCCAGGGAGGCTGGAGGTAGAGCTCAGAGCTGATCATGGAAAACATGCAAGGGCAGGTCATTGTGGTTAGTTGACGGACATTCGAGAATGCATTTCATGCTGAGTCTATGGGTAAAAAAATACTTCCCTATGAGCTAATTTTATTGCTGCAATGAACCTCCTCTCTGTGAGTCAGAAGGTCACCCCTCTTAGCCATCATGTGGCTGGAAATCAGAGAAAAGTAGAATCAATGGGCCTCCAGAGGTAATTTTATACATCTCTTGCCTTGATTCCATTAAGTCTAATTGATTAATAGCTAACAATTATTGAGCGCTCATTATCTGAAAGCACCATGCTCAGAGCATTACCTGCATGGTTCTCCCAACATCCCCGGAGTTCAATTTCATTCCTGTATAATGGATGGGAAGACTGAGGCCTGGAGTCATGCTTCAGGCTGACTGAGTTGGGATTCAAATGCAATTCTAGATGGATTCCCAGCAGGCCTAGCCCTCTATTTTCCCATGTTCATGGCTTTCTGCCATGCCCTGGTCTAGAGCTGTTGAGTTCCTAGATGGCACCAGGAACATGAGCTTCTTCCGATACATTGGTGCTTAGGAATATCGCTCAAGCGAAGTCAATGAATTCATGGTTGCCCCCACTTCCTCTCTAGACTTTTCTGGAGGTCAGGCCCTTACAGAGGAGACAGCCTCCAGAAGATGTTCCCTCCCACAGGTGGCTGGGTAAGACAGGGAGCTTGTGGACAGCAAAGGGGCTGAAGGGAGAGGCCGTGGTAGAGGACACTTCATCTTCATGTGTTTCTCCTTCTTGCCACTGCTCCCGGGGATGTTTCTCTGCTCTCAATACTGTGCTTTGACCGTGTCCCTCTGATCTAGTCACCCACTGGCAAGTATATCCCAGAAAGAAAAAAAGAAAGGTGCTCAAATGAAATAAGAAGCAGGGACAACAGTGGAGAGAAGAGAAGATGGGAAATGTCACGTGGCTTCTGTGCTACAGCTCAAGGGATTTGCTCACGGCTTTCAGAGCCAAGAGAATATTGGGTATTCATGTACCATCTCATGTACCATCTCCCTTGCCCAAGGGCTGAGGGAAGTGGGGATGATCCAGTTGCACTGAGCTGTCCCTGAGCAAGAATTTAGCCTGGCCGACAGGGGCTACAGGTAGAGGAAATTGTTTCCTGCATGGCACTGGTGGTTGCATGGGTGGTGATGGGGAGAGAGTCAGGGCTGGGTAGAGCCCCCGTGTGGATCAGATAGAGGTTGCCATGATGTACTGAAGAGGCCTGCAGAGTGTGTGGCTCAAACACTCAGGAGCAGACATTTCTGGAACCCCTTAGCCATCCCTCCTTGGGAGCACACAGAATCACAAATTGGTCCCCTATTCCCAGGCAGAGGAGATCTCAGGAAGGCACTGGATGGGATGGATGGCAAGGAGAGGCGTGGCAGAGCTACAGTTGGCCACCCCAACGCTTTCACTCACTGGCATGTGATAATTCACTCACTCAGGGGCACAGGAAGGAGAAGATTTCCCAACTGCGGCTAACCAATGTTGAAGACCTGAAAACAGCCACTTGGGACTGCTTTTATGTTCAGCTGTCGGCTTAGAAGCAAATGGCTAAGAGAACCTGGCCGTGGATCAAACAAATGTGCTGGGAACTGCATGTAAGGCACAGATCTGCTATTATTTCCCGCTGAGGGCCCGTGTGCCCAGCCTGCTCCCCTCCAGCCACTCAGGAGGGGAACCGCAGAAGAGAGAGGAAACTCCCGGAAACCTCTGCTCTGCAGATGGTTTGGATCTGGGGAACAGTCTCAACACAGACACATCATAGAGTGGCAGACTGTCAGGGTGGTAAGGGCACAGTGATCGAGCAGAAGAGAACAGTGGCTCTTTCTCTGACCCTGTGGAAGTTCAGGGGCTGGCATCCAGGGGACTGTTGTTTCGTAAAGGGGCCTTTTGCAGTCTAAGGGCAGAGGATCTGGGTCAGAGGGAGCCTGGTCTTTATGGGGTAGGGAAGAGCTTCCCAAGAGTCACTGGGAAAAAATGGGAAGAACAGCTTTCCCCTACCAGTCCATCATTTCTTTTTGTTTTCTTCACCTCTAGCCAAAGGATTCACCTGCGGTAGTTTTGTTTACAAACCAGATGCCCGGTTGGAGTAGAAGCTGGGATCCTGGGGGTGATTCGAACATTGGAAGAGATACACTGCTACTTCCTTCAGAACACAAGCTGTAACAGTAATAGAAATGCCAGCAGACATCATTATCTAATGTTTGCCAAGCTGCCAGGCACTGGGCTAACTGCTTCAGGAACATCAGATTTAATCTCCCAACAATTCCATGTATGGGTGAATGCCACCCCTCCCCCCCAACCCTTCCTCCCCCAGCCCCCCGACCTCACACACACTCATGACCATATTCTGGGGGATGAAAGAGTCTTGGAATGCTTACCCCAAATAAGCCCAGGTAATTTCCGAGCAGGTGTGTGTTACTCAAGGTTGGCTCCAGGTGAATTATTAACGTACTGATGCCTTTATTGGCTGGCTCAGGGCAGGTGGGGACAAAACACAATGAAGTAGCTGAACAGGCAAGATGTGCCAAGAAATTCAGCAATGATTGTTTTCAGTGTTGCAGCAATATCATGTAGGACTTTCGAGGCTGGTCGGTGTATGCAGGGAGGGCAAACATGCTTAGACTCGTTGTACATGCGAAGCAAGGGAGGGGAAAAGAGGCGGAGTGATTTTGCCCAAGCCACATAGCAGATCACTAACCCAGATTTGAACCTGCGTCTCTCTGGTTTCAAACTCCAGACCAGATGTCAGTTCAGAGGAGAGCATTATAGACTTTGCTCTGAATACAAAGGAGGCATCCAGCACAGCGGAGTACACACCTTCTTGCACTGGGAATTGATAATATAGGATAGTATTCATCTTGCTTCTAATAGGAATTGCCCAGATAGTAGGGGAGGGTCATTTCCTAGCATTTTTTCCTTGTCTTAGAGTCACAATTATAGACTCTGGGAAGGGGGGCGAGGGACAAGCCTTGAGGGATATGTAGTTCGAGCCTCTTCTTCCTTTATTACCTCTTTTCTTTCTGTATCAGACCTTTCAAGATTATGCAGCTACACCAGATGGCTAATATATGACTGAGTGGAGATGTCAGGAATCCTGGTTCTGAGGCCCCAGCTCTTTCCACTGCCCTGTTCTTGGCTTGACAAGGAGAATACAGGACAACTCACCCTAATGTAACTTAGGTGTTGTAAAAGTTTCATCCTTAAACTATTATCCTCTCCACTCTTCCTCCCTTCTTCCAGGACATCTGGTGGGTCAGGTGATTTGATACTGTATAACAGACATGAGGACATGGAAGGTGCTATTGTCAAGTATGTTTTAATTGTGTACCCCACAGAGGTTTGTGTCATTAAAGCCTCGACCTTCAAGATGGTGCTAATGGGAAGTGGTGGGTCCTAGAGGGAGGTCTTTAGGTCATTTTTGTTGTTGGTGTTGTTGTTATTGTTGGACCTGAGGCTTGGAGCCTGGCCGCTGTCCCTCAGCTCTTTCACTCAAGGCTAATACTCTACCACTTTGAGCCACAGAACCGTTTCAGGTGAATTATTAGAGATAAGAGTTTCACGGAATTACCTGTCCAGTCTGGTTTCGAACCTCAGATCTCAGATCTCAGCCTCCTGAGTAGCTAGGATTACAGGAGTGAGCCCCCAGCACCCAGCTTGAATGAGCTCTTAGAAACTAGTTCTTGTATGATTCTGAGAAAGAGAGAGAGAGAGAGAGAGAGAGAGAGAGAGAGAGAGAGAGAGAGTTGTTAGACTAACCTCTGGTGCTAGAAATCAGGAGAGAGAGAGATTTTCCTGAAGGGACGCAATGACTGGGGAGAGCCACAGATATCTGACAGGTGAGTGGGAACATTTTATTTCTTGGTCTAGACTTTGGGGTACATGGATGTGAAGAGACAGTAAAACTTGCTGAGTTGTGCATTATGTTAAATTTCCATAATCTGATTCTTATTTTTTTTCTTTCTCTTGTACCAAGAAGAGAAAAGTGAGGAGACATAGAAGAACCATCTTTGTATACTAGCTTCAGGTCTGTCACTGTGTTAGCTATCTGGCTGGCATTAACTCACACACCTTCCCACTGTGTCATGGTGTTAGTTCCTCCATCTGCCAACAGGGTAAGTGGTACTCAGAAAGGGGACGTGGTTGAGATCCTGCTGCCAGCAAATGCTGGGACCTGATCCTAACCTGGGTTCATATGAATCCAGAGCTCATCTTCTTGATTCTAAATCAGGTAGCTTTTAAGAGCCAAGCCTTTGCTTTGAAGTTAGATTGTCTCACATTGGGGACCTTGTATGGTTATGATGCTGCATGATCTTGGGCAAGGCATTTAGTCTGTGGGTTCTCACTCTTTTTGGAGGAAGAGTGCTGCTCTTCTCTTGGGGGAATTTTAGTGGGAGTAGAGATGGTGGTGCCTGGAAAGGGATCAGATAAACAAAGCTTGTAACCCAGGCACTCAGCAAATGGTGCCACATTTTTTTCTCTATCTGAAACTTACTAGGTGTGCGTGCCCTTCTTAGCACAGGACTAGAATATGAAGCAAAACTCCCCATGCTCTTCTCCTGGTGTTACCACTCTTGTAAAATCGTAAGAAAATGAACATCAAGGGCAATTTTGGTGGGAGCAAAAGCCATGTTTAGCTTGTGTGTGTGTGTGTGTGTGTGTGTGTGTGTGTGTGTATGTGTGTGTGAGTGAGAGAGTCAGAGACAGAGAAAGTGCAAAAAAAGCCTTACTTTGGCATTGAGGGAGTTGACAGGGTTTTATGCAAATGGTCTTAATATGATCTTAATACCAGCTCACAAAATTGAAGCCCATTTCCTTGATAGGAGAGAGTGGAATTGTGGGAGGGAAACTTCCAAAGCTTTGTGCAGGAGTCGCTTTGTTAAAGACAGGATTGTATGGCCTCGTTTTATAATAGAACTGAGCTAAACTTTTATTTATTTATTTTTCCCTTCTTTGTCGGCCCTCCAAGAATAGCCAGGAAAGTGGATAGAAGGTAAATAGCATCTGTATTTGTTCAGCACCAAGTCTCCTGTCCCCAAGTTTCCATCTGTCTGCTGAGGAATTGGGAGCTCTTTGGGGTGGGAAGGGGTGGGGGCATGGGTGATGGAGGAATGCTCTTCTTCGGGAGAGGATACAGATGGAGTTTGATATGAACTCAGTTGTGGCCATGTTGTGAACTTGTGTGGTCCATGAGCAAACAGGGGCCAGCTATCTGCTTCAGCAAAGTTAACTCGACAGGGCTGTGCAGCGCCCATGGCTGAAAGACCCCCTTCTCCTCTGAAAGCTTCAAAGATCGGAAGGGATGGGGGAGTAGGAGTTTAGGAGAGGGAGAGCAGCCGCGGGGCCTCCTGCCCACCCGCACCCCCCCCCCCCCACAGCCCACTCACAGAAGTCTTCATTTCTCTGTTCCTAAATTGCACACATTGATCTGCTGTGTACAGAGTTGCAGCGTACGCTGGCAAGAGCATTGGAGTGTGGCCGGCCTACATATACTCGGGTTTTAGTTTTAAATGAGCTGAGAGCTGGGGGAATGGCTTGACAGCCATGGGGGAGCCCCAGTGTCTGTTTTGCACCAAGCAAGTTCTTTTGTAGGTTGGAGCTGTCAGTCAAAGCTGTCTCAGGGGTACCTGCCCCCCCCAACCCCCAGGGAGGGGAGATTCCCCTATGGGTTCTGCTGGTCAGTCACCACTGTGGGGAGAGGGCATGGGTCTGGGAGCCAGGGTGCCTGTACTTCTTTTTTTGGCTACTGCTCTGATCTCTACTCATTCAAGGTCATAAATCTAACATATGAACCTTTCTCAGTGGGAAGTGGGAGGGAGGAGTCGTTTGAGAACGGTCAGCAGCCATGTTTTTCACGACCAAACAACCAGGGTACATACAGCTGGTCCCTTTGTTTCCTTTGCTCATATTAACGTCCTGATTAATTCCAGACCAATTGTTTTTGATTTTCTTCTTCTTCTTCTTCTTTTTTTTTTTTTTTTTAATATTTCCTGGCCTTTGCAAACCACCTACTCTTCTCTGAGTGACTTTGATTGAAGTCTGAAGTTGGAAGGTTCAGCCCTTGAGTTTCTTGTTATTGGAAAATGTAGCAACTTCTCCTAAGCCAAGAAGAAAAGGGTTCTTCCCTCCTCCCTTGTCTCCTTTCTCCCCTCCCCACCAATTCTCCTGGCATGTCAGAACTTTAAAAGAGCTTGCAAGAAGTAGGTATTTGGGAGGCAGTGATGGTGTGGCTTATGCCTGTGATCCTAATTGCTCAGGAGGCTGAGATCTGCAGATCAAGGTTACAAGCCACCCCTCCCCCCGGCCCCTCTGCAAAACCCCACCCCAGTTTCCCCAGCCTCCTGGCAGGAAAGTCCTTGAAACTATCTCCAAATAATCAGCAACAGCTGGAAAGGGAGCCATTGCTCAAGTGGTACCGCTTCAGCCATGAAGGAGAAAAGAAAAAAAAGCTAAGGGATGGCATCCAGACCCAAGTTCAAGTCCCAGTAGTAGCACGCATGCACCAACACACACACACTATACTGTTATTTATTCTCCATCCTTTCCTCAACTGGATTTTGGGCAGAGGCCAAAACTCAAGAGGAAAGAAGGCTGCAGCCATCTGAACGGTCTCCTTCAAAACCCAAGTGTTTGTTCCTTTGGGGGCTGCTGGGCCCCCCAAGCTGCTGGGGAGGTCTGCGAGAGAAGAATGGGGACTCTGGGTGCACACCCCCCCCCGTTCAGCACCATCCATGCACAAGTCAGCCCCCACCATGGCTCAGCAGAGCGCAGTTATGAAAGACCCCCTTGTGCTGCAGGCGGCTCCTCAGGAGGGAGCCCCCTTGGGAGGAAACTGCCTACGCCCTGGGTTGGCTTTGCTGAAATTTATAGCTAGCTCAATAAAGCTATTGTGCAGCCCCCCTCCTCCTTCGGAAGGCAGGGAGGTGGACTATTGCTTGGGAACCTGGAGACCTGGAACCCAGGCAGGCTGGGGACCCCCGTGGGGGGCTGACACAGGCAGAGAAATAGTGGGGTTCCCTTCTCTCCCTCATCCTCTAGCGGGTGCTTCTCTCCCCCCCCCCCCCGGGTACCTTTGGGAACTCTACGCAGTTTGGTCCTGATCTCTGATCCTGTTCTGTTCAATGAGGAAACCCTGGGAGAGCTTATTGATCAGGTATGGGTGCTGGGCTGGGGTGGGGGCTGCTCCCCCAAAGTGTGCAGAAATGCCTGGGTCAGCTGTACTTGGTTAGTGAGTCAATCTAAAATGTCTCCCCGATCCACTGCTGCTTTTTCTCCCTTCAGATTTATTTCTATACACACCCCCCCCCCCCCACACACACACACCAGCAGCTCAAAAAAACGTAATGAAAAACAAAGATTGGTTTCAGAAATCTGAGGAGGTCGGAACCCAGGGGCCCCAGAGTCTCACCTGGAATTTCCCAGTGGGGTGGATTAAAAGCAATCATTACGCCCAGGGCAGGGACCACCCTGGCTCACCTGGCTGATCCTTGGCCTCTAGCCTTCTTCTACTCTGCTCCAATCTTCAGAGAACAGTGCTGAGTTCAGGAAGCCAGTGCCTGGAGCAAGCAGCTGAAAGGCAGACCAGGTCTGTACTGGGAGAAGTTGGATGCCAGTCCTACACAGCCCAAGAGTGGAGGTAAGGGAGGGAGAGCATCTAGTCTGTCCTACACAGGAGAGGACTGGAGTTTAGATGTAGGGCAGAATGAAGGGCCCAATTCCAGTTCTAAGCATCTATCTGCCAGGCAGTGGCTCCTGGTCCAGTCTTCAAGAGGATCTGACTGGCCCAGAGCCTTTCTAGGTGTTTCACACTTGACAGGGTCTTAGCCCTAAATACTTTGCCATGATCAATACGTATTTATCCCTTGCCTCAGTGAGGCTCAAATGAATTGCTCCTGCCTCAAAATTGGAAAGGAAAAACCACACACAGTTCCTCCATTCCTGAGTTCTGCTCAGAGCTGCAGTAGCAACTGCACATGGGGGAGGCACGAGGCCTCCCGGCGGGGAGCTGGGGTGAAAGTAGCCTGTGCGTATAGATAGACGCGTGGCCTGTGCGTATAGATGTGTGGCCTGTGGCCGGTCCAAAGGGGTCTATTCGTTCAATTCCAGCCGATATCCACAGGGTCTGGGGTTTACTCCATTAGGAAGCCAGAGAGTTCTAATCAATGCTAGAAGGACTCTAGTTCACTCCTAAGGGAAAGAAAATATACACAGCAGCATTCAAATCAATGGAAAATCTGCGCGCCCCCGACCCCAACCCTACCCTTCTGTACATGGCTACCTGACTGCTGGAAGATTTGGGAGGAGGAAACAGGCTCTTCTTAGAGGACAGTAGTGGACAGAGGACCTCTGAAAGTCGAGATGCTGAGGAGGACCTGCTAAGATACTGAGGCGGGCTCCAGCTCCACATTACCTGTGAGCCTTGGGTACCGCCACGGCGTCCTCGGCCCTCAGTCTCTTCTTCAGAGTGGTAATCAATAATATTAAAATATACTCCCCGCCCATCAAGGGCTTCGGGATTTCACTTGATAACCACAACCCCTTGAGGGTGATCCTCAGTATCATCATTTTAATTTCCACAAATAAGGAAGTTAAATGATTCAGCTGAGGCTCGCTAGTAGTTAGAGCCGTAGCATCCCAAATCTATACCCTCTGACCCCCCAAGCTCCAGGAGGTGTCTCTATCTGGAGTGAATAGGGAACCTATTTCCTGCCAAGGGCCATGTGGATATTTGTAGCATCATTTGAGGGCCACACAAAATGCTCAGTTTAGGAAGATGGGTCTGTATCAAGATGGACAGCTGACAAGCTTACCTGTCTATCCTGTTACAGACCAAATGATTTCTGAGAGCCTTGTATGACCCATGGGCAGCCTCTGTATCATGCTACGCAGTATCTTGTAGGAATTACATGTACTTACTACTAAATGCATCCCGCTCTCTAACACTATGAGATGTTGTTGCCATTTACCAATTAGAAAATAAATTCAGAGGTGCAGAGAAGGAAAAGACTGGTCCAGGAACATGTGGGTTTATTTGTTCCAAGTCCTGGAGTCAACACCAGGACTTGGTCATAGTTTCATACTCCTTAAGAAAGGACTTTGGAATTCTGGGAATCTGGGATCTTTTCTACACACAGCACACTGGGACCCTGCAATTTTCTTTCCTAACCTGATCTTCTTATAGAATTGCCTTCTCCCATTCCACAATGGTCACTAATTAAAGTCAAGTACCTCTAGAGAAAAGATTCGGGGACACTGGAGATGCTAGGCTTGGGGTAAGGGTTGTGAGAGGAACTCTCTCTCTCTTCCTCTCTCTCTTTCTCTCTCTCTCTCCCCCCCCCCATTCTCTCTCGCTGCCTCACACCTGCCCTTCTAGCCCAGGAAGATCCCCTATCTGGGGAACAATACTTCAAGGGCAGTCATTCCTATACCCACTCCTGTTGGTGTATCTACAGAGATGATCTGTGAAGCTGGCTCCCAGCTCCTGGGAACCCTCATTAGATGCCATCTCCAGGGACGCGTGTCCTTTAAAACTCCCCCGTGCTGGGCTACCCACTTCACCAGCAGCCAAAGATTGATCCTTAGGATGATTTCATTGTGAAGTTAGACTCTACCTGACAACAAGTATTGTAGTCATTACTGAGACTGAACGGTGACCAGCGGGAGCCACCGCTCAGGGTGACCTCCAGAGATCGACTTGAGAGAAGCTTTCTCCTCCCCCTTTGAAAAGGGGACAGCCAGTAGATGGCCTTCCTGTTCAACATCCTGTCCTAGTGCACTCTATACACTGCCTGATGAGACAAGGAGTGCTCTGAGCTTCTCTGATTATTATTAACCGTAATTACTTAAGGTAGTTTCCTATGGAGTTGATCACTAATACTATCTCATCTAACACCCAAGTCAATATGGGATATAAGGGGGCTTTATGTCAGTCTTGCGAGTGAAGAAAATGGATCTTAGAGAGTACAGGGAGTTATGCAAGGTCGTGATCTAGAAGGGAGCAGAGCAGGATCCCTGGGAGTTGGGGAATAGAATTCAGATCATCCTACCTCATAAATCTAGACCACAGCAGCTGAGTTGTTCCTCAAGCTGTCCTTTGAAATATTGTAATGACCGACCTTGGAATGAAGAGCTGTGGGGTGGGGTGTGTGATGACGTGGAGGCCTCTCTCCATCTTATTAAAAACGAGTGGTTCTGGCACGAGAGGTGGGATTTAGGGTGTCTCTCTTCCCAGGATGTAGGACCACGCCATTCATGGAATAGACCCTCATAAGTGTTCAGTGTGAAAATGAGTGACTACATGCGAACAGAGAGACCTCAGCTCAGCTGTTTCCTGGCCAAACTTGCCTCTTGATACATCATTTTGCTTCTTGCGTTTTCAACATCCCTTTTCAGCTCTTAAGGAGAAAGAAAAGAAATTAGCAATGGATTGTTTGCTCAGTGAACTAACAAGAATCAGGCTGTTCTAGGTAGAGCAATTGAGGCAGAAACTTGTTCTACACAGGGGTGAAGGACAACCAACCCGAGGAACTGTCCTCGCTCACTTCCCTGACTTCCTGACCTCTGGGGAAGGGAGTCGCTCACTTCCCTGACTTCCTGACCTCTGGGGAAGGGAGTTGAGAGCCAATTCCCTTCTTCTGTCAGGACTGCTGGACATGTACAACTTTGGCTCCCAGCTAGAACCCCTGCTTCAACACAAAGGACCCGAAATCTGTCCGCCTCACACAAAGCTGCTTCTGCATTTCATTTGGAGCAACCTACTCTTCATAAACCCCAGAAAGAACTGCCCGTCATCGCAGGGGTGAGGAAGGCAATGCTGCTGAGAGGGGGGAACACACACACACACACACACACACACACACACACACACACACACACACACACACACACACACTTAGAGATACAATTAGTGTTGCAAAAAGCTGGTCATAAATATTTGAGTTCTGTCTCTGGAGAGGAAGGACAAAATGACAGCTCACAATTCCTTGTATTGACAAAAGAGGAAACAGTCCATGAAACTGGTCATTTGCCTGGGCATTTTTTTTTTTTTTATCTATCAGATCCAAGAGTAGAAACAAGGGAAGCATGAATGATTGGATTAGCTGCCCAGCCTTGATGTGCTTTTGCAGTATCAGCAATATGCAGTTACTGTAGCCCTCCTACGGACCTGGGCAGGCACACACAGACAGGCTCACGAGCCAATGGGGGAGGAGAGCCTCTGTGCGGCGCAGCAGAGATGGCCTCCGGCTCCGGCACACCCGTGTGACAGTAGAGGAGAGAGGGAGCGTCACCAAAGCCAGATATAGGCAAAATAATTATAATAATAATAATATAATAATAATAGAGTATCTTTCCCTCAGACCTGTTCCTCCTCCCTGTTGGAGGAGAATGCCAGAACCCCTGAGCATTGTGCACTCTTCCATCTCTCTCTTGAGGGCACAGACCCCTGGTGATGATGCCCTTTCAATTGGTACTGTTTGTGCTTTGGCCTTGTCTTCCAAGAGTCCATTTGGCTGTTCCTTGGGTGGTCTTGGCTCTACCGCCTGCTCGATGTGGCACGGCCTGTTCACTTGGCACTCCCAAACTCTCCAAGGCCTACCTTCTCCATCTCCACTTTGGTTTCACCCTGCCCTGCCCCCCCCCGCTCCCCCCCCCCCCCCCGCAACTCCAAGGCACTTCCATGTTTCCTGGTGGGTGTGAGGGATGAGGATGGGAACGGAGTGCCCTGAGCTAGGTGGGGCAGAGGCCCCCTCTGCAGTCATAGGCAACCACCTGGCACCTACACCCACCAGGAGGAATCAGAGCCCCCCCTTGCTGGGGCACGGTGCCAGCATGGCAGATGGGCATGTGTGTCAGCTGCTAAGGGACCTCAGATAGGATCCAAATAGGTCTGCATTTTTGGAGGGCAGGACATTCTCTCCTTTGCTTCTCTTCTCAGATGCATAACCAGCTGCTGAGACCATCTACCTTGTACTGCCTTGGTTCCCCGTTGATGTCGGATACCACTGCCTCTATTTTCAGCCTCTGAACTTGCTTGCTAGTGGGGAGGATGCTGGTCTCTTCCAATCTGCCGATCTGCTTGTATACACCTCTGGACTGGGAAACACAGGATCCTGAAATCTGCTTGCTGTGGCTTTTTCTTTGACATTCCTGACAAACGATTGCAGAGTTTTTGTTGATTACTGGAAAAGTGGTGGAAAGCCCACTGCTGCCTCATGGCCAGCGATTCCTTTGCTGGCTCATAGTACTGGTTGGACAACTGCATTCCCTAATAGCAAAATCTGCATCCAGCTTAATTCCAGCTCTGCCCTGGAGCAACTGAGCACGAATCTGCCCTTTCTTCCCCTATGACAGCTCTTCAAATACTTTAAACCAATGCTCACATCCCCAAAGAGATTTTGCTTCTCTAGGCTAAGTATTTTCCTGTCTTTTCGATTCCTACTGTCATACTTTGAGTGACATAGGATCCAAATGACTTCTTAAGATTGTCTAGTAGTAGTTTCTGTGAAAGAAAAAAAAAAGATAGGGGCTTAATTCCAACCAACCTGAGTTTGGGGCTGACTGAATGGAATGAAGACTCGCTGGTCACAGTCTTAGCTGCCATCTATTATAATTTAATTATGTGCCTGTTTGGACTGAACAGCCCTTAACAGAATCATTAGTATAGGATGAGGTCTATCCTTACTCAAGTAGGTATTTGTTACCCAAACGAACTCCCTTCCCATAGCTTAGTCCACTCCTTCCCCTCTCCACAGCTTAGCACGCTCCCTTCTTAAGCAACACTAGGCCAATGTAGTAAAGGCAGTAACTAATCAGCCTCCAACTCCCTTTACCTTGGATGTCACTTCTCTGGGGCAGCTACCACCATATAGGAGCCCCTTAGAGTGACCTTCAGGTCTGGGCAGCTGTAGGATCCTTATCTACTATTTGGACAGCAGCCATAAATCCTAGTCTGCCATGATGAAGCCCCTGGTTCACACGTCCACACAAGGGTTTCCGCCTCCTGGCCCCTTCCAGCCCCTCCTAGACCTCCTAGGTTATATAGGTCACCTCAGACAATACCCGGCTCTTCTCACTTCTCCCTTGTGAGAAGGGGTCTCGCTGGCCATCTTGCCCAGCAATAAACCTTTCTTTGTTCTCTGTACCTGGATGTCTGCATGGTTTTCTGGCAAAGTCCAGATCATCTGACAGTATTATTGTTTATATTTTAGAATTAAGAATTGGTATATAGTGGTAACTTCCTTCGCGTGGGTCACATAGCTGGTCAGTGATAGACCAAGGGTAGAAACCTATGGCCTTTTGTTTTGCATGAACAGAGCAATCACTGCATGGCAGACTGGGTCAGAGATTGGAAATGCATATGATGTTCCTGTGCAACCACACACGTATGTGGCCAAGAGTGGAAGGTGAGCCAATGTATGTCAGCAAGAGTATACCTAGCAAGACTGGGGGTGTAGCTTGTTTAGCATGTGCAAGGCCCTGGGTTCCATCTTTAGCCCACACACATGCAGACACAGACTCACACGCACCCATTCTAGAGGGGAGGCCTGAGTGTGGGCAGGAGAGAGGCCAGGGAACTTTCATCCTCAGCTCTTTCTACTCGCTTCTTGTTTGAATGACCTTAAGAATACAGCGTATAGTAATTTTAAGGTGTTTGAAATGCAAGTAAGATGCTTGTGACTCAGACTGGACCTTCCATGAGGTTTAAATCTGATGGAGGAGCCAAAATATACTCAAGAATGAAAGAAGTCCCAAACCTGAGTGGTATCACCGCACAACCTGAGAACTAAAATCATGGGCTATGGAGCTCCGATTCCCAATCACAGCTCTGTCCCTTATTAACCCTGTAACCATACACAAGTTAAACAATCTTCTGATTCCTCTCTCCCTCATCCATAAAATATGCATCATAATTTTTAAGACACACCAGAGCTCTTTTAGTTCTTTGAAGCTGAGGTATAATTTACAATCAGTGGAATTAACCCTATTTTGTGAATATTTTTAAAGATTTTGACAAACACGGGAAATCATGTAACGACTACAATGAAGATATAGAGTTAACTCCACCCATCCCATAGGACCCCTGTGTCTCTTTGTATTCAACCAGTCTCCCCCTCCTTTAGCCCCTGGCAACCACTAATCCGTGTTCTGTTCCTATGGTGTGCCTTTCCCAGAATAGCTTATAAATGTATTATATATACATACAGCCTTTTGAGTCTGGCTTCTTTCACTTAGCATAATAAATTCGAGATTTATTCATGTTGTTGTGTTTGCCAATAGTTTATTTCTTTTTATTGCTGAGCAGAATTCCATCGTGTGATACCCCACGCTCTGTCTCTCAGTTCACTGGCTGAAGGACATTGGAGTTGTTTGCAGTATTTGGGGATTGTGAATAAAGTCTCTATAAATACTCACATGTGGGTTTTATGTGATCATAAGTTCATTTCATGTGGTGAACACAGATTGCAATCGCTAGGTCACATGACAAGACTGTACTTTATGAGAAAACTGTCAACCCCTTTTCTCAAATGGCCACATCCTTGTGCATTCTTACCTGCTCAGCTGGAGCGTGGTGTCCTCAATGTTTGATATTCATTTGTTCACTCTTTGTTTGAGCCATTCTAGTAGCTAGGTTGTATTTTTCACTGTAGTTTAAGTTTATGATTATTTAATTGCTAATAACGTTGAGCATATTTTCATGGGATTGTTTTCTACCTGTGTCTCTTCTTTGGCAAAATGTCTATTGTTCATTTTTTTTTTGAACACAGTTGATTGTGTATTGTTCAGTGTCAGTATTTCTTTTTGTATTCTGAATCCAAGTCCTTTGTCAGATATGAGCTCTGGAAATATTTTCTCTGTCTGTGTCTTGTTAATTCTTTCAGCGAGGACTTTTGAAAAGAAGTTTTTTGTAGTGATGAAAAGGCAATTTGGTCAAATTTTTACAGATTATGATTTTAGTGTTGTATCTGAGAAATCTTAACCTACAGTCACAAAAGTATTCTCTTACGTTTCCTTCTAAAAGTTTTATAGTCTTAGTTTTCATGTTCATTAGGTTCATGTTCCATTTTAGGTTATGTTACATATATATATATATACACACATGCAGATATGCATATATGTATGTGTGTGCATATGATGTGAGTTAAGGAAGAAGCCACTGATGGTATCACTGACCCAGACAGGATGGAGTTTGTTTTAAGAAACCAGATCCATCTTCTTGCCTCTGATCGTGATCTCACAGCAGATCTCCCAGATAGAAGAGCCCCAAAGGGATGATCCAACCTCCCTTGTTTTTTCTTTTTAGGACAAGTGTCCAGCTCAGCTTAGGCATTTTAGTATAGTTGCAGATATTAGGCATGGGGTAGAAGCAGGCTATGGGATGGGGAGTACAGTGGGATGGAGTGCGTGGGAAACGGGAAATCTAAAGTCGTTCTGTGCTCTCGGACCCTGCGGTTCCCAGCAGTGACAGTACCGACGTGGGAGCCGCAATACAAGCCAGATTGCCACTTGCAACTCCATCGTCCAGTGGGTGCCACTCCTTCCTCCTCGAGGTGGCTCCCTGAAGCATCAATTCAAACTTCAACTCAGAAAAACAGCTTCCCCGGGGAACCCAAGGGACATGGTCCAGTAGAGAGCTCTCTGCTGACCTGGCTTAATCCTCGGGCAGTTGTTAATCTTTCTAGAAGGATAAACAAACTGCATACCCTTCAGGCACTTTTTTATATGCTTCATTTCTTCCAGCTGGGTTTTTGATGGACGTGGTGTGCTAGTGAGTTCAAGACTACATTCCCTGCCAAATACCTGAAGAGCAGCTATTGGGTTGCCAATTAAAAACAGACCCATGTTCCATGCATGTGTGTGTGTGTGTGCGCATGCGTGCGTGCACACACACAGAGTTGAGATCTTTCTACTCTAGGAGAAGGTTGTCATTCTCTTATGAAAATTGATGAGCCCCCACCCCCGGAGCTGGCTGCATTAGAAGATTGCCCCTTGGCTCTGATCTGAGCCAAAGGAATTTTCAGGGTGTTTAACTCCTGCCAGGTCAGGAGCATCTGTCCTATCGGCAGAATGACTGCTCAGGGAATAGAAACCTTTGGCTCCTGCCATTCCTGAAAGGAAAGGCTTTGACTATACAGTTCCCAAGTTCCCTTTCAACATGGCCATCACTAATTCCAGAAGGAAAAAAAAAAAAGCTCCACAGAAGAGAGCTGTTAAACACTAGCAAAGCCTTCCAAGGGAATGGTGAAATTGCCTGCTTCAGAGATGGAGAGACCCATGCTGTCCGGGGTAAATTGGAACTGATCCACCGGGAGCAGGGGGCTGGCCAGGATGGTCTAGAATTCTCAACAAAGTGGACCAGGTGGTGCCTGTGTAGCCAGTTTATCTGTCTGTGTTGATGAGCATCTAGCCTGGCTGCATTTGTATGTGTTCTTGTGACTGTAAACCCCTTCCCCTGTGTGGGGACGTGTGTGTGTGTGTGTGTGTGTGTGTGTGTGTGTGTGTGTGTGTATGCAGGGATGGGCGTTGGGGTGGGCGGTGGTCCTGCTCATCTCTGGCAGCAGCTGTGACGCCGGGAACCCCCTCTACAGAGGCTTTCCTGGGAAATGTATTAGGCTGCACAGCTTCCTCCTCATAAAAATACAATAAACGGCCCTGCGAGTGGTCGGCAAAGTAATGAGTCTGAGCCAGTGGCGTTCTTGGAAGGGTCTCTTCAGAAGCAAAGCTGAGAAGAACGGAATGGAAATCTTTGGGGGTAATTAGGCTTCTGGAGTGCAGAGACCTCTTAAATCATTGAGCATCAGAGAGGACTAGATCTCTAAATCGGACGTCAGCCAGGCTGAGCCCTTAAAGGGTCCTCCCACTGCCCTTTCCGTCTCCCTAGCCGGCCGCTGTGGGGCATGTGGCTGGCCCTTCTTGTGCTTGCTCACTCATGACATCCCAGCCCCCACAGAGACTTGCCCTGACCCACATAAGCAAACGTTTGTCACAAGGAGGCAGAATGGGGAAGTGAGAGGCTGTAGTCTTGGGCTGGGGCACTCCAAGCTCAAAGAATAGATGGTCTATGTCCAGATTGCTCGAGGGAGAGAGGTTCATGGGGCAGGAAGGGCGGCTGGAATGACAGCAAGCATTCCTTTCTCCCTGGTGATTCCTCCTCCAACCGACTTCCTTCTACTTCCCCAACTGTCCCTTTCCCCACTCTCTGTCTGGAGGCCCTGAGAGAAGAAATACAAAGCCTGGCGCGAGGCACAGGTCACGTGAGAGCAGAGGCAAGGAGAGTGAGGACCCACCCTCCAAGCCTTCCTCCTCTTACAGGGGGATGATTCTGGTGAGCCTAAGTTCTTTACTTTGGAGGCTTGGTGGGATGCCCAAGCGAAAAGGCTGATTCCTGCTAGGACTGCTCATGTGAGCTGGGTCAGGTAGCGGGTGAGCAGAATTAAAAAAAAAAAAAAGCAATAAGGAGGAAATTCTAGGACAGTGGTGGCCTGATGCAGGCCTGCAGGGCATTTAGGGAAAGTAGATTTAAGAAATCTTTTTTTTCAGATAAGAGAAGCCTTTAAAGAGGCCAAAGAAAGGGGAAAACACTCCCCTTTGGTCACAGGGGATTGTAATTACTCAGGTATTGATTGGGATAATAAGTTTGCCAAAACTCCAGAGAAGGAGAGATATTCCTCTAGGTATTTTGCTTTTGCAGGATTTGCTGAGCTCTCCAGTGAAGTAGCAGTCAATTTGGAGACTCAGGACGGGCCTCAAAGCCCACAAAAAAGGAGTTGGAGGCCATTTCCTCCTCAGGGAACACACGGAGTACGGCAGCTCACTACCCTCCCTGGGGCCATATCGCTATCATTATTAACTGGATCGTCGCTATCATTAACAACCCTTGGGACCTAATGGGGTCATTGTACAGCAGTGAATTGTCCTTGCCTGTATTCCAGAGTCTTCTGCTGCTCCCCAGCTCTTTTTTCTACAACGCTTTTCACATCCGTAGCACTAAATTCCTGTATTGCGCAAGTGTGAACACCGAGCATGCACACACATTCACAAACACGCACACATGTGTACATACGTCCCCTCTACATAACTTTCCTCATGATTCCCCACACATGCCCCCTTCTCACGCCCAGTGGTAGGGTTAAGAACTCTAGTCTTGGGAGCCAGCCAGATTCGAATTCAAGTCACCCCATGGACTGTTTCCCTTGCTGTAGAATAGTAACCTTCCTCATCTTGCAGAGTATTTCATGGGATGATACAAGACTTTTCCTCAGTCGATGGACTTTTAAGAAGCTTTCAGTTAAAACTTCAGCTGCTGCTATCATTTTTCTCCAGATTCTCCCTGACATGTGGCATGAATCCCTGCTTCTGGGAAGCCTTCTCTCAGCTGAGCTACAAACCAATGCTCTTCTCCACCCTCCAAGCCTGGCTCGGACTTCAGCAATACCCCTTCCACAGACTCTGTGTGTTTTTCTCCCCACGCTGAAGTCATCTGTGTCTTTCTGTAATCTGCTTCAAGTTCTGATTTTGAGCTTGAGGAGGATAAGGTTTATAGCTCCTGCATTGTTTTATTGTCTTACTCTAGTCCCGGAGTTTAGCCTTAAATGTTTTGCAATATATGTTTATTGATTTTTTTACAGTAGCAGATATCAATTACTGAGCCATTACTATGTGCCTGTCTCATAACATTCACACATATCAATCCTGCAAAATAGTGCTACTTCCTTTTTAACCTGTGGAAACTAAGGTGCTGGAGAGATTAAGTCACTTACTAGTCACGCAAGCAGTCGGTAGCTAAGTGCTGCTCCCAACGCAGGACCGTCTGCTTGCACAGCCTATATGTTCTATACAACTGCTAAACCCAGCACATCTCTCCCTGGATGCATCCCAACCCCCAGGCAGGCTGCACACTAAGCAACTTCCAGCTCTTAGCCTGCTTTGGTGCTGGGAGGGGGCAAATAGCTACTGAGTGGCTTGGAAAGATTGCAACTCCATCCTGCTTGAGTCAAAGAAATGCCCAGGGCAGAGGAGGCCAGCCTAGTTAAGCAGGGATGTAAATATTAACACAGGCATTACATGAAAGGTCTTTAAAGAATATAAACAGCCTGGCCAAGGGGAAGATGGCGGATCCAAGAAGTCCTGCAGGAGCAGTTGCATCGGGGGTGCTTAGAGGAATACAGCGTGAAGTGCCAGGAAATCTTGCCTATCCAGGAAGGACTTCTTGAGCCCATCCAGGCTGACAGAAGGCAGGGGAGATGATTGTTTCCAACTGGAAAAAAAAAAGTTGGTGGGGAACTGAGACTGAATAAATAGCAGAGAATTGGCAGTAGAAGATAGGAGACACAAGGTAAAAGGACACATCCAATGTAGTGATTAATAATGCAAGTAATAATACGGCGGATCGGTGACGCCATTGCTATCTATGAGCTGAGCAGCTGTCCACTCTGAACAACGTAGTATTTCAAGCTCAAGTTCACCTCTTCTTGACTGTTGGCATCTAAAGGACTCCTGACTGCTTCTGGTTCTTTCCACAAGCATTTATCTTGTACTTACTCTGTATGTGTGCGTGTGTGTACATGTGTGTGTGCATCAGGGCCACTAAAATAGGACCTAGAGAGAGAAATGACACTGTGCCCTCACCTAGAGAGTCTCACAGCTTGGTGAGGGATGAGGTACATCCATGTTCACAGCTGCTATGTAGTGAGGGATGAGGTACATCCATGTTCACAGCTGCTATGTAGTGAGGTGGATGGGTTGAGAAACGTGGGAGTGGTGTTCAGGGAGGGAGACTGCAGAGACTGTAGTATTTGCGAATAGGTAGAGAGTCAGGGGCAGAGGCAATGGTTCCACGAATGCTTGGAGCATGAGAGTATAAGGGGTGTTTCAGCTCACAGAAGGCCCCATGTACATCTGTGGAGTATGTAGGTAAAGCCTGAGAGATGTATGGGATAAGGTAGCGAGAAATCTTTAACAAGAAGTGTTGTTAATCAGCACACGCACACACACAATTGAGACAGTATTGCTGTGCAGTCCATGCTGTCCTCAAACTCTCTACTTTGCCTCTGCCTCCTAGGACAGGGATTCTACGTGTGCACCATCAAATTTGATGTTCATAGATTTGTTGAGCATCTACTATGTTCCCTGTATGGAACCTGGCACTAAGAGAGACCAATTCTGATTTGGTGAACAATCAGATTTGGTTTTGTTTCCTACAGAGAATGACAGCTTGTCCCAATTTCCTGGGGGTTTTTTTTTGGGGGGGGTACTAGAATAATTATTGCTGGCTTCCTCACTTTACTCTCAACATAGTAAATGGTTAGGATACCCCAGAGCTTCAGCCCAACACAGGCAGACAGAAACAAATCAAAACCATCGCCGTATTCTATAAGTTCACATCAGGCTAGGTGCCGGGAAGCAGAGGCAAAACGCTAGCTGGCAGGCACTGGGGAGAGGCCTCCGTCTCTGAAGGAATTTAGACTTCTCTCCAGGCAAAACAAAGACAAGGAAGTTTTTAAGTTGGAGAGCAGATCTACTTTTAGAAATCGTGGGATTTCTATATTTGTGGAAGATTTATCTCCTTTTCTCATGTTTGCCAGTTATTAACAATAAGAATTGAAGGGGGGGGGGGGGTGGGAAGAAAGCTTTTCATTGTGTAGCACTTTGCAGTGTAGGTGAGCTTTCCCAGCTAGATTTTCTCCTGTGCAAGGGAAAGTGGAAAGCAAAAAGCCCAAGGAGTCAGGTAAGGAAGACTTTATCCTGGCTCCACCATGACCAGCTTGACTGTGAGCGAGCAAGTTCCTTCCCAGGCTGAGTTTCTTCTTTCTTTTCTCTTAAGAGGAAGTAACCACTTCCCCCTGGCAAGGGTGATAGTGAGGATTAGAAATGATGTAAATCAGGTGACTAACATAGGACCCGGCACATAGGAGGCATTCAGTAAATGGAATCTATGATTCTAAGTTCTTCTGAGCTTGGGATTGTCTAAGAATGAGTGTTGCAACTGGCAGATAAATGCTTTTGACAGAAAACGGTCAACCATCTTGGGCAGGCAAGGAGGGGAAGGGAAAGGGTGGAGATGGAGCCTCAGCCACTAGAAGAAACTGGGTTGGAAACACACACCCAACCCTTGCCAGTTACTCTCCTAGATTTGTGATTTAGAATCTGCATGCCCCATGGGGCTGCATGGGGTGGGACAGAGAGATTGAACAGAATGCATTCCAAACAGAGAGCTACTTTTCACAACCATGCCCCTATATATAGAGAACATCAGGCCTCTGCAAGATCTTACATGGTATCATCTTATTATTTATTATGGTGATTGCCTTTCCTCCATTGAACTTCCTTTGTGGGGATGGGGAAGGGGGTAGGGTAGGGGGCGATGTTCCTGGAAGCAGCAATATGGAGGCCCATATTGCATTAAGCAGCCCAAGGAGACAGAGACAGGGCAGTCTGCTGGAGGTTGTGGGGGAGGAACAGGAATCTCAGGTCTGTATGAAAAGGTGAAGTGGGCATTTGTGAGTGTGGAGTATTTTGACCATCTCTCCGTCTGGCTGGTATTTTAACTGGGAGACCAGGAGCCAGCATCTCATTTTCTTCCCAGTTTGCCTCCAATGTTGTTCTGCAGTATATTCATTTTCTAGGATTGTTATAACAAAGGCCCACAGACTGCGTGGCTTAAGAAATAGACAGGCGTTGCTGTCTAACAGTTCTGGAAAGCTGGAAGTCTTAAGATCAAGCTTCTAGCAGGGTTGCTTCTTCTGAGGCCTCTCTCCTTACTTCGCACGCCAAGCTATCTTTCTCTCACTCCCAAATTACCTTTCCTCCAGGTGTCCTTGCCTGGGCCCTAAACGTTTTAATTGTATGTGGCATCCCGGATGAGGGCCTAACCTCATGACCTGGTTTTACCTTAATTATCTCTGCCAACACTTTGTCTCCAAACACAGTCAGATTCTGGGGACTGCGAGTTAGAATTAGGGTTGAGCGCCCCACACACAGCTAGGCAAGCTGCATCTTCCATCTTAGCTGCCAGAGAGTGAGGAAAAGGGGGCTACAGAATGGCCGCTGGGCCTCTATCCCTGGGGAAGAGCATGCTGGGAGATGCTGGTCTGTCTCGAAGCCTCTGCTGCTGACTTTAGGGCTCCCAGGCCCTTCCTGCTTTTCTTCTAGTTTGTTATGAGGGCACGAGATGTGCTTCTCCATTTCTGGCCCAGGAACAGGTGTGCCTTTGGAAACTACCTTTCACCTGAGATTGCTCCAGGGTACTTATCTTTTCTAGCCATTCCTTCACCAGCAAAGAGCTCTCGGGCCCTGCGCAGTTTTCCGAGCGCAGGAAGAGAAGGCCCAGGATGTTGCTGTGCTTTGCTTTCAGCTTTCCTTCCTGTGCAGGGGGGAGGCAGGAGACCACACCTGTGTTTGTGATAGCTCAGGCATGCTGAGATCTGCAAATGTACTATTAGCCCACCAGGCTGGCACAGAACAGCTGCACCCGAAGGTAGAACCCTACTTACAGATGGGCAGGGTTCCAAAGATTCGCTTGCAAGTTAGTTATTATGAATTCAGGAGGTTTTCCTAGCATAGAAAATGCATTAAATGGAGGGAGCGGTTTTCCAGGGAAGTCTTTGCATGTCTTCAAGGCACACATAACTAACATGTGATGGTCACCCTTGCTTCCGTGGGAAAACACGGTATGGGTGTAAACTCTGAATCAAGATCGAGACTTCTCCTTTGCTCCTGTGGTTCCCCCCCCCCCCATAATCTCACAGAAAGGAGGCACTTTCTAGGAGGAAAGGAAGGGGAAAGAAAGGGCAAGACACTTCTGGCTGTCCCTTACATAATACAGTGAGTATACAATATTCAAAGTTTCAAGAGCAGGCTACACAGGTGATTCGATTCACATCTCTAGCTTGCCAGGCTCTCCACGGCTGTGACATATAACCTGTGGGAACAACTTCAAGGGAGGGAGAGTGGATCCTGGCCCAGGGTTCCCAAGGTTTCAGCCCACGGTCGGTTGACTCCGTTGGGGCAGGTGGCAAGAGCCTCTGGTGGAGCTGCACTGGTGACCTCATGGTGGTCAGGAAGCAGAGCGAAAGGACACACAGGAAGGGCCAGGGACATGAGGCACCTGTCCAAGGCACACCCCAAGCCCTACTTCATCCAATCGCCTCCCGCCTCCTAATAATGTCATCAAACTATGGATCCATCCAGGGGATCAATCCATTCACGAAACCGGAGCCCTGGCAATCCAATCAAATCCTCCCACGCCCCACCATAGAACGCAACTTGCCTCTCGGGCCCAAGCATATTCAGACCCTGGCATGCCCACTGTGACTCTGGAAGGTGAGCTCTTTTCTAGAGAAATGGAATCTGAGGCTCAGAGACATCAATGACTGCTTCAGGGTCACGCAGGATAGAGAGTGACAGCTGTTGGAATATTGTGCATCTCACATCTGCCCCTGCCCTCCGGGTCAGCTCTCCTCTAGCTTGCCAGTGGGTACCTGGAGGTTCTGGGTTTTAATGAGAGCAGCCATCCCCAGCTGGCCCTTCTAGCCGGCCCTTTCTTTTCCAGTAGAGGCCACGATCCTGGTCAGGGCTGTGCCGAGCGACTCTTGTTGCTATGTGAGGGCTGGCGGAGGTCTGGAGACCATGGCGGCCGCCCTTGCAGATTGCAGCGTTTTTAGGATAAATGACGAGTTTCCTCCTTGGTGATTTCCCAAGGCCACTGAGGCCTGACAATTCTGGCAGGGAAACCAAATTTAAATGAGTCCCTTTTCCAGTCTGCCCGAGGGGTAGGCATTAGTCAGAGAACTAACAACCTTGCCGGCCTGTTGCCTGTGTTCTGAACTTGGCGTAGGGAGATTAGGAGAAGCACAGCCATTGTTCCAAAGGTACTTTGCACTTTGCCCAGGGATTGAGGTGAATCGAACAGGCAACGGACCAAACCCCAGTCTGGACCACACAGACACAGGAACTGTAGAAGCAGCTTGGGTGAACCCTTCTTCCGGTGCCTGGGGCAGTAAGGGGCATCTGTGGTCTTCAGACCCCAGCATGGGGGTGGCGGGGTTCACTCAGGAAAGGCTCCTGATGTGGTCATGAGAAATGCAGTAGAGCGCAGCAACTGGGAAGTATTTGGATATTTAGTTCCACCCCCCTGGTTTTCTTTCAGATCAGGAAATGGGCTCGAGGTTAATGACTGGCAAAGGTTTTAAGCGGGGGGAATGAGAGACAGGATGGGAATAGGTTTTCCTCTCCCTGCCTCCAGATGCTCTTATAATTACATCAGAAAGGGGAGCTGGAAGGAAGCAATTAAAAAAAAAAAGATGATGGAGGAAAGGAGTAGACAGTGGCTTTTATGGACAAGTATCCGCATTGAGGAGGAGCAAGGAACTGAGTGAAGAAGGCTGGGAGTGGGGGGCGGCGCAGAATGGGCGTGGGTGGGGAGCTTACGTGGAGAGCATTCTTGGGTGTTTACAACGGGTGATAAGACAGGGCAAAATAGCCCTGGTAATGCCGAGGGACATCTTTTGTTGACATTATTTGTAAGCAAGAGTTATTCTGCAAATACCTGACTCCCAGGCTCTCAGCCTCTTCTATATGGTGATGCAGGACAGAGACTTAGCCTCCTGTTCCACGCTGAAAGATACAGTCTAAAAAAGATACAGACCCCATGTGCCCTGCAAATGGAGCCCCTTGTTTCATGGCTGTACAGAAATAAAGACGTTTGTTGGATAGGATTCAATTCCCAATGGCCAGGTCGCAGATCTACCCTTCTATTTCCCATCGGCTTCCTTCAACAAACAGCCCTTTGTGTGTGGCTGGGTGGTGGGTGGGGCCAGAAAGAAAGGGAGAGGGCAAGAAGCCTGCTGGGCAGGCCATGGGGCTGCGAGCTGGTGGCCTATGAGCTGCTAGCTTGCCATTGGTTTGTTGGTATTGCAGGAACATGGCTTCAACACCAGGGGAGAATGTAAGGGTCAAGAACTGCAAATTGTCAACCACAGTGAAGCCAGGTGAATCAATCTGCAGTGACCTAATAGATAGGAGGAGAGCCTGCTAACAGGAGGCTTAAAAAAGGTTCCTGGATGAATAGGCCTGCAGGAAATCGTGGCCCTGATGGCTCTGTCTACCTGGACAACCAAGCTTGCTCAGATTTGGTTGGATGTTGTCAGGGAGTACACCAGGCTAAGGAGACCAGCTAGCACCTCCCCTGCAATGCCCTACAAGGGCAGGATTGAAGACAGTGCCCTTTTCTACTATGATCAGCAACCCTAGGGAAGAACACACTACTTTTCTTCATAGGGTGATGGTTGTTCTGATTAGACTATATGTTTATGAGAGGAAAGATGGAAAACATATAAAAGAAAGTAGATATCATTCACCGTAATGTCACCCAAGGTGATTATGGCTAATATTTTAGAGAATTTCTGTTCAGTCGTGTGTGTGTGTGTGTGTGTGTGTGTGTGTGTGCGTGCGCACGTGCACATGTGTACAGTGTGCACACACACATTTGCATGTACTGGGTACTGGAATATCCAGTATGTACGTATGTACTGGTAGAACTTGGGATTGAACTCAGGGCTTCACACTTGCTAGATGAATTCTTTACCTGCATCCATACTTTAAAATCAAATTGAAATGTTATTGCATTTACCTTTGTATACTTTTGTTTTTTCACCTAGGACAATATCATGAGTCTAGTCCTAGCTGCCTTTAATATCATTCTGTAGCACCTTTCAGAAAAGGATCTCACAATTCAATTCTACGGATATCTCTATCTCTATCTATCTATATACATATATAAATAGTTAATTCTCTGTGGTTGGATATTGGGATCACCTGCATATCTACACCATTGTAAATACTGCCACACTGAACATCTTTAGCACTGTGATAGTCTTTGGAGACAACTTTTATTATTTTCCCAAGATACTTTTTCTTTTTGCATATAATAAGTGTTTATTGATAATATATGAATTTCATTTCAACAACTGATTACTGGGTTGCTGAACGATATAGTTTGGAGACAAGCATCAGCAACATACAGTCTTTGTCATCTTTAGGAACATACAGCCCAGTGGAAGAAATTTGAGTATGTGGAAACAATTATGTAAAGTGGGCTCAAATGAACGCATTGCAAAAGTACAGCTGACAGGAAATTTAAAAGGAGTGAATGTTAGCTTTGTAGTTGAACTAACTTTTTCCAGCATTGTTTCCTTTCCCTTTGAGACAGGGTCTCACTATGTAGCCTAGGCTGACTTTGAGCTCTTGATCCTCCTGCCTCAACCTTCTAAGTGATGGGATTATAAGCTTGTGCCCCCACGGCCAGGATCTCAGGACCCTTTCTTAAGAGGGGAGTCCTAGCTTCACAGGCTTTGTTACAGGATGGTCAGTTGCCCTCCTTGCCTCCTCCCTACCTGAAGTATTAGCCCAATTTAAGCTTCCATTAACCAGTGACAGTCTTCTGTGTACCTTTGCCAACACCATGAGTTACTCTATTCTTCCGAGTGGAAAGTTGTCTTTCCAGAGCCATGCTCAGCTTGCCAACAGCATGAACTTCAAATATGGATGCAAACTTCTTGGCAGACCTGGGTGGGGATCCACATGTGGAGAGAGTCAGACAACCTGGGAAAACAAGAAGGCTAACTACGACCCACAGACAGCCCTAGGTACCAGGAGATACTTAATGCATCCTTCTCCAAAAGTCTGAGTGTAGTGAGCTGCTAGGCAGAGCACCTCCTCCCAGAGCGTTGGCCCAGGAAAGCTTCCTGGCTGATCAGGAAATGAGAGAACAAAGCAAGCTGCACAAAGGCGGGCTTAACGCTCTGGAAGACCAGTGATGTGCAAAGCTCCTGACGCTAAGCAAAAATGAAAACGTTAATGGCGAGACACCCAGGGAAAATGTATTCCATATGCACAGGCCTGGTTGGTGGCATGAAGGAATATAAATGCAGTCAGGGATTAGGCAGGAGGAGCAGTAAGCACTGGGGGATGACTTAGAACTTGCTTGCCAGCACCGTGGGCATCAGCTCTTGGCTCAAGGGGCGTGGGTGCTGAGTAGGACCTTGTCCTAACTTTGTTGGAAATATCTCAGGATATCAGGGTGTTGTTTAGGAGTAAGGACACCAACTCTAAAGGAACTCAGTGAGACAGTTTACTGCTGCAGAAGAGTGTGGTACTGTCAGGAGCCCAGTATGCAGGCACACAGAATGGGCTGTCCACCCAGGTTTTATTCCCAAGAGGTTACTGCCCTTCGTTCTGATTGGTCAGAACTTAGTTCCCCATCTTGCACCCTTGGCTAGTTTGAACGTTTTATCCAAGCCATTAACCCAAATCTAATAACTAGTCAGAAAAACAATTCTTACCCAGCTGGTGCTCTACCACTTGAGCCAGTTCTGCAGTCCCTAAAAAAGAATTCTTACAACAGGATGTGGCTTAACTATAGTAGCTTCTCCCACCCCCCCCCACCCTTTTTTTGTTGCTATTGTTGTTGTTTTGTTTTGGGTGCTTGTTCTAGGCCTTGAACTCAGAGCCTTGGTCCCTGAGCTTCTTTAGCTCAAGGCTGATACTCTACCAGTTGAGCCACAGCACCACTTCTGGCTTTTTCTGAGTAGTTTATTGGAGATAAGAATCTCATAGACTTTCCTGCCCTGGCTGGCTTCAAACAGCAATCCTCAGATCTCAGCTTCCTGAGTAACCAGGATGACAGGTCTGAGCCACTGGTGCCTGTTTTTGTTTGTTTGTTTGTTTTAGCATATTTTTAGTATCTTTAAGTCGATGTACAAAAAGGAGTTGCCATTCCACACAGCAATGTATGAATGCAATGCATCTTGACCAATGTCACCTCTTTTATCACCCTTCCCTGGCCCTCTCCTTGCCATATGATGACTACCCTTAGCATGACATATCCACACCAGCAAGTCCCACAGAGTATTGGGTGTTTACTAGCAATGCTGCTCAGTAGGAATCATGCTCACCAGTCCCCAGACAGAACCTTTCCTTCTTCATCGGAGTGCTGGAACTCAGTCTTTGACGTTGGACACCTCTGCTCTGAAGCCTGAGGCCTCTCCGCAGCAGTGTCTGTGGACAGCCCAATCCCCAGGTTCTTGTAGGCTCACAGGAGGCTGGAGGGACAATTTCAGTCCTGACGACTGAAAGACCAGGAACGGGTAGCCATGCAGGCTTCTTCGTCTGCCCACTGCACAGTGCCATGCTAATAGCTTGATTTTCAGGAAGATTCTGAAGACAGTGGGATATAGAAGAGATGTAGAAGAGAGAGGAGGTGCTTTTCCTACTGAGTCTTAGGAAATGAGCAGCACCTGACCCCACCCCCTCTTCTCTCCCTGAGGGCCTCGTCAGACTCCCCCAAGTTTCCACACTGCAACGTGCATTTTGCTGACCAATGAGAATCTTAATGCTGACTTGCTGTTTTGCTGGGGGGAAAAAAAAGAAAACTCGGGACAGACAAGAATAGGATTTTTTTTTTCTATTTAAGAAAAGAAAACAAAAACAAGAAAAGCACAAAGCTTTTCATTTGAGTGCTGGGTGGGGGGAGGGGGTCGACTTCAAGACAGAATGGGGAAAGGCTATTCGAGAGACTAGCCAGTTCCACCTACAATGGAAGGCAACCTGACGCCAATTTGCTTGATCTCTGTCCTCAGAGTCCAAGGCTTACCTAAAAGGTAAGAACTGGGGGTGATAGTGTGACATTTACTAAGTCCTTCTGTGTGTGAACCGTAGGTACCTAGTGCTGAGTGTCTGTTCCATTTAGTTCTGCGGACAGTGCCCTGGGCTATCACATCCATTCTTTTTGCAGATGGATACACGGGAGCTTAGGGAGGTGTGGCGCTTGTTCATGATCACATATTGACTCAGGAGGAGAGCCGAGGTTCCAATCAGGCAATGCCAAACCAAGGCCCGTATCTCCAGCCGCAGCCCCATTATTCTGCTTCTCAGAGATCAAGGGCTAATGCTCTAGGGAGGAAAAAATATAATATTTTTCTCCTGGTCCTTGTGTATGGTGAATAAATACTCATGACAAGACCTCTGGGAGGTGTTTTCAAGTCAGCTCGGTATGATTAAAAAGGATCGATAAGACTCAACCAAATGGCCTGTTTGTTTCCTAACCTGTGCGGGGAGTGGAAGCAGGCTAGCAGAGGGCCAGGTAGTAGAAGGTACGGTGCTGGCTTGTCTGTTGTCTGTCTTTGCCGAAAATGTTCTTTGTTCTTGATGAATAAACAGCCTCAAGAGGGACTACTTCAAATGGGTACAGTGTCCTCCCTCCCCTACCCCCTAGCCTGTGAGTAGATTTGAGAGGAAAATCCTTGTTTGGCTGAAGAAGGAGGAATCATGGAAACACACTGGGCTTTAGAAATGTAAATATCTGCACAGCTAGATGGATGAGGACGATGGAGAGGTGCCAGAGGAAGCCTGGATGTGAGAGTCTGGCAGACAGAGATGGATGAGAAGGAACACAGGGAGTGAGAGAAAAAGCAAAGGCAAAAATCCACATGCATGGATGGAGGAGGGGGCGAGCTTGGGAGTGGCTAGAGCCCGAAACGCTGCAGAGAATTCAGAGGACAGAGAGGTGTCTCGGCCTGGATTTCTTGATGGAAGCTGAGGATAAAGGGGTCTGCGAGGAAGCCCCAAGACCTCCGGTCTAGAAGGAAGCTGGCCAGCACTGACCAGGCTGTGAAGGACTTTGTAAGACTCACACCAGATGCGGAGTTTCTCAAAGCACACAGTTCCTTCAGATGGTTTGGATGGAGGCTGGAATTGGAGGCACACTGGTGGTAGAAGGCTGGGAAGATAAACGGGGCATTGAGGTTAGAGACGAGGTTATATGCCCAAAGGAAAAGAGACAAAGAACTCTACTTTTTGACTTAATGCACACAGCAGACAGTGCATGCAGCGTTCAGGGGTTCATCAAAGGAGGGTTAGAGAATGTGACAAGTGACCATAATTCCTGGCCGGGACACGGTGAGGGATTTAGGATGGGAAGAGCTGGCTAGCAAAGGGCTCTGGAGTGTGTCCAAGGGCCAGTGAACGGACTTCCCATGCACTGGATGCTGAAGTTCTAGCCACTTGTAGAAGCACATCGGGGAGCTGCAGAGAGCTGGGGTTTCCAGTGGGCACAAATTCAACCAAGAGTTCAAAGGCCCCAGGAAAGTCCTTGGGAGATTTTCTTTTCTTCTCCTTTCCCCAAGGGATGATGGGAAACTCTGCCCTTCATGGGGAAGCTCTTCTGAGGCAGGTGTGGGTCACCACACAGAGCACCCAGGGTATATCCTCTGGCCTCAGGACAGAGCACAGCTCCATGCAGCAGCTGCTCAGGGAAGCGGGGAGAGGAGGCCAGCTTTCCTGGCCTTTGTTGATGAAAGCCACTGCCATCTTCCCATCTTCATAGATGGCTTTCCTTCACCCTCCCTGCCATTTTTTTTTCCTTCTTTGTCCACTGCCAATGCTGGGAAGAGATGGATGAACCAACTCCGCTGTATTCTTTCTCTCTCTAAACCCTGACATTCCAGATGCCTGGATACCCCACCAGACAGTCCCCAACAGCAGAAGGACCCAGGATCAAAGTATCTCACTGTCTCACTGACGATTCTAAACACTTACCAGAGCCCAAGGAAAACTTTGCCCAGCTCTTACTGTGTATATAATTCGAACAATGTTCAATCTGTAGATGTAGATTTAAAGCCTTGCAGGAGACTGCACTTTAAGCAAAGGTACTTTTTTTCTGTATAACTTTCCATTTGGTTTCAGAGGCAGATCACCTGGAGGACTCTTAAGGACCACACTTAGAGACTCACTGTTTGTGCTGAAGCCTGGGTGGAGGGAAAATGGCTGTTGCTTCTGTTAATAGATCAGGAGGAACTGCTAATGAATTGGAGGGGGACTTAAAAAGAAAGAAAGAAAAAAGATGCAACACCTAGTTGCAAGCAATATCCATTAGTGCGGCTCACTCTACACAACCATGAATTATTGTGTTGATTGGAGGAGACAAGCCATAAATTTCTCCTATTAAAGTTCTTGACTCACCCTATCAGGCAGAGACTAATGACTTAAAGATAATATGTGCAAATGTCATCAGCATACAGATGACCTGGGCCCAAGCCCCAGCAGGGGAAGTAAATCTCATGACTTAGGCCGAACAGAGAATTCACTTAAGGCTGAGGTGGGACACACGGCCCTTTGTCTGTGACAGGAATGGTTTCCTTGTCATCAGAGGGTTTAATCTGGATAAGTCAGTGCATACTGTATTTCCTGGTGAGGCAGTTTTGAGATCAAGGATAAAGCAACAAGGAAGGAAACCTGTAATAGAGTTTCCATCAGGCCACTCACCAATCTGTAATTGAGATTGGCACTCCCTGGAGGGGGAAGCAGTAAGTCAAGCTTCCAGGGACTTGGAGCTCAGGCTGGAGTTTAAGATGTGATATTTGTTGATGCTCGTGCTTGGGTTTTTCTGATCGTGGCTGGTTACTCTACCACTTGTGCCATTCCTCTACTTCTTGTTTTTGTTTCTGCTGGTTAAATGGAGTTCAGAGTCTCTCAGATTTGTCTGCCCAGGCTGTTTTTAAACTCTGTTTCTCAGAGCTCAGCTTCCTAGTGCCTGGATTACAGGTATGAGCCACTGCACCTACCTGATCTCATTTCTAAGCTGCAAAGCTGACCAGTAAGAGACCTGGCTCTTAGAGAATGGAGCCTTGCTGTTGTGAATTCCAATCCTGCCTCCCCATCTGGCCATGCCACCATGGCCTGCTCCCGATCAGAGGTGTCAGAGGCCTGCTGTCAGCCAGCATTGTCTATGTTAAAACCGCATCATGGCCTAAGCTCACCATAGGGCTTGGAGGCTGTAGGTAGGGGTGCTGTATTAAACGCACACCCATCTTTCATGGAGGTGGAACTCGTGGCTTGGGTGCTTTGATGTTCCCAGGCCTCGTGCTGGATAATGGAACACCTAGAAACAGACTGTGGAGGTTCTGTGAGATCCTTTCTTTTCTTTCTTCCTTCCCCACCCCCTCCCTACTTTTTTAAAAAAAATATTATTTTTTTTTTTATTAACAAGGATGAAAGTAAATGTGAACTCGAAACAATAAGGCATGGAAAAAAATCACAGAAATAACTTAATTAAGTTTTTAAAGATTTCCATGCTTGAATAAATTAGCCTTCCTGCAAATGTCACAACATTCAGAGGGAAAAAAAATTGTAATCAATGGAGCACAATACTTCCCTGCTCTTTATTTAAACGAAAGCTCCATTGGTGCGTTTCCGTTTACCCCTGTCCCTCCCCGCAGCTGCTGCTCCCTGGTCTCTGGCTTGGGGCAAGAGCACCCAAGTCTCACATCAGCATATTCTGCCTGCTGCAGAATGGACTGGAACAATGGGGCTGTGGGGGGTGGGGTTGGTAAGGAGCAGGCAGGTCAGAGTGGAAGCTGGTGATTCTTAGTCTCTTCAGAAAGTAAAAGTTAATTGAGCTAGGTGCTGGTGGCTCACTCTAGTAATCCTAGCTATTCAGGATGTTGAGATCTGAGGATTGTGATTTGAAGCCAGCCTGGGCAGGAAAGTTCATGAATCTCTTCTCTCCAGTTAGCCAATGTAAACGTAGAAATGGAACTGTGATTCAGATAATGGAGCACTAGCAGCCTGAGTGAAAAGGCTAAGGGAAAGCGCGCAGGCCTTGAGTTCAAGCTCAGGTAATGATACCAAGGGGACGGCAACAACAAACAATAACCACCCGTTTCTGTGGGGCCTGAGGATCTTCTAGGATCAGAAAGATCTGTCCTTCAGAAGCCTGATGGGGAATTGGACCCAAGTCTAAATGAAGGACAGGAGAATAGAGTGTAGGAAGGCAGGATGGTGGGGAGGGGAGGGGGGAGGAATGGAAGGGAATGAAGAGAGCTCAGGGCAGCAGGCCCACAGGCAGCCATGTGGACAGATTTCCTGGGCAGGCTAGGTGGGGATAGATCAGGAGGCTCGAGTCCCTGCAATGAGCTAGATGAGCTACCACCTGACTGAAGCAGGGAAAGACTTGGTGATGGCTGACCGCCCTGCTGTATTGTAGCTGTCAGGGCCCCACGGGGAAAACTTGGAGAGAAATCGGAGACGCCTAAAATGCAGCAAAAGTCCCAGCGAAGTGAAGGGAAATGGAATTACAGTAATGCAGAAGGCAGGCACACCGGAGAATTAACACACTTTGTTTTGGAACCAGATTCTACTCAACCTGAGTTATTAAATTATTTATTGTTTGCTTCTCCAGTAATGGGAGAGAGAGTAATGGGCACCGGGAGCAATCAGCCAGGGCAGACATTGTTTTAATTAGTAGGCACATTTGGGGGCCATTGTGGATATGGCCTGGTAGTTGGACAGCCATGAGGCTGAGTGGGAGTGGGATGTTCAGGGCTGAATAAGATTCCTCAGAACCACTTCCTGTGACAACCCTGTGGGGGGCTGTGTCCTCCTGGGGATGGGGCCATGTCATGACCCTTCAGACTTCCTGTGGAAACATCAGCCTGATTCCCAAGGACACAAGGACATTTCATGGTCCCAAACAAATGATCTAAATACCACTTTTCATTGTTGTTGTTGTTGCCAGTCCTGGGGCTTGAACTCAGGGCCTGGGAGCTGTCCTTGAGCTCCTTTTGCTCAAGGCTAGTGCTCTACCACTGGAGCCACAGAACCACTTCCGGCTTTTTCTGTGATTTAATTGGAGATAAGAGTCTCGTGGACTTTCCTCCCCCGGCTGGCTTTGAACCACAATCCTTAGATCAGCCTCCTGAGTAGCTAGGATTACAGGCGTGAGCCACTAGCACCGGGCTTCTAAATGTCACTTTTGCAGGATGTTGCCCATTGACTGGGAGCCCAAGCAGCTTGCTTGCTTACATCTCTCCTATGCCATTGGGTTTGGAAGAGCCTAAAAGCCTAAAAGAAAGTAGGTGTAGGCCGGGCGCCAGCAACTCACGCCTGTAATCACGAGGCTGAGATTTGAGGATTGAAATTAAAGCCAACCCCAGTAGGAAAGTCTGTGAGACTGTTTGTCTCCAATTAGCCAGCAAAAAGCTAGAAGTGGAAGTGTGGCTGAAGTGGTAGAGTGCTAGCCTTGATCCAAAAAAGCTAAGGGACAGGTTCTAGTGTCCAGGTTCTCGGTTCAAGCCCTGGTACTGACGTGTGCACACGCACGCGTGCGCGCGCGCACACACACACACACACACACACACACACACGGTCAACGTGAAATGGAATACTTGTAGTCTATCCTTTGGTGGTATTAGAAAGGTTGGGGAAAGGTGATTTTGTATTTTGTAGAGGAGCAGCAGGTTTGGGCCTTCTATCTCCTCCAGTGGCTAAGTGCCAGGTTTTACACTGTGGAGCCTGAGCTAGGATGCCACTCTACTTAAGGAAGGGAGGAGAAGAGGAAGGCAAGGACATGAGATACCTGCATTTTCACTATCCTCTGGCAGGTGATAAGGTCAAAGTTATCTGTGGGGCCTGAAGTCAAGTGCACCCAGCTCGGGGGGGGGGGGGGCGGGGGGAGACAGTTCCAAGATACCTGTTGGCTGATGGGTGAGTCTAAAGGTTGACTGAGCCACTCTCCTTATTTCAGACTGCAGATGCGATTGCTTGAAATCCTGGAGGGGCCTGGAGAACTGAGACCAGGGCTCAGGGTCATTATCGGTCACCTAGTTCTTCACCTGGCTGTTCTCAGAGTCCAGTTTGCTGGACACATGGCCAAGGAACTTGCTCTGTTTCCAGTCTTTGGCTTCGAACCTAAGGCTGTGAACAGTTGCAATAAAGAACATCATTTCCAGGCCGGCCTGATTCACTGTCATGACACGCAAAGGGAAAGGGACTCGAGCCCAGCTTCGCTTTGTCCAATGGCTATAAGAGCAGGGGCCCAAAGGCAAATGGCTATTACCCTGAAAACTGCGCATGCAAAGGGCTGGGTGGATTACTTGGCTTCTGCAATTAGAGCTGTTTTCCCTTTTCCCGTGAATTTGGGGAGTCTTCTGTTATTAATGACCTTTTTGGATCTATGCCCAGGACTTTGAGATATTGTCTTCAGATCCAGGTAATGAGGTCGCTACTGAGCCTGAACAAATGGGGGAAGGTATTTAATAAGTACTCCACGCTGTCTGTGGGTGACCTTTCATTTGTGGAGATGAGAGGCATCTGTTTATCATCACCCCCATGTGGAAGATTTTGATTCTTCAGGATTAGTTCTTCTGGATGGAATCCATTTCATTTTCTGCCTTGTTAGAAAGTTTGCTGTTTAAAGGTACCACATGCTAGATAGAGCATTTGGGGGAGCTGTGGTTGAAGGGGAATGAGTGGGAATCTTTTCAGAAGGCTAGAAACACACATCTTCCTCAGTCTGGGGTGCACACTTGATTTCCAGGCTGACAGATGGATGCTGGTGAGGAGGGTTAGTGATTACTAGAGGCAAAAGAATTTCCCTCCCTCCCTCCCTTCCTTCCTCTCTCCCTTCCTTCCTCCCTCCCTTCTTTCTTTCCTTCCATGGTGGTAGTGGTGTTTGAACTCCAGTTCTTGCTCCTGTTAGGCAAACACTTTACCACTTGGTTTTTATTTTTTGGAAAAGGGTCACAGGGTTTTACCTGTGTTATCCTTGCATGTACACTTCCCCTGTAGTTGAGATGATAAATGGATTCCTGCCACAATTAGCTATTGATTGAGATGGGATCCTCCTAATAGATTTGTTAGGTTTTTAAAAAGAGGTGGCTGAGTAAGAAGTACACCACGCATGTGGTATTCAGGTAAGGGGCAGATTTATTCAGAAGACTTGCTGGAACCAGGCCAGGTTGGCCCCCCACACGGCTGGCAAAAGGGGCATCTGGCCCTGAGCTAGGCCTTATCTAGGGTAGGGGTGGGGAAAGGTGTGGCCAGGTAAAGGGAGGCAAGACCAGGTGGCCATATCAGATCCAGATATGACCTCACCAGATGCGGATGCGGATGTGGCCTCTTCCAGGTGTGCCAGTTGCCTAGGTAACGCAGGTACTGGGTGGGGTCTGCTCGCCATCCAGGAGTGGACCTTACAAGTTTCCACTCCCATCCTCTCTCACCTTTCCTCTTCTCTTAAGTTTCTTGTATGTAGTCCTTGCCATTCCCCTTCCTCAGCCTCTTGAGTGCTTGGACTTAGGTATGTGCCTGCGAATGTTGCTTTTGAATCTTGCTAGGTGAGAATGTTTCTGTGGCCCATGTTAGAGTTATTTCCTTGAGGATGTCCATCAAGATGGTTTTCTGCCTATCTGCCCTTCTAAAGAGAGAAGGGACCTGAGAGATCATGTTTTCCTTCCTGTCAGTGTTTTTATCTTTGCAAGGGAACCAGACAAACTTATCAAGAACCTTTGTGTGCTCACCAGTGGAGCTGCATCTGTGGAGTAAGTGCCAAGGGCTGGGACTGACCCTCAGGTATGACTCCTGAGGCTCTACCTGGGCCTTGGGATCTCGGCAGAGCCCATTGCTAGTCACCGATTAAGTCTCGGAGCTTTATTGTCTAGGTGAGGGGACTCTGAGAAATGCTATGACTTGTCTGGCCTCACATTATAGAACTCTTGGCCTGCATGCTGAGCCTGGTGCTCTTTCTACCATATGCTGTATCTTTGGCTCTGCTGATCTGTCCTTTGACCTGCCTAGTTTACTCTGACTCCTCTTGCCCTTTGGTGACCATTGTGACGCCCTGTGTGGATCCTAATCGCCAGCTGTCCTGCAGAGAGACTGGGCCCTGTCTGTGCCCTTCAATTCAGCCCCGCCCCCGCCCCCTGGCACACACAGGTACTGCCCAAGCTCCCCCTCCATCCTGTCTAGGGACTGAAGCCAAAGCTTCTTGCAAAACTGTCTTCTGAAGGCCCCGTGGCTGTCCTGTTTGTAAAACCCTTCACAGCCTTGCCTTTCATTGCCTTAATCTCAAATTGCATCAAAAAGGGAGAGATTAGAGGTAAAACCTCAATAAAGGACTGAACAAAAGCCCCGCGCCCGCGCTGGATTCTCACACCCAGCTTTGCCTTTTCCCCTCCCTCTTGTCTGACTGATGGAGTGGATGGACCCCTTTTTCCTCTCTCTTTAAAAAAAAAAAAACTTAGATTAAAACACTATTTAGAAAAAGCCCACTAGTTTGAAGTCACCTCTGGTTCATACATTAAACATCAAATGTACATTAACTGTGAATTATGGTCATGAAAAGTAAATCCTTTAATGCCGTTTTCTATGCTGCACGGCTGAAGCTTAACATTAATGGTCTCTTTGCAACTCTGCGAATGGACGGACTTCTTATTTTCTAGCTCTCACCGCCAGGTAGGCGTTCCTCTCAGTGCGACTGTAAACATGCATGCAGGTGAAAAGATAGCAGGGAAGTTTAAGCCCTGAAGCGCTTCTACTTGGGTGGGAAGCCATTTATCCCCCACAGGCAGGTGGCCCTGCCTTGTGCAGGGGACCCCTCTGCAAGTCCCTTCACATCGGCTCAGTTTAATTGTTTGCCACATTAAGTTCTGAGGAACTGTATTTGTCAAGAAGATGTCTAACTGGCGTCTAGATCAAGCTATTGATCAGAAATCCTGACAACAGGAAAGCAAGCTTTCACTCAAAAGGCTTTTCTATTTATCTTTTATCTTCTACCCCCTCTCCTCACCCCCCCCCCCCCCCCCAGCAAAAGAAAGCAAGTTACAAAGGCAGTTGCCTTTGTGGTGATTACCAGGAGCAATCACCGCAGGGATTTGGTATGAAAATCTGGCTCTGTGTGTGTGTGTGAGCCCGCGAGTGCCCGCGTGCGTGTGTGCTGGTACTGGGGCTTAAACTCAGGGCCTGCTTTCCTTTTGGCTTTTCCTGTCAAGGTAGGTGCTCTACCACTTGAACCACACTTCTACTTGTGGCTTTTTGATAGTTAATTGGAGATAATAGTCTCTCAAAGCTGGCTTTCAACCTCAATCCTCTGATCTCAGCCTCCTGACTAGCTGGGATAACAGGTGTGAGCCACCAGGACTCACTGGAAACAAGGCTCTTGATGCAAAGAAGCCTCAAACTTTCCCCTCGGGCACCAGGATGAGAGGCACAAACAGGAGTGATACAGACCCCAAATGTTTACTCTTGGGAGAATGACTTTCCTCCTTTAATACTGTAAGAGATCTCCCTTGGTGGAGAAGAGAGATATAAATTGTAGAAAGACTTTGACTAGGGTCTGATCGGAAGCCTGGGAGGGCAGAAATATGATGGAGCTGTGGACTTTAGCCAATTAAGAGACAAGATTAGAAAAGTCAGAATGAATGATTAGTTCTCCAACCTGGGCTAAGAGACAATATGGAGACAAAGTAGAAATAACGATAGAAACCCATTTGAAAAGGCATCAGATTGCATTTCAGTGTTTATGCACCTTTAGAGCTTGCAGTAAATTACACAAGTTATTTAAATACATCCTTTAATATTTATGCTTTGTTGTTTTAATAAAGACTTCTATTTTTAAATAAAAATGCATAATTAAGTGGAACAGAAATTTTTTTTCCTTTTTGCAGAGTTTAATTGTGCCTCTGGGAAGCCTCGGCTGTTCAGGCTAGAAAGTCCAGAATTACCCTCCCCTGTGTAACAGCATCTTCTCTGCATTCAGTAGGTGCTCAATAGATACTGAATGATCAACTATTGAGTACCTGGCCCTGTGTTATGCTCTAGAGTTCTATTAGTGGAGGTGTGAGGAAAGAGAGATGGATTCCGCTCAAACAGAGCTCATAATTTAAGTAAGGAACCAGACATCAGTTATACAAATGAGTGTGGGCCTCAGCCAGAGACCAGTAAGAAGCACTATGTGGTCAGAGTATCACCAGGGACTTAAACTTGTAGGAACCATGAGAAGAAAAGGAAGGCTTCCTGGAACATGCATGTAATCATCATTCCAAGATCATTGAATAAGAAGAGAGGGCTAGAGCGCCACATGCCACGGTGTATTTGAAGGACCTGGAGGAAAGCAGGGGACAGGCCTGCCTGGTGCTGTGGCTAGGCTGCACAGACAGCTGGGCTGGGGAAGCACGGGTTGGAGCTGAAATCCAGCCCAGTTTTCCTTGCCAACTGACAGCCCCTTGAGATGCTGTATCAGCTTAGATGAAAGGGCATCCTTTTATCCAGCCAGGCTGCCTAGAAGGGGCACCTTTGTCAAGTTCCCTCCACAGCACCCTAGGTGCTGACACGATCCTGGTGGTTGGAGGACAGCAAGGCAGAGGGAGAGTGAGGCCTGGTCAGGCTGGAAAGTTGCCAGGGCCAGACACTCAGGCCTGGTTGCGCGACTAGGATTCAGGCCTTTATCCTAAGAAGAGTGAGAAGCTAATGAAGGGTTCTAAATGTGTATGTGTGTGATGAGCAGATTTGCATTTTGAAAAGATCACTCGGGTTGCGGCGTGGAAACCCGATTACAGGAGCATCAGGGTGGAAGGCAGGGGTGGGGGGAAGTAGTATGGTTTTAGGCAGAAGATTGATTTCAAGTTTGGATTTGGACTACTGAGTTTGATGTGTCTTGTAAAGCATCCTAGTGGAAACGTCAAGTAGGCAGTGAGCTCAGACAAACTGGGTGTGTAATACGAGGTCTTTGGTTGTCATAACCCTCAGGTGTCAGCCACGGGGCATGAAACAAGTCATTCACTGGGCCAGTAGGGAAACAGAAGGAAGGCAGCCGCATGGAGAATGAGGGCCGGGGAGTCTACCTGGTGCAGAGGGTGAGGCTCAAGTGGCAATGTCTACATCACCGTCCCAGAGAACTAGGAAAAGCTGACCATCCACCGAGCCCTTGGAGACTCCAGTGAACTAAGTCGTCACGGTAAGGTGAGTGGGGACATGTACGGCTTCTCCTGGTATCGATGATGAATCATGGGCATTTCAAATATGACCCTAGATAGGGATCAGGAGACGGCTGGGTATTGATAGTGCTAAACTGGACGCTGGTTGGCTCACTTCCATAATCCTAGCTACTCAGGAGGCTGAGATCTGATGAACTGTGATTCAAAGCCAGCAAGGGCAGCAAAGTCAGTGAGATACTTATCTCCAATTAGCCAGCCAAAAGCCAGACCTAGAGTTGTGGCCCAAGTGACAAAGCACTAGCCTAGAACAAAAAAAAGCTAAGAGACAGTGCCCAGGACCTGAATTCAAGCCCCAGTACTGGGGTGCATGTATACACACACACACACACACACACACACACACACACACACACACACACACAACACCACATAAACAAAAAAAAAATGATAGCATTTAAATAATAACCTTGAACTGGTAGCCCTATGGCTCTTCTTCCCAGAAGTCTTTCTCCATTGTGGATCACAGACTACTAAATTTATTTGGAAAAGAGATTAGTGTTGGACAGATAGATTAGAAGGTTCTAAAATAAGATGATTTCAGAAGAGGGTGAGAGGATGAGTCTAGGGTTGGACAGAGTCCAGCTCTGCTCACTAGGACGATGCTAACAGGAATGGTTATTGGAATATGTCTGGTGAACAGCCCTGGCCTGGCCTACTGGATACTCAGCCTACAGAATCAGGACCAGTTATGGAACTTGAATGGAGTCTGGACTTGGGCTCCCAGTGAATGACTGAGTTTGATGAGGACCAGAAATGTGTGTGTGTGTGTGTGTGTGTGTGTGTGTGTGTGTGTGTGTGGCGGGGACGACTTTGAACCCACATGTTGAAAGAAGCAGCTTTCTTAATATAAAAACCTATAAATGAGAATAAACCCAATTGCTTATGTCTTGAGACCAGTTTCTAGACTTTTAGTAGCTTTATCAATGCTATGTGGAAGAACAAAGTGGTATGTGCATGCATGTATGCATGTGTGCATAATACATGTGTGTGCACGTGTATGCATGCATGCATGGGTATGGGTATGTAGGCATGTATGTATAGGTGCTTATAGTCTCTTTCTTACTAGGCTTGGATAAATATTGCAGAAGTAAAGAGAAAGTTAAGGTAGCCTAATGTGGAGAAGGGAAGGCCAAGAAATAGAATCTTAAGCATTTGGTCCTTACTGGCAAACAGGGCTTAAACTAAGCTCATTACTATTAATAATGCTAGACACTTATCTAAACATTTTTTAAATGACTAATTCAATCATCACAATAACCTTACAATACCTCTGGGAGGTCAGTTGTTACTAACCGTGCTTTTCAGATAAGGAAACAGATACACAGCAGCGAGGTCAAGTGATGTGTGTGGCCCACAGAAACAGGAGTCAAACCCAGCCATCTTCTCCAGCCCTCGTGCTATATGCCTGAATCCTAGTGAAAAGGAGGAAGTATGCTGGTGCTTTGGACTCCAGAATTCAGAGGACTGAATTCTATTTCCATTTTTGTGTCTGTGTAGGAAAATTTGCAGAGAATCCAACATGGAGGCCACGGCAGGCAGGGTTATTCTGCTGTCGAAGCAGTAAGCCTCTGAGAGACTGAGGTCTCCGCATGCTGCGGGAGGGTGGCAGGGCCACAGATGAGCTTGGCTAGAAACCTTCAGGGCTTCCCAAGCCTCATCTCCCAGCAGGTCCTGGGTCCATGATAGCTTCCACAATGTACCCTCACTGTCAGCTTTCTCCCTGTCAATCTTCTCAGTTCCCATCAAACATGTGTGATTCCTCAAGAGGTAAAAGATGGTGTGCATTGCATTTAAATAACAACCTTGAACTGGTAGCCCTGTGGCTATTCTTTCCAGAAGTCTTTCTCCATTGTGGATCACAGACTACTCACATGCTTATTATGAGCTGTTGAGAGTTAAATGAATGAATGGTTTGGCGCAATTTCAGCTACCAGGCAGCTTACAAGGTAGAGCGTTTAGTTTAGTTACAGTGCCTGACTTCATCTCGCTTCACACCCACTTCCAACCTGGCTCGCTCTGGGGAAGCAAAGGGATCCCTTCGTGATTCTTTCAAGTCAGGTGTGTTCTTCAGGCCACCTATTGGGGAGAGAGATTGTTGAGATTGCTCAGTGAGAGGGCCTCTCCTTGTTCCCCATCTTGGCGTTTCCTGAGCTCAGCCATAGGTAATTACTTTTCTTTGATCCAGAGCAAACAGGCATGCCATTGTGACAAGCACCAAACTTGGGAGATAGATGAAGCTCACACCTTGGCCTCTTTAGTGCTATGCTTATAGGCATGTACCACCATGCCCAGCTAAGTACCTCTTTTTTTTTTTTTTAAATTGTGATTAGGGGTGAGGGTTGTCAAACCAGGTCCTCTGGTTTGTTAGACAAGTTCTCTACTACTGAGCCACATCCCCAGACTCAATGCAGACACATTGAGAAATTCAATGAGTTCACTGGGAAGGCTTTTGCCTAGGTAGTAGGTTTTTGTTGTTGTTGTTTTAAGTTTGCATGTGCTTGGAAGGTTGAAATTCACCATGCAAAGAAAGAACCTGGCTGGAACCACCCTCATTTTCCTCTTGAAACGCATTTGTCCCTCAGACTTGAGAAAAGATGAAATCTGCCTAGCTACTTGAAAGGCCTCTTCCGGAGCCAAAGACAAGAGTTCAAGGTAGAAAACCAGAACCTTGACGAGGGTCAAGGGTCACCCACTGATCAATCAGGCTGGAAATATGAGGCTCTGGTGGGACATGAATGGTCCTTCTTCCAGGCTTCCCTTTTACTTTGTGTCTTGTTCTGTTTTAGATGTATAGACACAATTAAAGACTGAGAATGATGTGCTGAGATTAGATACAACGCAGGATGCAGCTAAATGGTCTAGAGCTGTGGATTTAATATCTTTATTCCCAATATAAAAAGGAAAATCCCGAGGGGGTGGGAAGGGATTCATTTGTCCTTTAAATTTACAAGGTACAAAGCACTCTGGGGAATACGAAAAAGAAAAAAAATAAAAAGGAGATTCCACACTTATAAGAATCCAGAACTATCCTTCTGAATTTCTTCTTTTATTCCTGCCGTGCCTGATACTCAATGGTCCATGAAAGCTCAAGAAAGAAGCAAAAGGATTTCCTTGTTTCCTCTCCCCTGATTTCTTAGAGAAAGATCTTGTCTTGTTAAAGGAACTCGTCTGAAATTGAGAAAAAGTCAGATGGAAGCAAAGAAAATACGAAAGTGCAAATGTTTGTGGGCTTTCATACGTTGATGTATGCAATAAGTGACAGTAGTTTCTGGACACGGGAGCCCAAGTTTGTTGCATGCCCTATGGCTGGGATCTGTCCAGAAACCCTTCTAGTTTGTTTCTGGATTTGTTCTAGAATGAAGATCAAACCAGATAAAGATCCAGAAGTCCATGATAGCTGCAAGCAGAAAGGTGAGCTGCTCCCCAACCCCAGGAAACAAGTTACTCCTTAAATTCTCCTAGGAGCCCCCACCACACCCCATGCTCTACAGAGCAAGGGTAAGGGGCCCTTCCTTCCTAGGAAACACCTCTGAATTCTGGCAGTGTCTGTGGTTCTATGCCATAAAACCAAAGCCCTTCTGGTTCTGTTTATCTCAGCACCTCCAACATCTCCATTTCTGCCGGCATCAGGTATATTACAGACGGGGAAATTGGCTTTCAGAAATAGCACCTGTCAGAGATCGGTGGGCATTCAGTCTCCCCCCTCCCCTCCCCACACCACACACCCACCCCCATCAGCACCAAATGGTCTTAATTAACTTTGGACACTTCCGCGCCTCACACTTTATTTCTGAATGTTATTGAAAGTTGTCAGAACTTGTCTCACTTTTCCCTTTTATTATTAATGTGTAAATACAATGCCTCGGGAGTGTTACTAAAACACAGACTCTAATCCCTGGAGATTAATTTATGAACGCAGCATAGGGTGAAGTTGCATCCTGGCGACTGAAAATTGATGCTGGTAAGAACCACAAGCACTGGCCTCTTCAAACCCATTGAGATCCGGAAGGCCAAGGAGACTGGGGGAAGACGGAGCAAATTGGAAGGGCTGGGCTCTGTTGATTTTTGAGACACCTCTAGAGGACACAGGACCCTGGACTGGACAGAAGAGAACATAGCTACCTTTTTCTCCTGATGAGGCCCAGTCCCCCCTCCCCCCATGTAACGCTGTCCATCCATTAGCCAAGTCCACGAGCATTTATTGAGCACTTAGGCGACATCAGTCTATGCTCAGCTCGGTGGGAATCTAAACAAGCAAAGCCGGGGTGACTGCTTGTGATGGATAGCCTTACCTTGGTGGAGGGAGTCAAACCTGGGCATTAGTACATATTGGAGCACCACGCTGGACTCCAGCTAGTATAAGATTATGGACGGTGGATTTTAAGGCAAGGAGGGCTGGAGTGGTGGAGTGGTGTCCAACCCGGGATGGGGGTGCGGGATAGCCAGGGGTTAGGACTAGGAGGCATCTGCTAGTGCCGGGATCCGCTGATCCCAAACATAAGAAAGATGGGGCGCCCAGGGTACCTCCCGGGAAGCCTGCTGTTCACAGCCGCATCTTTATCGGGCCCAGGGAGGCAGCTCACTGGTTTGGATGGCGTCCAGCTTCAGAAAACCTGCCCCCCACCCCCGCCTTTTATTTTGTCTGAAGCGGGTAGCTGGACACCCTGGCTGGGGGATTCCCTCGCTTCTCCACCACCTGGGGCCCTGGGAGCTGAGGGGACCCCGGGGGAGGATCTGGGGGGCCGGGTCGCAGTGGTGTGGGGTTCAACTCAGCCCGCCAGGGAAGAGGATGGAGAGGAGGAAGCTGGGCCTCTCGGTGTGGGACTGCGCGGGGACCGGGCCGGTGGCGGGGACACCTGTGCAGGCTGGGCTTGGCCACCCCGTGCCGCGGGCCCCTCCGTCTCCCTCGCCCTCTCCAGCGCGGCCCCGCCCGCCGCGCCAGGCCTCGTCCCCGGGTGGATTTCAGGATGGGCCCGGGCGCAGGGCCCGAGGCCGCGGGAGGAGGACGGAGACCGGGGCTGCGCCCAGAGATGGCGGCGGCTCCTCCGAGCGCTCGGGACGGCGGGGTTCCAGAGCTGTGGCCGGCCCGCCGTGCCCATCGGAGGGAGGGGGGGGATCGGTGCCCGGTTGGCAGGGCCAGGCACCGGATGCAGGGCCCGGCCGGCGGCGGAGGCGGAGGCGGAGGGCCAGGGCGCCGCCGAGCCGCCCGCGCTGCGCAGCGGCGCCCGGCAGCGGAAAGGCCGCCGCGCGCCGCGGCCGCCCGGCGTCTCCGGGGATGGCGGGGGCTTTGCCACCCTGGCTGGCCGCGGAGGCCGCGGATGCAAACCCAGCCCCGCGCATGCAAACCCGCGCCCCGCGCCCACCTCCCCGCGCCCACCTCCCCGCGCCCACCTTCCGCCGAGACCCGCAGCACGGTGGCAGCACCGCCCTTCCTGGGCTCCACAGACTTTGCAAAGCCCTGCCGTGGAGGTGGCCCCCGCGGAGACCCCAGAAGAGGAGGAAAGGGACGGGAGGGGCCCACGTGGACGGCTATGGGAAAGACTCCCGCCGGCCACAGGGAAAGGCCAGGGCTCCCAGCTCTGCCCCGCTCTGTAGCAAATGGGGGTGTTTGTGACCTTCTGGGGGCTGGGCTGTGTGTGCGTGTGTGTGTGTGCACGTGTGTGTGCTTCCCAGTGGAGGCATCATTCAGGACTTAGGACTTCAGAGGAAGATCAGACCTGGGGCCCCTCCCTGCCATTCTCTTCTCCCCTCTCCCCACTCACTCACTGCTGGCCAACCTACTCCCCCTGCACAGACCAGGCAGTCAAAATCACCAACTAGCCAAAGGGCCCACTGAGTGTATTAGTGGGGCCAGAGGGTGTGTTGCTATGCACACAGTAGGTGCCCGGTGCACATAGAGTAGGAGGAGCCTTTGGTTCCTGATTGCTGGAGAAGTGACATTCAGAGCTACAGACAGAGGTGGTGCCCGGCTGGGCTGCTCAGCCCCCATGGCTGGGCTGGTGTGGAGGAGGCCAGTGCTGGTGCCATGATTGAAGGGCTGCTCTTTGGAGCTGCTGCCAAAGTAATCTCAGGCCGGCAGCCTCATGCCTTTGGTTAGTCTCAGCCCACTCGCCAGCTCTGCCCTTCAGAAGAGGCCCAATGTCTCCTCCAGAGGACACGGATTAACCCCTAAAAACGGAGTTTTGTTTGCACGGCTCTCTCCAAAGCTGAGGAAGTCTCTGTGGTGGTGTTCCTTGTTGGCCAGGGGAATCCTTTAGGTCAGAAGAGGCTGGTAGAGGCTCGGCCTCTGGCCCTAGATAGACACCCAGTCTGGGAATTTGCCAGGAACTCTTGCTCACATGCCCCGCTGGTCAGTCCTGCCTTCCCCAGCCAGCAGAGCACCATGAGAGGTCTTTTCCTATAGGCTCAGCCCTGCCCAGTTACGGAACCTGTGTTGACTAGGCTAGGAGTAATGGTAGGGCGACCACTGCACACAGATGTATGCCCACAGGTTCAGGGTCCAGTGCAGTCTGCAGCAAACACCCTTTCCTTAATAATCACTGAAGATGTCCCTCTGCTGGGCCCCTGGCTTGGTTTCCCAAGTAGCTTTCCAATCTCAGAGCAGCAATCTCACCCTAGTTAGTTACTGCCCTCCTCTCTGGCCCTTTCCCATCCCTGGGCATGCCTGGTACCCTGAAGGATACCCTGTATCCTGCAGGGAGGTGAAGAAGGCCCAGTCTTGGTCGTCAAAGAGTACAGCTGCAATGGAGGTGGTGAAATTATGGAGTAACAGCTCTAACAGGATGCAGGTGGAGCAAAGGCTGGTAATGGGTCACATCAGTATGTGACTAGTACTTGGGGAAGAGAGTACTTTGCTGGAACGTGTTGGGGGGGAGGAGACTTCGTGGGTCCTCTCTCAAGCACATATTTTTAGTATATGAACATAGAGTAGGATGGGAAATTATTATTTGTGGTAGATTTTTCTAAGTTCGGGTACCTAACCACTTTTTGACTACTCCTACTTTTCTTCCCCTTCTTTCCTTCTGATCCTCCTCTCCCTTCTCATCCTCCTTTATAGTGTTGCTAGCAACTTCTTTCTGAGAAACGACTTCCAGCAACTGTCAGGGACTTTGTCCCCTCATTCTTTTCCCCCCTTCAGATGGCCAGCCAGTCATCCCAGTCCAAGCTCTAGGCCTGGTAATGGGTTCAGAGATGAACACATGACCCAACTCACCCAGTAATGTCTGGCCTACAGTTGAAAGGACTCAACGTAGAGAAGAGTAGGGCTTCTCCTACTGAAATGTGAAGTTGGCATCCTGACGTAGCTGCTGCCATCTTGGCCCATTGGTTTTTGTTTTTGTTTTTGTATGACATGGACATAGGAAGCCCACCACTGTGACAGTGGGAGAAACATTTGGTCCTTTGAGCCACCTTCTAGATGTCTAAAACCAAACCGAGCCCCGCATGTATTGATTCTACGATCTGATAACTTACCTCTTTGGGCATTTTGACTAGGATTTGATCGCGTTATCACTCATACCTGGCATGTGCCTACCGAATCTCTTCTGCATGCCGAGCCCCGAGCTCAATGTTTCTGTTTGATAATCTCACTTTCCTGATCTTTCAGATGGCAAAATCTTAGGTACAGACAGGTTGTGGCTCTGGGAAGCTTATTCAGGGACAAGATTTCGGAAGCTCAAGCAATGTCTTAAAGGGTCCTAACCTGTAGGAGAAAACCCCCAAAAGTCAAGTTTCAGTTAAAGGATGAGTTCTTCAACAGCCTCAGTGCTCTTCTTCTCTCTGTTCCTTGGCATGGCTGTTGGCCATCTTGAGACAGGACCCCTCTAGTGGTAAGATGGCGCACACTCCATGGGCTGGTAGATTTGTGGCTTTATTTGCAAGGCTATAGTATAGTTATTTCTGTAAGATGATAAGGACATAGCAGGTCACCCAAGCAGGGTGAGAAGCAAGCTGCCAGTCATTATTATACTTAGCTCAGTAAGCCTAACATAGTCTTTGGTTGGTGTTGATTTCTAATTCAGCTTGGCTAACCCTGTCCATGCACAGGATAACTCCGGACAGGGGAGAGTTAATGACCAACCTTCCTCCAGGAGAGAAAAAGGCTTCAATAACAAAACCCAACAGCACGGAGGGAAAGAGACGCAAGTTACCAGCCACAGAAGCTTAAAAAAGAACCCACCCACAGCTCCCGCTACAAATGCTTTTAGCCGCACGTTAAATCTTCCCTCTAATGGCACCCCTGTTAAACGAGATATGTCACCCGACCTGAGGAGGCTGACTTGAAAGGCAAATAGTTGGAAGTGAATCCACACGTTATTAGTGAGAGATGTTCTCACATTTCCGGCAAAAAATAATGGAGCTGAGGTCTAAGAGATGACTAATACCTCCCCATTACTGACCCGAGGCCGGGCATTACATTGTAATGCTGGCCACTCAGCTGGCCCTTCTAGCATATTTTTTGGTGCTTGGCCTCTGAGGGCTTTCTGCTGGATGGCTCACTTCATGTTAACCTGGGCTGACCAGCCTCTTGAAATGAGGAAGCTGTCATCCCCATGGGGTGGGGGTGGGGGCTTGGGGGAAGCTGGCCCTGGGTTGCCCAGAATAGAAACGCAGAATCCTGATGGTTTGGATGAGTTCCTTGCCTCAAGGAAAGGCCATATCTAAGACACACGGATTCCATCCTCATCCGGGTTCAATCCTCTTTCATAGTCTTGGGTCATTAGTGACCTTGATGTTGACGCCTCTAATGGACTTTTAAAATTTTCTCTTGTTTCCCACCCTCTTGACCATTGCAGCTCAAATACCCACCTTTCTTCCCAGGCTCATCCTCCTGGGTGGTCTGATAGCTGTACAGTGGAAGTCCTAAGGACTCATGGCTTCTTATTCTATATTACCTCTAAAAGCGATCTCCTCTATGGGCTTCACAGCCCATCCAAATGCCAATGGTTTCTTTATTTGACTCTGATCCAGTTTTCCCCTGTACATCTGAGAACTGTATTTCCAGCAGTATACCCGAAATCCCCACCATGCTGTCCCTAAAGCTGCCTCCAACTTAACATCTGCAAAACTAAACCCACTGTTGGCATGCTTGGTCTTGGCCTTCTTCCACGATTCCTCCTTCTCTCCATGTAGGGAAAGGCTGTATGTCCATTTGTCTATGCTGGAAACCTAGAGGAATCATTCTTTCTCTGCCCTCCTGTTCCAATTGATCGCCAACTCCCTGCTGATTTTCCTTGCTAATGATTTCTTGGCTCTCTTTGGTGGCCTTCAGTCTCTGCCATCATCACAGGCCAGAGTGTCACCATCTTCTGCTGGTGACAACTTCTTAATGCATCTGTCGGCCCCTCCTGTCTGTTCACACTGCAGGAGACTCTCCTTGGAATTCATGTCTGTCCACGATGCTTTGTCTGAAACTCTGTATTTTCCATTGCTCTCCATCCTCTCCAAATTCCTCTGTGATTTGGCTCTGCTGTTTTCTTGGCCCCTTCTGACATTATTCTTCCCTCACTTTCTGAACTCTAACATATGGCCTTCCCTCCATTCCTTAAGCCACACTCCCCCTTGGCTCAGGGTTTCTGCATGTTCTACTGTTTGTGAAATATTGTTTTTCTTCTTCCTTTTGCCAAAGCAACCTCTGACTCTCCAGCTTGCAAGTTTCTTAGCTTCTTTACAGCAACTTCACATGATCCCTCTCAGATCAGATGAGGCTTCTATGCCACACTGTTGGATTTCTGCCAGTGTGCGGAACAGGGCTGGCCCTTAAAGCCATGGCTCACTGTTTGTTGGATGAATTACCCTCTGGTTAAATACCAATTGCCAGCCTTGAGGGCTGGCTCTGAGATGTTCCTATAATATCCTTATTTTCTTGGCTAGAAGGGAAAAGAGGTTCCAGTTTTTTGCTGGGAGGACAGTTGTGGGGCTTGAACTTAGGGCCTGGGTGCTGTCCCTGAGCTCTTTTGTTCAAGGCTAGTGCTCTACCACTTTGAGCCACAGTGCCACTTCTTATTTTTGAAGATTAGTGTCTCATGGGGATTTTTTTCTTCCCAGGCTGATTTTGAACTGCAGTCCTCAGATCTCAGCTTCCTGAGTAGCTAGGATTGCAGGCGTGAGCTACTGGCAACAGGTCGAGGTTCCACTCAGTATTCAAGTAAGGTTCCAGTTGAACTGAGCATGTCTTAGCTCCTGTTTTGACTTTAGGGCCAGGGATCCCTCTTGAATTTCCCCCTTGTTAAGCCTTGTAGTCTCTTCACAGCTGGACCCTGAAACTGCTTCCAAAGCCCTAGATGCAGGGCCTGGCCATTGTCCTTGAGCTGTTTTTGCTTAAAGCTAGTGCTCTACCACTTGGAGCCACAGCTCCACTTCCTTTTTTTTTATTTTTCATGGCTAATTGGAGATAAGAGTCTCATGGACTTTCCTGCCTCAGCTGGCTTTGGATTGTAATCCTCAGATCTCAGTCTCCGGAGTAGCTAGGATGAAAGGCATGAGACATCACACCAGCCCCTCCCCTCTTTCCCTAGGTGGATACGAAGAGTCCATGATGCAGGAAATGCTTCTGGATCTCTTCTTGATCTAGCAGGGCTCTAGCTTTGGATGCAAAACTCAGAAGTCACCACAATACTGGCCTCTCTTTTTCTCTCCCTATTACCCTCCCCCCCCCCCGCATTCCTCAGTTTCTCCCTAACTCACCAGACCTGCTGGCTATTGGGGGCCTCAAAGGACTACGCTGGCCATCAAATTCTCTTTTCTGGCACATTCCCCTGACCTTCTGTAAGATCTAACCTGATCTATTCTTTCTCTTTAGAGCACTTATCTTGTGGACCGTACATACTGGGCAGTGGGAGGGGAGCTGGTGTGTCCCCCCCACAGCAGTGGTAACAACCACAGCAGCAGGTTTATTTTTAAATAAAAATCAGGAAGTCACGAGGCTCCTGAGGCTTTCCTGCATTCTTATTTTTCATTCAATAGGAAAAAGAAAGAAAGAAAAGACAAAAGAGAGAGAGAGGGAAAAAAATGACGGGGAAAAATACAGCTCGTGTTTCTAACTTCCATTTTTCATGGCTCCCTGTTCCCGGTCCCTTTTCCCTCCCGCTTCCCTTCTCTGCCATTTGGCAGCTCTGAAGAAAGGCAAGGAGTGATTTCTTCTGAGAAGGGAGTGGGGAACCTGGGCAGGCTGAGCATTAGGCATGCAGCCCCTGAGCAAGTTCGCATGCATGGTAAAATATTACCTTCATAACACACTCGCAGATAGCTATGTGTAAATGGTCACATGCTTTTGTGATGACCGAGTTATAAATGATTGCAGACTCCATCATTAATAATGCATTTGAACAATAACAACTTGATTCAAAGGAAGACGTAAGGCCTTTCTTTCTCCACCCCCCCCCCCATCCCCACCCTGTATATGAATTCACTCTTGTTGTGTGTGAAATGACTGGGACCTAGGATCGGGGGCCCACGTTGGGCCTTCAGAAAGTGGGGGAGCATTTCAGCTCATGCTGGCCCCTGATAGGCAAAAATGGGACATCTGGTGGCCACCCCAGAGATTTTCCTATGTGCCGTGTTGATTTGTACCCGCTAAGTGTTTACATCTTCCCAGGGTCCGACAATCTCAACCACCAGCTGCTCTGATGCTAATTTGAGGGTGGGTCTCCAAGAGTGAACCAGAGCCTGTAAATTCCCCAGCAGTTGATTGCCTGAGGTCACTGGTCTGTTTAAAAGATATAGTTAGTGCTAATTCTTCAGGATGCCATTACCTATCATGGAACCTTAACAATCTAGCTCAAAGCATTTGGTGCTCATTCCCTAGTACCTTTCTACACTGTGTTCTAATTACCCCCCCCCAAAACATTCTCAGGGTCATAAAAACATAACCTGCTATTTAAAGCTTATACTGGGTTGTTCAGTCTGCAAGCTCCTACTCTTCCTTCAAAATCCTGGTCAAACATGCCCCTCTTCTCTAGCTCCCCAAGGCAGAGTCCCTTGTTTCATCCTGTGATCTCATCTGTCCATATATATCTATATATCAATTCATATATATATATATATATCTCACATATATATCTATATATCTCTATATACCAATTCATATATATATATATATCTCACATATATATCTATATATCTCTATATACCAATTCATATATATATATATATATATATCTCAATTATATCATTGCTCATACCACACACACACTGTAATGCTTTATTCTTGTATTGATTTTCCTTGCTGGGCTTTGAGCTCCTTACCGCCAATAAGTGCATGTTTCTATCCTTTATATCTCCATTCTTCAGCCCAGTGCTCAGAAATCATTAAATATTCAGTATGTGTTGAATGAATAAGCAAAGAACCACTCAATGGACACCTTTCTGTTTTCTTAGGTGGGTGATATTATGCGATGTGCACCCTGAGCTGGCACAGGAGACGTCTGGGAAGAAGAGCTCCTGTTCATTGGCATGCCCCTGAGCCAGGTCTTCGAAGTCAAATTATTCAGAAGGTGTTTTAGTGAAAACGATGCCCACGGACCTGGCCATTTTCTGTGCTCCATCTGATAGCCTGCCACTGTCTATCCCTTGGAAATCAAGAGTCTTTTCTACAACTGTGTGTCTCCATCCCTCCTCTAGTACCTACACCTTTCAGTTGAATTGTACCCTGAAAAGAATCTTGATGTTACAGGTTTGCAGTTCCAGATTCTTTCATTCATTTGGCATGACCTCGTGTGTAGGCAGATGTCTAGAGTTGCCGATGGCTCTCTTTCTCAATCACTCTCATGCCTCTCCCTCTGCTTTGACT